>NC_064438.1:14382076-14993076 GCF_023343835.1 Lagopus muta | reverse complement strand
TGCAAGACAATATCATAGTTCTAATAGCTCATTTGGGCACCTTTTAATACTGATAGCTGTAGGGACCTGGATTTCCGTTGCATCACTGCTGACATTCTAAGACATCCACAGAAATTACAGTTTCATTGGAAAAATCAGTGAAAGTTCTCATTCATCACTTTAATCCCAGACCTCTAATATGGGATCCGATAAATTTTCACTAGATGTATACTCTAGAAATGAGAAATATCTTGGTGACTGAATTTGTGATTTTCAGTCAATTCGGTCATCTCAGTCTGTGGTTCTCTCAATACTCTTTGGACTTATGGAAGTGGCAGATGAAGCTAGCAGCAGAGATCAGTTACAACAGGATCATCTACTTACTGTTCAGCTGACTCAAAGCACAAGGGTCAGTCTCTCTCTCCATAGCAGGAAGGCAATTTCCTGCCCTCCAGGAATCTACAAATAGGGAAGCTGTTCCTTCAGTGATATCCATACTAGTCATGAAGTCATCTGTAGTGTCTCCATTGTAATTACCACACAAACCTAATAATATCAGAAATGCGAGTGATGAACATTAAAAAATATACACAATGGTCTATATTTCATTCTTTTACAATAGTAAGAAAATTGTGTTAGAAGTTTCAGATGGAGTGTCAATGAATATGAATAGGTCAAACAGCCAGAGAATCTTAATTATGTGTGCAGTCACTGAGCTTCTCTCTGCCTTCTGAGGTTAAGATTATCCACTTGTATTCAATGATATCCATTCACACAAAATTTTTATGTCCTACTTCTGGAGAAAAATGCATTTTCAGTGGTCACAAATTAGATAAAAGATGTGAAATATTTTGAAGCTGGGTCTTTTCTTTTGTGTATAAATCTGTATATCAAGAGTATACGTTTAGACATTTTTAATGTCCAAAGCATCTCTAATTCCCAATAGATAACTAAAATACAGGATATGCCTTTGCATTTAAAGTTGCTGCACAGTAAAAATAGATGCCTCTGTCTGATACTTATAAGCTGAGAAGTTTTTGTATTCATGAATGACTCACTGTATGTACAGTGAATTTGCTTTGTATTCAAAACTCTATGTGCTCCAAGATGTAGTGATCACACAGGATAATTAATTGGCCCTTCACTGCCCTTCACAACACACACTGAAAAAGGCATACAAAAAAGAGATCAGAGTCATAGAATGGTTTGGATTGGAAGGAGTCTTCAAAGATCATCTAGTTCCAATCCCCCTTCCATGGGCTGGGATATCTTTCTCTAGATAAAGTTACTCAAAGTCACATTGAACCTAAACTTAAACACTTTCAGGGAGGAGATATGCACAGTCTCTCTGAGAAACCTGCCTCAGTATCCTAACTATCTTCAGAGTAATTAATTATTTCTAATGCCTAATCTAAATCTACTCTTTTAGTTTAAAACCATTAACCCTTGTCCTATTACTACACACACTGGCAATGAGTCTCTCCTCATATTTTTGTAGGTCTCCTTTATGTTCAGGAAGGCTGCAGTAACACCCTTCTCTTTCTAGGCTAAACAATCTCAATACTATTAGCCTCTCTTCATAGGAAAGGTGCTCTAGCCACCAATTTAGTGGCCTTCCTCTGAACTTGCTCTAATATGTCTGCATCTCTTTTCTGCTGAGGATCCCAAACCTGGATGTAGTACTTCAGGCAGGGTCTCCTAAGAGAGGAGTAGTGGGGGAGAATCACCTCCTCTCTGGGAGGTGACCTGCTAGCACTGCTCTTTTGATGCAGCCCAGGATACAATTGGCTTTCTGGACTGCAAGTGCACACTGCTGGCTCATGTTGAGTTTTTCATCCAACAGTATTCCTAAGTCCTATTCTGCAGGGCTACTCTCAATTTATTTGTCATTCAGTCTGTACTGATATTTGGGATTGCCTTGACCCCGATGCAGGACTTTGCACTTGGCTTTGAACTTCGTAAGATTCACGTGTGCCCAATTCTAAACAACAGTTTTGTATTTCACATGCAAAAATGCCACCTATCAAATTCCATTGATGATTTTTAAAGTTATTACAGAAACGAAATTCTTAACTTATCTGTTTTCCAGTGCAGCTATTTTTGTTGGTTTTCCTTTGTTGAATCCAGATAAAAAAAAATTATGTCTTGTAGGATGAGTACTAAGCTTTCAAAATTACACTCTCTGAATTGTCTCCTTTTCATGGAGACTAGATTTCTTACCTAGGGTTCTGCCTTGGAATTGTGAACTGACTTTAACATAGGCCTGGAACACAGGTGATGTTTGAACAATGAGTTCCAGACCAAATTCTGTATGCATTTGAATGAACATCGAGGATTGTTTGAAAATAGTGATGTCTCCTAAAAGAAGAAGAAGATTTTAAAACAGAGATATTCAAGCATAGGAATACTGTGTAAGTAGTGATTTTAATGTATATACAAATGTTTAAGCACTCTGTTTACACATCTTTTCCTTCCACATTCAAGTTTCCACAAAGGGACAGATGAACTGGAAAAGATTATAATTTTCCTATAAAACCTGTTGACTGTTACTAGCAATAGCGAGATTAAAGATGTTGGATTTCATGACATAAAACAGTATTATATATTATATTATGTAACATAATTCAATTATAGATATATAATATAATATATAATATATATAGATAATAATATATAATATATAATAATATATAATATATAATTTAGACTGTGCATATATTTTCACTTCTTTACCTGATTTGTAAGGTAGCCGCTTAAGTTCATCATCATCAGTAAGGAGTTCATTCTGAGAAATCACAATTTTGTCCTGTATGAAAAGGATATGGAATCCAAAGTAAACATTTGTACTGGTGGTATTTATATTTTCTTCAATTTAAGCAACTATATTCTCAATGACCTATATAACAGGAAAAGACTGATTCAAGCTTTTTCTTGCATTCCCATACTGTCTTCAGTTTTCATTTCAAAAATGCTGTAGTCTTCTGCACAGCACTTCTAACTTCGTAAGTTGAAAAGACAACAAAGATATTTACTGTGTATAGTATAGTATCTATTTCCCACGCTTTATCTGCTCAGACTTAAAATATTTATTTTGCTAGCCTGATTAATGAAAAGCTGGATAGAAACTGTGGAGGGAATGCTCACCTTTGTAGACAGGTAAATTATAGCACTAAGCGATGTCTCAGAATGAGAATAACCAGACTTCTCATAAATAGCCATTAGGGTTCCATTGTGTGGCAGGCTGGAACTCTGGAGGAAAATAATGCAAATGCATGTCTGTTAGAGTAAAAATTATTTGTGAAATAAATGCATAGCATTGGAAGACCTCAGCTTGTGTTCTAAGAGGAAATTGAAGACAGACATACATCCATTTGATTTTGTGTCTTTCTAGATTTCAGGAAATTACCTTCATAAGAATGTAAGTGCAAACTCCATGAAACCTGTATGATCTAGAATCAAATGTGGTAACAAAGGAGCCTCCTTCCAATGAGCACCTTCCAGGGCAGGGCAACTCTTTGCAGTTCCATTGACCCATTGTACATTTACTGAGGAAAACAAGAAATTCTGTGTAAGGTTATTCTCATTCCAAGTGATTATTTATCAGCAAAGATGATTTGATCCTCCTGTCTGGGAGTTTTCCTGCAGCTGATCAACTTGGTAAATTGGTTACTATACACAATGTAACACATATAATGTTTACTTTTATTTCTAGTGTTCTGAAATGTCTTCACCTTCATTCTAAAATGTCAACTACTTCTTAGTGGTGGAAAATATCACTTTTTGCCTCAACTTCCATGCTTTGATCTTCTGCGTGTTTGTGCATGAGCTGAAGTTGTTCCTCTTGAAGTTGCTGAACTCTTCCATGGATTGTCATAATCTCTGCTGAGCATATTATCCATAAAAAGTGAGTTCACTGTTACAGTTCTGAGGACTGTTTATGTTATTTTTTTATTTATCAGAATGATGATAGCGAATTAACAGTATACAATTATTCTACAGCTATAATACTTTCTAAAATTTAAAAAATATTGTCTTCTGTAGTTATTTTCTGTTACAGAATTCAAACATGGTTTTCAGGACTGATTTGGTAATTTGGTCTTCTGAGACTGCCAGAAAGAAATTATAAATATTTGCTTTATTCTAATTTTACCTTCATTTTACTAGAAAAGATTAAAAAAAAAATTATTGCTTTGCGTGATCTAAAAGAACATTTGTATTTCTACATGAGATGAATCAAGAAATAAGATGTGCACACGTTAATTTAGTTAAAAATGTATTGTTTTTTAGCACTCAAAGAGTGTGACCTCAGAGACGACATGACACATTTTTAGCTGCCCTCAGGAAAGTTAGGCTAAATTGTCAAGTTACTTGAAAAAGATGCTTGCCATCCTCTAAAGAACCTGTTGCTACTCACCAAGTTCTACACGCTGCTTTCATTGTATCACCAGGAGCGTATGTTTCCCCATTCAGTGTACATGGGCACTGCTCAAGGTGAACACATGTGCGATTCTTTGAGATGTCATCAAGAACTGTTCCTGCCACAGAAGACAAAAATCAGAAGTACATTTTAGTATTTACTTAGCACTAATAAATTACATTCTTTCCAAAACCAGATGTCATTAAGAAACATTCCTGCCAAACATAAAACTGGTGGATGAGAATGGTTTTTTAATTACAGTTTTTCTAAGCATGTTAGCCTTGAACTATTCTAAAGGGGTTTTACAGAATTCTTCTAATATTGCAGAGCTTTTCAGAGGTATACTACCTTTTGCTGGTGCTCTAAAAGGATAGATACTTGTTTAGCAAAGGAAATGAATTAAATCTTAATCTATTTACATTATAGTACAGAAATATAAGAAAGCAGCTTATAATTATCCCATCACATGCTATGGAGCTGTAAGGAAAATGCTTTCTCAACTACCTTCTAGCAAATAGTAACCAAGGGTCTTTTATGATAGTGACACTGGTTGCGTTTTGTTACATGAGAAATGGCAGTTCTAGCAGCACAATGCCCTGGAATGCACCACTGTTTCATTGTGTAAGAATACTACTCCACTTGACTAGGTCTACACCAGAAGTATTTCTATGGATCATTAAGGATATGATGAAAACAGAGATGATACCTTCTGGACAAAAGCAACCATAGGTACAGTGACTGGAACAGCTGTACTCAGGGTTGGAGCAGGTTTTAATACACGGAGAACCACATTCCTCGTAGATTTGATTAGCAGAACATTTCCCCACGGCTGCAACAACCAGAAGTGCAAAGTGTTAAGGTTTTTAAAGCGTAAATAGAAGAATCTCTCATCTACAACAGGGGATGGAAAAGATGTTGTGAAAACTATCATAAATAGTCTCTTACCCTGCCTCAGTACTCAGTATGAAAACTGCTATGATTTGGAGAAGACTTTGCTATTGTTTCACTGTGATTATTAAGAATTAATAATACAGTTCTGTGAGTGCATATTGTGCCTTACTAATATTTATAAATTCCACAGGGCATTTTCTAGAAACTGACTCTTTTGAAGGATTAAAATCAATTGAGAACCAACCAAAAAATAAAATGGGTTAACAATTTATGTAAGAGGGGTAACGTTGGAGAAGAAGAAAAATTACTTTAGAAAGAAGTGTAAATGAAAAGATTTGGGGATAGTAATGGGAATTAGAAGAGAAAGCTTTCAGTATGTATGAGGAAAGAATGAAAAAATTTCATCAGTAAATAGAAAAAAAAGAGCATTTCCAGTGCATATGAAGATGAAAAGAACAGAAGAATACAACACAAGAGATGGAGATGGAGGTAGGGTGAAATGATACAAGGCCTTGAAACTAGAAGAGGGATTTCACTACTTTTATGCTAAAATCTATATGGTAGCCAATCTCAAAGATTTTTTCAAGTTAACTGAGTTTTCTATGAATGAAAAGAAATATGTTCCCATTGAAGCATTTCATTTTCATCAATTTACTACCCATGGCTGAGATTAAATGCAATTAATATGAATAAAACATCTGAACTTACAGCAGAAGTTTTCAGTCCTCCAGTTGAACACCACTTGATGAGACATAGCACATTGCCTTGAATACTCTGACAGTGTAGAGCAAGTACAGTTCTTTTGTCCTGGCTCACTGCAGTCCTGCATGTCAAGCTGACAACGAGTGACAAACCCATCTTTTGGAACACTGCAGGTTGGTGACACCAGGTTAAGCAGCTGAGAGCAGATCACGGCCTAAATAAAAAAGGGAAACAAATGATCCTAGTAGTATTTTCCTCATCTGAAAACTAGAAAAGGAAATCTCTGCTATTTATGATTTTCTTGTTGGCTTTTTTCTTTCCCTTGCTTAGTAATAGGCATGGAACGAGTTCCACTTCTTCATAAGTTGAACAGTAGCCATTATTTTAGTGCCATCAATCTCCCTGTGAATGGTTGAGAACATCACAGAGAGAGAATATGTTATCTCATGGTGATTCATTAGGGAGAGGGATGTGTTCCTGGACAAATATCACTATGTTGATATATCAACATGCATTTCCCTTTGGGCATGCATTTGATATTTAATGTTGCCTACTGAAGTATAACATAGCAAAGAGAACGTAAAGAACTTAAACCTCCCAGCCTACAGAAATTCTCCACCAGATCAAAATATTTTTTTTCAGTGTGAATACAAGTAATATTTACAAGTCTCTTCACAAATCTTTCTCACAGGACCCAGAGAAACGCCTATTCACTGTGGAAATTATGATTTGACTTTCCCTGATGAAACAAGATGATTCTAAGAATGATTTAATTCTTATATCTGCAGATTCTAAGAAATGGAAGCTCTTCTGTTCTTTGATGCTACTAAATGCCTGCCTTTGGTCAAACATGTAAATATGGATGCATCATGTTTCGGGTACGTTGATTTTCTTTCCATCTAGGACTGGAAGCGATAGCAACAGACAGTGGCTGACTCTATTGTAAATGCTGTTATCTGGCAGTATATTGAAAGTTTTTCTGAATGTCTTCAAGTTTGTACAGCTTACAATTTCAGGTTGTTAGTTGTTTCATATCAAGTTCATTAAAGCTCCATGAATTTCCTGTGATGACCTACATCAATTTTCAGAAGGCTGTGAGCTATTGGTATATTTATATGAATGACACAAATCCTGATTCAAAAGTACCTGAGCCTTTTTCAAAATGTATTTTGTTGCAAAGAACTCTTCTTTCTTGTATCATGTTATACAACTTTAAAAACTATTTTCTTGAAAGTGGATTTGTGAAACCATAGCCTCTCTTCTACTTTGTCTATCTCACTGCAGAAAATTCAAGATCTTTCTTACGTATTTTTTGTGAGGAATGGAAGGAATTGATATCTCCTCAGACAGACAGATCTCTGATGGATCATCCATTTTTTGTAATGCAGCAAACTTGTATGTATCCAGTAATTTACCTGTAAATTGAAGGGTTATAATTTGTCAGGAAAAAAAAAACATGGGTTCATTTAATTGTTGATGTGATGGAGTAAAATTCAGATTCTATTCCTTGACTATAAAAGTTGCTGTTAAACTTAGTTTCCTGATAACAACTAGTTATTTTGCCCTCTGCCTGTAATCTGTTCAGTTAAACTTAGTTTTACAACCTTGATCATCTGTGGGTTGTTACCCATAATTATTCATGCTTCCTCATCCTATCCTGCACTCTTGTTTTCCCCTACATACATGGTTTTACTCATCGCGGTCTAAAAAATATTGAAAGCTCTTTTCAAAGCTCCTTTCTGCGTATAGAATATAGCATTTGGAAAAATTATTCTGAAATAATTTTCAGAATCAGTTCATGGTGCAATTTAGTGTTTTCACACTAGCCTTGTAGTTCAGATTAACAGTGTGCTTCTGAAGCAAATCATTCCTATCATTCCTAGTGCAATTTGGTTTGCATAGTGGATTGGCCTTGGTATACAGAATTGTTATCAGATAAAAAAAAACTCTAGAGGATGTGTTCTTAAGAGGTCCATGGGCACTGAGCTCTAACTGCTCATGAATACCACTCCAATAGACCTGGTTAGAGTGATGGGCACTCCCTGTATCACAAATAGGGCTGATGCCAAAATCTCAGCACCAATGAGTTTTTTTTCCAAAGTTTCATATTTACTGAACAAACTACTTTTTAATATTCTTGTCCACTGTGTTCTTTTTTATTAGAGCCTCGTTCTTGCTTCTGTCTAATGCAGTCATCTCACTCACTGCACCTTGCTAAGAACAAACCTTGGATGTTCTGCAAGTTAGGTGAGAAAACATGATTCTTACTGCTTGACTCTAAAATGTTATCACTTGTTTGAGGAACCTATAACATTATTGCCACAGCAAATAATTATGCATAGCATAATTGTATGACAGATAGGTTTGTTGGTGACATATAGTGCTGCTCTACTCAACTCTAAAACTGAACAGTCACAGCAATTAAAGAATTAAATTCTGCCTTGACTTTGTTTGATTAGATCTCCTTCCATGTGATCTGCCATTAGATCTTACCTTCACTCACAAAGTCATTTAGTTCATAGCCATCATAATTTCCACACATTCCACAGGTCTTCCCCATGTATTTTTTTTCAGTCAAAACCTAAAATAAAATCAAAGGAAACATATAAAAGAATCACCCTAACTAAAATGATCTGCACAGTGCTACTTCTCAAACAAATTCACTTCAAGAATCCATTTAAAGGAGTTCCTTCTCATTAATATCATTGACTTGACTGGATGAAGAGTTCTGAAATCAGTAACTTGCTTTCCTTATCAGCATGTAGTGAGTGTTCTGATTTTTCTTCTTATTCAATGAAAAAACAAGGTTCTAAGAGATTTGCAGTTAACTGAGTGAGGCTAATACTGTAAGGAGCTGGAGAAATAGAAATAAAAAATTGCTGTTTCCTTTTGTAACTTTGTTGACAAAGCATGTATTTCAGGATTGTTCTCTTAGGAAATTCAACATTACAAGAAGAAAATCTACTTTCAGAGAAAGGTTATTCATTTGTTTATTGCTTTAGATAGTGAACTGGTAACATTGCTTCTGATTACAATCAATAAGTTATTCTGAAAATCTTAAATTGCAGGAAATAATTGGACTGCATGTAAAATATAGCATGTGCTGGAATATATTGTATTATGCTGCTGAAATAGCCTCAGGAAAGCATAGAGTCCAAGAAAACATCCATAGATCTCAACATCAGTTGCTTCAGATAACAACCAATGCTGGAATTTAAAGAAACATGTAGGTATAAAAAGCAAGAAGGTTAATAGATGAAACAGGAAATAGAATAAATACCCAAACAGTAAGCACATCCAAAGAGCTCCAATTATATCTAAAAACTGTCAGTCCAGTAAGTCAGTGAGAGTTTTATTTTCTGCTTCATGAGAACGTTTTACTAACCATGAGGTAGTCCTCATTGTTCCACATGACTACTAGTTCCATCTCCATCAGCTTGGCAACAAGGCGGACACTGCGCCCATAAGGTGCTATTTGAATTCCATTGCTGGCATAAGGCAGCTTGATGACACTGTAAGGTGGGAGAAGACAAACTGAGCTTCTCATATCACTGTTATGTGGGTATTAGCTGTCTTTTTTTTTAGACATAAAACACACTGCAATCTTAGTACTTATAGCAATATGAAGTAGAATTTTTCTCCTTTGTAACTATAATATTTTGAGATGCACTAACGTTCCTACTGTATCAGCAGATACTGAAATCAGTATCAGCTGTTTCATGGAAGAATCACCAAGATATGATTACATGTATTATACTACTGATACTGTTTTTGTAGGACTCTGTATCTTCACTTAATTTGGTTTTATTAGGGCAAAGATATACATTTGAAAACAATGCATGGTCTATGTAAGTAGAAGTAATGTTGGTTCTCCTGAAGAACTACAGACTATATAGCCTGTCAACTGCTAAGAACAAAGACTGACAAGTCAAAGAAACTCACAAAGGGAATACTGTAGGAAATTTTCAGCCTTGCAGCTGAATTTTAACACTGTAAAGCAACAACATTAAAAAACTGAGGTATTTTTCTAAGTGCTCAATAAACATGTATACAATCACAGAAATGTTGTTTAGGTGGGACCTTGTATGGTTAACCAGGCCAAGCTTCCACCTGAAACAGAGCTATCAGCAACACCAACACCAGATCAATCTTGGCTTTTGGAGAATGACTGAGATAGAACGGATGGGAAACTTTGGTTTCATTTCCTCAGTAAAACAGCTGTTTTCTGAAAATCATAATACTTGGATAATGTAAGCCCCTCCAGTGTTTCTCAGTTTCTTGAATACCTCAGAGTTTCTCTTATACACTAGATGTGTTACCTTTAGTACAGAGGGCTCAGAGTTACCAAGTCTCAAATCAAATAAGCTTTAAGCATAACGCAGGAACTGAAAATTTTCAGTACCTTCTAAAGCGTATAATCTTTAGCAGCACTTGTGGAGGAGATTTAAACTATTGTAAGCATACCAGTATCACCTAGCAGACCATAGTTTCAATGTGAGAACTGTTTTGGTTGGAGAAGTTTAGTTAGTTAGTTAGTTAGTGTTAATTTCTATGTTAATTTTTTGTTAATTCGATTTTGACACAAAGTAGGCTACTTTGTCGAAACTGCCTCTTGCTTTTTTGACATATTTTCTCCCTTTCAGCTCAGAATCTTACCCGACGCTCCTGACAGAAATGCTGTCTTTCTCAACAATGATGACAGAAGGACCCAGTTCAATAATGATCCTCGCAATTTTTTTGTCCAGCCCGCGGCGGAACTGAATGTTGAAGTCTGGACTGGATTCATCACATACAGTTGCAAAGATATAGTTGCAAGTCCCAGTGAAGTCATACTGATATTTATCAAAAGTTGAAAAATGCCCTCCGCCCCAGGTAGAACAGGAATCCTTGCTCAAAACTATAAATGAGAAAAATGGATTTAGGCCTACTTGCAGTGCATTTATCCATTCTCATTGCCAATTCAAACACAGATAACAGGAAAATCTGATAAGTTTCTAATTAATTAATCATGTGAACAACATTCTAGAGATGTTTTTGTAGCCTTAAAATTTTACTTCTACTCAGGAAGTCAAACAACAGTTGGAGTAAGAGCAATACTCTTTTTTTACTGTAAGCAGGAGAGCTCCTTTTCTTACTTTTTGCTTTGAGAAACACCCTTGCACCTTGTTGGGTGATTTCAGTGTTAACTACTTTGTTCCAGTCTACTCAATCTGTTCGTAAAAGTAACAACTTGCAACTGAAGAGATACCTTAGCATCCCAGATACAACATTTATGGGGCTATCTGTGCCTATCTAAGTGTCATGAATTCCCTGCACAGTCAGATCATGAGTATCCAAAGACAGCCTTCAAAACACCACTTTTAAGTCCCCACTATTTTAGTTCTGTGTTTGTGTGGCAAAGTTCAAACCAACATTGCAAATATAGGGAATGTTTTAACCACGTATCATTTTTAACAATCACTTCTTGACTGAAAGGACAGATACTAGGAGGTTGACATGAATCATGAAAAGAGATACAACTCCAGCATTTGATGTTACAGACATTTCTATACCTACTTAGAGCATTTGAACAGTCCCTCTGAAGCTGATAAAACAACTGAAGTAAGTAAAATCATCATTTTTTTATCTATTTCCAGTCTTATATCATTGCTTGTCATTGTTCAATGATTTTGTTTATCTACTTTTATGAAGCTCAATGTTTTAGACTGTATCTTAGAAGCAGAAACTATCAAGTAAGGTTAGCAATGTCTACCTGCAATTTATATTGATTATTTTAAAGCTGAAACATATTTTTGCTCTTTAAGAGCGATGTAATGTTTGGAGAATACTGTTGTTTTTATTCTGTAGAAAAAACTGTTTTCCAGTGAGCTGTTACCTGTTGACACAAAGTACTCCTCTTCCATACTTCTGGGCTGTCCAGAACGTCTAACTGGAAAATAGGAATCGGCTAATTGTTATCGTTGATCCTTCATGTCCAAACCTAGCCGGCTCAATGTTGTGCTTAACAGATATGACCAGAAAACCCCAGCTTTTTCAGAGGATGCCAGGGAATGATTACGGTCACAGTGCAATAGGTGTCCATTTCTATGAATACAGAGTGCCTGCAGAATGCAGTTTATTTGTTGTTACTTCAATCTTATTTTTAAAAAAAGTAACAAATGGGAGTATGAATAATTCAAGAAAATTTAAAATCAGATGACAGTTATTTGTCTTTTGAGTAGTTTTTAATTAAGTGATGTCTCGAGGTTTTTGTTTAATTTCTGTGTATCTGTGCCCCACAATGTTGGGGTTTTAAGAGCTCTGGTTTTAAGAGCTGACAGAACACAGAGATGAGTTGCTGAATTCTTCTAATGGGATGCATTTATCTACTTTTCCCTTTAACATAAACTAATGAAGCTTTTCCTGTAGCCTTTCCATGCTTAAGCTGAAGAGCATACACATAACATAAGCCATTCTTTGTTTGCTACTTCTGCCTAAAAAAATGCCAATCATAATAACATTTGTACTTTATATAATTTTTGTTACCATTTTAATTATGAATTATAATGTAAATTATAAATTATGGTATTAATTATAAACAAACAATTATATTGACTGCTCTAGTAGTACTTCTGGTAGCTAACCTTTTTTAGCAATTTGGAGTGGTAATGCTAATTTTTCACTTTTAGTAAGAGTATTTTATCATCTTTTTGTATTTCTTACACTCAGAAGGACTAGCACAAATTAGCAGTAAGTAGGCAGCTGGAGTCAACTTTGATTACAGAATAAGATGCATGCAGACAAACTTTCTTCACAGCTGAGAGAGATCTTCTGGGAAATTATCAGGACTTGTGGCAACAATAGCTACAGTTGGATGCTGAAGGGGAGCTATATCCAGACTGTCTTCCTTGCTTGGATATAAGAGTGAGGAAGAACTATTCCATATTCTGTTCCCACACCATATTTATTTACAAGGGCAATCTGTAATCTTTAAAGTAATCTTCAAATAAACCTATATATAGAATCAACTTTCCTTCCTGGATTTTGGAAATGATTCAAAAGAATCAATTCCCTAAACTCTTATATAATATTATTAGACCGTGATCTGCAGGAAGGAAAACCAAATGGATCACAAAAACGATTTTTTAAATTCTAAATTTCTAAATTTGGATCCCACCAGTTGAAAGTTACTGTAACTGCTCATATCTCTTCTGCCCTGTGGCATCAAAAACGTGGCAGCATGGTAGACAAAAGCATTTTCCAGTTAGTGTTAAACTTACCACAGCCAGACAAAACACAATACCACCCTTTAACAGGCAAAACTCCTCATTTACAACTTCTAAAATTAATCCTTTAAAACCAATTCTCCTTGAGGCAAGAATTTATTTTTAGTATATGTTTTGTACAAAGTCTTCTGCAATATTGAACTGATGCTGAATAGAGCCGTTACTCAGAGCTGCAACATGAACATTAAATAACATGTCAGATACTTACTTCTTTGCAAGGTTTCTTTCTGTTTTTGGAGAAAAAAGTGGGACCAGTAATCTCCCTCAAAAGCTGTAGGAGGAAAAAAGACAATATAGTTGAATTCTTCTATAGGCAAATCATTTTTATTATCTTTATTTTGATTTATTTTTAAATACTGTACAAACCAAAGCACAGCGGGCATATATGAATTGTGTCCTGATAATTATTGTGGAAAACCAAATATTTCTGCTTGTGATAGAAAATTTTTCTGCAAATGATAAAATATTACCAAAGACTGCCAGAAATCCTATGTAATACAGGATTTCCTGTACTTAAGCCTCAAATCCTTCCTTGTTAAAAACATATGGGATAAATTTTGTTGCATGTTTCTGAATTCTTAGTCCATCATATGAGCAGATGCAATAGAGGGACCAGCCAAAACTGGGAAATTATGGGCAAAGTAATATCCCATGTGTTCTTTACAAGCATCATGCTATTTGTAGCACAAAAGTGAGAAATCCCCAGGCCTAGCAGCCACTTTAGCTGCTCTTGTTCAAGCAGAATGATGAAAGCTGCTACCTGGTCCCTTTCACACAACTCTTCACAGTCTGTCTAGTGATGAAAAGCCAAGGAACATTTAGCAAATGTGGAATACAGTATTATCTTTCCGAAATGAGTCCCCCTAGACATGCACAACAGCACTGTGATCTCATATGTACCCAAAGGTTCTCTGTACTAGCAGCTTGCTTCCTGCAAAGAAGTGAGAAGAGTGTAAGATGCTGAAAAGGGCTTCTATGGACAATCTATGAACAGTAAACCCTGTGCAGGTATACAAGCAGAGCATGCATGGAGCCAGCTTTTCATACAGTCAATATTTAGACATAAATAACTAAAGGAAACTGTCAGAAAAAAATACCCCCACATGCTTCAGAAACATGTTACTCATTTATTGAAGTTTTTCAGGTCCAGTATTTTCTTGGATGGTAGAAGTAAATATCCTCTAGAAAGCATATAATTATCCATTCCACCTTTAGGATCTTTTGCAGTAGAGAAAACATGAAGGTACATTATGACAGAAGGCTTCTTTAATCTCAGAAGCCAGGCCAGGCCTACATACAATTTATGTACTTCAGCTCTGCAAGACTCTGTTGTTTCCTTAAGGAAACAAAGAGAATAAAGGCTCTTACAGAGCTCACCAACTGTAAGAGACTCTCCAGACAATTCCACACAGCACTGTTGAACTTGAGGTGGTGTTTATTATGTGGTATACAGCACACTGCTTCTTCTGTTCTCATGTTCCCAGTGAGCCATGCATCACACTGAGTACATCAAAAAGAGTGACAGAATGAGTCTGCGTGGCTATTGAACAGGCACTGTTTACAACCTAGAGTTATTGCTATGTTTTTTGAACACCTTGATTTTTATGTTTCCACTTGTTTTATTATTGCATTACTATTCTATTATAATCTATTTTTGTTGGATTTATAGTTTTATAATTACTGTGTTTTAATCTCAAACTGCAAGCACTACATTCAAGGGATTTAAGAGTGTGTAAAATCAGAGGATATTTGATTTGTAGAAACTGAAAACATGTCTAAAGCATTAATTTAAGTGAGATTTAGCCAGAAAGCTTGAAATAAATCAAGAAGCCCAACAATGGCAAATATTTTAGATCAGAACAGTTTACAAAGCTTATTTGTTATCCATCCAAGCTTAAAGTTTGTAAGTCTAAGCATGTGAAACAGTTACAATATGTTATAAATACTCCAGGATTGGTATTGACATTAAAAAAGAAGAAGGTGATAATTATCCTGGATCACCTGGAGGTGTGTGAGGGTTGTACTAGAAATACCTAAGGTTGTGACACCACTTGACTATTTTGCACAGAGTGGGTATTAAAACAAATATAGAGCTACTTGTTGACCATCTGCCAATCAGTCTGTATTCTGTCAGATGATGCTATTAAAATGATTACAGTAATTATTCTAAGCATTTCTTTTTCTCACATTTAACTCTTAGGATATTAATAAAATTATCCTGGCAATTTTATGAACTATTTCCAGTTTGCAATAGGCTCAAAATCCAGATCCATGAAAAGAAGAATTGGAGTTCTTGCTTTTATTTAATTCATTCTGAACGGACTATGGTTCTGTGACTGAACATGGATCTGAAGTTGGAAATAATGAACATCCTGCCTATTTGCCAATTTTAGTACATACAGATCAACCTCTTATGATTCAGATGTTACTCCAAAAATTGTCAGATTTTAAAGCTAACTTAACAAAATGAAATCTTTTTTTTTTTCCCCACAGTGTCAAACATAGCATTACATTTCACAAGCTAAATATTTGCTGATACACCCCAAGATAAAAAGATCGCTCTGCTATTCTACATTCTACCCTTAGACTTTTATTTTTAAATTCAACAGAAGTTCCATCCTAGAAAACTCAATCCTTTAGAGATGAGATTCTATCTGTATTTGTCCAGGTAATAAAGAAAGCTTGTGGCTGAATAGGGGTCGGCAGAAATTGTCCAGTTGATTGTTAAAGTTAATGTTTATAGTGATATATCTACTCCCCAGATACACAAAATCATGCATATTAAAACGTATAGGCATTTGCATTTTGGGTCAGAATCCAGGGTTAAGGTGCTTGAAGTGATCTTGGTTACAATGGTGTTAATACAGTGAACAGAGTTAAACTTGATTTATAACAATATAACTGAGATTAGAAATTGGCTCAATTTCTAGAGTCTACAAAAGAGTCTACAAAAGAGTTGAGTAACTTTTTTTTTCCCTAGTGCTGCAGTTTAGGTCAGTGATTTAAGAGTAATATGTGCCCTCAAGCAATTAGAACTATATGGTCTGTTAAATGTAGTAAATACAATACAGAAGAAATAAATTTAACTTGTTCAAACTAAAGTAAGTGAAGTATGCCTTTTAGCAGTTTGCAATATGTTCTTAAAATTAGAACTGTAACAACTGATAATCACTGAGAACCTACAGAAGAGATAAAACAGAAGACATTATCTTAGACAATAGCAAACCATGGGCGAAAAAGTGTCATTCTCCATTGAAAATGCTACAGGAAGAGGAATGAGTAAGGCAGAGTAGCTATAAACTTAATTAACTTGCCTGTCAAGTCTTAGTAAAAAACTACAGCCAGATAAGTTAGATGAAAATTGAGCACTTTATAAGACTAAAGAATTATACTGACTAATATATGCAGGAATACCTAGAGTCATGTAAAAATCAAATAGACTGAAATAATATGAATAATATGCATGTACTCCAATTCAGCATTCTTTCTCAAAAAAAAAAAAAAAAAAAAAAGGAAAAAAAAAGATGTCATCACATAGCACACACTGAAAACTTTTTTGCAGTTTGTATAACAATGGGAAAAGATTTTGAAATGTTTATACAATCTCTTCTTCAGAACTTCCAGTGACATCTGTAGGACACAACATCAATAACATCTGAAAGATAAAGGCACTCTGAAGCTAGGAAAGAGAACATTAGTCTATTAAAAGTATTTCCTGTATTTAGAGACTATTATAATTTCTGTATTTCATACTTAAGTTAGGAAAAACAACCTACTTCGGTTATGTGTTTATTAAATATACAGTTGTATTTAAAAGTGGTGAGGGAAAAGAAAATGTTTAATGTCTGATGGTCACAGGAAAGGAGAGTAAGACTTGAATCGTACTATTATTTGTTGTAATTTTACAGTGGAGTTTCCTACTTTGTCACAATACACGTTTTCCTTCAAATCATACACAGAGAGGAAAGTGGACATTTTAGACTTACCAGCACATTGCAGACAACTGTAGAAGATGAGCAGCAGTGCTGTCAGAAACATGATGCATGCCCTAAACACAGATATTTTTCCAGTACCCTCCTCTGCTGCAAATGGGCAGTGCTCCTGCTACCGCCACTTTCTAGGTTTACCTCTTCAAGCCTGGATGCTTTATATACAGAATTCCAATGCCCTCCCTCATTCCCATGGCTTTCAGAAACTGTAGCAGCAAAGCACCCGCCAAACAGGATCTCCTCTTCATCAAGCTCAGCACACCTAAATGCCTTTAGAAAGAAAAGAAAAAAGAAAACAAAAACCTTCTTCAGTGTGTTATCATTCTTACAAGACTTTTATACTGATCTCCACTAGTAACAGTTCAATCACATTTAACTTCACTTACTGAATAAATTTGTTATTATACCCAAAAGCAATTGAGATCAATAATATGCAAATTCTACCTGATAAGGAGAAGAACAATGTTGGAACAACACAAGTGCAGAAGAAAGAAATGCAGGAGATTTGGAAATGCTGGGAAGACTGCTTGGATATAAGATGGCATGAATGAATAGAGATATAGATTTTAGATTTAAAGAAAAAAAGTTCTTCTTTTATTAACTTTTATCCACTCTCCTTACTGATTCTGTTCATCTCTGCATTTCAAGAAGAATGATAAAGTTTACCTCAGTAAAATGGGCTGCCCTTGGTACAAGCACAGGAATGATAGAACTTCTTTCTTGAGCTTGTAGAGGATCTAAAAAGGCTCTTGAGTACCACCTTAGCACTGCCAAGGGCAGAGGGCAAACTATGTCATTGTCTCCACCAACAACCCAAAGGAATAGCACCCGTTCTTTGATCTCCCCTCATCAGAGCTGAAATGCCGGAGAGACAGGATATGTTCAGTTATCACTGCCAACCCTGAGCTGACAGAATATAAACAGAACTTCACTTGCTTGATCTTGTCATTTTTCAGAAATCACTGAAGTTTCCTAATAAAACACAGAAGTAATGGTTTACCCTCTCCATATGAATCTCTTCAGCCTTTCCTGTGTCACCCGTGCAATACTGAAAGAAACTCATTACACTTCTGGGTTTCAATTGTCCTTTTCTCTGATATCATTATTTTGCTTAAAACGTAGTTCCTCGTCATGTCCTCAAATTTACCCCTTTGGGCAATGGGAAGATGTGCAGGAGAGACAGTAAAAATCCTTTAACCTAATTTCAGACTTGATTAATATTAAGTTTTAATTCAGATGAAGGTCTGCCTTCATTTTCTTCCCCCTCTCATCTTCCTTTTTTACCATGCTTCTTCCAACTGAAGGGTAAAATGTATGGTTGTTGATAATAGAATTGTAACCCCAAACTCCAAAATTCCTGTTGAAACATTTTTTACACCTGCCTTATGACAAAACAAAGTAAATGAATAACAATAAGATAAACTATTTACAGTGGGGAAAAAAAACACCTGTTCAGTCAAAAAATGGCATTTAAGAGAATTTCATACCAAGTGCTTGCCCACATCTATATGCTAATCACAGCATATCCCACCATTCAACCGGACTGCGAGCTTCTAGTCTAAAAGCACTCACCTGTCAGATACAAGAATAATTTAATAATCTTTGAATCTGTGGCACCCAATGCATCCTTTTGTTGCTTACAGAACTTTTTCACAGATTTCACCTCAGTACAGTTAGAATAACTGAACATTCAAAATCAACTCTAGTAATGAGAGAATTACCTTTGTCTCCAATATTAAAATCTTGTATCTGTCTTCTAAGGAGGTCTCTTCTGGGATGCAGGAGGTTATAAGCAGCACCTACAAGTATATTCAACCAGACAAGTCAAAACTATGGTTCAAGAATAAAGCATTTACTGTAGGACTGTGGAAGGTGAATAAATGCTCAGCAATCAGACAGCTATTTTACACAGAACAGCTACATAAAAATTAGCTTAAATTACCTTAAATAATTAAAAAGTTATTTCAGAGGAATTTATCCAGTTTTGTGGTTTTGGTGTTTTTTTTTGTTTTGTTTTGTTTTGTTTTGTTTTGTTTTTTTCTAATGAGACACTGACACCCTTAATTAATGCTAGTTTTGTTTCCATGTCATTGTTATAATCGATTTAGTAATCTCATAACTTCATAACTCTCAGTAATCAGTGCAGTACAGATGAACAGAGGTAGATACTGGCCATGCATATTTCTTAGTAAACTTTTCTCAGTAGTTAGCTATAGCTTACTTTCCAGAATGATGTGTAATTCTGAAAGAATTAGAAATACCAAAATAATTTATGCTAAACCAGAAGTTATGCATACTGAGAGCCGAAACAATTTATGTAAGTAACAGACTGTTTTGCAAAGTACAATTTATGTAGGTACACCTACTTCTAGGATACTCTGATGCTTTTAAGATCTCCAAGAAAACATTCCACCTTCAGTAATATATTCCTTTGTGCATCAGTTTAGCAACCTTAAACATGTCTGGATATACAAAATACAGCATTTGAATAGTCCTATGTTCAACACAGTTCCAGTGATTTCCAGCTTTGGTAGCTTGTGCTTGTAAGATTCCTTTGCTCTTTTTGATAGAAAGAAACCTGACACAACAACTGATCTGTTATTTGTATTTTTCTTTGAGCTGCAATATTTTATTCAAAATTTAAATCATTTGGAGATATTCTGATGCTATTAAAAACATGACGCCACTAAAATCACACATATTTGAACTGCCAAATTATCCTAGAAGACTGACCTTCAAATAAATGTTGTAGAATGTTGATGCTATTAAGAATATTGATGGTATTTAGAATATTGAAAATTGATGATAACATCATCATAACACCATTAAATATCCGTTTAACATTTTCATAACACCATTAAATACATTGAACAATCAGTTTCAGAATAAGGTAAAATAAAGCTCTTGAGTAGAACAAGGTTACCCTTATTCTATATGACTGAGACATTCACTATGACTAGAAAGGCAAAAAAAGAAGTTTTGTCATTCCAAGGGAAAAAATCAGCAATGTCTTGTAGCATCAGTCGTAATGGAGAGTCATAAGCCATTCGTGGTGTGCTGATGGAAGGTGGAATTGATGGAAATGGTTAAACTGAGTTTTTTGGTATAGACTGTGTCAACGTAACTCTGTATTTCGTATTATCACTGCTGAAGTACATGCGTATTTGAATGTATGGAAGATGTTTGAAATGTTTCAGAGGAGGAACTGAATAAATAGGATTGCTGCATGAAATGGATTTTAGGCCAATTCTGCTGACTAAACCAGAAACGATAAAATCCCATAGCGAAAATAGACATTTAGATGACTGCATTTCTCATTAAAAAATTGCAAATCATTAATATAAAGAGAATTTTGAATTAATATAAATAAGAATTTTGTCCTGGCCATGGATAACCAACCTACCAACCAACCAAACAAAACAACTGAAATCCCTTTTATCTGTGTTATGGTGGGAAAAAGTGTGATATTACTGATTTATCCACCACGTTGGAAAGAGTTAGAAATATTCCTAGACTGTAAAATATAATCACATATAATTCTAAGACTGGTCTTAGAATTAAAAAAACAAATTTTAAAGGTAGCTTAAAGGAAAACTTACAGATAACATGGCAAACAGTAAATATTGGGTATTTTAAATATGATTCTTTGAACAAAGGCCAGAAAATTCAGTATTTTGAAAAACATGACAGGAAGAAAAAGAAGAATGCAATGACTAGACCAGGTTGTCAAGTGAGCATGAAATGACTAAGTATTATGTGCTCTACCTGTTCTATCTGTTTCTCCTTACTGTCTTGCACAAAACTGAGTCACATACACTGCTGCTTCTGTAGGCTAAGCTTATTGCACGTTTCAGAGGCTCCTGTATATTTGTCCAAGAAGCTGGCAGGCAATCAAGCAGGCAGATGCTACGTAGCCAGCTGATTGCACTTGCTGCCAAGATATTTTCCCAAGAAAACTGACATTAAAATAGACGAATATTCAGAGAACGTTCAAAAAGTGGTAAAAAAATTTATCTTTTTAACTGAGAAATAGTGACAAAAAAGTTGTAACCAGCTATGTCCTTACCAACAGTCTATGTTGCAGCTTCAGATCCCGTAATATTTATGATGACTCTGTGCACTTTTTTGCACACATCTCTTTATCATCTTTGGGCACTTCAACTCTCCCCTCCAAGCAGTATCTAAAAGAAGCCCACTATGATTGTGCCATAAAAGACTAAGTAATCCACCTCCTGATTTTAGTACAAACCCACACTTTATGCTATCCTTCTGGTCACCAAAATCAAGATAACTCTTTTCCTTGGTATCTAGACCATGTTCTGTAATTCTGGAATTTATCCTCTTGTCTTTGAAAGAGATGAGATACATCACCTACAAGCAGAAAAAAATTCCATGGAGTGGATTGTTAGGGCTGACACTGGGTATTTGACTGCAGATATTTAGATCTTATATTTGTATAACAATGCAAATTACTTTCTGTTGCAGTATACTGAGACATAGTGGCTATGGGTGTTGTACAAGATTTCATTTCTTGCTTCAAAGTACATAGAGATCAAATCTGAATATAAACTAAAAAATACAGAGTGTACATAGGAAAAAGAAATAAAACTATCAGAAAGTACTCTTTCACTGTTCCAAAAGTGCTTTAGTACTTCAGCAATTGTAAAGTCAAGTCTTTCCCATATACTTGTTTAGACAAAAAAAACAACACAGTAGGAAATAATTTAAAACATACGCTTCTAGAGGTGGTAAAGACTTCATTAACTTGCACTTAACTTTTAATTATAATTCGTTTTAGGACAATGGCCTGAGACCTCCCTGTGTTGGCTTTATGCCTCTGGCATTCACTTTGATGAATACCTCCAATACTATAGCTGTGGGGACCTCAGCTGGTGTCATTCACTCTTTGTACACTGCCAGCAAGAGAGGCTGAGAAAGCCTGCAACTCCCAAAGTTCTCTGAAGCATGTCCGCTGCCCTGATGACAAACTTGGACAAAACATTTAAAGTGTTTCTGAAATAAAACACTCTGTGTGCATGTGTGCACAGGTAACACAACAAAACAAACAGAGCAAGGCCTGCCACAGTGAGAAAGAGTTTTCATCTGATGTTATTCTGTGCATAGGGATAGACAGAAGGCAAGTTCCCTCTCATCACCCACACACAGCTCCCCTACTCCTGAATTTTGTGTTGCTCTCACTGTACTTGAACCAGTTTGAATTCTTATCACTGAAGCAGCGTGGGCTGATTTGTTCTGTAACACCTCCTTATGAAGTTGGGTCAAAAACACAAAATAAATGATACAACTGTGAGACATCACGTTCCCCTTTAATTCTATGATTATGAAGAAAATCTCTGCAGAGTACCTTAAAGCCCAGTTTGTCTTCTAGTGATTAACTAGTCGAGAATGAGGACATTGGTTCTCTCATTTCATTTTCATTTACTTCCAGTAGTGAAAATAAAGATACTTCTTGTTATTTCTCGACTATCTGTAAGATCTCACATCAAAGTCTACAGACTGATTACAGAGACTTGGTGTGCACCTATTTTTCTCAAAGAGAAAATGCTGATATTAATTATATTTTTCTTCATCTGGATTGTACTAATACAGAGACCAACATTTTTGGTAAATGCTTTTCCCACTTTCAGGCATCAGCAACTACTCTGTGTTCCTTTTCTAAAGGAAACTCAGCCATAACCATGAATTATATGCCAGCAAATCTGGGCAACGTGCATTTTGACTCCATACAACAACAGAGCTAATGAACAGAAAGCATTTAACATGAGGGCAGCTATGTTTCAAATGTCTGTAGCTTAGTTAGAACTCAGTTAAATGCGTCACATGAACAAGCAGTAGCTCAAATTTTCCTACCTATTAGCTTCATAATTGCCATACAGCTGCATTTGTAATTAATGTTTAAACTAGATTTAGGAAAAAATAAATTTATTTGCCACTTGTTACATCACAGTATTTAATAATTAGATTTTATTACCAGATATAGAGTGGAAAGCAAATATATTGTGAACCAGGAATCCATGGAGCACAAGCCTTGACCTTACTAGTAAGGAAGTAAAATAAAACTTGTATTTGCACAAATATTAAGAGCTGGGAACAGCAAGTCAGTGGCTATCACATGTTTACATGTTTACATTGTCCTTTAATGTGTGTGCATTTTAGAACAGGTAGTCTCCAACTGATGTTAATATATCTGATAATATCTTTAAGTGTATACTTTTGTTTACCTGTTACTTGATACAGTTTGACCTTTTTTGTTCCTTATGCATTTTGATTGACTTGTGGGAAAAAGGGAATTCGGTTTGTCAAAGCCCTTTTAATGGTGAAATCATGTTAGAACAGATTTGACTTATTTATTCATGAATTCTAGTTCTGAAAATAGGAAACTTCTATCCAGTTCTAAAGAAATGAATTCAGGGAGATAATGAGATAAAGCTGAAGATGGAAAAGGGGGAAGGGATTAATGAAGGTTGCTTCCGTACATAGTTTGAAGAACAAAGAACTATACTGCAATTGTTCCATGGCCAGAGAGCACTCACTACCTATGAAGAAAAGTAGAGAGATGCATGCACAGAAACATACACTCTCTTGTAGCAAGAATGAATAACTTGCATCCTTTTTTACCTATCTCTCCTTTTGAATAGTACAAACATATCAGCTGGCAACTTGCATCCCAATTATTTATAGCTGTACAGGCCCTCAGTCCAGAGAGCAGTTGTGTCTCCTTCTGTGAGCTGATCATTTAATGCATTAAGATCTCACTGCACAGAGAGGCTACTGGCAGACATTTATACTTACTTGTAGAATAAAGATGTCAGCATTATGACTTTCACAAAGATTTGTCAATTTTTGTTCTCAGTTTTCACCTTATGACCTGCTACATATTCATATTTGAAAGCTCTGTGTATAACAAAATATAATCTATATGCTATTATCAGTTGTGGTTACAGTAACAACAGTTTATCTCATGAGAAAGAAAAAAAGAAACTCGTCATCTGAAAACTCTGTGTAATAAAGTGCACATAATTTTCTAATATTATGAGATTCCTAAAAAGATTAAACACAATGAGTTATGAAGAATCAACTGGGAAGTGAGAAGTAATAACAAATTGCCTTGCTCTGGCAGTTTTAATTTTTAGTTCATTAGCTGAGCAAAATTTATTACTGAACTGTTGCACTGTGCCATGTAGTTCTATCTGTAATTCCTCAAACTTGGATTTAATCCCTTTCAGATCATGGGTGTCTTGCATGCGTATGTATGGGGTAAGTGGGAAGGAAATGTATTTCAAGTAGCTTAGGTAGGATCCAGACTTAATTATAGTCCTTATATTTCTGACTATGTCTACTCCATTACATTCTTTGTGAACAAATGGCTCTAAGTACCTACAACTGATTTGAAATTATTTTAACAGTTTATTTATTCTAGACTTGCTTTCCTTTCAGTTCCACTGCTTCATTTGGCATCTCTAACTTCTCAGTGTTTTCATTGTAAGAACAATAACAAAAATGTATGTGTATTTTGCATAATTAAAATACAATACAAACAACATGTCTGCCAAATGTATTTTCTAAGGTGCAATATGCTGCTGAAGTCCGATAATTTATCGCTAAATGCATCTATTATCTTACCTGCTTAAGACTTTTTCCAAATAATCTAGATCCCAGAATCACAGAATGGCCCAGGTTGGAAGGGACCTAAAGATTCACGAATCTTCAACCCACCTGCCACAGGCAGGGCCATCAACCTCATTTAGTACTATACCAGGCTGCCAGGGCCCCATCCAACCTGGCCTTGAACACCTCCAGAGACGGGGCATCCACAACCTCTCTGGGCAGCCTGTTCCAGCACCTCACCACTCTCTGTAAAGAACTTCCCCGTGACATCCAACCTAAATCTTCCCTCCCTCAACTTAAAACCATTTCCCCTTTTCCTGCTGTTATCTACCCTTTCAAAGAGTTGACTACCCTCCTGTTTGTAGGCTCCCTTTAGGTACTGAAAGGCTGCAATGAGGTCACCCTGCAGCCTTCTTTTCTCCAGGCTGAACAAGCCCAGCTCCCTCAGCCTATCTTCATAGGGAGGTGCTCCAATCCCCTGATCATTTTTGTGGCTCTCCTCTGGACCCTCTCCAACAGCTCTCACTTAGACTATTTTAACACAGCTTAACATATTTTCACCTGCCAAAACTTACTGCAAATATGAACAAGGAGGTGCCTGCCTATATGTATACGCATATACATATTGCTCTTCTGGCTTTCTCTGGCCAGCCCAGAATTCTGCAGTCAGATTTGATGGCAACTTTATATAGAAATGAAAACTTTTGACAATCTGAATGCTTAATAACTCATAAAGCAAGGGAATAAAATTCAGTGCCAAATTTTGTTTTCTTTTGTAATTGTAGTATATGTCAATAATTCCATCACATAACGTCACAGCTGTTCCCAGGCTGTGACCGCCTAGCAGTTTACAGTGTACATAACTTAGTTTCTCAAGAAATCAGCAGTAGAATACTGGCTTGTTAAGAACATGTGGTATAGGATAACTTGAAATTGCCTGTGGGAAATCTGCCAAGTTGAACTGCTTCCATATTTACATACTTTTAATTAAACAAAACTAATATTCCCATGCGTACTGGCATATTAAAGTCTGTGATAAAATTCCCATGCACTTTAAAAATATTGTTCTGTAAGTCTGTAAGCAGTGGAAAAATGATTTCTGATTTGTCTCTACATTCTGTTATTTTCCAAAAAAAGAGTAAGCAGAACTTCAGCTGTTCTTTTATCATCTTTGTCTATCTTCTACATATTTTCAGGCAGAACCCAGTTTATGCACATATTCTCACTAACTGCAACAACCCCTCACTGTGTGCATGGTGGAGTGGGGCCTTTGTAAACATGTAGATTCAAAGGAACGTCATGTATTTCTCACTTCCACTAAGGAAGCTTATGTTTCTGGTTACTTCATGGTTTAGCAGCCTCTGAATTTTCAGTCAGCAAGTACTGTGATGTCAGATGTTTTATATAGAGTCAAAAAATGACATAAGGACTTCGTGTTTTTTTTCTCCTGCAAGAACTACAAATATGCATGCAAGGGACTTTAACTCTTGGAGCATCCTTTTTGTATTGTTAGGCTTCATACAGGGAGCTGTGTTTTGTGCACATCCTTGCTTTGAGGACTAAGATTTAGTTTCAAACAGAATAGCCCACTTCTACAAATCACACTACTGCTTGCCTACCTTCTGCTATGTCACTTTCATAATCTTTTTTGAATTTCTTCCAGGAATACATCAAGAAACAAAACTATACATGTGCCAAGTTATTCACCCTTATTCTTTCACCAAGACAAGAAAGATGTATGCCTTATGGCTCTTTTTAAAAAAAACTGCTGTTTTATAAAGACCACTTGTTTTGCTTACACCCAAAAACAATAAGCAGTCCAACACCGTTGCATGTTAGAAGCGCACCTTAGAGTCAGGCCACTTTTGGGGAAGGAACCACTGCCTTTGTAGCACAGCAGCAGGGGCAGGGTGGAGCTGAGACAGGTGGCTGAATTAGGCCAAGGGTTATTCCATACCCTTCTTTATGAAGAAGGCTATAAAGCTGTGGGGGGCTGGCTGGAGGGCAGATGCTGTTTGTTAGTTGCTGAGTGTAAGCTGGTGAGACTGTGTATTGCTGGCAGGTTGTGATGTTGATACTGTTGGTGTGTGGCAAGGAATTGTAATGCACTGTGGTTGCATTTATTATTATTGCTGCATTTTTGTTTCTATTTTCCTCTTCCATTTTAGTAAGTAATTTCTATTTCAACCTATGAGTTCTCTTCCTCATCCCCTTTGGAGGATTAGTGAACAAACATCTATGTAGTACTGAGTTGCCTGTTTGGTTAAATAAGCCTCAACATCATTAAACGTAACAGAAGAGTTGAGTTCAAGGCCTTGTGTGTGATGTTTGACAAGCAGGAAGCAGTATGGTAGTTTTTGCCATTACGTTGTCTCCTGGGCAAGTTTGTTCCTCCTATAGGCTATCTTACTGAAAAGAGTGCTAGAATTTGTCAGAAGAACATTGCTGATTACTACAAGCTTTTTTGAGAGCTTCCAACAGTCTTAGGAATAATGAATTCAGACAAGAGTCTGGTGAAGATAAGGACTGGGATGTGGAACAGGATTTGAAATTGTATGAGTAGGCAGCACAGATAACAAAGGATATGTATGATGTACTAGATTGCTGAGGAGGCTTCACTTTATCTCAGAGCAAACAAGATAAACAATCTTGGTTATTCTCATGACAATATGTGCCCAAGATGTTTTTTATTTATATGATCTTCCCTATGTCAAATAGGGAAACCACTAGACTGCTTGAAGGCATACTGCATGAAGTATTTCCCATAAAAACAGTAGAACACTTAGGTTGTTCCCTTCTGTATTGCTACACTGAGTTGCATCACCAAGATTATAATTCACAATTATTTTTTTTTTAAACAGTATGTTAAAAAAAAAAAATCATATTGTGTATGATTCTCAAGATTTGGCATTTCAATATGGTCTACTTCCTAAGTCAAATCAGAGAGACCAATACAAGATAGTAAAGTGGCCGTGACTACAACTCTTGATGGCAAGCATACAAATAAAAAAGCATCTCAGTAATGAGATAAATGTAATCCATCACATTAGAATACCCTTGAATGCTTGAGGATTTGAAGTATTTATTTCAGTGTTCTCCAATGTATGCAAGTATAGCAACATAGAAATAGAAGTTAAATCTAGATTATCTAGTTAAATCTGGATTAAGTCAGATGCAATCCTGTATTTTCCATGTTTCAATTTCACATGTGGATTTAGATAAATCAGGTTTATTGTTCTCCCCCAAAAAAGTTCACTCATGGTAACTGGCAAGGAGGGAAGGAAGAGAAATTCACATCAATCCATGTACTACTGTGTGTCAGCATCTAAAATATCCACTTAATCAAGAACAGAGATTAACACAATTCCTCATTGGTCTTCCATGGATAGAGATGTGAAAAATCTTTAAGTTTTTCTAGATCTGACAACCATGATGATCCACATAGAGACCAGGAACATATCTTGAGGTGGCCAAAGACTGATAAAAAGTTAAATGCCTTGGTGAATTGAGAATCATTTATCTTACCTCCCATTTAGAAGAAAAACAAAACAAAACAAAACTATTGTACCCAAATGTAGCAATACAGAATAATAATGATAGCACAAGAATTTTAGGAAATTACCAACACTTTATTTACAAGGCAATTTAGAAGTGCTTGTGAATCATGACCTTAACAAATAATTGTTGCTTTTACTAGGATCAATTGCCCAAGATATGCCAACAGCTTACTATTAGTATTGTCAAAATCTTAGCACTGAGCTAAAGCATTTTTTGCGTTCCTCAACTGAGGAAAACTGAACACAATTTTCTACTTACATTCCAAAAAATTGCTCTAGTATTCCACTGTCTATTCAACATGAGAGTTCTAATGATACCAATGCAAAAGAAGTAGAAACAGTCAAAGAAATGGAGAATTTTCTGAGGTATGATTCTATTATTTCTAATATGATGGGCAAAGATTTTTGTGATCATCTGTGACACTGAGATCTGATACTGGACCTGCCTCAGGCTTACCTTGCTGAACAGGCCTGATGCACCTGAAGCTAAGAACACTGATGCAAGCTGAACAGAAATCTTAAAAGTGAGAGTACCTTAATCATAGCTCCAGTAGCTTGTTTGGAATTTGTGTAGAGTGGAACACACTGCCACAGAGTATCTCTCTCTCTTCCCAATGACTAAGTCTTCAGTTGTGACACCATGCTTTAGAACACTAGACTAAATGGTCTATAAATAAATAAGCACTTATTACATGCTTATTTAAACACTAAAAACAAAGAAAAACAACAACAAAAAAACCTTTGATCATGAGCCTGATGTGCTGACAGCTCAAGTTATGAAAATGATTCTGAGGTGCAGCAATAAGAACTAAGAAGGCTCCATCAGGTACAAAGGAGATGCCTGATGAAGAGGCCATCTGATGAACTCAAACCATTTTAATCCATAAATTCATACTGAAATCACTTCATCGCAGTCTATCCTGGAAGAGGTTAGCTAATCACTTCAGTTACATTAAAAGCAGCACATGCAACCAGTGGATTCAAATGGAAATTTTTAGCCAGAAGTTATGCCTGCCAAGCACACAGGAAATGACAACAAAATTGTTTCTCAAGATATTTTGTGTGAGTCACTTATTTTTTCATTATTTCTCTGGAAAATGATACAAAATGGTGTGATCTAAAATCACTATTGATTCTACACTATTCAAAGGCCCCTTTTAGGGATGGAAAAAACAAATTCAAGAAAATAAAACAACTTCCTGACCGTACTGCATCTTAGTTTACGTAACTCAGATTTTAGCATCATTTGAAACATGTGCTGTTGCATTTCCCATCCTCCAGCAGTTCTTAGTGACGAGCAGGGCAGCGTGTTTGCTAAGAGAAGTGTTTTCACCTCAGGGCTTTGGGATGTAACCAACAGCAGCTGTGCCTGAGCCGTCGGCATTGCGGTGTGGGGGGCAGAGGCACACTGTGGGACTGCCTTACAGTCATTGCCTCACTGAAGCTGAGTTATTCTTAAAAAAAAAAAAAACAAAAAAAAACAAAAACAAAACTACAAAGAAGTAACCAACAAAATTACCATTTTAAATAGAGGGGCTCTGAGTGATTTACGTTAAAAAAAGGGGGGGCGGAGGGGATAGAGAGGAGGAGGGAGGACTGAAACACGTGCTTCTCCAGCTACAACACAGTCTTTCCCCCAGGGCAAGTTTCTCCTCTAGCAAACCTCCCTGGTCCCTGCCATGCTCTAGGCAATCCTCTCTGGGCTTCCTCAGCTCTTACCTCAGAGGGTCAAGATGCTATATCTGCTTCCTATTCTTCTCGAGAACAACTCTTAAGTCGTACACTAGGGGGATTCCTGACAAAAGCTCAGCTAGCCGGGTCGTTGTGTAGGCACACCGGCCCTCCTCAGCACGTGTTCAGTCGCTCTGAGGGAAAGCCCGACCCCTCCTGAGCGGTGTGTGGGAGGCTGCAGCGGCAAGGCGGGAAAACCTCTCCGTTTCTGCCGCCCAGACGCTGTATTAGAAGCACTTTTCTGCTATATTGCAGAAAAGCGTGTGAGATTTGTGCTTTTACCCTCTGTGCGCTGAACAAATTGGTTTGGGGCGATGGACTGACGTGGTTTGGCAGACATTTTGTGTGACTTGTTTTTTTGTGGAAACACCAGAGGATTGCAAACGGTTTTATGGGGGAAATATGCTGAGGATAGTTTTAAAATCTACCTTCCCTCCCCACACGCAGGGAGGATTGATGTTTCCTTTAGAAAGTGAGGAGCTGCCTGAATATGAATTTCTTTCCACAGTCACAGGTGAGCAAGGAAGGTTCTCCCACCAGCTGGCAGAGGCAGCTGTGCTCTGCTCCCTCCCTTCAGCTGCAGCTGGCTGGCGTGTTCTCCAGATGCCTCCTGCAGGCAGTGACCACCATTTTGTTTCTAATACCTCAGCCTGAACTCCCTGAAGCCATCTTGCTGTAAGTCCTTGTAGCGTTCTGCAATGGGGCTGTGCGTGTCCTGGCTCGTTACCACACGCAGCAAAGTACAAATGGCAGGTAAGTATTGGGTGGTACTGTAGTTTGTTCTGGTAAAAATGTCCATTTGTGATGTTGGCCTGTGTGAGCTGAATGTTCCAGGCTTGTGTTTATTTTCTGTATCTGCTGCCTGTTGCAGTTCTGTTTGTTCTGCTCTTCAAGTGTGATGGCAATCTGACTGAATTTAACATCAGATTTTACTGCAGTGGTTTTATAATTGGTTGTAAATATTGAAGTATCTCAAAAAGTCCCATCAAACTAACTCAGTAAATGCTAGGTTTACCAAGAAGTTCTGTCATCCAGCAAAGGTTTTGTTGTATTACAGCTGTCTATACCCTGAAGGACACTACGTCCCTGTTGTGAACAAAACCCTCACCTAGTCTTGCTTCTTCAATTTGTTTTGAGCCTAAAGTTGGCAATTTTGAAAGTATTTATTGCACAGTGATTAAAAAAGTAATGAAACAAAAAGATCATTTATATGGATACAGTTAAACTGAATTCTGTGATGGATATATATATATTTGCTTGCTCAACCACTGGTTATCATTTTCCTTAAATTCTTTGCTGTAGTTTATTCAAATTTATATATACTCTTATTTAAAATTGGCTTACATCTGTGAGATGTCAAAAAAGCCTCGTTTGTAACTTAAATCAAGCATGTTAAGGTGTTATGTTCTCCTGAGCTCAAGGTGAAAATTAGAAAATGATATAATGTGCATTTATTAAAAATACTTTTTGTTTTGTAGGCCACTCTACAGGGTAAACATGTTTTTTCTATGGAATTCAGGATTCTAAGCATATTTATAATTGCTAGTGTCACATTTATATCAAGGAATCCAATATAATTGTAAATGTTTACTCTTAGGTAAGTTTCCAGGATTTCAGTTCCGCAATCAATACATCGTATGTTTACACACTGCTAGCACTCAGTGAGTCACCACTTAGTATTTGCATTCAGTGATGATATTAATCATACGAGATTGTGATGTCTCTTCAAGTTCCGTTCAGTTTTCTAATGCCACTGGTCTGACAGCCAAGTGTATCTCATCTTGTTCTTAATATGTGTCTAGAGAATTTCAGTAGACTTCTGTAAATTTTGTTAGAAAGAGTAAATTGGAGCCACTGAAGCAGAGCAGATGTGGAGAGAGCATCTGCTTGACATCTTTTGGCACTACTTCTTCAGGACAGTTGCTTGAACTGGTTAAGGGAGAGCTCTAGGAGTAAAGGTCATGTCTGAGACAAGAACTGATTAAAAGAGGGTGTTTGTTTGTTTTAAATATTCAGTAGGTATTAGTGGTTAATGTATGGTCTCTGGATCAGAGCAAGTTCCCTACTTGTATTTAAAAATAAAGCAGTCTGGGGGTGGTGTGTGTGTAGAATATTATTTAATATTACTGGTTATCAGGTTTATCTAGGCAACTAAATATTTGATTTACCCATTGAAGAGACTCTGTGGTTGGAAGTAACTCTTAGGAGATTGTGAGGATGGAAACATTGTTTTTTTTTTTTTTTCTTGCAGCACAACAGTAAGTTAATATCTAGGGGCCATTAAAAACATCACTTTATTTTTGATGTGTCAACGAATTTTTAATATTTTTCTCGTGAAGTTCTACCTATGTAAGCGTTATTGAATAATCTTAATCTTCTAAAATAGCTGTTAATTTTGAACTTCAATTCAGCATGTCTCTTATTGATTCCAGTTTTTGTATTTTTATTTTCTTAATATATAAGATATAATTTCAATAATTTCACTTTTATTTTCTCCTTATTACAAATGCTAGAAGTAGAACTAGTGGGTAAATAAAAATGTCTAAGAATCACAAAATGGCTGAGATGGGAGGGAACCCCTGGTGCTGTCTGGCCCAACCCCTGCTCAAGCACTGACACTCAAATACAACATGTTCAGACATCTTCTGAATATCTCCAAGAGACTTCACGGCCTATGGGCAACCTGTGCCAATGTTTTGTTGCCTGAATGGTAGATAAATACTTTCAAAGATTTACACAGAGCCTCCTGTTTTTCACTTTGTGCTGATTGCCTCCTGACTTGTTACTGGGGAACACTGAGCAGAACCTGGCTCCATCCTCTCTGCACTCTCCCTTCAAGTATCTATATACATTGATAAGATCCACCCTGATTCTTTTCTTGTCCGGACAGAATTGTCCCAGATCTCTCAGCCTTTCCTTGTAGTGAAATGCTCCAGTCTCTTAGTTATCTCTGTGACCCTTCATTGGGCTCTTCTAATGTGTAGTGTATATCTGGTACTGGGAAGCCACTACCCATGGGCTGTTTTATCCGAGCTGAGGGAAAGCATCATCTCCTTTGAGCTGCTGGCAATACTCCTCCCAGTGCAGCAGAGCACTGTTAGCCATTTTAGCAGGGGCACATAGCTGGGTCAGGTTTGGCTTTGGTCTCCGCTGGCACCCCCATGTTGGTTTCTGCCTGACTGCTTTATAGCTGAGTGACCCCTACCAGCTGCTGGTGCCACCAGGCTTTGTTCCTCCCCAGGTGAAGGACTTGTTGAAATTCATTAGGTTTTTGCCAGTTCCTTTCTCCAGCCTGTCAGCGTCCCTCTGGATGGCAGCAGGATCCTCTGGTGTGTCAGCCACTCTTCCCAGTTTGGGTCCTCTGCAAACTTACTGAGGATACACTCTGTCCCATTGTCCAGATTATTAATGTAGATGTTAAGCTGCATTTCCTGGAAACTTCCCTAAGACAAAGCACCAAACTCTCTCCCTGTATGTCAGGTATTCTGGGTAGATTTAATTATTTAATGTTATTTTGATTTGTTTGCATATCTTCAGTCAATTGTATCTGTATTCTTCAGTAAATACAACAAAAGTTGTTACTTAAAGAGAGTCATTACCATTGTCTGCTAACCATTGGTTGTTCAAATAGTTGAAAATAATTTCTTCATATTTTTCCTTTATTTATGTATTAATTTGTTTGTTTGTGATCTTCCCTTCCTGCTGTCTGAGGCCACAACTTCTGGTCAAGATCCCATCCCAGAAGTACTCCCTCAGCTTTCTCCTCTCTTCATCCTTTTTCTATGTCAAGTTTTCCTTTATTCTGGACCATATAAAAATATTAGATGCACTGCTATCTCCTGCTGCCCAAATGCTTAGTGCAGATGAAGTGCAGAAGAAGGGACTGCAGTCACTGGGAGGCTACTGATTAGAGAAAGGTTGATGTCTCTAGGCCAAAGCAGACAAACTTTTAGGACAGTCACAGATGTTAGGAAGCATTCTGCAGGAGGTCAAGTCCTAGAGATCTTCTAAGAGCTTGCTTTAGATTCCTAGCCCTAAAATCATGGAATTCAGAGACTATTTCCATTTTAATGCATGTGTTTTTCCTGCTAGGGCTGAAGTGCTATGACTTAATAGTAATCTGCAGTATTTATTTTGGAGTTGCACAACAGGGTGACTACTGCTTTGGGGTAGGTTGTTATTCAGTCTCTATATAATTCCCTGATATTTTGTTGTGAACATCCACTGCCATCTACCTGCCCCTTAATACTTCCTAAGCAGCCAGTCATGAATAAACTTAATTGAAACTTAGTAGATTTCTTGCACCACCACAAAGAAGAGCATAATAGGAGAGGAAAAGCAAGCACTGAAACTGCATCTGGGAGCTCTTGGAGCGCTCTGTGCAGCCTGCTCTAGTGGTTGTCGACCCTGCATGTAGCAGGGGGATTGGAACTAGATGATCATTGTGGTCCTTTTCAACCCAGGCCGTTCTATGATTCTGTGATTTGGTTTGTTCTACTGATGACTTCAAGTCTGGACCCTTTGTTTCTCAGAGTACTCATAACAGCCATTCGCCAGCATAACATTTCAACGTTTCTTGGCACAAATCTATGGAATGGAACACCAGTTATGGTCTTAATGTTGTTTTGTTCACCTTGCAAATCTATTGCCCTGAATGGTTGGCTGCTTTATCAATATCAAAAGCAGACTGATTATAAAGCTATTTTCCTCCTGTGCCCTGCTTTTGTGCTGTTCTGCTGTCCATGTAGTTTTTGTGTTGTCTCTGTGCGTGGGCCTTTTTTGTGGTCTGTGTGGGCACCATAGATCTGCAGCCATTTCTCCTGAGAGAAACTTTATGCTCATAGAAAATAGTTCCTGCATCTTCATGTGTGATAAGAACTTTGAGGAAGTGCTGACCATTTTGAGATTTGTCCCTTTAGTGCAAAAGGAGGGTTGGCAGTATACTGAACAACATTTACAAATGGTAACCTGCTATCATGTTTCTTTGGGATCTGTTTATAACAAAAGCTTCCATCATTGGAGCACTGCACAATCTCTGAACTTGTATAAATGTGAAGGCCAGGATGGAAAGAATCAAATTCGATGGGTGCTTCTTCCTCTGAAGAATATGTAGTGCTGTACTTGTGCTTCCTCTTTGTTAAAAGAAAATCCTTTTGCAGGAATAGGTGATCTTGCCTGTCAAATATGGAGTTAATTTGGAATAAAAATATATCAATAAGCACAGTAAATGCTTACAATGTAAAGAAGCAGAAAGGAGATATTTTTACAGTTCTGGTCTGTTGAGTACAAGATAAATGGGTAACTAAATTATACTTAGTGACACTTCAGGTATACGTTAGCTCATGTGGTTCGGGGCTCTTTGCTTCTGCATGAAAGGCTTGGATAGAATTACTGAGAAGCCTAGGGGAGGAATGTCACTGTGCCACAGGAATTCATGGGAAGATGGTATCTTCAGCAATTTGGAATCAAGGAATGGAAACATATAGATAACCTCCTCCTAATCATTTTTCTTTTTCTGTGATCAGAAGTGAAAATGATTTGATAAATGGTTTCTTGCAGCCAGTATAATAGCAGAATTTTCACTAGTTCTGCTACATGTAAAAGTTTTTCATTTTCCCTCGCTGTGGGACCGGAAGTCCGTTTGATCGTACAGAAAGTCCGTGTGCTTTGGCAGGTCTGCAGTTTAAACTTGATTGCCCACCCAGAACTCCCTATTGAAATCCTCAGGGAGACTTGGCTGCTTCTGCATACACTCTACTGTCCGTTAATTGATTAATATCGCTTCATTTATAAAGTTCTGTGGCAGAAGTGACATTTGTATGGTTGCATTTGGATGGTGTTTGAAATATTGCTGAGTACAGAATGGCTGTCACATCTGACAGCACAGTTACAGCACTACCCATATTTTATATGCAATTGTGAAAGCCGATTTGGGAATTTCTGAGTTGGAAAGCCAAAAATTATTTTTCTTCAATCTATGTGCAAATTAATTATAGAGAGGAATAAAAAATGGTTCTCACTTCTGTCTTTGAAAGCAACATATATTAGACAAGCTCTACTGCTTCGTGGGAGTTGCTCCCTGGATTTACACAGGCTTAGCACAGCTACATTTATCTACTTGTGAATGCATTTTTATGCATGTGAATATGTTGCAGTTGGTGATGCAAGAACTGTGGAAACATGACTGGTATGTTTCTGATGAATAGTAAGCAACAGGCTGCTGTGTACATCGCTGGCTGCTGAAGAGCAGGTGTGCCTAATGATAGGTGCTGGGATTGTTTTGAATTCCTGCTTGTACATGAATGAGGAAGTTATCTATGGAAATCTCATCACCAAATCATTATCTTCAGTGAATTTACCTTATTTAATCTGGATTTATCCGTAATTAATCAGGTCATAAAAAGCTGGAAAAGAATTTTTTTTTCATTTTGCCCTAATTATTTTTGAGAAAAGCAAAAACTAAGTTTCTGTGAAAGTTGGACCCAGACAGAGGTTCATGAGAAGGACGCAGCTCTGTAAGTCTCGTACTGTAGGGATTGTCTGGGTCAGAGGCACTTGGTCTTCCTTCGTGCAGGAGCTCTCTAGTTGTTGCAGAGCTGTACCTTCAAATGAAAGAGCCAAGGGAGGAATTCAGCAGATTGCAGAATCAAGAAGGGTGAGGAGGAGATCAACTGGATCTTCTCTGAGACCTAGAAGTGTCAAGAGCTTGGCCCTCCAGCTGCAGTCAGGGAATCGGACAGCCTATGTCTATGCATTTGGTAGGTGTAAATTCTCATGGCGTCAAAGGCTGGAAGCTGGTGACTTCTCACACCAGGACGAAGGCTCCTAGATTGCTAGAAGGAAGTGTTGAGTGGGCATAGTTAGAAACTCCTTATTGCAGGAGTCAAAGAAGAGAGGATCAGTCAATCTGATTTATTTTGTTTCGAGAAGTTTGCTTCTTGCATTTGGAATGTTGTGGATAAACTTCTAAGGCTTCTATCACTCTCTGACTGCTATGCAACACCGCTCTTCCACGTAGGTGCCATGCTGACAGGGGTGACCTAGGAGGTATCAGTTGAGACTAAACATCTGTGGAACAGTGACCAGGGGCACGCAAGCAAGCTGATATCGTCCATTATCCTGCTGCAGAGAGAAAGGAAGAATCTGAGGAGGACTAGATGGGTCCTACATGTTAACAGTTGTGCTGTTGATGTTCTCTTTTATCTAGAATGGTTAGTCAGCCCAAAGGAAAGTATGACAGCTTTCTCATTTATTGACTTTGTATCAACTAGTGAATTAAAGAAGTATGTTTCTTGTAGGATGGCTCTTAAACCTCTTCGGGATGTTGTGGGAAATCGGTCATTCAAATAAAGAGGCAGCTATAGTCTAGAAATTCCAATACGATTTCTGTTTATAGGGAAGTATTATTTTGCAGGAAAGAAGTGTGTGTGACTACTAGTAGAATAGAGATGTCAATTTGATATCGAGTCAGAGAGTGCCTTGAAAAGCTGCTAACAAACCATCCTTGTCAGATAGAGAGAAAAACTGCTGACATGTGATGTTATTTAAGCAAACCATATTCATGAACTAAGTTTTGTGTCTGTTTCTTCAGTGCCTGTAAAGTTTCTGTTAGGAAGCAGCAAAATGATTTTTACAGAACTCAGCTTAAACCTGCTTGTGGGCTACTGTAGTGATTGTTAAGAGCTGATGAATGAATACTTTGGAAAGAATACCCAAATGGCCATCTTTTCTTTGTTACCTTTCCAACACTGGACAATGATGCTGTCATGGTGAATTTTTGAGGTATTTGGATGAAAATCAAAGAAACTGGTAATGTAATGCTATTTAGACAGGATGGGTCACATTCTAGACAACTGGCTAGTTCTGAGTAATGAAGAGCTGTGTACTTGTATGTTTTATACACCACTGTATGGGGATAAGTAGTTCCTGTGTTACTTTTTTCAGAGTTTGAGCAAGTCTTTCATGATATTTGGCTAGCTTCCAGAAGCCTACTCTTAAAACTTAAATATCAGGTCTTGTGTAGCTTTCTGCTTGTTCATAAATTAAAGCTTTTGTTGCAAGGTGTAAGCTGCATAAAGAATGTCAGCTAGAAACGTGGCTTGGGTCTCATTAAAATATGCTCTTAGGTCTTGGGTGGGTCACTCCTTTCTGTCATTTCAGGAGCTTAAAAGCAGCAGTAGCTATCTGGAGTTGATACTGAGACAGGGCTTTAACCTTTTCCCCATGTATTCTATTTCTTTAACAGTTAGCAAACATTCTGTAATCTTGGAGTCCGATGTGATAAGATTCTTCACTTTTCCCCTTAGCCATCATCGCCCTCTAGTCTGCAAAGTATGTTTTAATACAGAGGGGGAAAAAAAAGGAAGTGAAAGAATTGTACATGTTTTCACAGTGATTAAATTTTGTGAATAAACTCTTTCTGTGTGTAGAGTCTGAGTAAACATACTCTATGTGACAGGCTTTTGTGGAAAATAGGAACTGCTTGTCTCTTGTCAAGAGATGCAGCAGATCCACAAACACCCCCCTCATTTATAAGAGCTTGAAATGCAGGTGAAAGCATTTACAAGAAACTCCCAGGCATTGGCCAGAAAGCAGTCCTACTGCACCTAGGAGAGACAGGTCCCAGATGTGCGTTAATGTTTTTCTCTATGTGTAATTGGTTCTTGGAATAAAAGGGCAGATATTTGTCTGAATCAAGCAAGACGTTCTGCATGCTTCCTTAGCATGTGAGGGGGGGAAAGGCAGCACCTGCAAAATGCTGATTTCTGTCAATGAGAATTGATTCATTATCTGTAAACTAGAAACCATTTTGATTTTTTTATTTCCATTAAAACAGATTAGAATTTTAATTGTAGGTAATATTTCTAAATAATAATAATATTCTGATATTCTTAACTGTTCATGGTCTAATAAGGCCAGTAATCCTCATCAGTGTAGCATTTTTTGTGCAATGGCTGTTTGGAAATAATAAAATGCAGGAAAAGATGGAAAGGATTTTTTTTACACAGTTCTCATAACAACTCATAATAGACAGCAAAATTACTGTTCATGATGTTAAGCAATTCCAGGCAGTCTGTTCTGAGACACAGAAGAACTTCATTTTTTTAACTGGTGGGAACGTTTGGCATTTGCAGTTGTCAGACTATACGTATGTTGTCATCAGATAAATTCTTATTCTTGAATCTTATTCTGCCCACAGAATAACTTATGACTGAAACTAAATCTGAAAATCACCATTTTTCTCAAGTAGGTTAGTTAGAAATATAATCCTGGAGCTTCCTGGGAGGTGAAAAGAGTTCTATTCTGTACCCTGCTCACATTGCAGCTCAGAATTTTTGAACTATAAAAGCAGGAGTAATTCTGAAGACTTATTCTGGAAACTGTACCTGTATTCACGTGTTCGAAAGCAGCTTAGGACAAATTTTAAGGCCTGGTTCTTCAGTGAATTTCACATGGCACCAAACCAGAGAAGGTGATCAGCAATAGAGCGTGACTGTATTCTTGTTATTTCAGTCTTCTGCAAAACAAGAAGTACTAAACACTAACAGATCTCACTGCTTAAAACTTGAAACCAATATACTGAAAGAGGAGTTTATCTATAAGTTACTAACTTCTTCTGTATTAATTAGTCCCAGTGCAATGTCTCTGTCTTCTAACATGCCAGGGCAAACAACCCATGCAGCAGTATGCTACAAAGTTGTCTGTGTCATTGCCTTTCCATGTTCCTTTGAGATCAGCTGTGTTGCTTGCTTTGACAACTCACAACCCAAATACTAGAGCTAGTTCTACATGCTCATATTACTTCTAAAACTCACAACCCTAGTACTAGAGCTAGTTCTACATGCTCATATTACTTCTAATTTTCTCTTATTTTTTAACTACAGTATCATTGCATGGTAGTAGAGCTCCTGCCCTTGTGGAATTGCCACTGTTGCTGCTTCAAGCATGTCGTGATTCCAGTAAGTAAAATCCGTGCTAGTTTCCGTCTGTGAGTAGCATTTCTTTCTTATTTTGGAGCAAAGTCAGTCTCACCTTTAGCAAACACAGAAACACTGCAGAGAATTTTTGCAGCCAGAATTATTTGCTTTGACAGTATGATGGCTCCCTTTTTCTGTCAGAGCCGTGCTGTCGTTTCCTGGGAAACAGTTACCCCATATGTCTGCCTACTATGTCAGGCAGAAGTAGAAACATAAAGCATTCCAGTCATCATTCCCCTGTGAATCTGGGGCAGAAATGCACTTGATTAACTTAAATGCTGTAATTCTCAAGAAAACACTTCATGTTTCAACATGAACATGATCTCCAGGAACACTAATTAGTTGCTTTGTGGCAGTGAATCTGGATGACAAATCATTGCACGGAGGAAGTGCTGCAAAGCTTAAATATGGAAACTTGGAAAGGACATATTTGAAAGTCATCCTGTTACTCATATTTCAAGGAAGTCTGTATAAACCAGCTTTTCCTAATGGTAGCACTCTAGAATAACTTCCTGAGACAAGCTGTTTTGTAGTGATGGCAGCAGACTCCCCGCAGTTCTGTGACTGTGGAACTGTGAACAATGACAGGAGAGAAAGTTGGTTAATAAGTTACAGTGCCCTTGGCTTAGGTTATTGTGAGTGACCTGGATCATGGTGTATGCTGTACAATGTAGTAGTTCGTAGTGTCTTGTTTTGAGTGCCTACTTTGAAGTACATTGGATGTATGCAGTCAAAGGCCAGTGGGAAACCAGTAGCTCATGTATATTACTGCAGAAAAGTAAATAGCAAACTTTCAGAGGTCACAGGCTGTTTTATTGCTTGTTTTTTTTTCTCCAGGGTTCTGGAATTTGATCAGTACAGAGGAGCTAATTAGAAATCAGAGAGGGCATGAGACTGGCAACTGTTGTCCTCCTAAGGGAACAAACTTGAGTCTATGTTCTTCGGTCTTGCACAGAAATACAGGGTGCAAATGATGATGAAGACAGGCTGATATTGCTGCTTCCAGACTTCCTGCTCTTTCCTTGGTCAATCAATTCCTATCTGAGAAAGGTCAATTTCATGTGCAGTATCTCTTATTTTTTTCAGCCCCACCGCAAGTTGGCAGTGAATTTTGACAGGATGCTACTGCTTAATGTTTATTCAAATAGTTTTATCTTTGGAACACCGTATAAAGGCTGTCAGTTGCTTACACTTTCCCTCAATGCGAGAGAGGAGAGTGATGGTAGTTTCACTGTTTATGTCAAGAATTGAAGATCTGAGCTCTATCTTCAGCTGTAATGCCCACAGGCTGTGGAAACTGCTGACATTCCTGCTGGAGACAGAGCTTCCTACAAAACTGTTTCTAAAAATGGTACCTTTGGGGAAGGAATTTACTTTTTCAGTAGGAAAGCACTTAAAATATTCCATTCAGGCTCCTCCTCTCCCTGATCAATTACATCTCCATATTTCTGACACAACTAATGCTCTGCTGAAGCTACAGCTTCAGTCTATAGTGACTATTCTGGTATTTTTTCCAGTAAAACCTTTTATCTATCATTAGTTAGCACCTCTTGTTTCATGAGATGTGAATTGCAGGTGAGGTAGCTGCTGGATGTGAATACTGGAGTGTATCAGATGGATTAATCAGCCTGATGGTGATGGGTTGATGGTTAGACTAGATTATTTCCAGCCTTTATGATTCTATGGAGATGTTTGACCTGGGTTCTGGGAGATTGGATTCCATACTGGGAAAAACATCATTCTTCTAAATTTGATGGCTTAGAAATAAGGATATAATTTCAGATGTGCAGCGTATTTCCCCACATCAGTTCATCTTTAAAAATCACATTCCAATCTCAGTTAATGGAAGGTGAAGTAAAGAAGGTTAGCTTAAATGTATAAATTGCAGAATTTAATGTGTAGATTATAATGCCATATAAACTACTCTGTTTTACCTGCAGCTCTGCTAAGTCAATTTATCCTGTTGCATAGCATCTGTTCTCTGGTGGCAGGCAGGGGAGAGGTGGAAGAGCATAATAGACAAGCGGCAGCTGAAAAGCTGCCTATGGAGTGAACGCAGTCACAGTGAGAAGCTGGAAGCAGCTGCTGCAGTGAGCCCAGTGTCACAGTGAGTCAGCAAACTGCACAGAGCTAATCCCAGTGAACCACTGTGCTTATGAATTACACTTGAAGGTTCCTCAGGCACTGCTAGTTGTTCTTCAGCAGAATTGAAGGTCCCAGCTCTTTCCTCTGCCTGCGCAGTGGGTCCAATGTGTTTGCAGCTTGCAGACAGAAGCCAGGGTAGTGTGCTTGCAGGAGAATATGCAGGTTTGCAAGTTGGGAGGCTGTTTGGTTTTTGAGAAATGTTCTTTTAAGTAGTTCAGCACTGGAGCCGGCAAGTCTAGGAAGGAGCTGCAGATAAACCTGTTTGGGTTCGTGGAGACAGGTGGAACTGATTGGTTGCTCAAGCACCTTTAGGCCAGAATGATCTTTAGACATCACAAATAACATTTTCTCTCAACCCAGTGGTGAATTGGTGTCTCAGTGCAGTGAAAAATAGGTCTGACAGAGTCCTGCCTTCTGAGGCATTATATTCTTCTGTCAAATAATGCTGCAGATGACGTTTTCACGTTACTGACAGAACAGTTTTGTTTTGTTGCTCTTCAATTTTATATAGCTCATGTACTTCATACCCAATATTAGTGTGTATTAGTGGTGGGTAAATATTCTTTCCAGAATGAAGGAATTATTACTAGCATGAAATACACATTTTTATTTTTAACTTTCCTTTTTTCTCTCTTGACATTTGCTGTAATGTTTCTAAGCAAAAGTAATGGCTGCACATAGTTCTAGTGAAGAAATTCCAGATAGTTGGGAAAAAAAGAGTATACAAGTGGGTTTCATTGAAAATCTCTGCAGGAATGCATGTATAAGTACACCTATTGGCCTGATTGAGCTATGACATAGGAAACCTAAATTAGCTAAATCTGAGATCATACAAGGTGTGCTGATCTTCACAAGATTCTGGACATGAAGGACACTAAGATAAAGCAATGTGTGCTTGGTGTTTAAGCAGCGTTGTGGAACAGCTCCTGAATATTGCTGGAACACAGTGAGGTTATCTCCCTGCCGACACAGCAGTTATTCCTAATGTATGCCTTGGTCTCCCTCTGTCATCATTTCCAAGTACCAAGATGCAGGATAAAGCATCTAAGTTCTAAGGGCCTCAGGAAAACAAGTCCACTGGTGTCAGTGAATGGGATAGCTGTTGGAACTCAGCAATGCAGATGAGACCCTGGATGGTAAATTCAGGATGCAGAGGGTATGGAGGCCCTTTGAGGTGCTGCTAACTTGCAGATAGCTTGTGGTTTTTTTTCTAACCATTGTTTACAAGAATAATTTAGGAGTTTTGCCTCTCCTAAACCAAGCATATTTCTTTCTTTTTCACTCTTTTTCATTATGGACTGAATAGAGCAGTTGTACAGAACATCTGTAAATTTTGCTTTGTAATAAAGCAAACAGGAGGTAGCAGACCAGTGATTTTTGCAATGCTGCAATAGTATGGCTTTATGTGCAATATGTCAACAGTAAATAATTTAATAATTATAATACAGTATATTTAATATACCATATAATTAATGAACTAATATTGTATTACTAATGATGGTATTAGTGCATTATTGAATTGTAATGTACAGGGCAACACCTAGACCATATTAAAGAACCTCTAGCTACCAGCTAAGAGAAAGCTGTGATACAGGTCCTGAGAGGATGTATTGAGAAAGTTATGTCATTTTCACATTAAAAAAATGTTTTCTACATTTTTTTTTTTCCCCCCTCTATTTTGTACTTAGAAATATATGTAGGTTTAGAATTATACGTGGTACTGTCTCTGTAAATTCCCTTACTGCACCTTGTTCACAGCAACACGTTGCCAGTCCTTTGATCTCCTGTTAGGTGATTCAGTATTTTCTTTTGGCCTCCTGGTGTGCTCAGGTTGTGTATAGTGTTGTTTGCCTACTGCTGTCCAATGGAATACAAAAAAGCAGCTCCTAAGGCAAAGAGCTCTATTATAAGCAAAAAGAAAAATGCAAGAATATGTATATAGTGGCCAGATCATTTTTTTAATTATATTTTTCTTAAACCCTTTTCCTATAAAGAAGTAATGATGCCATCTACTGGCAGAGAACAGGCTGCTTATGGAATCTGGTACTCTGGTACTCTTGTTGCATTTTGTGTCCCTTTTTCCGATGTTTAAATCATTGATCTTGGTCATAAATAGTACATTGAGCCAATTATTTCTATGTGCAGCTCATAAATTATGAAGAGTTGTGTCAGAAGATCACGTTGACAAATGCTTTTCTTGCCAAGTAAGTGTTGGCCTTGTGAAGGAATTTAACAAAACAATAATGAAGTTTGTATTTAATATTATTATTCAATTAGTGAAACCAGTTTTAATAGTTTTTTCCCTTTGAAAGCTGCAGTAATAGAATAAACTCAAACCTTTTCTACCCCTCTGCCTCAGTCTTTTTCATCACTAGCTGAAAAGCAAATGGAATTTCCTCTCTCTCCCAACCTCAATCAGGGGTTTCAGCAGTAGAGCTGTCAATTGTTTGAACTAAAGCCAGACTGTACCACTCTTTCTTTCAGTGCCTGATTAGTTAATGAATGTTGTAATACAGTGATCAGGAAGGAGTGAGCATGCTCATGCTATACAAGGAATGGGAGGCCATGGTACTAGTTCAGTAGCACTTGTCACGCTCTTCTTTGCTACTTTATTCTGTTCAGGTTTTCCTGATCAGTGATGCTGTCTGGAAAGACACAGGAAAATATCCTTGTCTCATACTTTAGCAGTTTGATGCCATATCTGGCAAGTTAATCCCTTGAGATTCCCTTAACTTAGCTTGGACAAAGTGTTCACTTTCCTTTTCTCAGTATGAAAGAACTTTCTCTTGAGATAGACTTCATTCTAGTTTGAAGAGACTGTCAGATTTTGACTTATAGCCTCATTTGGCTTTTGTGCATGCTGCTTTCTGGATGCTAAGTAAATGATATTGTTCTTCCTCTTTACAGAAGGCTGTTGATCATGAGGAGACAGATGAAGAAAACTTATCGTTTTGATCTTGCTTGGTTTTGCAGATTTTATGTAGGCCTTGGGATGCTGATGGTTGAAAGCTCAGGCCTTCATCAGGCTGTGGGAATACTTTTTCATGAGTAACCACAGAGGGGCACTGAAGAGTGTGCCATGTTAAGCTGTTCACCGAAAAAAAAAACCCACAGTATTTCTGATGATCATCTTTGCTAACTTCATGGGGTGTCAGTTGTTCTGTAGCTGTGCTAAGTTTGAGTACTGAGGACTTGAGGAAAAATAAAAGTAGACCAAAGCAATTAATAAAACCCTATCCATGATCTTTCCATGGTTTGGCACAGTATGTTTTCAGTGTGTGAAACTGACAGTACAATGTACCCTGTGAACTATTACTGCAATTGAAATCCTAGCATAGACAATGCTCTTTTATTTTCTCACGATTGCTTTGTGGTTATTCTTATTTTCTATTTTCTCACCTTCTCAACTGGCTCTGAAGGTGTTTTGGGTTAGTACTTTTCACTCAGAATTATTCAGTTTGTTTTCCCATCCAAGCACAATTCAGTTTTTGACACCTATTGTGAATTTTACGAAGGCTGTGTGATGTTAATGTGAAGTCTAATAGAGTTTAACTTTTCTTTGTGCGTAGAAAGGATCTTTCCAGTTTTTAACTATGGTAATACTAGGGTAGCAGTAAGTGAGGTTAACTACAAACTAATTGGGTGGACTCCCCATATTAATTTTTTGAAGACAGACTCTTGTGGGAAACAACTAAAATGTCTCAGTATGAATGAATGGCAGCTAAATCCTATTCTCCTGTATTTTGTCCTGTGTTTCAAGTCAGTGTTAGCAAAGCTAGGTTACGTGCCTACGATTGGATATCATCTGTTTTGTTCTTGAAAGATGCTATCAATATTTTACATGCTGTTAGAATTAATTTATTATGGTTAGCCAGCTCATCTATTAAGCTAGAATGTATATATATATATAAAATGTATATCCTTGTGCTTTTTTTTTGTTTTTTCCAGAAATGAATCCATAACTGATATGAGCAAAACACATTTATGTGTGTCCTGCTGACATACATTAGAGGACACTGTACCTCAGTAAAGATATCCTTATTATTGTGCACTTTGCTAAAACAGTGTGGGAAGTGGTTATTACCTAAGTGCAACATTTCAAACAGTTATTTCTTGACTGAACAACAAATAGACTGATTCTCTTCATTGGAAATACTGAAATTGTTTGAATAAATTAAAGAACTTACACAGTGAATTGCAACCCAATAATCATAGAATCGAAGAATGGCTTCAGTTGGAGGGGACCTTAATGATTGTCTAGGTTCAACTCCTCTGCCATGGGCAGGGTTGCCAGCCAGTAGATCAGGCTGCCAGGATCTGACTCAACCTGGCCCTGAATGCTTCCAGAGATGGAACCTCCACAGCTTCTCTGGTCAGCCTGTACCAGTGCCTCACCGCTTTTTTGAGTAAAAAATTTCTTCCTAATGTCTAACCTAAATCTCTTCTATTTTTGTTTAAAGTCATTTCTCCTTGTCCTATCGCTATGATGTAAAAAATCTGTCCCCCTTCTGCTTGTAAGCTCCCTTCCATTACTGGAAGGCTGCAGTGAGGTCTCCCTGGAGTCTTCTCCAAATTGAACAAGCAAGACTCCCTCGACCTTTCTTTGTAGGGGGAGGTACTCCAGCCCTTTGATCATCTTTGTGGCCCTCCTCTGGACCCTCTCCAACAGCTTAGTATCTCTCCTGTACTGAGAACCCCAGGAATAATACTGTACTGAGATTTGTTGTGAGCTGAATGAAATGGCACTGAATGCTGAATATGATCTCTAAAATAGCACAGAGGCCTCTAAAAGGTATCAGTTCTGCCTAAAATGCTGTATTGTGCCTGAGGTATCCAGCAGAACATACTACATACCTAAAGATGTGTTGATAAACGTGCTTCATAACCAGAGACTTTAAGCTGCCTATGTCTTCTGTGTTCTTTCTCTGTACCGTAAATCCAGGAACTGAGTGACCTCACATTTCAGCTTCCCAAAGAGATTGGTATGTGCAGCATGCTCTGCATACACCTAACTCCTCCTCACTGTGAAGTCAGGCTCAGGCCACCACAGGCTCTGAAAACACTGAGGTAATGTGTTAGGTCTGCTGCAGCCTCAGAAGACTTAAAAAGAAATTTTGAGAAAGTGTCATCATGGCCATCTGGAATGTATCTGTGCGTGTATCTATGTGGGATATGTGTTTTTGCATGCACAAATATAGGTAACCTAGCTATCTGACTTTCTTACAGTCTTTTAGCCCCAGCAGGAATGGAATAATATACACAGGCAATAGACAAATAGACAATTGCAATAGACAAAACACAAATGTATGTATTTATGCACATCCTTCCATACTTGATGAGGTGAAAAAACTGTAAGGAAGTCAGTTAGTAAATCAGATGGATAATAGGAAAGAGAAAGCCCAGTAAGCTGGGAACGCAGGAGACTGAGTAGCACAAAGCTGGCTTTGTTTTTGAATCCAACTACTTTACTGAAGCAAGCATGATTTTTTGAACAGTAAATTTACTTAATTCTGTTTTCCTCCGTCCTCCCCCCCTTTTTTTGGGGGTGTGTGTGAATTGCACTGCATACAAACACTCAAAACTGGAATTCTCTATAATGCTATCTGAAGCCAAATTCTATAGAAGAGTGAAATAAAATGTATATGATTTGTCAAGAGAAATTCTTGCTGACATTGTCACATGCTAAAGAAGCTTCCAGTTGTTTGGTGCTTAGCACAAGTTCATGACTGCTACAAAATGTGCTAGATCTTCAGAAATGCCTTGTTTTCGTCTGTCTGTCCCCAACAGCTGTAGGAACAAAATGCTCATTAAAAAATAATGGCAAACATCCTATAAACTTAAGAAGATAGAGAATTTTATCTTAATAGCAATCGGGTACATAGATTAAAATAATAAAAAAATGATATATATGTAAGCACTTAAATATATTAAATAGCATCAAAGTGGATAATATATTGTAGAATCAAGGCTAAATATAGGAAAGTAAACTGAATAGTATTGTTCTCTTTTAAGCCTTGCTTTCTACTCACATTTTAATAGTCACTTCAGTGTGATTATAACAAAATACGCTGTGCAACAAAACATGTATGGAATTTAAACGTTGAGCAACCGTAAAAACTCATTGGTCTGCTCCATTACATAGAAATGTGACATAATAATGTTTTGCTATCATGTGTTAAAACTGTCTTACGGTACAAGCAGAAGCAAATTTTTGGAGAAAATGGTTAGTATAATCCTGTATTCATTTAGTTATGAGAAGGGCATTGTTTACTGAACCGGAACTTCCTTTCCTTGTACCAGGAACTTGCCATAAATCCCATCATAAGCATGGAGATGGGTGCAAACTCCACATGCAGGCAATGTTATAATCTTTTCTTTCTTTTTTTTTTTTTTTTTTAAATTGGCTGTGGCAAGCAGCTGTTGGTAGTTCTTCTGTTCCTCCCAGAACGTTTATTGCTTGTTCCCTTAAGACGCTGGGCTTGGCAGCTACTTCAATGTGTTGTTTTTACTCCATGGCAAGAAGAGTTCTCATTTTCATTATCTTAGTATTACTACAGCATTCCAAGAATTTTGAATTGCTTCTTCAGAACTGTCAGTTTCTTTTCAGTGCTCTTCTGCAGAGCCTGAGTTTTTCTGCACCAAATGATCCAGTTTCTTTTTCTTTTCTCCACAAAGAGATTTCAGTATTAGTGGCCTTATTTTCACAGAATCACAGAATTGTAGGGGTTGGAAGGGACCTCCAGAGATCATCGAGTCCAACCCCCCTGCCAAAGCATGTTCCCTACAGCAGGTAGCACAGGTCTTCAGGCAGGTCTTGAACATCTCCAGAGAAGGAGACTCCACAAATTTTCTGATTGATAATCCGATTAATGAAAAAATAAGTGTATTTTGTGCAATAAATTGTATGTATGAGTGTCGGAGGAAGTGAAAAACTGTTTACCAGTTGAGCAGTATGCTAGTGCAATGTATTAAAGTCCAGTTCTGGAAGGCAGAAATTCTTTGGTGGGAACAGTACTGTGGTGTCTGGTAAGGTACCTATACAAGCAGCAAGCTGTATTTGTGGAACTCAAAAAATGTTCTCTGTGCACAAAGTTTGTAATTTTCTTATTTTAACTCTTCTGAAAATGAACGTGTGCACTGAAATGTGTGATGTATCTTTTTTTAATTGAAAAACAATGTTGGTATTTAAGGAATGGAATAAGTTGTTACAAGTGAGTGCTGAAAAAACTTAATACAACCACAGAACTGACACAATACAGTCAGTACCAGTTTGTGCTTCTTCACTCTTTCTCAGTGTAGTTCTTGTGATGCATATTAACCACTGGCAGTAATGAAAAATGTCTGCATTATTGCTACTTTTTATTGTGATTTGAGTCACATGAATGTAAGAGCTAGAAAGAAAACAGCACATTCCTTTGCAGAATACTAAGGCCGTAATAATTTAACCTTAGCACCATTATGTAAGTTGGTTTTGAATTTCTGACCAAGATATAAAAAAGCTCTAAATCTCATTAACAATTATTAAGAAGATTAATGGTCTACAGTGACAGTACTGTGCTAACCGTGAGACCTGATTCACGTTCGTTCCTTGGCTTCTTACACACAACCTTTCTAAGTATCCATCTTCTAACCTTTTGTCTAATCATGCTTACCTTTATGTGCAATTGTAAGAAACATTGCAGTTCTGCTAAGATTTCTTTTAGAACTGTGTGTGCGTGCAGTTTTAAGTGCGTTTGAGTTAATGTTCTTTTGCTATGTCTTTAAGTTGTCATATAAAAAGAGAAGGCTGGGTTGTGTAAAGGTGCACTGTATTTATTATCTCTCCATTTCTATTTCCTGCTCAACTGTAGTTTTAAAAAATAAAATCCTTGCAATGTACTAGAAAGTGTGTGGTACGAATGGTTCCCAATTTGGAGGGACTATGTATGCATATAAATGCATATACAATTATTGCAGATTTTTTCTTTCAAATAATTGCCATATTTTTGTAGTTCAGTCATCGTTTTCTTCTCTTTTTGCTGAGGAATCTTAGATTGTTTCTGACAATTTGCTAATGAAGTTATCCACAATGCGCGCTAGCTTTGGTGCTATCAGAATATAAATGTTTGTTTCACAGTAAGGAAGGCAGTATGTTTAAGAAGGACATAGTGATTGAATATACCAGCACAGTTAAGGAAAAATTAGAGGTAAGGAAATTTTAACACTTGTTCACACTTGCACAATGCCTGTAGGTGCTAAGAAGTGGAATATAAATTATTTCTGGAATTCAGAAAGAATAGAAGGAAACCATACCGAGGTAGCTCTTGGAATTGGCATCACTTGAGTAATTTACAGGTAGGTTTAAGGAAATAAAAAGTATTCTTCAGAAAGCAGGCATGTCAGTAAAGATCAGAGGCAATAAAAAGTGTGTGTCTCTGCATTCAAATGAATTAGGCAATATCTTTCAATCACATTTGTGATTTCTTGACAGGAAAAAACAACATGTATATGATTGATAAAATGCAGTTTTATATTGACTTTTAAAATGACTTTTATTAGTTTTTTTTCAATAGCTTGAAATAACTTTTATGACGTAAGAAGGAACAAGCACTAGCGTCTATAAAAACTCTTGTGTACACAGGCAGTTTAGTTTGTGAAAGGGATACATTTACTAAGCAGGTAAGTGGAGGTGAAAAGGCAAGTCTTGTCTAAGAAATGAAATTTGCAGAAGAAAGCTACCAAACTACATACTAATTTCATAAAATGTCACAATAAAGGAAGAGACAGGAGTAAACTGTCCTCAGGTTGTGTGGACTGGTTAGTGGATTCATAAACATGTACTTAGTACAGGAAAAAGAGAGGCTTTTTTTTTTTCTTTTTTCTTTTTTTTTTTTTTTTCCCCAGAAGTCCAGCGTTGGCAGAAAGTGCTAAATATTGGTGCATCTTTTCCTTCCTAATGCATTTTTCTGATAACCCCAAAGAGGAGTTCAGCCCTTTTTCTGCACTGAGAGGTGTCCGAAAATGAGTGGAAATCGCAATACTACAGTTGGCACAGAATCTGATCCTGCTTTAGGGAACATGCTGTTACATGTTAGGGCTGTGTTAATGCACTTTGGATTATATATGCAACATAGGAAAAGGCAGAAGTGGAGGAGGGGTTCAGAGCAGAGAAAGTGGTTAAAACAGAGATAATGTGTCTGCTTAAGTAGTGCACGTGCACTACAGTTTCAAACAACAGTTTGAAGCAGTTCGGAAGAACTCGTATTGCTTTTTCTCACACTTATCCCCTCCCTCCCCCCAAAGATGTTGAAGAATGAACTCTTGATAACATGCTCCTGAAAATAGGACCAAAAGTGAATTGATGAATAAACATAATGTACAGTGTTCATCTTGCTCAGTGAATTCTCAAGGCAGCCCTTCTCTATTCGCGGTTAACAATTTCTGCTTTTGTGGAGCATAGAAAAAAGATGTTAATTGTTACTCATGTATAGTTTTCTTATATCCTGCACGTGACTTCTAAATACTTCTGCGTAACCACTACTTCACGACAGTGCTTTATTTGTGTTGGGAAATCTAGTCAAACTGTGTCACTGTGTTGCAGATGTTGATGATGTATTCTGACTTGCTGGAGAAAAGACATGACAAAAGGAACGTCTATCAAAATTTCCTTTGTTTTATGAGGAACAACTCTCCTATTATGTGACCTTATTAAGGTGTCTGCATACCTCACCACATTTAATGAGTGACTCTGGGAATTGCATCACTTGATGTGACAGCGACAGAGTATTTAAAGGGTGTTATTTGGATTTTTGCAGTTTGTGATTCCTTAGGTACAGGCAACAGTGCATCACTTGAATTTTCCTTCAGAAATGATACTCTCTAGAGAATGGTCACTGGTTCTTAAAGCCTTTGAACACATCATGATGGAATTGCTTAAGTCCAATAAATTTTACCATTTTACTTTAGCTGAGATATTGACACACCTCTGTCAGTGAGGAATTATGTTTGATTCCTGCAGGTCAGAAAGTCGCAGAAACCTTTTGCCTGACCTGGGCTTTGTTTTCAGCACCACGGCCAGGGCCCAATGGAGGAACTGCAAGACAAACCCAACCAGAATGTAGAAATCAGTAGAGATACAAGGGAAAATATTTTTGCCATCCATATATTGCTGTCTGTACTTTCTCCCAGAAAATGATTGATTTCAGCTTTCATAAATCTTAGATTTTATTTCTGTTCGTTGTCTGTTTTTCTTCATTTCAATTAATGCCTGTAACCAGTTTTCTTGATAAACTAATGTGAGAAGTAGTACTATATGTCCTGCTTCTTATTGTCATCCTCCTGATACTTGGGTGCAGCATCTTTGCTGTTACCTCTTCTGCGGTCTTAACAAAGTGTAGGCCATTTTTTCCCCCTGATGCAAAAAACACGCTTCTGTTTACCCTCTGGGAGCAGTGTTCCTCATGATTATTCTTTCAGCCTTTGTTCTACCGATTTTTTTTTTTTTTAACGCATCCTTAGAGTTTTTCTTCATATATTGCGAATTCTGAATATGTTTTAAAGGATAACCTAGATCTTTGCTTTCATCTGTAATCTTCAACAGGTTGGTGGGGCTTTCCCCCCCCCCCGTCAGTGATGACTGAATGGATATTTTTGTTTTGCTCAGGCTGCAGAATTCACCTGTGTTGTTAATTTTGCATGCTCACGGCCAGCAGAAGCAAAGAAAGCTGTGTGAACAAAGTGTCTCAAACATGACAGCTGGTCTCAAGCATTTGCTATACTTCTTTAATACTTTTAAGGGACAGAGCCATCATTTAAGCGTCTCAGGAGTATTCAACGAGCAGTGCTGTCTTTCATTGAGAACAAGTCAAGCACATAATATTTTTTTTTCCAAAGCTCAGTGCTTCTCTCTTGCTCATTGTGAATATGTTTTTAATATGTGTATCTTGTCCTGGTGTCATTACTTGGTGAATTAGTAATTCTATGTCAGATGCATGACAATATACCTCTCTATACTAGCTTGTGTTTTTAAAGACCCATACTGTGATTTTAAACTGGACTATCATAATAGTAGTGGTTCTTAATATGACCTAGTTCTGGACATCATTGCCTTTTAATGATATAACCCACACTCACTGGCACTTAATATGCAACAGATGCAGTTAGCAATGAAAAAAAATGATGTAGAAGAAAAATGTCTGTAGCTGTTCAGTCCATGAAATGCATCTGAAGCCGTTCAACATTCTTATGATTGGTTAACATATCACTAGAACGTTATAGGAGAACTGTGCAGGGGATGTATCCCATTCTTAGCTTTATTTTCCTTCTCTTTTCTACTTCTAAAATATGCTTTATGGGATGGAGTAACTATAATAGAAGGAAACCATTGAATGTGTTTGTTCTCTCCCGTTTCATAAGTTGCAGTTTTCCCGCTTCTGATAGAATTGAGCAGTATGATACTGTTTTCTGATGACCAAAGGTAATGACTGCTCTTCAAAGTCTTTTTAAGCTTGCCTCATTGTGTCAGAGCTCATACCTTTTGTTACCGTTTGTATCTGATTGCCTTTCATTTGTTTGTAAGATGTTATTTTGTTCTACTATAGCTATATGCTGGCTTTTGTTCTCTCTTCTAATCCATTTAGGCCTATTTTGATTCATGATAGCCATCTATTCTGAGCCTTTAATACAGTGTCTTCAAACAGTCGTCAGGTGACTTCTTATTTTGTTTTTCACATTTAAACGTTTTTCACTTTTTCACTTTAAAACGTAGATATTAATCCAGTATTAATGGCTTTATTACTCCTATAGGTTTTGAATAATGTACATTAAAGCATTTTTACGTCATCTTTCACTGCCGTTTCTACATATAGTGGACAAATCTCCACACAGAGTTCATTGGCATTACAAACACACCTTTCTGTGTATTTGGTAATCAGATTCCCAACGCTGTAGCTCTGCCAATACATGCCTTATTGAAAATCTTGCTCCTAGATAATTTCTATGCGTAAGAAAACCAGAAATTCCACTCAAAAAACCCTACCATTCAAAATACAGAGAAAAATGAAAAGAACAATATTAAGAACATGCTACATAGTAAAGTCTGTGTATCTTCCCAGCAAACAAATGTGATATTCAGGGGGGGAAAAAAAAAAGAAAGTGTTGATAATATGAATAAAAATGACTCCTTGGCTCAAAAGAGCTGCTGTTCTAGTAGCTGAACAAATGACATCGCATTAGAATGAGCCATAAACCTGTAATCAAAGAGATTACTTTGTCAACATCCTGAAGTAGTTATATAGAACATACACAGATATATAGACTTTTAGGCGCTCTAGTTCAAACTATCTTTTTGTATACTATGTGTCTGTGAAATGTTACAGAGAAGTTATGCAAACTAAATACTGGTAAAACTGTTAGATCAGACTGTTTCTCCTGGAAGTACGTCTGCAGCTAGCGATGCTCAGGATCATTTGAATGTTTTCACCAGGGTTTCCTGGAGTCAAGAGAGAAGTTCCTGGGAATTACATGTGTGGTTGAGTGCCACATGTTTCATGGTTTTCTGGTATTATGCAGTACTGATCAGACTATTTTCTTTTTACTTTTCTCTATCTTGTTGTTGTTTCATTTTTGTTATTTTTTTCAACTTTTGGCTAATATTTTTAGCGCCATTTGTATTTCAAGCAGATCCAGATATGAATTACTTGTAAGGTAAATGATGGTAATGAAGAATTTGTAGGAATATTTTTCTGTACATTGGCAATACTTAGGCATCTTGTGACATATCTGTATCGTATTAAATACAAATACCTGCTTACAGATTGTGTAGAGAGTTAGAAAGTTCATTTTCACTAACTATCCTTCTTTCTGTTTTGTTCTCTTCTAGCTCATCAAATAAGAATGTTTTTTCCTAAGACTCACGTAGACTGTGCATACACCTAATTTGCTTACAGTCAGTGACTCAGTAGCAAACACTAATCTTCTGTTCACATCAGACTACTTTTATTGTTTTTAAATTTACTTTGTGAAATGGGAGTTACCATATTGTCTGATAGTTTCTCAGGATTCACACAAAGAGGATACACCTTCTTAGTCAATTAGATAGCTTACTGTGAGAGTAAATGCCAGAAGTTAAGCATCTATTACTCCCATGGTCATTCCAGTACACTTTGTGTGCCAGTGTATTTTAACATGATTTATGTAACAGGATTTAAGATAAAATAGAAGATTATACAATTAGTATTTAACTTTGCAAAACTGATTTCTCCTAGATCAAAATTACTGCCTGCGCCATTCATGCAAAGCTTGGGATGAGGTGATGAAAACAAACTTTGGAAGAATAAAGAATTGAGAATGGAGTTTTTCTATGACATACCTGGATTCCCAAAAATTTCTTCAGGAGGTTGTTGAGAAAAGAAATTTACTCCCAAATGCATACAACATAACCAGAGTATTATTTTATTTTATTTTTTTTCTGATGAGGGCTAGAAGTATGATTTACACAATGTTTTATCAAAATAGTCTTCTTCAGGAGATTCTATCTTAGGATACCACAGAAAATGAAAAAACTAAGTTACCTGCATTAAGGCCTGAACATTTTTTCCTTCTTTTAGCAAATTTCAACTGGGGGATGAAGTACAGAAGAATGCTCTACCTGCTGAAGGGTAAACGTCTAATTCATTCTTAGTTTGTAGATAAGAATGTTCAGTCTGGTCTCAGATTCTAGGAAAAAAATAAAGATCCAGTTCTCTGAACTGGTAAGCAAGTGTTTATCTGGCAAGATTTTGTTAAGTAGGGTGTTGCAGTAGTGATCTCTGTAGGAAGTGACCAAGGCTTTCCTAAAGAACAAGGGGCAGTTTCCAACCAGCTTCACAGTGGCCCCACTGCAGGCCACAGCTGAACTCAACAGCAGACTTGGTGTTGTCTCTGTGATAACATATTTAAGAAAGATTAAAATGCTATACAATGGTGTGAGAAAGGTAGGGGAAAAAATGTGTGAGAATTTAAAGACACTGAGGTCAGAGAAGAAAGAAAGGGAAGATGTACTCCGGGCTTTGGAGCAGATGTTCTGCAGCCTGTGGAAAGAAGTGTGGTGGAGCAACCTATGGAGAAGACCACCTTGGGGCAGATATCCACACTGCAACCCATGGGGAGTCCCATGCCTGAGCAGGTGGATATGCTCCCAAGGAAGCTACAGCCTGTGGAAAGTAACCACATCAGAGTAGGCTCCTGACAAGAACTGTGAGCTGTAGAAAGGAGACCATGCTGGAGCAGATTTCTGGCAGGAGCTTCAGCTTGTGATCAGACTGGTGTACAAATGCAGGGAAGGTGGTACGTACTGAAGCAGGGGAAAATTGTGAGGAAGGATTGCTAGAGAGGAACTGACTGCCCATTCTTCATCCCATCTATGACGCTCTTGGTTAGGGAGAAGGCAGAAAATCTAGAGTGAAGGAGTGAAGTTGAGTTTGTAAGAAAGTGGCCAGTGTGGGATATTGTTTTTACTTTTTGTCTTAGTTTCTCACCATCTTGTTCTTATTAAGTTCCATCAAGTCTGTTTTGCTCTTGACACAGAAACTGATAAGCAATCTCACTGTCTTTATTTGAAACTCATAAACTTTTTCACCCTATTTCCTTCCCCTGCCCATCTAAGAAGAGGGAGTGAGAATGATGCTGAGTGAGGGTCTTGTAGCCAGCCAACAGTACCCCACCATGGCAGAAGAAGTAAAGAACCTTTTTGTCTGTGTTTGCTTGAGCAGAGCAAGACTTTATTGTGGTAATATTGATGAAGTATTGTTCTTAACTGGAAGCTCTGCTCTGGTCAGCCTTGGAAAAGTACAGAGAAGATAATATCAATTCTCTCCTGGACCAGCTTTTGATTTAGCTTGTTTATTAAGCTATTTGCTTGCAGCAAACATCCTTACAGAGGTGTTATGAAATATTATTTTGATATAATGATTCTAACGTGTGGAAGCATTGCCAAAAAAAAAAAAAAAAAAAAGAATGAAGTGTTCTTCAAAGTACACAGAGAATGATAATTTTACTTTTTTATCTGCATATTCTTTTACTCCTTTCCCAACACATCAACAGTCTGCTGTGGTGTATTCGACTAAGTCTTATTGTTCAGTTCAAGAGACAAATTTAACTTTTTTTTTTTTTTAATCTTTCTTTCTGCATAAACTCAGAAATATTTTTGTGAATGATCTTAAACAATTTGAGCTTATATGAATACCAAAGTTGCTTTTCCCAGGATGCGACCTCTGTTTTGTACAAATGTTTGGATTAACTGAGACAAAATCTCTGCTTGTGGGCACATCCCTCTAATTTCTGCCATCCTTACTCCCACTTTCCTTGTCTTTGGAATGATGAAACTCTTAAGTATTCTGTGCAAAGTTGAAGAGTTCCGAAAATAGAAGGAAGCCCTGGAAGTCTAGAGATTCAGGTATTTTTACAATAGATGTGAATATGAGCCTCCCGAGACAGATTCAGGTATATCACTCTTCTCTAAATGAGCAATTGGTGAACTGTAGGATGAAAAGAAGCAGAAGAAACAGAACTGTTTTTTTGGAAGACATGAAGCACCTATTGTAAAACAGAATGACTTAGGTTGGAAGAGACCTCTGGAGGTCAACTGGTTCAACTCTTTTGAGAGCACGGTACCCAGGACTATGTCCAGGTGTCTTGTGAAACACTCCAAGGAGGAGACTGCTCATCTTTTCTGGGCAACCTGTGATGGTTTTCAGTCACCTACACAATAAAGAAGTGTTATGTTCGTAGAGAAGGTCATGTCTGTGAAGGTATTAGTTATGATCCACAGGAAATAGCTGGAATTTAGACAAATCTGGACTTTTTTTTTTTAAACTTTGCTCTTGCAGCAGCTTGTTTAGGGTGCCAGATGTGTAAATATGATTTTGAACCTATGCTGTGGATTGCCTAAATACTTCTGGCTCTGTATTTCAGCTGTATGTTTAATTCTGTAGCTGTAAATGTTGGACATTAAAAATGTCAAGCATCGTAGTACTCTGGGAAACAGTTCTGGGCTTCAATTTCTTGATTTGTTGAAATTAAAATCATGTTTTTTATTTCTTATGTTTTTACCCAGGCCTCCTGGCCTTTCCATAATTTGCATGTAGGTACTCCTAATGGGTGTGATACATCAATGGATGGTGTGGCATTTCAGTCTTGCTGACACCTTTTTATAGTGCAGATGATTGACTTCTGAGAATTATCATTTAAAAAAAAAAAACTAAAAAGAAGCAGCATAAAGGAATGCACAAAAGTCTTTATTTTGTTTCCTTTCTCTTTTTGCTTTTTAGTTTTTTATCCGATTCAAATTTTGCAAATGCAAGGAAAATAAATACAAAAAGTAGAAGATATTATGGAAGTGTTTGAAGAAAAATATTTTTTAGTGCATCCAACCTTTCATTCCTTTGCTGTGAGAAAGGTTGCAGCTCTCAGCGTTTTTCAATGTATACCTGTATATTCACCATGTTTCCATGACATTACAAGTACTTGAGTACATGAAAGTACTCAAAGTACTTTCTATTTACAGTATTGCCTTTCTGATGATTCAAAAGTTAATAATAAAATAACTTTGTTAAATAAAAAATGTGCGTGGCAGCTGGAAGACTTGGATATGAATCAGATGCGTTCTTGCATTTGACGTAGTTTTTTCTCCTGACATGCAACATTAGGCGCAATAAATTTATGTAACTGCTTGTTTACATAACTGAAGTTGTTGAAGTTTACCCTAACAGTGGCAAGTGTATTATGTGGTGGTGGGAGGAGTAAGACTAAATATTCTTAGCTGAAATATTCATGCAGGTGAAGCCAAGTTTCCTCAGCAGCAGTCCTCTGAAACCATCACCATAGCTGTACTGTGGCTCAAAATACTGCTTACCTAAGCTGTTTAATATGAAATTTTAAATTGATGAAATTCAGTGAAGTCTGTAGAAGTGCTGATTGCATTCCATTGGGTAAGCCATTCATTGAGAATTTAGGCAAATGGGAAGGGTTTACTCTATCAACCAAGTAATTAGGCAGGACATTTTGTGAAGTATGAGGATGTAGTATAATAGCACTCAAGCTATTTTTTGGAAGGTCATTCGAAAATTCAGGTTTTGAAAGCTAAGAAAATAATTATAGTAGATGTTGCCTTTTAAGCTCTATCCACGTACCACTGCAAAAAGAAAGGGAAAAGCAAAGGGTTTTGTTCTCTGGTTTTATTTGTGGCAGTAAGCTGAGACAGATTCCCCATTATAACTGAAAATGGGAAGTAAAAGCAAATTTACTTCATTTCCACTATCAAATGTCATCAGGAATTTAGAGACAAGGAAAGAGATGGTAGAAACCATTAATGGAGGACGGTTGAAGCAAGCAAGTTCACTTTGTTTCTTTTTCAAATTCTTAACATTAGACTCCATCCAGAAAATGCAGGTTTAGGTGTAGGTGCTTTGCACAGAATGTTTCCCAGCTTCTTTATGAGCTGTGTTTCCTGTGGAAAAAAAGTGTTTCTTAAGAGGATGGTGGAAGAAAAATGCATATTTTGCCAGCAATTTTCTTCCAATGTTTTGTAGACAGAGAATAAAGAGTTAGGAAAATCCCACTCCACTGAGGCAAAATTTGCCAGTGAAGAAGGAATGAGGAATGAAATCTGTTTTATGCCCTTCCTGTTTCACCCCTTCATGGCACTGTCCAGTTGCCTGCAGTACATCCCACGGAAGCTCCAGTTCATGAGAACTATACTAATCCTTTTAAAAATGCTCAAATATTTTCCATGTGTACTGCAATAGAAGCTGTCCTGCTGAGACTTTTTCCAGAGAAACCTATTTCTAGAAAGGAAGTGTTAGCAGGGAAGTTTACTAGTTGAGATCATTACTTACAACATCTGTTCTTAATCCCCAGTAATTGTGTCTCATGTTTATCTCAATTTGTACTTAGTTGGAAGAGAATGAGAAGTTTTGCAATCTTGGTCTCTGAAGTACAGGATGATTTGCTGACTAAAAGAAGGAAGCTTTACAAGTGGAAAGTGGGTGTGATTTCTATGCAAAACCATTAAAGGAAGGTCGTGTTAAAAAATTATACTCCAGTTAGCACTGGCAGATACTTTATACAACTGTATTTGCCTGAATATAAAGGAATGGCAAGAACTCAAAGACTTGCTCAAGTTCCCAGTGAAGAAATCAGTGGTAGTGCTGAGATTAGTCCAGTCAGACATCAAATATGTTAGGATAAAATTAAAATTATTAATTGTGTGATATGATATCCCTGAAGGAGAATGAGGTCAGATAATCAGAATTATGTGGGTTTTAGTAACATCTTTCTTACTCTTTTACCATAGGAATCAGACTGTTAGTTGCATATGTGGGCATTCTGTGTATTAGAATTGTTTGTGAAAATAGCAGCTAGTGATGTACCCATTAGAATGTCTGAGAGAGCAGGAAGTTGATTACAGGCACATTTTTTCGTGACTTGTTTTTAATTTTCTAGGAAGGTATAAAACATGAGCTTGTGAATTTCAGTTATTTTGTATCAGTTATACCTCCTTGTAAAGGCATGCTCATTTCGTATTGATGATTTGAGGTTAATCTATCTGAAAATGTATTAAATGTATAAAAATGAAATGCATCCCTAGTACTTCATCACTTTAAGATTCTTTGACCTCTGTTCAGCATTCTGCTGCCTGTCTCTGTTTTCTTTCCATAAAGGTGTACTGTAGACATTTCTTTACTCATAATCTGCCTGTATTTTGCCAGAGCTGTTTTAGGATGGCTGCCAGGGAGTTTGGAGCTTGACATACATGGAATGTAGTTTATGTTATGCGGCATGTGGAAGGCTTTGTGTGATCAGGTGAAATGCTGACAGGTTGCAGAATGAAATCATGGAGCTCTCTCTGCAGAGTAACGTTACTGATGAAAAACTTCTTGACTTGACAGCCTTGTTGACTTGACTTGTGATGAGCAGCAAGTCAGGAATACGAAAGAAAAGACAACAACTTTAGTGACCATAATTGTAATGAATAGAACCCCAGCAATATGCTCTGGCTGCTGAGAAGGGCGATGGTATTCTGGGCTGCATCAGGCAAAGTATCACTGGAAGTTCAGGTGATCCATTCCCTTCTCTTTGACACCTGAGGTGTTGTGCCTTGTTCTGTTCCCCCATTACAAGACATATGTGGACATACTGGACAGAATTCAGTGCAGGGCCGCCAAGACAGTGAGCGCTTCTCCTGTGAAGAGAGGTTGAGAAAGCTGGGGGTGTTTAGTTAGGAGGAGGTTCAGGGGGGTCTCACTAATGTCCATAAATACCTGAAAGAAGGATGCAAAGAGAATGGAGTCAGGCTCTGCTCAGTGATGCCATTACAGAACAAGAGGCAGTGGGCACAAACTGGCACTCCTCTGACCATCAGGAAGCACTTCTGTGCTGTGCAGGTACTGGGGTGCTGTCACAGGATGCCCAGAGGCTATGCAGTGTCCTCCTTGGAGAACATCAAGCCATCTGGATGTAGTCCTGGACATCCTTCTCCGGGTGTCTGTGACTGAGCAGGAGTTGGACCAGATGGACCAACCCTGCCAACCTCTGATCCTTTGATTTCTAAGGGATTTGTACAGTGGTCATTCTGGCATTGTGGTGACAAGACTGAAATAAGACTTCTTGGTGGGTTAACAGATACAAGAAGACATAAAATTCATGAAAAGAAATTTGTTCTTTCTAGAACAATAAGCCTAACTAGGTCTTTGCTTAATTTTTTCACATAAAGTACCTTAAAGTTTCCATATAGGTAATTGTCTTCTGCAGTGAATCAAAATGAACCACAGTCTTCTGGGTACTCTTCTTAACAAAAAGTATACTTCAAATAAATTTCAGCTCTAATTAATATAAGCATTAAGTCAGCTAATGGAATGGTTAGAAATGCTGTCACAAAAGTTTAAGTGATTCTTGATGCATTCATGCAACCATTACTCAAAAGACAGGTTTTTTCTTTCATCTGTCCTTCTGCATCCACTGATGTAACAAACACAATTGCTGTGCAGTATTCAGTGTTTTTAACAAACTTTGACTTTTGATATTGGTTTAGCAGCAGGGAATCCCCATAAGCTTTATGCAAAGATGCCAACAATAATGCAGAGTTATCTTTGTTCCAAGCCGGTTTGATTATTTTAGATTGTCAGGCAATGAAATATGGATGTGTATCCATTAACTGTAAGATCATTGTGGATTAAAATACGTAGAGCCACAAGCTGTAAGGTTGAGCATGACACAAAGCAAGCTATGATTGTGTACCTCAACTACTGATTGTTTCTGACAGGCATATAAAGCAGCTGTTAGGCAGGAGCATTGCCTTTCTGTCAATAAGGAAACAAAAGTTACAGTTCAGGATGCTTTCCAATGCTAGTGAGAGTATGAATACTTATGAATAGTAACGATAAGTAGCTATGCTCACTTCCAGATAATCATAGCTATGCTGACCTGAGTAAGTTTCTGTAAGAATGGGCTGAATGCTCAAAAACATGCTTAATTCTCTTATTCTCCAAGTTGGGGTGTCATAGTGAGCTACGCTTCCTATGTATCAGAAGGAGTGTCAGTGAGAATTTATTCATGCTGAAAAGACTTCAGAAGGGAAGTGTTGCTGTTCTATCTGTATAGCCCAAGATAGGATCATGCTCAGGATGGAGCTGGGACAGAGAAAACCAGGCACTAATACCCAGTACTGGTTGGCTAAGAGTAGCTCTTCAAGGGGTTAAAATTATCAATAACAGCCACTAAAAAAGGGCATTTTGAATTGTGCTTAGGAGTAAAACACCACCATGTTGAATAGAGGGGCAGTACGTCTTTAGGGTAAAGATGATTACCTTTCACAGTCCTAGGAAATGAATGAGGTTTGTTTCAAATGAGGAAGGTTTTTGGTAAAGAAACCTGAAAAGGAAATGCGAAGTTTTCAGTTTGTACTTAGGAGCATATCCAATTGAATAGAAAAAGGGTCAGATCTGCTGAATCAGTGGAACAACTGCTGTTAAAATTTCTGAAGACTGTATATGAATTTAGTCATAGAGACCAATTTTTTGGAGACAGTAGTAATTCTGGACAGGACGGTATCTGGAAAAAAAAACATAGGAAGGAAAAGAAAAACAGAATAAAACTTTAGATACCTCATAAGAATTTTTACAAAACATTTCTGAACAGAAAGTTTTGGTGGTTTAAAAGAAAGAAAATTCCTAGCTGGGATGCCTCCGATGTGTCATGAGAATTAAGACCTGATAAAGTAACCATCAAGGAGAGGTCTCTATAGGAGGTGTTACTTCTTTTTTCTCTGAATTCTAAATGGCTGTGACTGTATTTATTTTTATTTTCCATGAAGGAAAATTAATTATATATTCTACTAGTGATAGACTCTCACAGGAGAGAAGGGAAAATAATAAAATGCAGTTAGGACTGTCAAGTGAAAGATACCCAACATGTGGGCAAATCTGTATCCTCAAATAGGAAAAGTAGAAAGCCCAAGAGCTTTTGAGATGCATTGAAAGAAAACAGGAAGATGTTAGGGGTGAGTCTAGGCTGTGATAAAAGTAGCAAAGAAAAAGAAATCAAACTATGCTTTCATGACAAAAGAGTGTTTAGCTGACTTCAGAACCAAAAGGGCTAAGTGAAGTTTCCTTGTGTTTTACAAAATATAGAAGTTCTGTTTACTTGTAATTTGAGCTATGCAAGTAAGGAATGCTCAGAACAATTAAGAGGATTAGAGATATCATGACACTGCAGTGAGAAACTTTGGGTGAGAAAATAGAGCCTGGCCTGAGAGCTATACGATGTAAGCTGTTAGTGCTATAAAGCAACTGTATTAATAAAGATCTGTTGAAATAATTATGCTGTACCTCAAGGAGCCTTCTGAAAAGAGTTGCAGAAGCATCTCCTCTGAGGAATTTTTCAGAGCAAAATGCAGTGCATATGAAATACATTTCTGAAGCAGGATTCTGAACTGGTACCTGGTTTTGTTTTCTGCTTTTTTCTGCGTCTTTCTCTGTATAAAGCAAAGCTGAGCCTGTAGCTGTTTGTGTGATCTAACATGCCATGATAGGCTGGAAATTTATCATTCATGTAGAAGGTAAGCAAGAATGAATTGTCTGAAAATAAACCTGAATTCTTATTTGGCATGAACAGCAATGTTTTCCAATTTTTCCCTTTTTTGCAGTGAGTGAAATGCGGAGTGTTTGGTTTTCCTATAGCTTAGCATATTGTGAGAACTTCTATAACACTTGCTGATGTTTTTCTGATGCATCACAGCAGTGTTTCGTAGAACATCTCGTGTAATGTGAATTCCTTGAACTTTTCTTGACACCTCAGCACGATTACATTTTGGACACAATATGGGCTTTATATTGTATTAAGAACTCCCTAGATCTTTATAAATGGATCCAACAATTGTCTGCAAAATAATTTTATAATGCACCACCTCGTAACTTATTTACAGCAATTACTGTATGTAGACTTGTTGTCTACATGGAGCTTTACAAGAGTCGTTTAATACTTACAGAAATTTTTCAGTATGATGGTGAAAGGTGAAAGTCTTCTGCCTTTGAAGCCATGCTTTAGTGTATCTCATTCTAAACTTCATTCAAGGGATTTCCTTTTTCAGTCACTCCAGAATTCAGTTTGTCATAGGAGTTGATGAAGGTTAAGCTTGGCGTAAGCGTTAGAAGGATTTAAAAACGTAGCATCCTGCAGGAGAAAGAAATAAAGCAATAAAACCTTGCATGATCATTGAATCAATATTATACCATTTCCTCTATATTAAATTTTTTCATTTGTTCTGAAAAATACCTATCTGTTTACTTCTTATCTTCTGTAAATAGCACACCTACTTTTTTTTACCCCTCCTCTTTCCTCCTCCCTTTGTATCTCCTCCCCTGTGATGGAATCAATTGCATCAGTGGATATTATATAAAGAAATGCTTTCAGTGGTATTCGCAGTTCACCCACCTTAGCCGCCATGGGGCTAAGAGCTGCCGGCCTTCTTGTGCTCTGGCTGGCTCTTTCCAATACGAGTGAAATAAGAAAAGGTAAGCTCTAGAAACTGTATGGTGGTGGATCACCTCCTGGAAATGGGAGAGGGGGGAATTGAAATATCACTGCAGAGTAGAAGGAGGAAATACGTTTAAATATTACAATGGAGTTTTAAGATCTCTTGATTTTCTTTAACTTTCAAATACCAAGGCTGCATGGCTTAGCCAACACAGGTAGATACTACTCTCTTTGGAGTGATTGGCTTCTAAAGCACTAATCTTTAGTTTGAAGTACCTGAAAAATACTTCCATTGTTACTTCTTTCCGTATGTTGAGAGCTTCCTAGGTATTGCAACCACTGCACAGTAGGAAATTATAGAATTTGGTTGGTTAACTGTTACAGCAGTGAGGAAAGCAGGTGATTGTGCGTTACTTCGTTATTTTGGAACAACATAAATGCTTTCTTCTGAAGTCAATGGATTAACATTAGATAAAGCTCATTTTGTCATTCAGGACATGAATAATCCTTTGCTGTAAGCTCTAATTTGTTCTGTATGTTATCAACTTTGTAGTGTTGAAATGGAACTCTCAAACTAGGAACTATTTTTATAGAAATAGGTTATGAATTTTGTGCACTGGTTGGGCTTGGGATGTTGATCTTTGTTTGCTGTGTCTTGAATTTAATGATAGAAAGAATTGGGTTGCATTGATCCTAGTTGTGATCTCTGGGAGAATCTCTCTGTAGCCTTCATTTTGTAGAGAGAAGCATTGATAAGCTTTGGTAGTGCCAGAGAGGCTGGATGCATCTGTTATTGCTAACCATCTAAGTGCAATAACTTTGACATTCTCATGATAGTTCTGCTTTCTCAAATTGCAAGAAAGCCCAGTGAAGATGAGTAGTAAGTGTGCTTGTTACCTTGGCAAGCTTCCCAAGTATGCTCTGCTTTTATTCTCAGCCCTAACATGCAGCATCTTGATATTTACCATGGCTGGGGAGGGAATGAATTTCAGAGCATCGACTTAATCATCTGCTATTTTTTGTTCTCTACTACACAATTATTCTCTACCCTATCTCCTACAAAGGCATGTGGTAGTAGAAATCCTTTTGCCCTCCAGAAGAGTTGTGGAACTTTTTTGGACTCACAGTGCTGTTTCCTTTCAAGTACATGTTGCATCAGAGGAGAAAAGAACTCTTAGGAATATTTAACATTGCTAAACTATTACTGTGATTCATAATAAATTCACATGTTGGCAAAGCAAGCCAATGCACGAACTTGTTAGTGGCCAGACAGTAAATTTACCAATCTCATGCAGGCAATTTCCTTCTCAAGTGAGGACTACATGGTATACTCAAGTCCCACCAGTGTTTGTTGACATCTTGTTTTCCTTTAGATACTCACATTTTTTCTGTTAGTATGCAGATACTCAGTTAGACTTCAGATCTGTGGAGTTACCATGAGTGTAATTGCAAATGGCTTCTCCTGCATACTGCAACACTTAACTCTTCTTGACTCTAGCTCATTTATTTCACTTTCCTGACTTTCTTTTTCATAACTTAACAGGAAGGACAAGAAACCATGGCCACTATGTCTGCAGCACCTGGGGGAACAACCATTTCAAAACATTTGATGGAGATATCTATCAATTTCCTGGCACGTGCGAGTATAACTTTGTTTCTGACTGCCAAGACTCTTACAGGGAGTTCTCTGTCCACATTCAGCGTGCTCTGAACAGCAATAACCACCCTGAGATCCAGTATATCCTGGTAACAGTCACGGATTTCACGGTGTACCTCAAGCCTGATCTGGCTGTTGTGGATGGGCGGATGTAAGTACATTTAGTGTAAAGGTGCTGGGAAGATAAAAACAGGATTGATTCTTTACACATCTGTCTGCATGCCATATAGAATAGTGGCTAAAAGCGTTTCTACTAATAAAAGAATTAAAAGAACATTAGAAATCCAGCATAAAAACAGCTTTAGGAAAGGGCTTTACTGTTAATAGTCATTTCTACATGGGCAAAAGGGATGATTTAAATGCAAGACAGGAAAAACTTTTAGTGAATCTTCTCTTTCTAATTGTGCAGGAAAAAAAATGCAGCTCATAAGCCAGATCTTTCACTGTTGTGAAATGATGTAGCTTCATTAGTTTTTTGGTATCACCTTGTGTTTATGTTAGCAGATGGTCTGTCTAGCAAATCCTCAGAAATAAAACTGTGTTTCTATGCAGTCTTCTCTTCCTGGAAGTAGACATGTATTTTTTTCTGATATTCATAAGAATTTCCATAAAGTCCAGTAAGCATTCCTCTTGCAATTATGGCAGGTAGAGTGTAGATCAGAAAAGGGATTTGTATGTGGCAATGCGTATCATGAAAAAACTTTTCCAGTAGTATCGTCACACAAGGAATCAGCCTGACATCATTATTCATGTCAACTTATGTCTTAACCTAACCTTTCAGACTGTATTTATACATGTAGACAAAGAATTGAAGCAACTCATAGGTTAAGACATAATTCTGCAGGATGAAAGTGAAAGAAAATGGATGTTAGTATATCTTAGAGTAGTTAAAAGGAAATACTCTATTTTCAATGTAGGATCGGATTTTGTCTTGATGTTAGCTTTTGATCTGAAGTGTGAAATACACTGCAGTGAAAAACTGCTCAAAATTAGACAACAACAATCAGTTTTCCAGGGATCATACCAAAACAATAACAAAATGACATGAAATTATACAGAATGCATTCTTGTCCCAAATTAAAGAAGCCCCTCACCATGTACTTGGATTGTAAAAAGAGCTCCATGAAAAATGTTTAGAAATCCTTTCTTGAATCATCTCATCACCTCTTTTTATCTTATTGTTCATAAAACAATAGATCCTTTGTGAACAGAGGCTTGTAGAACAGGTTTTTGCTACATGCAGGATTTAATTTTTGTAGAACTTAATTTCCAAAATGCTCTTTAAACGGCGTATGATCCATTGCTATATAAAACATAGTATTTCACACCACTGAAGTGAAATCTGTAAAGCAGATAAATATATGAATTTGGCTTTTGGTACCTGATGATCTGGAATGTCCAAATATTAGGATAAAGAGAGATATCTCACTCTACAATATCTGAGGTGAAAAGTTGCCCAAGTTTTTTTTTATAATCCCTCTCTAAAAGCACAATCTATTAGTGCCTCATTGTTAAGGATGGACAGTGCAGCCAACAGTAGAAATAATAGCCTGAGTTCCTGCCTAGTATTATATGCCTAAATCATTTGGCCATGTGAAAATACCATGTGAAAAGATAAATAGTTGGAAATATCCCAGTTATAGGTAATAAGGAGTTAAATTCTCCCAGTCACAATAGTGGTTACATCCAGATGTGCACAGATATATGAATCCCTGGTAGACAATAATTGTACTGGCAAATGGGTAGAAAATGTACTGGTTATTTTGTCTGGATTCCATTGTACACTATTTTTGTTTGAACAGACAGCAGCCCTTTAGATTTTATAGGTTAAGGCTGCTTGCCACATTGCCTTTATTGCTGAATGAATTTCAGTGGTGTGACTTGTGACATAGAGACTGTAAAACAGATATAGAAGTATAGGAGAGATGTCTCATGAATTGATTCCTTATCAAACAAAAGCATCTATACTCAGCCTTCTGCAAAATATCTTGTCATGTTACTGCCTTCCTGTCACTGTTAGTAAGCTTGGTCCTGCCAACTGAAAACGACTGGGCTAACTACTGAAACAAATGAATGAATTCCTCTTGACCTGCTCCCTTCTGTTCCCATTTTTCTACCACTTTTGTTAGCATGTGCTTTTTGAATTCTCTCTTGAAGAGAAAGATCTTTTTAAAGGAACATCCATTCTCTCTGGTATGATTACCAGAGTCTTTAATATAGAAAACTTTGATTTAGGCTATTACGCCTTTGGTAAGGGTCTAGCCTGGTCCAGTATTAAATGGGGACGTTGGTGACCCTGCATGTGGCAGGAGGGTTGGAGATTCATGATCCTTGAGGTCCCTTCCAACCCTGGCCATTCTGTGATTCTGTAAAATGATTAACGAGCATTTGAATATCCTCTGTTAATGCCAAAGTGATGATGGATTTTGCTTTAATTAAGTTAAAGACATCTGACTTCTTTTTTTTTTTTTCTTTTTTTTTTTTTGTCTGAAAGAATCTGTGCTCTCAAGGAGCCTTTTACCTCTGATGCTGTTTTATGATTTTAAGACAGTAAATTATCTTGTTGAACATCAGCGAAAGAGGATTGTGTGTTTCACTAAAACAATACATCCTGTACAAATAGGGTCAGAATAGAATAATTTAGTTGGAAGGGACCCGTAGACAGAGTTTAGTCTAACAGCCTCACTACTTCAGGGGTAATCAAAAGTTACAGTATGTTATTAAGGGTGTTGGCCTCATGCCTCTTGAACAGTGACAGGCATAGGACCTATAATTGAAATAGAGGCTGGTTCCTCCATTCCTTAGAGTATTTGGCATATAATAGACATTCGTGTTGCTCTTTATATTTCTCTACTAATGCAAAGTCTGATTTTCTTTCTAGTGTCAAGACACCTTACTACAGCTCTTCTTTGCTCATTGAGAACAATGGCGTTTATATGAAGGTTTATGCCAAAGTAGGTCTAATCCTCATATGGAATCAGGAAGATGCACTGATGGTATGTAAAATCAATTTATTTTTAATTAGCATTTCCTGGGTTTCACAGACCACTGTAGGCTGAATAGAAGTAGAAGTTCATGGACTTTACTGAGCTAGACTGTTAGACTTACTCATCCAGCTGGTACTTACAGTATGTAATTTTTAAAAGGTAAAATTCCTGTCTCTGCAATGTGACAGAGTTAGTAATGTAGGGTGCAGATGATCTTACTACTCTAAAGAAAGGGAGAAGCAGATTTCTGCAAAATAGCTAATGCTTTTGCTGTAACACCCTCACAATCTGATCTTCATTTTCCTTCATGTGTCTTTTAGAAGACTGCCATTATCTGCTTGCCTAATTTTCAGCATGGCTTAAATTTTATCCCAGCAGTTAAGAAAAAGGAGGAAAAAAAGTACAGAAATTTACAGAATGTTTTCCTTTTCATCTTTATCAGCATGGTGTTTATAGCCTTTATTAAAATAAAGGACATTTTGACCTTTTTTTTTTTTTTTTTTTTTTTTTTTTTTTTTTTTTACTATTTTTGGATCCGATTGTTTGTTTCTTAACTGTTACAAACTAATTTGCAGTGAAGAAACAACAACTTCTGGGAGTGTTTTGGATTTGCAGTCTGTTCTATCATTTAGGAACTTCCCTTTCAATTAAACATACTCATTTTGGAAGGTCTTCATGCTCCACCTAATTCTTTTTTTGTTGTTTTTTTTTTCTTTCCATTATCTAGGTGGAGCTGGACAGCAAGTTTGGTAACCAGACATGTGGTCTTTGCGGGGATTACAATGGAGTTCCTATCTACAATGAGTTTATTAGTGGAGGTGAGTCATATATGTCGCATACGTGTATACTGTATGTTTTGTGACAAATATCACAAATATAGGCTCATAAGCATTGTGTATAGGAGCATCACAGGAGGGCACATTTTACCTCAGATATTGATGTGTTTTTCCCAGAGTGAACATTATGAACCAGTGCTGCTTTCTTGATCTAAGATTCTTTCATTCCAGGTGCATCATCTTCCCTTTCTGCTAGCCTTCTTTTCTTGTTATGATGTTTAAATTGTTAAGTACACTTAAAATAGACATAATTGAGAAAAGAGATGCACATCTGACAGACAGAGATTGTATCATAGTAACTGTTTTCCTTCATCAGTAGAGTCTCAGGAATCAGATGGTCCTTGTTGTCAACGTTTTGTTCTTAGTAAGGCCTCCTGTTAATTTTTTCTCACAGTTGCAAGCTACAATTCAATTACGTATGGGAATTTACAGAAGATAAGCAAACCCAATGATGAATGTGAAGACCCTGATGAAACTCAGGCTCTCCCAAGTTGTACTGAGCATGTGAGTAAGCCTAACTTCAAGTGAACTTCACTTTCCTGGACACATTGAGACATCCTTGCACTGTGAGATGTTAGTTTGTGAAGAGGTGTGAAGACTTTATCCATTCCAGGACAAATGGTTTATTCTTCATTTCGTGTGTAAATCTCTTCAGGAAATTACAGTTTTCATTACCAGAAAAGGAAGTGTGTAGGAGCTCAGGTGCCTACAAGTCTCCTAAATACTTGTACTCTTCCTTCCCAGCGTGATGAATGTGAGAAGCTGCTGACCTCCTCTGCATTTACTGATTGTCACTCACTCCTTAATCTGGAAACGTACATCCAAGCCTGCATGCAGGACAAGTGTTCATGTGAAGGAAATGAGGACTCCTTCTGCCTCTGCAGCACCATCTCTGAGTATTCTCGCCAGTGTTCACATGCAGGTGGCCGGCCGGGTGAATGGAGGACAGAGAACTTTTGCTGTAAGCAGCTATAAACATCTTACAAAGAAACAAATATTTCATAGGGGTAGCACTGCGGAACATTTAAATAAATTCTTCCTTCACCAAGTTACAGGCATATGCCATAAATTACGTACCAGTAGTGCAATGTACAATGTACTGTGTTCTTTCTGTTTTCTTCTGTTACCTTTATATTAAGAAATCTTTTTCAGCTAGTAGAAATTATATTCCTGTTAAAAAGCTTGAGAGCTTTGAAAGCTTGTAGATAAGACAGTTCATGAACAAAAGAAAAAAATAATAAAAAAAAAATCAAACAGAGAAAACAATTCAGAAACAATAAAATATTAAGAATAGTTTGCAAAATTGAGCCTGGCTTGGGGCACCACTTATGTGAAGTGAGTGGGTCATGTAACCTGTGCTTTCTGATGAATGATGGACTTAACATTCAAATAATCTGATATCTTCTTCATTTTTTTCAGACAAGACATGTCCTGGCAACATGGTCTATAGAGAAAGCAGCTCACCCTGCATGGATACTTGCTCACACTTGGAAATCAGCAGCCTATGTGAGGAACATTACATGGATGGCTGTTTCTGCCCTGAAGGCAAGTGTATTTCTAGTTCTTGTATGTGTATATGTCTGTATTATTTTTACATGTCTTTAAATGAAAAAGAAAACAATAAAACAAGAACAAAACCTAGGAGCACTAGCAAAGGTGGTCATAATTAAAATATTAGATGAAGACAAATTATATCTAAAAAGTTACTACTGCTGCTAATTATTTTGAGTGAAATTCTAAGACTTATTGTCAATCTTAGAAAAAAAATTACAGTGGTAGCCTTCACAGTATGCCATGAATATTTTTGAAATTGTTCATATATGGTTTTTCATTTGTGTGTAATTATGTAAATGGATCGACTTAGAATTTCAAAGCTGGCTTAAAGTATTCTCCACGTGTCTTATGTAACAAAAAAGTCAAAATGCTTCTCTTCTCTTTTGGTAACCTCAGCCTTTGTTTTCTGTGTCAGGCTGAGTGTGTCTCCAGTCTTAGTGTTTCTCTTCTGTGGAAACTGCGGATTTCAGAAGCAGCTGTAATAGTTTGCTGTTTTGCTTTACAGGAACTGTGTATGATGATATCAATGAAAATGGCTGCGTACCTGTTAGCGAGTGCTACTGCAAACTCCATGGAAAGGGGTATTCACCTGGAGAAACCATTAGCAATGAGTGTGAAGAATGGTAAGGATCATCACCGTCGTTCACCTTTCTTCAGCTGTATGTGTGTCTGTCCTTTTCAATCTTTCACTTAGTTGTAGATGACTTCCTGAATACATTCTGAACTTATGTTTATTTTATATGTCTATACAGGTTTTCTGAAAGATTTTCTTGTATTTATGCCATGTGATGAGAGAAATCTTTAGGGAGTGGTCAAATTTTTAATTTTTAAAATTTAAAACACCTGGGTATAGTTTGCTATTTGCTGGCTGTACAGATGCTTTCAGTGCTCTCAGTTCCTACAACATACACATGTATTTCTGGATTATTTATTGTTTTATAGCACCTGTGATTCAGGCAGATGGACGTGCCAAGATTTACCCTGTCCAGGCACATGTTCAGTGGAAGGAGGTTCCCATATTACAACCTTTGATGGGAAGAAATACACCTTCCATGGAGACTGTTACTATGTGTTGGCCAAGGTACGGTGTACTGTAGAGCTTTTCTCTCACACATTAAATGCGTCTGTGCACTCATATGTAATAGGTGTGAATCGTTGCTTTATTCCACTTTCATGGAATGAGGGAAGCAGAAATGTTAACAGCCTCAGTGGAAGATTAAGGATGGGCTATTATTGCCCCATGGGAGAACTTGGGCACTTACTGCGACGGATGTCTTACTTAGTCACTTAGCAGTCTTTCATATATATCAAGAAGCATGCTGACTGCATGGAAGGGTAGGCAGCAAAAACTCTGCAGTTCTCAGGATTAGAATGTCTCAGTCAGATCCGTTATAGCTGTATCTGTGTCTGTGTGTCAAAGTAAGCTAGGGAGAAGAGTTTGACAGCTATTTCATTCATTTGTCCCTAAAATATCTGGTGCGTATTTTCCAAAATTTTGTTGAGCTAGAAACTGTACCATTCCTTTTCTTCTTTTTTTTTTTTTTTTTTGAGAGAGAGAGAGAGAGAAAGTTCATCTTGTGCTAAAACTGAGGTTTTAATAGCTAAGTTCTACAGCAATTGCTGTTGTAACCAGTGGCTTTAGTCTTAATTTTGGAAATCGTGTTGCATGAGAGATTTTTTATTGGACTAATGGGCATTTATTTCCCTGTGATTGTAGAGTGCTGTGAATAATACTGATGCCCTCCTGGCAGAGCTGGCTCCTTGTGGCTCTACAGACGGACAGACCTGTTTGAAGACTGTTGTGCTGCTAGCAGATGACAAAAAAAATGTAGGTGTTGTTTGAGTTCTGCTGGGTGTTTTGAAAATTAGCAAACATCCCAGAGTTTTCCAAAATCATCTGAAGGGGGTGGATAACAGAGCTCAGAAAGGCTGATAAAAAACTAAAGCTTCTACCTCAGGAATTCAGAATAGGCCTCAGCTGAGCAAATGCTGAAATACAAATAAGCTAACATTTTCCCCTTTCTCTGCTCTCTGCCATGTCTCACCATCTTCCAGGCTGGTGAGAAAAAAAAAGTGCCATCCTTCCTCCGCTTGTGGTATTTTACTTTTCTTCAGATTGATTTCGTAGATCTAATTGAGTCTTTTTCAGAAGACATCCAAACTTTGAATGTTTGTACAATCCAACCTTCTTCTGTTTGTATTTAATTCATTAATAATGTAAATGATAGTGATGGGAAATCTTTAGTGCTGTTTTGCATTTCTGATTCATATTCATGTAAAGTCATCTTATTTACTTAAGTATTATGTTTGGATATGGGAATACCTGTATTATGTTTACACATAATTTTACATATGTAAACATGATTTTTCTCCCATGTTTTGGCTCTCCTATGCCCTTATCAGCAAAATTAAAAAACCAAATCAGAAAACCATTTTTTTTGTCACTGTATGTACAAACTGGCATTTTATGAGGGAGCTTAACAAACTACTTTCTTACTGCAACAGAATCATACTAAACCATTACATTTACCATTACCTTTGCTTTTGTAGGAAACCAGAACTATTTATATATCCTGAAGTCCCAATATTTTCTTCTGTTTGTATAACCACAGTGTTTAAAAAATGACAACTCATTTTATTGCTTGCTATATATTGTTATAGGCAGATGTAATCAAACTCTAAATAGGAAGACTAAGCCTTACTTCTGTCGTACATGCCCACTGCCACATTCAGTTTTAAGACAGATTCTTCCTCTCATAGATTTTAAGTTCTAGCCACAGTCTGAACGTGCAAAATATTTTGTCTTCACTCTCTGCTCTTAAAAAGTTACTTTTCTATCAATTTTTGTTCTTCTCAGTATCTGGAACCTCATCAGTCCCGTTTCCTTTCATACAGGTGGTGGTTTTCAGATCGGATGGCAGTGTGTCACTGAATGAGATGACAGTGAATGTGCCTCATGTGTCAGGTAAGGACCACAGCCTTGCATGTTGTCATGAAGCTGGTACTCCAGACAAGGTTGTACTTTTTCGGAGCCAAAAGTTGGAGACAGGCATATGGAATTTGTTCAGATGTTGAAAGAAGAATTAAGTGTATTTGGAATGATTTTGAGGTAAATGTGGCTTGATAGCTTCCACTGACAATTCCATGGACAGATTGATGTATGCAGGTGATCACTGGAAAAAAATCCCTTCACTTGTTTTGATTCAGCTTGAATATATTTTGGCATGTAACTCGGGAAAGAGAAATTTTCACGGCTTAAACTTAAATTGAGTAAGTCAGTTTCCCTAAGAAGAGGGGTATTTAGAATTTTCTGAGTATGTGATGTGGGCATATTCTGGCTCTCAGTGTTAATACAACTCAAGCTCCCACTTCCTCTCCACGCCTTTTTTGTCCATGGGCAGAAAGCCTGGCAGAAGATAAGTGCTACATTGACCAAAGCAGGGAAGATAGATGTACTATGTGGAACCCTGTTATCTTCCCTTCTAGCTTGGGATACCTGCATCTTTTTATATAATCAGTAGACTCAGGCACTTTCAGAATATGACTCATATGGCCTAATTCACAAGCCTAAGTTCTGGTGGGATGTAATTATCAAACAGCAACTGTGTGTCCTGCAGCAATTTCTGAAACTAATGTAGAGCTTTTACATTCTATCACTCCTTTTTAGATATGCTCATGCTGCACATTGACACAGTATTTATTCATGGAAGGGCAGTTGTGAGTGCTTGTCTAAAAGCAATTACAACATCTTAGCTACAAGTTCAGAGAAATTAAACTGTTCTAGGCGATAAAACAGACCATCTAATAAATAGGGCACATAATAATAGATTTGCTATAGGAAATTATCGATAACTAGGAAACCCAATTCCTCTACTGATTTTAAATGTCAGTTCTAGCGATTGTTCTATTATGGCTGGTTTATGCTATGCTATTCATATAGAATATAAAAAAAATCCACAGCATCCTGTGGTTTTTTATTACCTTATAACCAACTAAGGCATATTTGCATTTGATATAACATCTCCTTGTTCCCTTTCTCAGAGATATTTAGGCTGAGTCATAGTCTGTCATTGCAAATTGTTCTGAGGCAGTGATATTAATTTATAGACCATCATCCTTTTTCCATATGAAAGCAATATAAAAAAGGCAGTGTGTGATCTAAATCAAATGATTTTTTTCTAATCTTTAGGTTACGAAATTAATAAAAATTGTTTCTTTCAGCAATCTGTGTGTGTGTTCACAACACAGTTCTTATTTTGTTTTTCAGCTAGCTTCTCAGTTTTCAAGCCATCTTCTTACTACCTCGTTGTACATACTTCTTTTGGGCTTCAACTGCAGATTCAGTTGTCTCCAGTCATGCAACTCTTTGTGACAGCAAATCAGACAGTCCAGGACCTTCAAGGCAAGTGTCCACTGAAATAGGAAGCAAAGCATGCATTTCCGCAGCTGTTGACTCATATATTCTTCACATGGGTGGTAATTCATAGACTTACGTAATGGTATGAGTTTGAAAGGACCTTGAAGTTCATCTAGTTTCACCCTCTTGCAATGGCAGGAACATCTTCCCTTAGATCACATTGTCCCATTGAGCCCCAGCTAGCCTGGCCTTGACAATTTCCAGGGATGGGAAACTCAGAACTTTTCTGAGCGACCTACTTTGGTGCCTCGCCACTCTTACAGTGAAGAATTGCTTGCTAATATCAGACTATGGGGATGATCTCCTGAGGCAAAGATACCGTCATGAGGGCTATTCATCTTCAAGATTTTAGGTTTCAAATAGATCTCCTAAACCTTCAGTACTTACAGTAAGCATCAGTGTTGAGGATGAAGAATTAGCTTCTATCTCCAGCGTTTATAATCAGCTGTCTCTTTCCCTTGCAGAATGAGAATGAGTAATAGGGAAAATGTTTACTTTTTCAATAGGTCTTTGTGGAAATTTTAATGGAATGGAAGGTGATGACTTTAAAACAACCAGTGGGTTGGTAGAAGCTACAGGATCTGCCTTTGCTAACACATGGAAAGCTCAGTCCACCTGTGCAGACCAAGAAGAAAATCTGGAAGACCCCTGCAGTCTCAGCATTGAAAGTGGTGAGCATCATAAGACAAATGAGCTGCTGTATATTACTGCAACTGGAGTAGAAGAGTTGCACTGTGGCATTGACGTACTTTAGAGGACCGTCAAATTAATAATTATTTAAGTATGTATGCATACCAAGCACTGATTTCACATCAAATTGGAGTGAAAGTTTAAGTTGTGATTCAAAAGGAATCCAGAGCTAGAAGACAGGGAAGCAAGGTCATTCTAATTTTTTCTTTTTATCCAGAAAGGAAGGTTGTACATTGTAGTATTATTTCTTCTTCTGTCTAACTTGGCAGTGATGGTCCGCAAATGATAAGAGCTGTCACAAATCTATTTGCAGCAGTAAGATACAATTTTTGATTTTATGATTGTGTCTAATGCTAGATATCTGAATCATAGAGTGGAAGTATGTGCACAGTGACTGCATGTAGTTCCTCCACTCCGCAGAGTTCACAGTCCTCTCATCTGTATTGTTACATTGCAATTATTTGATGTAACAATATATTGATGTAGCAATATAACTAGACGTAGCACAAGGGAGATGAGTGAATGTAATTAATATAATTATGTAATACTTTTTTTTTTTTTTCCAGCAAATTATGCTGAGCATTGGTGTTCTTTGCTGAAAAACTCAGAGGGCCCATTTGCAAGTTGTCACTCAGTCATTGATCCTGCAGAATACTACAAGGTATTGTAATCTTGTGCTCTTCTTAGTACTCCTTTGTTTCAGATGGGTGATGGAGACATTTATCATTGCTCAAATGTTTGAGGCATTACTGAATAATGTGACCATAAAACCTGGCAAAGTTTTTGCAGCTGTCAGTCAAGCAGCATAGTGTACATAGAAGAAAGATTCAACAGATACAGGTATACACAGAAGTGTAAGTGATGCTTACACTCACAGATTCCTGTCTTTGCAATGTTCTTAGTACCCAATCTGAGCTCAAGGTTTTTGAAAATCTTCATAGATCTGGTTGACAGTTTGCCATTATAATTTTTAATTTTTATGGATCTCTGCCTTTCTAAGTTCTAACTGAGAAAGGGTGATATCAAAATCCTTTATGGAAAGTGTTGTTAGGAGGCAGGCTACTTTATAAAGCTTCATGAGGCGTGGCTTTTTAGTCTGAATGAAATGAAGCAACACTTTCAGTCTCTGGGCGTTATCCATTCCTTCCATAGTTCTCTGATCACAGGAATTAATAAAAACAACAATGGAGAAAGAGCGCACGATATTTTATAGCAACCAAGTTGGAACAGCCAGTTATTTTTCTGTGATCTTTTTGACCCTTTCATTCTCTTTTCAGAGATGTAAATATGATACCTGCCTCTGCAAGGACAGTGAGGAGTGCTTGTGTGCTGCCCTGTCCTCTTATTCAAGAGCTTGTGCTTTCAAAGGGATCATACTGGGTGGCTGGAGACAAAGTGTCTGCTGTAAGTAATGAAACTGTGATCCCTATGAAATTAATTAGCCACCAGAAATGAACAGGATTTCAGCTTTTATTTGTTTGTGACACATATTTTTTAGAAAACTTAGAAAGCAGTATTTTTCACTTTCACCTTCTTTCCCTACTTTAAATAATGCTATTTTGATCTTTGATTAAGTGACTTCATCCACAGGAATAGATTGTAGCTTTTACATTGTGTTTGCATATAATTGTCTTTGCTTTTCAGCAATATTGGTGGGAATAGGAGCTTGTCTTAGTGTGCTCTGTTTCTGGTTGTCAATATGTGAAATAAATGAGTATGAAATTAGTTACTGTTGGTAGTGGTTAAAAACAAATCTTCACCTGATAAACTAAATCAGAGTAGTACTACTTATTAGTTATGGTAACTTGTACTTCAGTAAAATGAAAAGGAATACTTTTATCATTACATGCTGCACAGACAAAGTAGCCAAAATAGAAACATCAAGATTTCCTTGCACTTCTTTTATATGAATTTGCTTTTTTCCCCTCCAGCTGCTGAAGTGTCCTCTTGCCCAGGAAATCAAGTCTTCCTCTATAATCTTACAATGTGCCAGCAAACCTGTCGTTCCGTTGCTGATGGTGAAAAGTACTGCTTGCAAGACTTTGCTCCTGTGGATGGCTGTGGCTGCCCAGATGATACATACTTGGATAATGAGGATACGTGTGTGCCCATCTCCAAATGCCCATGCTATTACAAGGGGTCGTATCTGGAACCTGGGGATTACGTTGTAAAAGATGGAGAGCGTTGGTATGTTTTATTGCATCTTCCTGTTTGTTGGGATAAAAGCCCTTTTTAAATTGTTTTTTAAGTGTAAGCCATTTGGCTATTAATTATGCTCTAACAAACACTTGTAACATGATTCACACTATCTTCATGTTGAGCAAAATATCTTCCGTTGCAATGTAGTTTATTAATAATTGACAAGTACAGCTTTGTTTTGAGTTGTTATTACTGGCTTTCACAAGTAAATGTGAACCTGAAGTGGTACTGTCAATAGGTCTTTTTTGAGCAAAAGGAAAAAGGAAGATGAAAGGCTAGCTTTTGTGTTTTATTATTTGCCTTTCTGTCAGAGACCAATTACTTGTCTTCCACTGGAGGAAGGTCCCCTTAATCGGTATTTAGTGTATCATTTGAGAGCCGCTTTCACGAGCCTAGAATTTTCAATCTTGATGAACCCTCTGACAACTGTTTACTGAATGAATCATAAGTGCAAAATGTGAAATACTTCCTTCTCTCCTAAAGAGGGTAAGAAAAGATACAAGCCAATGCAGTGTATGAGTTGAACAGGCATGAAAATTTATTGCGTTATCCAAATTAAGGCTTTGGTTTAAATTATTGTCTGTTTACTGAGTCATTGCAAAGCATTGATTAATAGAATAGCATTCATTCCTTAAAACACCACCTTTATGAATTATGACTAAAATCTCTCCACACCTTTTCTACAAGTGAGAATTCATTGAGTGCATTTCAGTAGAGTTCACCTTGAAATATCATCAGTTATGCAGGATGTCTAATCCTAAGACTGAAATTGAAGACACTGAGCTTACATGGTTCTGAATTTCTGTCTTCACTTCTTTCCTAGCGTTTGCCGAAATGCAAAGGTCCAATGTACTTCAGTGACAACGACAATGAAAAGTAAGTGACGTTCTGTAAAATACAGAGAAAAAAAGAAACAAAAACAACCCAAGCTCCTCAAACCCCAGATTGCACTTTCCTCTTCAATTCTCCATTTATTTGTTTTGCTTGTTCGTTTTTTTCTCTTACTGTGAAACAGTTGTGCATTTTCACTTTGTTCTGTCTTCACAAGGATAGACGTTTTTTTTTTTTTCCACAAGGATAGATATTACTTAGGATTTGTGTCTCAGTGACTACCACCCTTCACATTTGTTTTGGCTTCTCTTGATTCACCTAAATCAACCTAATATACCTTTCAGGTGTAACAGAATGTTCTTCAAACAAAACCTACTTTGATTGCAACACATCCCCAGACTGGACTTCACAAACACCTGTACAACTTCGCTGTGGTGCTTCTCAAACTGATCTTGTATGTATTCAGTTATTCTCCATGCTACATTTTCTTTAGTCAACAGAGCATTTCAGAAAAAGCAATTGCAACTAGCAATTCTCATTTTCCTTTCTTTGCATCTTTTTTTTTTCCCCAATGATTTCAATCTGTTATCAGTATCACTGCAATTCCACTCCTCTTTACCTTCCCACATAAGCATAATAAAATCAAAAAGGAGTTCAGTAGAGATGTACCACCAACTAAAATATAATTCAAATTTACAAACAAAACATAAACAAAAAATAGAACAAAATACCTTAAGAGCCTACAAAGAAAAAACTTATAAAACAATTTGTCATGGGACTATTTGGTTATAAATGTTTTTTGTACCAAAATGAAGTGAAGAATTGAAAGAAAAATTCAGTGCTTATTCCTAAAGTACCAATTTTTCTTTATATTACTTAGTATCAAAGTGAATGTGTCTCAGGCTGCGTGTGTCCTGAAGGTCTGTTTGATGATGGTAGAGGGGGCTGTGTTGTGGAAGAAGACTGCCCATGTATTCATAACAACGACTGGTATAACCACGGACAGAGCATATCAGTGGACTGCAACACCTGGTATGTTGGTTTTCTATATTCTTTTCTAGAACATATTCCACACAGTAAATTAATAGTCATGCAGTGGTTATGGTGGCTGCAGGTATGAAGCCTTTATTTTCAGGCATATATTTTTCTGTTTGAGGAAATACAGATTGTAAGGAAAATATTAGGGTAACTAGCAACTTCTGCTTTCAGTAGGCATCTCTTATTAGGAAAGTGTATTCAGTTTTTAGACATAATCACTAACCAACCTAAAATATGTCAGAGCCAGAGCTAAAGGTCGTGTTATAAACTTAAAATAGGCTAAACTATTGCATTTGATATATAAGACACTAAGTAAAACCAAAATGGATGTTGTGCACATTATCATGAATCAGGTATCAGGTATGTTCTGCAGTTTTCTAAGCAACATGCTGTTGGTGAGATCTGAAAGGTCAACTCTCACTCTCTTCTAGTACCTGCCAGAAAGGTATCTGGAGCTGCACTGAAAACGTGTGCTATGGGACTTGCATGATATATGGAAGTGGCCATTATATCACCTTTGATGGAAAATTCTATGACTTTGATGGAAGTTGTGAATATGTGGCTACTCAGGTAATGCTCATCAGAACGGAACTGGAATCTTAGAGTGCTTTCCAGTTGCCTTCAAGATCTGTTTTCCTTTCTGATTTTGTTATTTCTTACTGACTGTTATCACTGTTCCTGAGATGATCCCAGGTTATGCCAAGATAAATTCCGTATGCTTAGCATAGTCGAGTTGTGACTGTTTTCTAATTTTACAGTATTCATAAATTGCATGTAAAAGGACTAGTTAATAGTGAGAGTTAACAGTTTATCATCATAATCTGAAATAAGCAAAAAGTCTGAGTGTACAAAACAAAAATCTGAAGATATGTTCCTTGTTTGATTTGTTGTACTGCTTGTTTCCCAGGTTTTGTTATACATGAGACTTTGCATACTAAATACATGCTGAGATGTATGTGCATCTGTTTGTGCATCTGTAAAAACATATGTACTGAGGTAGTAAAAATTTATACACTGTGGATATGCCTGTGTTTATAACTATTATTATTAAATTGAAATAGAGTTGAAATATTCTACTCAATTTTTGGTGCTCATTTGTTCATTTATCCACAGGATTATTGTGGTGACAAAAATTCTGGTGGCTCATTCAGTATCATCACAGAGAACGTTCCTTGTGGAACTACAGGAGTCACCTGCTCAAAGGCCATTAAAATGTTTATAGGGGTGAGTAATGAGTATTCAGTGAGTGTATATTCAAGTAATTCAAGAAAATAGCGCTCCAAGTATATGCAAAGATACAAAGCCAGCTATAATAGGTAAAGATGAAAGACCCTGTCAAAGTAATGTGTAAAGCTGTAGATTCTCAGTTACTGAAGTCTGTTCAAGTCGTCTCAAACAAAGGTGCTACATTGCTTTCTGTCATCCTGGAAAAAGTCATCCAACAGACTCTGAGCCCTTAGTTTCAGTCTGAGCTGTATCCTTATGAGTATTTAATTATTTATTTCATCACAGAAGTTAGTGTTATTCTTTTTCTCATCTTTTTACCATTTAGAAAACTGAACTGAAGTTGGAGAACAAGGATTATAAAGAAATTCAGCGAGATGTTGGTGATGATGTGTATTACCAGAACAAGACAGTAGGTCTCTACCTTGTTATTGAAGCTAGCAATGGTGTGATGCTTATCTGGGATAAGAAGACCACCGTTTTCATCAAACTGACTCCTGCCTATAAAGTAAGTTAGAATCTCTCTGTCTTTTTCTGAAACAGAAGTATGAGTGAGATAATGAAACACAGATGATCTTCTTTTCTGACTGTGAGTTTAATCCTACATCTCTGCGCACTGATGATTAGCTGATATTCCTAAAACATCTTGGTGCAGTTCTACTAGAGTTTCTTACATGACAGAATGTGAATAGCATATGATTGCTTTAAGGCTAAGTGTCTAAGACCTTCTGAGTTTGTGAATAATAAGAGCCAGGCACCCAGAGTAATTCATGGGGTTCTGAATTGGCTGTGTATGTGCTCAGAATCTGAGCCCCGAGTTAAAACCAGACTTCCCACGCAATGTCTGGAGATGGGTCAGATTTCTGAAAATCAGCATGCTGAATTATGGAGTGCTGTGTTCATTGTGCTAAATGAGGTGGTGCGGAGTTTCATAACAGGATCAGGCTATTCCTTCAGAAAGTTGGTGTGCCTTTATCAGCACTATCGAAAATTCACTACTATAGTTAGGTTGCTAAATTCTTTCTTTCAAGAAAAATCAGTGCTTTTTTTGTTTTTGTGGATAAAGAAGTGATGCCAGTTACATAATGAAATTCTCTCATGTTTATATTAATAGTATTTATGTTATAATTGAGAATAATGGAAAATAAAGGAAAATAAATTCATTCTTCTCAGCTGAAAGAAGCTTAGTCACTCTTCAGTCTTTTAAGTGGAATGAAGGGACACGGAGACAGAAATACAGTAGGTACAGTTGGTTTTAAGGAAGGGCTGTTGAGTAGTTTGCTGAGTACATAGTCAAATGAAAGTTTAATTTCTGTGTAAATGATTTACAAGTAAAGATGAAAACGTATCATTTACAGGGAGAATCTGTTGTACTTTTCAATGTGAATGCTGTTTTCCAACTTTATGATAGAGTCTGTTTCTCACTTCCATGATATATTTAATAGCCATGGATATTGTCATTTCCTTTTACAGGGGAAAGTGTGTGGTCTGTGTGGCAACTTTGATGACAAGTCCAACAACGACTTTACAAGCAGGAGTGGGCTGCAAGAGACAAGTGCTTTGGAGTTTGGGAATTCCTGGAAACAGTCATCTGTGTGCCCTGATGTCACAGAAGAGATTAAACCCTGTGATCTGAAACCACATCGCAAGTCCTGGGCAGAGAAAGAATGCAGCCTTATCCTGAGTGAAATCTTCAAAATTTGTCATTCCAAGGTTTGTAGATGGCAGTAAGTGATGGGATAGCACAGTGCATTTCTGTCACTGCAGGAATATGAATGAAGAAATAGTTAAGCAGACATATCTTCAGCTAAGTCTTCAGTATAGCTAGAAGTGTCAGCACATTTCAGCTAGCCTTTGTCAAAGCAGTTTGAGTAGAACTTCGTCAGCAGAGGTGCCAGACTCAAATCTCAGACCTCATATTTATCACCACTTTTTTGCTGTTACTGCTGTGCAGGTTAGCTTTGTCAATCTAGCTTGAATAGGTATCTGCTGCAGTTGTACCATTTCTTGTAGAGAAAATGTCACAGCTATAAATTCTGAGAGGTCCTGCAGTCATCAGACTCATCTTGTGGCAGAACCACATACTGTACTTGAAACGTGACTGCTGGAGAGACTGTTGCGCCTGTTAATATTCAAACTTCAGAAGTGATTTACTTGGAAATCGCTGACTGTGAAGTTTAAACAAGCTTGACTATTAGCACTATGCTATAAATTGTCACAGCACATCTCTGTATCTTGTCTCTCCCCTGAAGTATACCAGTATAAACAACAATTTGTTTTTATTTCATGGTGGAAAAGTCACGAAGAAATAAGATTTTCACTGACTTAATATGTGTTTCTGTATTGATTTCTTCAGGACCTAAAATCCAATCCAAATTTCTCTTTTTCTGATCCCAAGCAAAAATAGTGGAATGTTTTCCTAATATGTGACTGGATGAACTCCAAAAACTGGCAAACACAAAATTATTTGCTTTGTATTTGTTATGAAATGCAAAGATGTTATATTACTTCATACTAAATACATGAAACAATTTCTAGCCTATGCTGTTCAGTAGTTCTTAGAAACGTTCTCATTCCTGTCCAGCTCAGTTCCCGTTATCTCAAGAGATGTCTCAGGCTTATTAGTTTGGAGATGAACTGTGGCATCATTTCTTTTTCCAATAGGTGAACCCCTCTCCTTTCTATGATGCTTGTGTTCATGATGCTTGCTCTTGTGACAGCGGTGGAGACTGTGATTGCTTCTGTTCTGCTGTTGCTGCATATGCACAAGAATGTACCAAGGCTCAGGCCTGTGTTTTCTGGAGAAGTCCGGATATATGCCGTGAGTAACAGCTAAACACAACTGTATCTTTCTGTCTGCTGTCAGGGATCCTATTAAATAAATTATGAATACTGCAGGACTGTGCTTGCCCTTGTGACTTATTTTCATGACATTTCAGGGAACAGACAGAATTAGTAAATTTTTTATAGCAGTTATGTTTTATTTTTGAGAGGTGATGGTGGCTTTAGGAGTTTTAAGGCTAGATGTTATAAGTGGTCCTTTTGTTTTGCTTGATAATTGGCAAACTGCAGCTCCTGTTGTCTTTCTTCTGTTTGCACAAATGATTCAGAATTGGCTTTTTTTTTAAGTATATGGAAGTACTCTTGCGTAGGTGAACCTAATCAGTATTGACTGTATTAAGAAACGTCCATTCATAGTGTTCATACTAGAAATCATAAAATAATGTAAGTCAATATTTAAATTGTATTTTTCTTCCCCTCCAAAAAAGTGTTCAAAACCAAATTCTGAGATTCTTAATGCCAGAAATGGCAATGTAATTGTAAAAATTTATTCTGGTTCAAAATTAAGGCTAAGTTTAAGTTTTCAAGTGTAAGAAGTTGGTGATACAGAAAATTTCCTTCCTCTATCCATAGTCAACTACAACATGTCCAACAATGTGGACAACATATTTTAATGTTGTATCCATAATATCTCATATGCTTGTTCCTGACCTGCTGGAGGTTACTCAGCCCATGTCATACAGCAAGATAGAGCTACTTTGAATATATATACTGCAAGAGATTTTATGAATTTGCTAGTAGATAGGGGAAAAAAGCTCACAGAAATTTACCCTTCGTTAGAAATATAAATAAACACTAATTCTTGATTGTTTTGTGTGGTTTTAATCAAACATTTGTTCTCATCCTGCAGCTTAGGTGTAATATCAAAATCCCAGATTTTAATCTCAAATTTTGATATAGTCTATGTTTACATGTAATAGAAGGAAGTCTATCTACAAATCCTGTATCAAGATCATTTTGCAAGCTTAACTTGTGGATTAATTTAGCTTTTATGTTCAAACATCTGGGCTGAACTTCATTGTAACAACTGTATTTTTAATCAGCTTTCCTTTTTTCTCATCAGCAATATTTTGTGACTACTATAATCCTCGTAATGAGTGCGAATGGCACTACGAGCCTTGTGGCAGCAATGTCATGACCTGCAGAATGATTTATAATGTCAGCACCAACTTCTCAGTTCCGTACCTGGAAGGTAATAAATTCCTTGCTGTTTCAGTCTTCTATTTCATAAAACTTTGTCAAAATATCTTCAACAACTGTGGATTAGTCATTTAACTTGACAACATATTTCTAATTCTGTTCTCTTGAATTTGTGTGTCTAGTTGTAAATACATTTTCATACAATTTAATCTATTACTTAGTAACCCCAGTGGGTGGTAGCTACATTGCTAACAGCCCTAAAATTAAGTCTCTGCTTGGATAATATCCCGAAACATGGGATTATTACACCACTACACCATTTTTGACCATATCTAAGAGCTTTTCAAGGAATGGAAAGCCTTTACGTGATAAAGAAATAAATTACTGGTGGTTGTTTTTTTTTTAAATTGTAACATTATTCGTATGCTTGGTAACTGGAAAAGAATTTTGTGTTATGGGAACTACAGTAGTCCAGGAATATGACTGAGATTACAAGTATCTTCTATTTTACTAAATGATAAAGTTGGATAAATCAGGTGTATTTTTGTCCTTCCCAGAAGTTTGGTTTTGCGATTTTAATCCTTGAACTGATGGTAAGTTTAATAAAAAGCAGGAACAAAAGTGTATTTGCATGAGAAATGCAATGAGGACTGACAGATAATTTACAACTTGCAGATGGAATTTGTTTCACTGGTTGAGGGGATGGAAAAATGCAGATAATTTTTTTGTTTGTGGTAGAGATACATAGTCTACCAATGACACATAAATAAGTTCTAGTATTCCAACAAATATTGTGAAAACTTAATTATTGAATGTTCATTATTGAATGCATATCCATATTTTTCATGAAGGGATTCTTGACATGGTGATCACATTTTAATATCTGTAGAAAAATCAGTATGTTTGTGTTCTGATTTAACCTGGCAGGCAGCTCAGCACTACATAGTTGTTCATTCACTGCACTCTGGAAGAGAGAATTGGGGAAAAAAAGTGAAACTTGTTGATTGAGATTAAAACCTTTTACTAAGACAGAAAGCAGGAAGAGAAATAATAGTGATGATAACGTGTGTGTGTGTGTGTGTATTTACAAAACGAGTGATGCACAGTGCAGTTTTTCACCACCCACTGATCCATACCCAGCCAGTCCCTGAGCAGTGGCAGCCCTGCCCTGGCCAAATCCCCTCATTTGTATGATGTATTCAGATGAGCTCGTATGGTATGGAATATCCCTTTGGTCAGTCCAGGTCATCTGTCCTGGAGCTCTTCCCTCCCAGCTTCTTGTGCATCTCTGCCACTTCACTGGCAGGACAGTAGATGAAGCTTCAACAGCCTTGGCTCTGCTCAGTACTGCTGAGCAACAACTAAAACATCAGTTTATTATCAACATTGTTATTCTCCTGGCAAAACTAGCATCATATCATACACTGTGAAGTAAGACTACTCTGTCCCAGCTGAAACCAGGACAGTTTTTTTTTGTGTGTGTGTTGAAATTACTAGTTTCCCATAGATCATAAAGGTTGCTGCAGTATTTTGAACTAAGAAAAAATATTTCTTGGTTTTCATGAGTAAATTCTTATTTAGTTCTCTCAGTATTATCAATGAGGATTGCTTAAGCCTTTTGAAGAGGCTGAGTGTCCAAGGATTGGTTTTGATTCAGAATTTTTGATCTCTTTAACTATTCCTGGCTCAGTGAGAATCGTTTACTTCCAGAGGATACCCTGCTATTTAGTTAACTCATCATACTTTTCTTCACTCTGTATTCTGTGCTACTTGCCATCAACAGGTTGCTATCCCAGATGCCCTCATGAAAAGCCCATTTATAATGAAGAGACAAAAGAATGTGTGGCTGCAGATGAATGCTGGTGTTACCACAACGGTAATCCTGTTATCATTGGTGGAGAAATACCAACAGAAGAGAACTGTACAAAATGGTATGTAAAAATGCAAAAACATTTGAAATAATTCAGGAAATAATTTGTGAATGCTGAGCCCCTCTTTTACTTTATAGAGCCTCAAGCATGTTTTTTAGTAAGTAGAGATGCAACTTATATATTCTATACAATCTATATAAATATATTTTATAGAATATAATATATTCTATATTATACAATATGTATATATATGTGTGTATATATATATATATATATATATATACATATTCCATATATATATATGGAAGTTCTACTTCCAAATGGAAGTTCTACTTATACTACATACAAGTTCAAAATTTTTCATCTATAGCTTTACAGATCCATAGTAATCCATACTTCAAGATGATTGTGTCTTTCTGATAGGTTTGTTAGTAGAATCATTAAATATACTCTTGAAAATGTCATAAATGATGCAATGGCAGAAAGCCTAATTGTGTTTCTGGAGCAGTCTTTTGATTCTCGTGACTTTTTGGAAAGAGGGGGGCTTCTCTGCCCTGTATTCTCATTTAAGACAAAGATTTTGAAGTCACAGTGGTCTGAAATAATCTGTATTATCCTTGAAGGAGGTAATTGACTCCTAATTGTTCATTTCCAGAACCTTACTAACGGTGGAATTGACATTTATGAATCCACATCGTGCTCAGAGACAAAAATAAATACATAAATAAAACACAACTACTCGTAAGAGCAGCTGTTATTACTGTGGTATTGCATCTTGCAATACAAAACAGCTCATGATAGTTCGAGATGTTGCACTTAAGGAATACAAATGGTGACTTAGTTTGAATGAGGTAATGATAGGCAATATTAGAAGCCGTTACAATCAGAAACATATCCAGTAGTATAAATGAAGATCAAGTGACAAAATTTTACATTTCTGTGATCTTGGCTCTGCTGGCCATTAAACATTAATCTATAACATTTTAACTTTTGAAATTTTTGCTTTTAGTATCTGTCGCCCCTCAGGATCCATTGAATGTTCACCAATTCCAGGTAAATAATGTTTTTAGTTTTTTTTAATTAAGAAAGTGGAGGGGGGCAGATTGTGGAGAAACCATGGAACCACTATATCTATCTCTACAAAGGCTTTCTGGAAAAGAAATTTTGACAGCAATTTTGTTGAACCCTGATGCTAGTACTTCTTGTTCAGTCTTTCAATCACACACTATATTTCTTCTTCCTGTGTCTCACATCCAAACTTGAGGATTTCACTACAAGAGTTTACAAGACAAATTAATGTGACACTAGATCTAAGCTCCAAGTATAGCACTCAAAGGAGCATGCATGGTACATTTAAATATTTGTATCCTTGGCAAATCCTCCAGTTGTTTTTTTTTGTTTTTTTTTTTCCTTTGTCTTCTATTTCTGTTTTGCTTTTTTGGTCTTCTCCAAATAGTCATGGTAGAGAGAGAACATGCATGCTGAACTCTTTCTTGCAGGATGTCCTTGTGTTATCAATGGAACAAGTTATGATGTGGGAGAAACTGTTGCAACAATAAAGGATGGCGACATATGCACAATATATGTTTGTGCAGAAAATGGATCTGTAATTGCTGGAGGTTCTTATCCTTGTCCATTAACTACCTCACCTTCAACCATTACAACCTCTCCTGGTACAAGTACTATTACCACCATAGGTAAGTTTTCAAGAGAGATGCAGATTTTAAAATAACTTTACTTAAGGAAAATACTTTAAAGATTGAATGTACAAGTGTGCAGAGTTATTATAGTTGACAAAGATTGAGTGATACTTGCAAATAATTTTGTTGCGTTTCTCTGAGGAAGATTTTAATGCCCTGACTTTATTTACCCCTCATGGAAGAAATTGTGACTATAAATGTATAGGATTCTATCTTTTGAGTATTCTGTGGGGATAATAGAAATTGTCTCAGCAGTCACAGAAAAATTGTAATTAGGATGTTTAAAACTACCATTATATGTTTTTCTGAAACTTGCAGATGATGCAGTAATTTTTTTTCTTTTCTATTTCAGTTACCACAAGTCCTCCAGTAACTACAAGTAAGTTTTAAATATAAAAACTGGTTGACCATAAGATGTCAAATGATGAGTAAATTAAAGGTGGCCGCTACTGAAAAACATTTTCAAAATAAACCAAAAAAATACTTTGAAAGCCTGAAATTGCAAAAAATTGAGATGTATAAAGAGGCTTCAGATTGGTGACTCTGTTTTGATACAAAGCTTCTTGTTGAAGAAACTGATCGTATTTAACCAATTTTAGAATTCTTTTCTCTTGCAAAAATGGCAAATTGAAATGCATTATTTTGGTCACTAATAGATCTGAATACAAAATTAACCTTTTCAGAATGTCTTCTGTGAGCTCTGCCACTGAACCTACGTCTTTTTTTGCAGCTCCATGCCTTGGATTAATCTGTGATTGGTCTGAGTGGTTTGATGTTAGTAACCCTGAAGAAGATGGTGGTGACTATGAAACCTATGAAGAAATAAGAAAAGAACATGGAAACAAAATATGTACAGCTCCTGAAAATATTGAATGCAGGGCTAAAGACAGTCCTGATAAAACCTTAGAGGAACTTGGGCAAAAAGTGGAATGTAATGTTACGTATGGACTCATCTGTAAAAATGAGGAGCAAGATTCAAGTATATGGCATCTTTGCTATAATTATGAAATCAGAGTGAACTGTTGTGAATGGCATGAAATTCCTTGTGGGACTGCAAGTACACCGAGTTCAACACCAACTGCATCTTCAGTCACCACTGGAACAACTGTGCCCACTACTACAACCCGGCAGTCAACGACAATTACCACCACACCAACACCCACTGCAACTACCACAAGCCAACCCACATCTTCAGTAACCACACCAGTAACTTCAGCCTCCACAGGTATTTAGCAGACCAATTTTCTCTTTCCTTACCTTGCCGTAAGATAAATAACAGACTGTCAGCTACTTAAAGCAGATATTTAGCAAGCACTTTGCTGATTTTGAGCTCTGTCCTTTTCCTGGAGAGAACATTCTCAGAAAGACTAAGTGTGAAATTGGAGTAGGCCTTGATTTGGTATATCATCATTTTAGGTATTGTCTGGCAGAACTGTGCAGAATTTCTTCATTTCACTTTCTCTCTGTCAGTTCTGATACTTGCCTGTGGATGTAGATCTAGGAAGAAAGGATTCCCTTACAGCCTTTGTGGAATGGTTTCACCCTTCTAAAAGCCACTTGCTGTGAACCTCTCCCTCAGTCTTCCATTGCAGTATGGAGAGGTGACATACACTTTAGATAAAAACGTATCCCTGTGCGTATTTCATTCCTTGACCACAGCTTCCTCTCCCAGTTCTTACTCTCTGAGACAGCAAGGTGTTATGAGTGATAGGGCTGAGATGGGAAGAACCATAGGGCTTTTTTTCTCCGTCTTATCCACTGGTGGGGGATTTTTCATTTAGTGAGAATCCCTGCAAGGAAATGTAACAAACCTCTTCAGTAGAAAAGAGTGTGTCTTAACCATATCTGTTCAGATTTGGCCCTAATCTGCTTTCTGGAACTGGGAAGGAAAGGCAAATAATACAGGCCTTTGCTGCAGAAAAACTGGGCTGAGCCAGCTGTGAATTTGTGGCAGTTAACTCCTGTTGTGTCCCACTCATACATATGCTTGCATCTTTACCTGTTGTTTCCGTCCCTGTTGTTCATAATTATTCCTCTTGTTGATGTTTCCCAGTATCAACTGCTGCTCCCACGCCAACTCCATCAGAGTCTCCAACCAGTACTGCCACCACGACACCCTTCAGCAGCAGCACCCAGGGAACTACTCCGACTGTTCCTGGCGTATCCTCATCCACTCCGACAGTTACAAGCACAGTCCCACCAACAATAGTAACTCAAACCCACTCTCCTCCGCCTTCACTGCCAGGTAATTAATTGCTCTGTGTTGTCATGTCTTGCCTTGGTATGGGAGAAATTGTCTATTGGCACCTTAATGTATGACTTCACTGCAGTACTCTGAAGAAAACAGTTTATGCAGATGAAAAAAAAAGAATAAAGCAGTCTCCAGAACTGTAGGGTGCTGAGCTCTCCATTTAGCAGAGAGTGCAGAACATGTTTCTGGATGTCAGTTCCTATTCTTTGATTATCCTGAGCGCAAGGATGGTACTTCTGCCTATCTTAGGCCAATGATGCTGATGGAAAGTCTTAATTTAGCTGCTTTTTGGGCTTTGTCCTTCAGCTGGATAGAAAGAACATACATAGAAGAGCATACGGTGTGACATGGCTTGTTTTTTGTGGCAATGTCATTTCATTTCAGGTGCTGTTAGGTCATGGCTTTATTCTGTTCCTTCTCTTGTGATTACTTGGGCTGTTTTACAATTCATCTGCAGTTCTAGTTCTCTGAAGGCTGATTTTCCCTAGCAGGGTCTGGGGAAAGATTTCAGCCAATGGCTTACCTCTTGCAGCAAGGTCCTGCCAGAGTTGCTCTCCAGCTTTCTCCAATCTGCTGGAAAGCAGCCCACAATTTTGGCTGCAGTGTGCATCAAGTGCCAACTTGCTTTGTGATTGTGATTCTTTCCTGAATTTGGATTTGCCCAAGCGAAAATTGTGAGAGTCCTTACTTGATTCTGCTCTACCTCATGTGCTGCCCTTAGGAAAGTTTTTTTGCACACAGCAAGCCCCACACAGAACTTGCTATTGTTCTGGGGAGGAGACGCACATAGCTCAACAGTGCCTGGGTCCTGATGTTATCCTGGTTTGCTCCATAAGGCAAAGAAAGGGAGGCCTGACCACACTAATGAGCTCTGTTATGGCCAGGGTTGCCTGACTAGTGTAGGTGTGTAGCAGATATCAGGATGCACCTTTGCTGCAGTGGAGGCCAAGAAAACCACCCATAACAGTGCTGGAACTAACACTGGTTGTCTCTGTCTCTAATGTTCCTGAATGTTACTCTTGTTGATGTCTCTCAGCGACAAATTGTGAATGCATCTGGACGGACTGGATCGATTCAAGTCAACCAGACAGATCTGATGTGAACAGCGGAGACTATGAAATAATTGACAAAATTAACAACTCCTCCTTGGTATGCGTGAAAGCTGAGAACATTACATGCAGAGCAAAGGATTACCCTAACATTTCCCTTGAAGAGTTAGGGCAGAAGGTTGAATGCAGTGTAAACACAGGGCTCATATGTAACAATAAGGATCAAGAAAACAACAGCAATATTTCATACTGCCATAACTATGAGATAAGTATCTGCTGCACACCAAACAAACCAGAGTGTATACCAACTCCGGAATTTACCACGGCAATCAGCACAACAGTATCACACTCTACCACTACGACCATAGTTTTCACTTCAACTGTGTCAAGCACAACTGCCCCGCCCACACCAACCACGTCTGCCCCCACTACCACCTCTGGCACGACGCTCTCCAGCAGCACCGCCAGCAGCACCGTGAGCACCACTCCTATTACTAGCTGGTCCACATCCGGCCCGACTTCAGTCAGCACATCCACACCCAGGCCAACACCCACCACCTCCCTAACACCTCCACCCACGACAACGGAAGGTAATGTCTGGTCATCGCGTTATGTTTTTTCTTGTAGCTTTCCCAGCTGCACCTTTGTTGAATTAACGTGTGCCCCACGCCAGTTCTCGTGCTTTCTATTTTACCGTGAGAAGAATTTGTTTGTCTTGGGCAGGAAGACCTGCAGATGTAGATAAATGGCATGGCAAGAAAAAATGCGGTAGAATGGTTTTCAAGTCGTGAGAGGGTACGGAGTAGAGTTTGCTTACTGTTCTAGGGCCATATAGCTTGGAAGGAAAGTAGTTGTGGTGGGAGCGGATTTGCTGCATTGGGAACGGTGGTGTCCCCATGGAATAGAATGTGACAGCAGTAGTGACGGAGGAGGGAAGCCTAAGGATGATTGGAATGCATTCAGCTGGCTTAGGGGCTGTGGAGTTCTTGTAGCCTGAGCATGGTTCTCACTGTGCACAGGGTGTTTTGATGCAGTATTGGTCTTAGGTATAGTGTTTCCATGTGTCTCCCTTGGAGGTTGTACGAGACCTTGGTGTGTAATTGCTGAACGAAAGTAATACCGCTAGTAAGATGTTCTGCTTTCCAATTCTCTGAGCTTGGTGGGTTTCAGGTGGTGGATTTTGATGAAGTCAGTAGAGAAACAGGGAGTTAAGGAGGAATTACGAGGAAATGTTTTTCTGCAAAGATGAATCCCTGTGTTATCCCAGGTCCCACTTCCCAGAGCACCACGAGTACAGTTGTGTCAAGCACAACTGCCCCGCCCACACCAACCACGTCTGCCCCCACTACCACCTCTGGCACGACGCTCTCCAGCAGCACCACCGGCAGCACCGTGAGCACCACTCCTGTTACTAGCTGGTCCACATCCGGCCCGACTTCAGTCAGCACATCCACACCCGTGCCAACACCCACCACCTCCCTAACACCTCCACCCACGACAACGGAAGGTAATGTCTGGTCATCGCGTTATGTTTTTTCTTGTCGACTTTCTCTGCTGCACCTTTGTTGAATTAACGTGTGCCCCACGCTAGATCTCTTGCTTTCTTTTTTACTGTGGGAAGAGTGTTTGTCTTGGACAGAAAGTCCCTTGTTCCTTTTCTCTGCACAGCTCTTTAGAACTTGTATAATCCTGTAGCCTGCTACACGAACTTTGACCAGACAGGATGTCCTTGTTTTGCTGCTTTGAGTTGCTTTCCTTCAGCTGGTGAGGTCCTTCTGTGTGCGAACCCGGTTTCGATATGGCATGGAGCTTATTGTTGTGACACTTTTGTTTCAGGTCCTTTTGGGCCATGGCTTTTCTGACCTTCTTCCCTTTCTTCTGCTGCTTGCCTTCGGTGCTTTTTGGGCACTGGCATGCCATTCTTCTGCTGGGAGACGCATTTTTTCCCATTGTGGGTTTCATGGGCTAGTCCTCAGATGGAAGCGTGGCACTTATTGCCGTCAACACGTGCGTGATCCTCCCATCTGTTATCACCTCCTCCAAGTGATTGTGTCGTTCCTAACTGTCTACTTTTACTGATGTCCAACCGCAGTAGACTGCAGCGTTCCGGAGGACTGCATCTGGACTGACTGGATCGATGTGAGTTACCCACAGTATGGCCCAGGGAATGGTGATGATGAGACCTTCGAAACAATTCAGAATAAGATCCCTTCATGGAACTGTACGAAGGCTGAGAATATTTCCTGCAGAGCTGAGAAATTTCCAGACACTCCTATAGAAGATTTAGGGCAGAAAGTGGAGTGTGATGTTAACACAGGACTCATCTGTAAAAATGACGACCAGACCGCAGGGGGTGTGATACCAATGCCAGTCTGCCTGAATTATCAGATCAAAGTCTGCTGTACACCACCATTAAGACCAGAGTGCACAACAGCTATCACGACTACAACCAGTGGAGAAACCAGCACAACGGTGTCCCTCTCACCGACAACAAGCACAATTTACACTCCGAGTGTGTCAAGCACAACTGCCCCGCCCACACCAACCACATCTGCCCCCACTACCACCTCTGGCACGACGCTCTCCAGCAGCACCACCGGCAGCACCGTGAGCACCACTCCTGTTACTAGCTGGTCCACATCCGGCCCGACTTCAGTCAGCACATCCACACCCGTGCCAACACCCACCACCTCCCTAACACCTCCACCCACGACAACGGAAGGTAATTGTCTGGCCATGCCTGTCACGTGTTGCCTTGTAGAGGGAGAGGTAAAGGCCTGTGAGCGCCTGAACTTAGGCTTTGTGTATGGGCTGAGGGCCGGGAGTAGTTGCTGAACGTTTCTCAGTGGAGCAGAAGCCCACAGGTAGTCCTGAATCTTGCTGTTTGGAGGCAAGGCAAGTGCATTTGTCCTGGGCAGAAGGTCCCTTGTTCCCTGCCACCGCGTGTCCTAGGAAAAGGTTTTCTCAGCTAGGGGCAGCGGGTTGTCTTAGGCCGCCAGTGGTCGGACTGGAAGTCTTCCTTTTGCTGCTGTCATATCTTGTCCTCAATCTAGAGAGAGCATTCCCTTAGGAGGCATCTCGTGTACGGGCTGTGGGCTTTTGTTTTGGGCACTCTGGTTTCTGGTGCTTGCAGGTCACAGACATTCCGACCTTCTGCCCTTTCTTCGGCTGCATTAGTGTTCAATTCTTTTTAGTTCCTGCAGTGATTCTCTGTCAGTCATGGGTATGTTCACGTCCTGGTGATGGAGCGTAAGCGTTTGTTTGGAAGGCAGACGTTTCTGTACCTTGGGGTGTTTCTAAAATGCTTGTTGAGAACAGATTGAAGGAGGCAGCCCTTTGGCCTGAAGCATGGGCTGCCCAGGAACGTAGAAAAGCAGTTGGAGTTAAATGGCATGGCAAGGAAAAACGCTGTAGAATGGCTTTCAAGACGTGAGAGGGCTATGGAGAAGAGTTTCAGTAGTAGTACTGGAGCCGCAGATGCGCTGGCAGGAAATTAGTTGTGGAGGGAAAACGGGCCTGATGGTTTCCTGCATTGGGAACAGTGGTCTTTCCATGGAATAGAGCGTGACAGCAAAAGGTAAGGAAGAACGAAGCCTAAGGATGATCGGAATGCATTCAGCTGGCTGAAGGGCTGCGGAGTTCTTGTAGCCTGAGCTACAAGCTTTCACTGTGCACACGGTGGTTAGATGCTGCATTGGTGGTAGACGTAGTGTTTGCATGTGTCTCCGAAGCAGGTTTTTGGAAACCGTGGTGCATAATTCCTGAATGACACAAATACTACTAATGAGACTGCCTCCTTCCCTACACTCTGACCTTCCCGGGCTTGTGGTTGTGGAGCTTGATGAAGTCAGTAGAGAAATGAGGAATGAAAGAGGAAATGCAATTTGCCTGCTTGCAATGATGAAACCCTGTGTTTTCCCAGGTCCCACTTCCCAGAGCACCACGAGTACAAGCGTGTCGAGTACAAGCGTGTCGAGTAGCAGTGCCCCGCCCACACCAACCACGTCTGCCCCCACTACCACCTCTGGCACGACGCTCTCCAGCAGCACCGCCAGCAGCACCGTGAGCACCACTCCTATTACTAGCTGGTCCACATCCGGCCCGACTTCAGTCAGCACATCCACACCCAGGCCAACACCCACCACCTCCCTAACACCTCCACCCACGACAACGGAAGGTAATTGTCTGGTCATCGCGTTATGTTTTTTCTTGTAGCTTTCCCAGCTGCACCTTTGTTGAATTAACGTGTGCCCCACGCCAGTTCTCGTGCTTTCTATTTTACCGTGAGAAGAATTTGTTTGTCTTGGGCAGGAAGACCTGCAGATGTAGATAAATGGCATGGCAAGAAAAAATGCGGTAGAATGGTTTTCAAGTCGTGAGAGGGTACAGAGTAGAGTTTGCTTACTGTTCTAGGGCCGTATAGCTTGGAAGGAAAGTAGTTGTGGTGGGAGCGGATTTGCTGCATTGGGAACGGTGGTGTCCCCATGGAATAGAATGTGACAGCAGTAGTGACGGAGGAGGGAAGCCTAAGGATGATTGGAATGCATTCAGCTGGCTTAGGGGCTGTGGAGTTCTTGTAGCCTGAGCATGGTTCTCACTGTGCACAGGGTGTTTTGATGCAGTATTGGTCTTAGGTATAGTGTTTCCATGTGTCTCCCTTGGAGGTTGTACAAGACCTTGGTGTGTAATTGCTGAATGAAAGTAATACCGCTAGTAAGATGTTCTGCTTTCCAATTCTCTGAGCTTGGTGGGTTTCAGGTGGTGGATTTTGATGAAGTCAGTAGAGAAACAGGGAGTTAAGGAGGAATTACGAGGAAATGTTTTTCTGCAAAGATGAATCCCTGTGTTATCCCAGGTCCCACTTCCCAGAGCACCACGAGTACAGTTGTGTCAAGCACAACTGCCCCGCCCACACCAACCACGTCTGCCCCCACTACCACCTCTGGCACGACGCTCTCCAGCAGCACCACCGGCAGCACCGTGAGCACCACTCCTGTTACTAGCTGGTCCACATCCGGCCCGACTTCAGTCAGCACATCCACACCCGTGCCAACACCCACCACCTCCCTAACACCTCCACCCACGACAACGGAAGGTAATGTCTGGTCATCGCGTTATGTTTTTTCTTGTCGACTTTCTCTGCTGCACCTTTGTTGAATTAACGTGTGCCCCACACTAGATCTCTTGCTTTCTTTTTTACTGTGGGAAGAGTGTTTGTCTTGGACAGAAAGTCCCTTGTTCCTTTTCTCTGCACAGCTCTTTAGAACTTGTATAATCCTGTAGCCTGCTACACGAACTTTGACCAGACAGGATGTCCTTGTTTTGCTGCTTTGAGTTGCTTTCCTTCAGCTGGTGAGGTCCTTCTGTGTGCGAACCCGGTTTTGATATGGCATGGAGCTTATTGTTGTGACACTTTTGTTTCAGGTCCTTTTGGGCCATGGCTTTTCTGACCTTCTTCCCTTTCTTCTGCTGCTTGCCTTCGGTGCTTTTTGGGCACTGGCATGCCATTCTTCTGCTGGGAGACGCATTTTTTCCCATTGTGGGTTTCATGGGCTAGTCCTCAGATGGAAGCGTGGCACTTATTGCCGTCAACACGTGCGTGATCCTCCCATCTGTTATCACCTCCTCCAAGTGATTGTGTCGTTCCTAACTGTCTACTTTTACTGATGTCCAACCGCAGTAGACTGCAGCGTTCCGGAGGACTGCATCTGGACTGACTGGATCGATGTGAGTTACCCACAGTATGGCCCAGGGAATGGTGATGATGAGACCTTCGAAACAATTCAGAATAAGATCCCTTCATGGAACTGTACGAAGGCTGAGAATATTTCCTGCAGAGCTGAGAAATTTCCAGACACTCCTATAGAAGATTTAGGGCAGAAAGTGGAGTGTGATGTTAACACAGGACTCATCTGTAAAAATGACGACCAGACCGCAGGGGGTGTGATACCAATGCCAGTCTGCCTGAATTATCAGATCAAAGTCTGCTGTACACCACCATTAAGACCAGAGTGCACAACAGCTATCACGACTACAACCAGTGGAGAAACCAGCACAACGGTGTCCCTCTCACCGACAACAAGCACAATTTACACTCCGAGTGTGTCAAGCACAACTGCCCCGCCCACACCAACCACGTCTGCCCCCACTACCACCTCTGGCACGACGCTCTCCAGCAGCACCACCGGCAGCACCGTGAGCACCACTCCTGTTACTAGCTGGTCCACATCCGGCCCGACTTCAGTCAGCACATCCACACCCGTGCCAACACCCACCACCTCCCTAACACCTCCACCCACGACAACGGAAGGTAATTGTCTGGCCATGCCTGTCACGTGTTGCCTTGTAGAGGGAGAGGTAAAGGCCTGTGAGCGCCTGAACTTAGGCTTTGTGTATGGGCTGAGGGCCGGGAGTAGTTGCTGAACGTTTCTCAGTGGAGCAGAAGCCCACAGGTAGTCCTGAATCTTGCTGTTTGGAGGCAAGGCAAGTGCATTTGTCCTGGGCAGAAGGTCCCTTGTTCCCTGCCACCGCGTGTCCTAGGAAAAGGTTTTCTCAGCTAGGGGCAGCGGGTTGTCTTAGGCCGCCAGTGGTCGGACTGGAAGTCTTCCTTTTGCTGCTGTCATATCTTGTCCTCAATCTAGAGAGAGCATTCCCTTAGGAGGCATCTCGTGTACGGGCTGTGGGCTTTTGTTTTGGGCACTCTGGTTTCTGGTGCTTGCAGGTCACAGACATTCCGACCTTCTGCCCTTTCTTCGGCTGCATTAGTGTTCAATTCTTTTTAGTTCCTGCAGTGATTCTCTGTCAGTCATGGGTATGTTCACGTCCTGGTGATGGAGCGTAAGCGTTTGTTTGGAAGGCAGACGTTTCTGTACCTTGGGGTGTTTCTAAAATGCTTGTTGAGAACAGATTGAAGGAGGCAGCCCTTTGGCCTGAAGCATGGGCTGCCCAGGAACGTAGAAAAGCAGTTGGAGTTAAATGGCATGGCAAGGAAAAACGCTGTAGAATGGCTTTCAAGACGTGAGAGGGCTATGGAGAAGAGTTTCAGTAGTTGTACTGGAGCCGCAGATGCGCTGGCAGGAAATTAGTTGTGGAGGGAAAACGGGCCTGATGGTTTCCTGCATTGGGAACGGTGGTCTTTCCATGGAATAGAGCGTGACAGCAAAAGGTAAGGAAGAACGAAGCCTAAGGATGATCGGAATGCATTCAGCTGGCTGAAGGGCTGCGGAGTTCTTGTAGCCTGAGCTACAAGCTTTCACTGTGCACATGGTGGTTAGATGCTGCATTGGTGGTAGACGTAGTGTTTGCATGTGTCTCCGAAGGAGGTTTTTGGAAACCGTGGTGCATAATTCGTGAATGACACAAATACTACTAATGAGACCGCCTCCTTCCCTACACTCTGACCTTCCCGGGCTTGTGGTTGTGGAGCTTGATGAAGTCAGTAGAGAAATGAGGAATGAAAGAGGAAATGCAATTTGCCTGCTTGCAATGATGAAACCCTGTGTTTTCCCAGGTCCCACTTCCCAGAGCACCACGAGTACAAGCGTGTCGAGTACAAGCGTGTCGAGTAGCAGTGCCCCGCCCACACCAACCACGTCTGCCCCCACTACCACCTCTGGCACGACGCTCTCCAGCAGCACCGCCAGCAGCACCGTGAGCACCACTCCTGTTACTAGCTCGTCCACATCCGGCCCGACTTCAGTCAGCACATCAACACCCGTGCCAACACCCACCACCTCCCTAACACCTCCACCCACGACAACGGAAGGTAATGTCTGGTCATCGCGTTATGTTTTTTCTTGTAGCTTTCCCAGCTGCACCTTTGTTGAATTAACGTGTGCCCCACGCCAGTTCTCGTGCTTTCTATTTTACCGTGAGAAGAATTTGTTTGTCTTGGGCAGGAAGACCTGCAGATGTAGATAAATGGCATGGCAAGAAAAAATGCGGTAGAATGGTTTTCAAGTCGTGAGAGGGTACGGAGTAGAGTTTGCTTACTGTTCTAGGGCCGTATAGCTTGGAAGGAAAGTAGTTGTGGTGGGAGCGGATTTGCTGCATTGGGAACGGTGGTGTCCCCATGGAATAGAATGTGACAGCAGTAGTGACGGAGGAGGGAAGCCTAAGGATGATTGGAATGCATTCAGCTGGCTTAGGGGCTGTGGAGTTCTTGTAGCCTGAGCATGGTTCTCACTGTGCACAGGGTGTTTTGATGCAGTATTGGTCTTAGGTATAGTGTTTCCATGTGTCTCCCTTGGAGGTTGTACGAGACCTTGGTGTGTAATTGCTGAACGAAAGTAATACCGCTAGTAAGATGTTCTGCTTTCCAATTCTCTGAGCTTGGTGGGTTTCAGGTGGTGGATTTTGATGAAGTCAGTAGAGAAACAGGGAGTTAAGGAGGAATTACGAGGAAATGTTTTTCTGCAAAGATGAATCCCTGTGTTATCCCAGGTCCCACTTCCCAGAGCACCACGAGTACAGTTGTGTCAAGCACAACTGCCCCGCCCACACCAACCACATCTGCCCCCACTACCACCTCTGGCACGACGCTCTCCAGCAGCACCACCGGCAGCACCGTGAGCACCACTCCTGTTACTAGCTGGTCCACATCCGGCCCGACTTCAGTCAGCACATCCACACCCGTGCCAACACCCACCACCTCCCTAACACCTCCACCCACGACAACGGAAGGTAATGTCTGGTCATCGCGTTATGTTTTTTCTTGTCGACTTTCTCTGCTGCACCTTTGTTGAATTAACGTGTGCCCCACGCTAGATCTCTTGCTTTCTTTTTTACTGTGGGAAGAGTGTTTGTCTTGGACAGAAAGTCCCTTGTTCCTTTTCTCTGCACAGCTCTTTAGAACTTGTATAATCCTGTAGCCTGCTACACGAACTTTGACCAGACAGGATGTCCTTGTTTTGCTGCTTTGAGTTGCTTTCCTTCAGCTGGTGAGGTCCTTCTGTGTGCGAACCCGGTTTCGATATGGCATGGAGCTTATTGTTGTGACACTTTTGTTTCAGGTCCTTTTGGGCCATGGCTTTTCTGACCTTCTTCCCTTTCTTCTGCTGCTTGCCTTCGGTGCTTTTTGGGCACTGGCATGCCATTCTTCTGCTGGGAGACGCATTTTTTCCCATTGTGGGTTTCATGGGCTAGTCCTCAGATGGAAGCGTGGCACTTATTGCCGTCAACACGTGCGTGATCCTCCCATCTGTTATCACCTCCTCCAAGTGATTGTGTCGTTCCTAACTGTCTACTTTTACTGATGTCCAACCGCAGTAGACTGCAGCGTTCCGGAGGACTGCATCTGGACTGACTGGATCGATGTGAGTTACCCACAGTATGGCCCAGGGAATGGTGATGATGAGACCTTCGAAACAATTCAGAATAAGATCCCTTCATGGAACTGTACGAAGGCTGAGAATATTTCCTGCAGAGCTGAGAAATTTCCAGACACTCCTATAGAAGATTTAGGGCAGAAAGTGGAGTGTGATGTTAACACAGGACTCATCTGTAAAAATGACGACCAGACCGCAGGGGGTGTGATACCAATGCCAGTCTGCCTGAATTATCAGATCAAAGTCTGCTGTACACCACCATTAAGACCAGAGTGCACAACAGCTATCACGACTACAACCAGTGGAGAAACCAGCACAACGGTGTCCCTCTCACCGACAACAAGCACAATTTACACTCCGAGTGTGTCAAGCACAACTGCCCCGCCCACACCAACCACGTCTGCCCCCACTACCACCTCTGGCACGACGCTCTCCAGCAGCACCACCGGCAGCACCGTGAGCACCACTCCTGTTACTAGCTGGTCCACATCCGGCCCGACTTCAGTCAGCACATCCACACCCGTGCCAACACCCACCACCTCCCTAACACCTCCACCCACGACAACGGAAGGTAATTGTCTGGCCATGCCTGTCACGTGTTGCCTTGTAGAGGGAGAGGTAAAGGCCTGTGAGCGCCTGAACTTAGGCTTTGTGTATGGGCTGAGGGCCGGGAGTAGTTGCTGAACGTTTCTCAGTGGAGCAGAAGCCCACAGGTAGTCCTGAATCTTGCTGTTTGGAGGCAAGGCAAGTGCATTTGTCCTGGGCAGAAGGTCCCTTGTTCCCTGCCACCGCGTGTCCTAGGAAAAGGTTTTCTCAGCTAGGGGCAGCGGGTTGTCTTAGGCCGCCAGTGGTCGGACTGGAAGTCTTCCTTTTGCTGCTGTCATATCTTGTCCTCAATCTAGAGAGAGCATTCCCTTAGGAGGCATCTCGTGTACGGGCTGTGGGCTTTTGTTTTGGGCACTCTGGTTTCTGGTGCTTGCAGGTCACAGACATTCCGACCTTCTGCCCTTTCTTCGGCTGCATTAGTGTTCAATTCTTTTTAGTTCCTGCAGTGATTCTCTGTCAGTCATGGGTATGTTCACGTCCTGGTGATGGAGCGTAAGCGTTTGTTTGGAAGGCAGACGTTTCTGTACCTTGGGGTGTTTCTAAAATGCTTGTTGAGAACAGATTGAAGGAGGCAGCCCTTTGGCCTGAAGCATGGGCTGCCCAGGAACGTAGAAAAGCAGTTGGAGTTAAATGGCATGGCAAGGAAAAACGCTGTAGAATGGCTTTCAAGACGTGAGAGGGCTATGGAGAAGAGTTTCAGTAGTTGTACTGGAGCCGCAGATGCGCTGGCAGGAAATTAGTTGTGGAGGGAAAACGGGCCTGATGGTTTCCTGCATTGGGAACGGTGGTCTTTCCATGGAATAGAGCGTGACAGCAAAAGGTAAGGAAGAACGAAGCCTAAGGATGATCGGAATGCATTCAGCTGGCTGAAGGGCTGCGGAGTTCTTGTAGCCTGAGCTACAAGCTTTCACTGTGCACATGGTGGTTAGATGCTGCATTGGTGGTAGACGTAGTGTTTGCATGTGTCTCCGAAGGAGGTTTTTGGAAACCGTGGTGCATAATTCGTGAATGACACAAATACTACTAATGAGACCGCCTCCTTCCCTACACTCTGACCTTCCCGGGCTTGTGGTTGTGGAGCTTGATGAAGTCAGTAGAGAAATGAGGAATGAAAGAGGAAATGCAATTTGCCTGCTTGCAATGATGAAACCCTGTGTTTTCCCAGGTCCCACTTCCCAGAGCACCACGAGTACAAGTGTGTCGAGTACGAGCGTGTCGAGTAGCAGTGCCCCGCCCACACCAACCACGTCTGCCCCCACTACCACCTCTGGCACGACGCTCTCCAGCAGCACCGCCAGCAGCACCGTGAGCACCACTCCTGTTACTAGCTCGTCCACATCCGGCCCGACTTCAGTCAGCACATCAACACCCGTGCCAACACCCACCACCTCCCTAACACCTCCACCCACGACAACGGAAGGTAATGTCTGGTCATCGCGTTATGTTTTTTCTTGTAGCTTTCCCAGCTGCACCTTTGTTGAATTAACGTGTGCCCCACGCCAGTTCTCGTGCTTTCTATTTTACCGTGAGAAGAATTTGTTTGTCTTGGGCAGGAAGACCTGCAGATGTAGATAAATGGCATGGCAAGAAAAAATGCGGTAGAATGGTTTTCAAGTCGTGAGAGGGTACGGAGTAGAGTTTGCTTACTGTTCTAGGGCCGTATAGCTTGGAAGGAAAGTAGTTGTGGTGGGAGCGGATTTGCTGCATTGGGAACGGTGGTGTCCCCATGGAATAGAATGTGACAGCAGTAGTGACGGAGGAGGGAAGCCTAAGGATGATTGGAATGCATTCAGCTGGCTTAGGGGCTGTGGAGTTCTTGTAGCCTGAGCATGGTTCTCACTGTGCACAGGGTGTTTTGATGCAGTATTGGTCTTAGGTATAGTGTTTCCATGTGTCTCCCTTGGAGGTTGTACGAGACCTTGGTGTGTAATTGCTGAACGAAAGTAATACCGCTAGTAAGATGTTCTGCTTTCCAATTCTCTGAGCTTGGTGGGTTTCAGGTGGTGGATTTTGATGAAGTCAGTAGAGAAACAGGGAGTTAAGGAGGAATTACGAGGAAATGTTTTTCTGCAAAGATGAATCCCTGTGTTATCCCAGGTCCCACTTCCCAGAGCACCACGAGTACAGTTGTGTCAAGCACAACTGCCCCGCCCACACCAACCACATCTGCCCCCACTACCACCTCTGGCACGACGCTCTCCAGCAGCACCACCGGCAGCACCGTGAGCACCACTCCTGTTACTAGCTGGTCCACATCCGGCCCGACTTCAGTCAGCACATCCACACCCGTGCCAACACCCACCACCTCCCTAACACCTCCACCCACGACAACGGAAGGTAATGTCTGGTCATCGCGTTATGTTTTTTCTTGTCGACTTTCTCTGCTGCACCTTTGTTGAATTAACGTGTGCCCCACGCTAGATCTCTTGCTTTCTTTTTTACTGTGGGAAGAGTGTTTGTCTTGGACAGAAAGTCCCTTGTTCCTTTTCTCTGCACAGCTCTTTAGAACTTGTATAATCCTGTAGCCTGCTACACGAACTTTGACCAGACAGGATGTCCTTGTTTTGCTGCTTTGAGTTGCTTTCCTTCAGCTGGTGAGGTCCTTCTGTGTGCGAACCCGGTTTCGATATGGCATGGAGCTTATTGTTGTGACACTTTTGTTTCAGGTCCTTTTGGGCCATGGCTTTTCTGACCTTCTTCCCTTTCTTCTGCTGCTTGCCTTCGGTGCTTTTTGGGCACTGGCATGCCATTCTTCTGCTGGGAGACGCATTTTTTCCCATTGTGGGTTTCATGGGCTAGTCCTCAGATGGAAGCGTGGCACTTATTGCCGTCAACACATGCGTGATCCTCCCATCTGTTATCACCTCCTCCAAGTGATTGTGTCGTTCCTAACTGTCTACTTTTACTGATGTCCAACCGCAGTAGACTGCAGCGTTCCGGAGGACTGCATCTGGACTGACTGGATCGATGTGAGTTACCCACAGTATGGCCCAGGGAATGGTGATGATGAGACCTTCGAAACAATTCAGAATAAGATCCCTTCATGGAACTGTACGAAGGCTGAGAATATTTCCTGCAGAGCTGAGAAATTTCCAGACACTCCTATAGAAGATTTAGGGCAGAAAGTGGAGTGTGATGTTAACACAGGACTCATCTGTAAAAATGACGACCAGACCGCAGGGGGTGTGATACCAATGCCAGTCTGCCTGAATTATCAGATCAAAGTCTGCTGTACACCACCATTAAGACCAGAGTGCACAACAGCTATCACGACTACAACCAGTGGAGAAACCAGCACAACGGTGTCCCTCTCACCGACAACAAGCACAATTTACACTCCGAGTGTGTCAAGCACAACTGCCCCGCCCACACCAACCACGTCTGCCCCCACTACCACCTCTGGCACGACGCTCTCCAGCAGCACCACCGGCAGCACCGTGAGCACCACTCCTGTTACTAGCTGGTCCACATCCGGCCCGACTTCAGTCAGCACATCCACACCCGTGCCAACACCCACCACCTCCCTAACACCTCCACCCACGACAACGGAAGGTAATTGTCTGGCCATGCCTGTCACGTGTTGCCTTGTAGAGGGAGAGGTAAAGGCCTGTGAGCGCCTGAACTTAGGCTTTGTGTATGGGCTGAGGGCCGGGAGTAGTTGCTGAACGTTTCTCAGTGGAGCAGAAGCCCACAGGTAGTCCTGAATCTTGCTGTTTGGAGGCAAGGCAAGTGCATTTGTCCTGGGCAGAAGGTCCCTTGTTCCCTGCCACCGCGTGTCCTAGGAAAAGGTTTTCTCAGCTAGGGGCAGCGGGTTGTCTTAGGCCGCCAGTGGTCGGACTGGAAGTCTTCCTTTTGCTGCTGTCATATCTTGTCCTCAATCTAGAGAGAGCATTCCCTTAGGAGGCATCTCGTGTACGGGCTGTGGGCTTTTGTTTTGGGCACTCTGGTTTCTGGTGCTTGCAGGTCACAGACATTCCGACCTTCTGCCCTTTCTTCGGCTGCATTAGTGTTCAATTCTTTTTAGTTCCTGCAGTGATTCTCTGTCAGTCATGGGTATGTTCACGTCCTGGTGATGGAGCGTAAGCGTTTGTTTGGAAGGCAGACGTTTCTGTACCTTGGGGTGTTTCTAAAATGCTTGTTGAGAACAGATTGAAGGAGGCAGCCCTTTGGCCTGAAGCATGGGCTGCCCAGGAACGTAGAAAAGCAGTTGGAGTTAAATGGCATGGCAAGGAAAAACGCTGTAGAATGGCTTTCAAGACGTGAGAGGGCTATGGAGAAGAGTTTCAGTAGTTGTACTGGAGCCGCAGATGCGCTGGCAGGAAATTAGTTGTGGAGGGAAAACGGGCCTGATGGTTTCCTGCATTGGGAACGGTGGTCTTTCCATGGAATAGAGCGTGACAGCAAAAGGTAAGGAAGAACGAAGCCTAAGGATGATCGGAATGCATTCAGCTGGCTGAAGGGCTGCGGAGTTCTTGTAGCCTGAGCTACAAGCTTTCACTGTGCACATGGTGGTTAGATGCTGCATTGGTGGTAGACGTAGTGTTTGCATGTGTCTCCGAAGGAGGTTTTTGGAAACCGTGGTGCATAATTCGTGAATGACACAAATACTACTAATGAGACCGCCTCCTTCCCTACACTCTGACCTTCCCGGGCTTGTGGTTGTGGAGCTTGATGAAGTCAGTAGAGAAATGAGGAATGAAAGAGGAAATGCAATTTGCCTGCTTGCAATGATGAAACCCTGTGTTTTCCCAGGTCCCACTTCCCAGAGCACCACGAGTACAAGCGTGTCGAGTACAAGCGTGTCGAGTAGCAGTGCCCCGCCCACACCAACCACGTCTGCCCCCACTACCACCTCTGGCACGACGCTCTCCAGCAGCACCGCCAGCAGCACCGTGAGCACCACTCCTGTTACTAGCTCGTCCACATCCGGCCCGACTTCAGTCAGCACATCAACACCCGTGCCAACACCCACCACCTCCCTAACACCTCCACCCACGACAACGGAAGGTAATGTCTGGTCATCGCGTTATGTTTTTTCTTGTAGCTTTCCCAGCTGCACCTTTGTTGAATTAACGTGTGCCCCACGCCAGTTCTCGTGCTTTCTATTTTACCGTGAGAAGAATTTGTTTGTCTTGGGCAGGAAGACCTGCAGATGTAGATAAATGGCATGGCAAGAAAAAATGCGGTAGAATGGTTTTCAAGTCGTGAGAGGGTACGGAGTAGAGTTTGCTTACTGTTCTAGGGCCATATAGCTTGGAAGGAAAGTAGTTGTGGTGGGAGCGGATTTGCTGCATTGGGAACGGTGGTGTCCCCATGGAATAGAATGTGACAGCAGTAGTGACGGAGGAGGGAAGCCTAAGGATGATTGGAATGCATTCAGCTGGCTTAGGGGCTGTGGAGTTCTTGTAGCCTGAGCATGGTTCTCACTGTGCACAGGGTGTTTTGATGCAGTATTGGTCTTAGGTATAGTGTTTCCATGTGTCTCCCTTGGAGGTTGTACAAGACCTTGGTGTGTAATTGCTGAACGAAAGTAATACCGCTAGTAAGATGTTCTGCTTTCCAATTCTCTGAGCTTGGTGGGTTTCAGGTGGTGGATTTTGATGAAGTCAGTAGAGAAACAGGGAGTTAAGGAGGAATTACGAGGAAATGTTTTTCTGCAAAGATGAATCCCTGTGTTATCCCAGGTCCCACTTCCCAGAGCACCACGAGTACAGTTGTGTCAAGCACAACTGCCCCGCCCACACCAACCACGTCTGCCCCCACTACCACCTCTGGCACGACGCTCTCCAGCAGCACCACCGGCAGCACCGTGAGCACCACTCCTGTTACTAGCTGGTCCACATCCGGCCCGACTTCAGTCAGCACATCCACACCCGTGCCAACACCCACCACCTCCCTAACACCTCCACCCACGACAACGGAAGGTAATGTCTGGTCATCGCGTTATGTTTTTTCTTGTCGACTTTCTCTGCTGCACCTTTGTTGAATTAACGTGTGCCCCACGCTAGATCTCTTGCTTTCTTTTTTACTGTGGGAAGAGTGTTTGTCTTGGACAGAAAGTCCCTTGTTCCTTTTCTCTGCACAGCTCTTTAGAACTTGTATAATCCTGTAGCCTGCTACACGAACTTTGACCAGACAGGATGTCCTTGTTTTGCTGCTTTGAGTTGCTTTCCTTCAGCTGGTGAGGTCCTTCTGTGTGCGAACCCGGTTTCGATATGGCATGGAGCTTATTGTTGTGACACTTTTGTTTCAGGTCCTTTTGGGCCATGGCTTTTCTGACCTTCTTCCCTTTCTTCTGCTGCTTGCCTTCGGTGCTTTTTGGGCACTGGCATGCCATTCTTCTGCTGGGAGACGCATTTTTTCCCATTGTGGGTTTCATGGGCTAGTCCTCAGATGGAAGCGTGGCACTTATTGCCGTCAACACGTGCGTGATCCTCCCATCTGTTATCACCTCCTCCAAGTGATTGTGTCGTTCCTAACTGTCTACTTTTACTGATGTCCAACCGCAGTAGACTGCAGCGTTCCGGAGGACTGCATCTGGACTGACTGGATCGATGTGAGTTACCCACAGTATGGCCCAGGGAATGGTGATGATGAGACCTTCGAAACAATTCAGAATAAGATCCCTTCATGGAACTGTACGAAGGCTGAGAATATTTCCTGCAGAGCTGAGAAATTTCCAGACACTCCTATAGAAGATTTAGGGCAGAAAGTGGAGTGTGATGTTAACACAGGACTCATCTGTAAAAATGACGACCAGACCGCAGGGGGTGTGATACCAATGCCAGTCTGCCTGAATTATCAGATCAAAGTCTGCTGTACACCACCATTAAGACCAGAGTGCACAACAGCTATCACGACTACAACCAGTGGAGAAACCAGCACAACGGTGTCCCTCTCACCGACAACAAGCACAATTTACACTCCGAGTGTGTCAAGCACAACTGCCCCGCCCACACCAACCATGTCTGCCCCCACTACCACCTCTGGCACGACGCTCTCCAGCAGCACCACCGGCAGCACCGTGAGCACCACTCCTGTTACTAGCTGGTCCACATCCGGCCCGACTTCAGTCAGCACATCCACACCCAGGCCAACACCCACCACCTCCCTAACACCTCCACCCACGACAACGGAAGGTAATTGTCTGGCCATGCCTGTCACGTGTTGCCTTGTAGAGGGAGAGGTAAAGGCCTGTGAGCGCCTGAACTTAGGCTTTGTGTATGGGCTGAGGGCCGGGAGTAGTTGCTGAACGTTTCTCAGTGGAGCAGAAGCCCACAGGTAGTCCTGAATCTTGCTGTTTGGAGGCAAGGCAAGTGCATTTGTCCTGGGCAGAAGGTCCCTTGTTCCCTGCCACCGCGTGTCCTAGGAAAAGGTTTTCTCAGCTAGGGGCAGCGGGTTGTCTTAGGCCGCCAGTGGTCGGACTGGAAGTCTTCCTTTTGCTGCTGTCATATCTTGTCCTCAATCTAGAGAGAGCATTCCCTTAGGAGGCATCTCGTGTACGGGCTGTGGGCTTTTGTTTTGGGCACTCTGGTTTCTGGTGCTTGCAGGTCACAGACATTCCGACCTTCTGCCCTTTCTTCGGCTGCATTAGTGTTCAATTCTTTTTAGTTCCTGCAGTGATTCTCTGTCAGTCATGGGTATGTTCACGTCCTGGTGATGGAGCGTAAGCGTTTGTTTGGAAGGCAGACGTTTCTGTACCTTGGGGTGTTTCTAAAATGCTTGTTGAGAACAGATTGAAGGAGGCAGCCCTTTGGCCTGAAGCATGGGCTGCCCAGGAACGTAGAAAAGCAGTTGGAGTTAAATGGCATGGCAAGGAAAAACGCTGTAGAATGGCTTTCAAGACGTGAGAGGGCTATGGAGAAGAGTTTCAGTAGTTGTACTGGAGCCGCAGATGCGCTGGCAGGAAATTAGTTGTGGAGGGAAAACGGGCCTGATGGTTTCCTGCATTGGGAACGGTGGTCTTTCCATGGAATAGAGCGTGACAGCAAAAGGTAAGGAAGAACGAAGCCTAAGGATGATCGGAATGCATTCAGCTGGCTGAAGGGCTGCGGAGTTCTTGTAGCCTGAGCTACAAGCTTTCACTGTGCACACGGTGGTTAGATGCTGCATTGGTGGTAGACGTAGTGTTTGCATGTGTCTCCGAAGCAGGTTTTTGGAAACCTTGGTGCATAATTCGTGAATGACACAAATACTACTAATGAGACCGCCTCCTTCCCTACACTCTGACCTTCCCGGGCTTGTGGTTGTGGAGCTTGATGAAGTCAGTAGAGAAATGAGGAATGAAAGAGGAAATGCAATTTGCCTGCTTGCAATGATGAAACCCTGTGTTTTCCCAGGTCCCACTTCCCAGAGCACCACGAGTACAAGCGTGTCGAGTACAAGCGTGTCGAGTAGCAGTGCCCCGCCCACACCAACCACGTCTGCCCCCACTACCACCTCTGGCACGACGCTCTCCAGCAGCACCGCCAGCAGCACCGTGAGCACCACTCCTATTACTAGCTGGTCCACATCCGGCCCGACTTCAGTCAGCACATCCACACCCAGGCCAACACCCACCACCTCCCTAACACCTCCACCCACGACAATGGAAGGTAATGTCTGGTCATCGCGTTATGTTTTTTCTTGTAGCTTTCCCAGCTGCACCTTTGTTGAATTAACGTGTGCCCCACGCCAGTTCTCGTGCTTTCTATTTTACCGTGAGAAGAATTTGTTTGTCTTGGGCAGGAAGACCTGCAGATGTAGATAAATGGCATGGCAAGAAAAAATGCGGTAGAATGGTTTTCAAGTCGTGAGAGGGTACGGAGTAGAGTTTGCTTACTGTTCTAGGGCCGTATAGCTTGGAAGGAAAGTAGTTGTGGTGGGAGCGGATTTGCTGCATTGGGAACGGTGGTGTCCCCATGGAATAGAATGTGACAGCAGTAGTGACGGAGGAGGGAAGCCTAAGGATGATTGGAATGCATTCAGCTGGCTTAGGGGCTGTGGAGTTCTTGTAGCCTGAGCATGGTTCTCACTGTGCACAGGGTGTTTTGATGCAGTATTGGTCTTAGGTATAGTGTTTCCATGTGTCTCCCTTGGAGGTTGTACAAGACCTTGGTGTGTAATTGCTGAACGAAAGTAATACCGCTAGTAAGATGTTCTGCTTTCCAATTCTCTGAGCTTGGTGGGTTTCAGGTGGTGGATTTTGATGAAGTCAGTAGAGAAACAGGGAGTTAAGGAGGAATTACGAGGAAATGTTTTTCTGCAAAGATGAATCCCTGTGTTATCCCAGGTCCCACTTCCCAGAGCACCACGAGTACAGTTGTGTCAAGCACAACTGCCCCGCCCACACCAACCACGTCTGCCCCCACTACCACCTCTGGCACGACGCTCTCCAGCAGCACCACCGGCAGCACCGTGAGCACCACTCCTGTTACTAGCTGGTCCACATCCGGCCCGACTTCAGTCAGCACATCCACACCCGTGCCAACACCCACCACCTCCCTAACACCTCCACCCACGACAACGGAAGGTAATGTCTGGTCATCGCGTTATGTTTTTTCTTGTCGACTTTCTCTGCTGCACCTTTGTTGAATTAACGTGTGCCCCACGCTAGATCTCTTGCTTTCTTTTTTACTGTGGGAAGAGTGTTTGTCTTGGACAGAAAGTCCCTTGTTCCTTTTCTCTGCACAGCTCTTTAGAACTTGTATAATCCTGTAGCCTGCTACACGAACTTTGACCAGACAGGATGTCCTTGTTTTGCTGCTTTGAGTTGCTTTCCTTCAGCTGGTGAGGTCCTTCTGTGTGCGAACCCGGTTTTGATATGGCATGGAGCTTATTGTTGTGACACTTTTGTTTCAGGTCCTTTTGGGCCATGGCTTTTCTGACCTTCTTCCCTTTCTTCTGCTGCTTGCCTTCGGTGCTTTTTGGGCACTGGCATGCCATTCTTCTGCTGGGAGACGCATTTTTTCCCATTGTGGGTTTCATGGGCTAGTCCTCAGATGGAAGCGTGGCACTTATTGCCGTCAACACGTGCGTGATCCTCCCATCTGTTATCACCTCCTCCAAGTGATTGTGTCGTTCCTAACTGTCTACTTTTACTGATGTCCAACCGCAGTAGACTGCAGCGTTCCGGAGGACTGCATCTGGACTGACTGGATCGATGTGAGTTACCCACAGTATGGCCCAGGGAATGGTGATGATGAGACCTTCGAAACAATTCAGAATAAGATCCCTTCATGGAACTGTACGAAGGCTGAGAATATTTCCTGCAGAGCTGAGAAATTTCCAGACACTCCTATAGAAGATTTAGGGCAGAAAGTGGAGTGTGATGTTAACACAGGACTCATCTGTAAAAATGACGACCAGACCGCAGGGGGTGTGATACCAATGCCAGTCTGCCTGAATTATCAGATCAAAGTCTGCTGTACACCACCATTAAGACCAGAGTGCACAACAGCTATCACGACTACAACCAGTGGAGAAACCAGCACAACGGTGTCCCTCTCACCGACAACAAGCACAATTTACACTCCGAGTGTGTCAAGCACAACTGCCCCGCCCACACCAACCACGTCTGCCCCCACTACCACCTCTGGCACGACGCTCTCCAGCAGCACCACCGGCAGCACCGTGAGCACCACTCCTGTTACTAGCTGGTCCACATCCGGCCCGACTTCAGTCAGCACATCCACACCCGTGCCAACACCCACCACCTCCCTAACACCTCCACCCACGACAACGGAAGGTAATTGTCTGGCCATGCCTGTCACGTGTTGCCTTGTAGAGGGAGAGGTAAAGGCCTGTGAGCGCCTGAACTTAGGCTTTGTGTATGGGCTGAGGGCCGGGAGTAGTTGCTGAACGTTTCTCAGTGGAGCAGAAGCCCACAGGTAGTCCTGAATCTTGCTGTTTGGAGGCAAGGCAAGTGCATTTGTCCTGGGCAGAAGGTCCCTTGTTCCCTGCCACCGCGTGTCCTAGGAAAAGGTTTTCTCAGCTAGGGGCAGCGGGTTGTCTTAGGCCGCCAGTGGTCGGACTGGAAGTCTTCCTTTTGCTGCTGTCATATCTTGTCCTCAATCTAGAGAGAGCATTCCCTTAGGAGGCATCTCGTGTACGGGCTGTGGGCTTTTGTTTTGGGCACTCTGGTTTCTGGTGCTTGCAGGTCACAGACATTCCGACCTTCTGCCCTTTCTTCGGCTGCATTAGTGTTCAATTCTTTTTAGTTCCTGCAGTGATTCTCTGTCAGTCATGGGTATGTTCACGTCCTGGTGATGGAGCGTAAGCGTTTGTTTGGAAGGCAGACGTTTCTGTACCTTGGGGTGTTTCTAAAATGCTTGTTGAGAACAGATTGAAGGAGGCAGCCCTTTGGCCTGAAGCATGGGCTGCCCAGGAACGTAGAAAAGCAGTTGGAGTTAAATGGCATGGCAAGGAAAAACGCTGTAGAATGGCTTTCAAGACGTGAGAGGGCTATGGAGAAGAGTTTCAGTAGTTGTACTGGAGCCGCAGATGCGCTGGCAGGAAATTAGTTGTGGAGGGAAAACTGGCCTGATGGTTTCCTGCATTGGGAACGGTGGTCTTTCCATGGAATAGAGCGTGACAGCAAAAGGTAAGGAAGAACGAAGCCTAAGGATGATCGGAATGCATTCAGCTGGCTGAAGGGCTGCGGAGTTCTTGTAGCCTGAGCTACAAGCTTTCACTGTGCACATGGTGGTTAGATGCTGCATTGGTGGTAGACGTAGTGTTTGCATGTGTCTCCGAAGCAGGTTTTTGGAAACCGTGGTGCATAATTCGTGAATGACACAAATACTACTAATGAGACCGCCTCCTTCCCTACACTCTGACCTTCCCGGGCTTGTGGTTGTGGAGCTTGATGAAGTCAGTAGAGAAATGAGGAATGAAAGAGGAAATGCAATTTGCCTGCTTGCAATGATGAAACCCTGTGTTTTCCCAGGTCCCACTTCCCAGAGCACCACGAGTACAAGCGTGTCGAGTACAAGCGTGTCGAGTAGCAGTGCCCCGCCCACACCAACCACGTCTGCCCCCACTACCACCTCTGGCACGACGCTCTCCAGCAGCACCGCCAGCAGCACCGTGAGCACCACTCCTATTACTAGCTGGTCCACATCCGGCCCGACTTCAGTCAGCACATCCACACCCAGGCCAACACCCACCACCTCCCTAACACCTCCACCCACGACAACGGAAGGTAATGTCTGGTCATCGCGTTATGTTTTTTCTTGTAGCTTTCCCAGCTGCACCTTTGTTGAATTAACGTGTGCCCCACGCCAGTTCTCGTGCTTTCTATTTTACCGTGAGAAGAATTTGTTTGTCTTGGGCAGGAAGACCTGCAGATGTAGATAAATGGCATGGCAAGAAAAAATGCGGTAGAATGGTTTTCAAGTCGTGAGAGGGTACGGAGTAGAGTTTGCTTACTGTTCTAGGGCCGTATAGCTTGGAAGGAAAGTAGTTGTGGTGGGAGCGGATTTGCTGCATTGGGAACGGTGGTGTCCCCATGGAATAGAATGTGACAGCAGTAGTGACGGAGGAGGGAAGCCTAAGGATGATTGGAATGCATTCAGCTGGCTTAGGGGCTGTGGAGTTCTTGTAGCCTGAGCATGGTTCTCACTGTGCACAGGGTGTTTTGATGCAGTATTGGTCTTAGGTATAGTGTTTCCATGTGTCTCCCTTGGAGGTTGTACGAGACCTTGGTGTGTAATTGCTGAACGAAAGTAATACCGCTAGTAAGATGTTCAGCTTTCCAATTCTCTGAGCTTGGTGGGTTTCAGGTGGTGGATTTTGATGAAGTCAGTAGAGAAACAGGGAGTTAAGGAGGAATTACGAGGAAATGTTTTTCTGCAAAGATGAATCCCTGTGTTATCCCAGGTCCCACTTCCCAGAGCACCACGAGTACAGTTGTGTCAAGCACAACTGCCCCGCCCACACCAACCACGTCTGCCCCCACTACCACCTCTGGCACGACGCTCTCCAGCAGCACCACCGGCAGCACCGTGAGCACCACTCCTGTTACTAGCTGGTCCACATCCGGCCCGACTTCAGTCAGCACATCCACACCCAGGCCAACACCCACCACCTCCCTAACACCTCCACCCACGACAACGGAAGGTAATTGTCTGGCCATGCCTGTCACGTGTTGCCTTGTAGAGGGAGAGGTAAAGGCCTGTGAGCGCCTGAACTTAGGCTTTGTGTATGGGCTGAGGGCCAGGAGTAGTTGCTGAACGTTTCTCAGTGGAGCAGAAGCCCACAGGTAGTCCTGAATCTTGCTGTTTGGAGGCAAGGCAAGTGCATTTGTCCTGGGCAGAAGGTCCCTTGTTCCCTGCCACCGCGTGTCCTAGGAAAAGGTTTTCTCAGCTAGGGGCAGCGGGTTGTCTTAGGCCGCCAGTGGTCGGACTGGAAGTCTTCCTTTTGCTGCTGTCATATCTTGTCCTCAATCTAGAGAGAGCATTCCCTTAGGAGGCATCTCTTGTACGGGCTGTGGGCTTTTGTTTTGGGCACTCTGGTTTCTGGTGCTTGCAGGTCACAGACATTCCGACCTTCTGCCCTTTCTTCCGCTGCATTAGTGTTCAATTCTTTTTAGTTCCTGCAATGATTCTCTGTCAGTCATGTGTATGTTCACGTCCTGGTGATGGAGCATAATCGTTTGTTTGGAAGGCAGACGTTTCTATACCTTGGGGTGTTTCTAAAATGCTTGTTGAGAACAGACTGAAGGAGGCAGCCCTTTGGCCTGAAGCATGGGCTGCCCAGGAACGTAGAAAAGCAGTTGGAGTTAAATGGCATGGCAAGGAAAAACGCTGTAGAATGGCTTTCAAGACGTGAGAGGGCTATGGAGAAGAGTTTCAGTAGTTGTACTGGAGCCGCAGATGCGCTGGCAGGAAATTAGTTGTGGAGGGAAAACGGGCCTGATGGTTTCCTGCATTGGGAACGGTGGTCTTTCCATGGAATAGAGCGTGACAGCAAAAGGTAAGGAAGAACGAAGCCTAAGGATGATCGGAATGCATTCAGCTGGCTGAAGGGCTGCGGAGTTCTTGTAGCCTGAGCTACAAGCTTTCACTGTGCACACGGTGGTTAGATGCTGCATTGGTGGTAGACGTAGTGTTTGCATGTGTCTCCGAAGCAGGTTTTTGGAAACCTTGGTGCATAATTCGTGAATGACACAAATACTACTAATGAGACCGCCTCCTTCCCTACACTCTGACCTTCCCGGGCTTGTGGTTGTGGAGCTTGATGAAGTCAGTAGAGAAATGAGGAATGAAAGAGGAAATGCAATTTGCCTGCTTGCAATGATGAAACCCTGTGTTTTCCCAGGTCCCACTTCCCAGAGCACCACGAGTACAAGCGTGTCGAGTACAAGCGTGTCGAGTAGCAGTGCCCCGCCCACACCAACCACGTCTGCCCCCACTACCACCTCTGGCACGACGCTCTCCAGCAGCACCGCCAGCAGCACCGTGAGCACCACTCCTGTTACTAGCTCGTCCACATCCGGCCCGACTTCAGTCAGCACATCAACACCCGTGCCAACACCCACCACCTCCCTAACAACTCCATCCACAACAACGGAAGGTAATGTCTGGTCATCGCGTTATGTTTTTTCTTGTAGCTTTCCCAGCTGCACCTTTGTTGAATTAACGTGTGCCCCACGCCAGTTCTCGTGCTTTCCATTTTACCGTGAGAAGAATTTGTTTGTCTTGGGCAGGAAGACCTGCAGATGTAGATAAATGGCATGGCAAGAAAAAATGCGGTAGAATGGTTTTCAAGTCGTGAGAGGGTACAGAGTAGAGTTTGCTTACTGTTCTAGGGCCATATAGCTTGGAAGGAAAGTAGTTGTGGTGGGAGCGGATTTGCTGCATTGGGAACGGTGGTGTCCCCATGGAATAGAATGTGACAGCAGTAGTGACGGAGGAGGGAAGCCTAAGGATGATTGGAATGCATTCAGCTGGCTTAGGGGCTGTGGAGTTCTTGTAGCCTGAGCATGGTTCTCACTGTGCACAGGGTGTTTTGATGCAGTATTGGTCTTAGGTATAGTGTTTCCATGTGTCTCCCTTGGAGGTTGTACAAGACCTTGGTGTGTAATTGCTGAACGAAAGTAATACCGCTAGTAAGATGTTCTGCTTTCCAATTCTCTGAGCTTGGTGGGTTTCAGGTGGTGGATTTTGATGAAGTCAGTAGAGAAACAGGGAGTTAAGGAGGAATTACGAGGAAATGTTTTTCTGCAAAGATGAATCCCTGTGTTATCCCAGGTCCCACTTCCCAGAGCACCACGAGTACAGTTGTGTCAAGCACAACTGCCCCGCCCACACCAACCACGTCTGCCCCCACTACCACCTCTGGCACGACGCTCTCCAGCAGCACCACCGGCAGCACCGTGAGCACCACTCCTGTTACTAGCTGGTCCACATCCGGCCCGACTTCAGTCAGCACATCCACACCCAGGCCAACACCCACCACCTCCCTAACACCTCCACCCACGACAACGGAAGGTAATTGTCTGGCCATGCCTGTCACGTGTTGCCTTGTAGAGGGAGAGGTAAAGGCCTGTGAGCACTTGAACTTAGGCTTTGTGTATGGGCTGAGGGCCAGGAGTAGTTGCTGAACGTTTCTCAGTGGAGCAGAAGCCCACAGGTAGTCCTGAATCTTGCTGTTTGGAGGCAAGGCAAGTGCATTTGTCCTGGGCAGAAGGTCCCTTGTTCCCTGCCACCGCGTGTCCTAGCAAAAGGTTTTCTCAGCTAGGGGCAGCGGGTTGTCTTAGGCCGCCAGTGGTCGGACTGGAAGTCTTCCTTTTGCTGCTGTCATATCTTGTCCTCAATCTAGAGAGAGCATTCCCTTAGGAGGCATCTCGTGTACGGGCTGTGGGCTTTTGTTTTGGGCACTCTGGTTTCTGGTGCTTGCAGGTCACAGACATTCCGACCTTCTGCCCTTTCTTCCGCTGCATTAGTGTTCAATTCTTTTTAGTTCCTGCAATGATTCTCTGTCAGTCATGTGTATGTTCACGTCCTGGTGATGGAGCATAAGCGTTTGTTTGGAAGGCAGACGTTTCTATACCTTGGGGTGTTTCTAAAATGCTTGTTGAGAACAGACTGAAGGAGGCAGCCCTTTGGCCTGAAGCATGGGCTGCCCAGGAACGTAGAAAAGCAGTTGGAGTTAAATGGCATGGCAAGGAAAAACGCTGTAGAATGGCTTTCAAGACGTGAGAGGGCTATGGAGAAGAGTTTCAGTAGTTGTACTGGAGCCGCAGATGCGCTGGCAGGAAATTAGTTGTGGAGGGAAAACGGGCCTGATGGTTTCCTGCATTGGGAACGGTGGTCTTTCCATGGAATAGAGCGTGACAGCAAAAGGTAAGGAAGAACGAAGCCTAAGGATGATCGGAATGCATTCAGCTGGCTGAAGGGCTGCGGAGTTCTTGTAGCCTGAGCTACAAGCTTTCACTGTGCACACGGTGGTTAGATGCTGCATTGGTGGTAGACGTAGTGTTTGCATGTGTCTCCGAAGCAGGTTTTTGGAAACCTTGGTGCATAATTCGTGAATGACACAAATACTACTAATGAGACCGCCTCCTTCCCTACACTCTGACCTTCCCGGGCTTGTGGTTGTGGAGCTTGATGAAGTCAGTAGAGAAATGAGGAATGAAAGAGGAAATGCAATTTGCCTGCTTGCAATGATGAAACCCTGTGTTTTCCCAGGTCCCACTTCCCAGAGCACCACGAGTACAAGCGTGTCGAGTACAAGCGTGTCGAGTAGCAGTGCCCCGCCCACACCAACCACGTCTGCCCCCACTACCACCTCTGGCACGACGCTCTCCAGCAGCACCGCCAGCAGCACCGTGAGCACCACTCCTGTTACTAGCTCGTCCACATCCGGCCCGACTTCAGTCAGCACATCAACACCCGTGCCAACACCCACCACCTCCCTAACAACTCCATCCACAACAACGGAAGGTAATGTCTGGTCATCGCGTTATGTTTTTTCTTGTAGCTTTCCCAGCTGCACCTTTGTTGAATTAACGTGTGCCCCACGCCAGTTCTCGTGCTTTCCATTTTACCGTGAGAAGAATTTGTTTGTCTTGGGCAGGAAGACCTGCAGATGTAGATAAATGGCATGGCAAGAAAAAATGCGGTAGAATGGTTTTCAAGTCGTGAGAGGGTACAGAGTAGAGTTTGCTTACTGTTCTAGGGCCATATAGCTTGGAAGGAAAGTAGTTGTGGTGGGAGCGGATTTGCTGCATTGGGAACGGTGGTGTCCCCATGGAATAGAATGTGACAGCAGTAGTGACGGAGGAGGGAAGCCTAAGGATGATTGGAATGCATTCAGCTGGCTTAGGGGCTGTGGAGTTCTTGTAGCCTGAGCATGGTTCTCACTGTGCACAGGGTGTTTTGATGCAGTATTGGTCTTAGGTATAGTGTTTCCATGTGTCTCCCTTGGAGGTTGTACAAGACCTTGGTGTGTAATTGCTGAACGAAAGTAATACCGCTAGTAAGATGTTCTGCTTTCCAATTCTCTGAGCTTGGTGGGTTTCAGGTGGTGGATTTTGATGAAGTCAGTAGAGAAACAGGGAGTTAAGGAGGAATTACGAGGAAATGTTTTTCTGCAAAGATGAATCCCTGTGTTATCCCAGGTCCCACTTCCCAGAGCACCACGAGTACAGTTGTGTCAAGCACAACTGCCCCGCCCACACCAACCACGTCTGCCCCCACTACCACCTCTGGCACGACGCTCTCCAGCAGCACCACCGGCAGCACCGTGAGCACCACTCCTGTTACTAGCTGGTCCACATCCGGCCCGACTTCAGTCAGCACATCCACACCCAGGCCAACACCCACCACCTCCCTAACACCTCCACCCACGACAACGGAAGGTAATTGTCTGGCCATGCCTGTCACGTGTTGCCTTGTAGAGGGAGAGGTAAAGGCCTGTGAGCGCCTGAACTTAGGCTTTGTGTATGGGCTGAGGGCCAGGAGTAGTTGCTGAACGTTTCTCAGTGGAGCAGAAGCCTACAGGTAGTCCTGAATCTTGCTGTTTGGAGGCAAGGCAAGTGCATTTGTCCTGGGCAGAAGGTCCCTTGTTCCCTGCCACCGCGTGTCCTAGGAAAAGGTTTTCTCAGCTAGGGGCAGCGGGTTGTCTTAGGCCGCCAGTGGTCGGACTGGAAGTCTTCCTTTTGCTGCTGTCATATCTTGTCCTCAATCTAGAGAGAGCATTCCCTTAGGAGGCATCTCGTGTACGGGCTGTGGGCTTTTGTTTTGGGCACTCTGGTTTCTGGTGCTTGCAGGTCACAGACATTCCGACCTTCTGCCCTTTCTTCCGCTGCATTAGTGTTCAATTCTTTTTAGTTCCTGCAATGATTCTCTGTCAGTCATGTGTATGTTCACGTCCTGGTGATGGAGCATAAGCGTTTGTTTGGAAGGCAGACGTTTCTATACCTTGGGGTGTTTCTAAAATGCTTGTTGAGAACAGACTGAAGGAGGCAGCCCTTTGGCCTGAAGCATGGGCTGCCCAGGAACGTAGAAAAGCAGTTGGAGTTAAATGGCATGGCAAGGAAAAACGCTGTAGAATGGCTTTCAAGACGTGAGAGGGCTATGGAGAAGAGTTTCAGTAGTTGTACTGGAGCCGCAGATGCGCTGGCAGGAAATTAGTTGTGGAGGGAAAACGGGCCTGATGGTTTCCTGCATTGGGAACGGTGGTCTTTCCATGGAATAGAGCGTGACAGCAAAAGGTAAGGAAGAACGAAGCCTAAGGATGATCGGAATGCATTCAGCTGGCTGAAGGGCTGCGGAGTTCTTGTAGCCTGAGCTACAAGCTTTCACTGTGCACACGGTGGTTAGATGCTGCATTGGTGGTAGACGTAGTGTTTGCATGTGTCTCCGAAGCAGGTTTTTGGAAACCTTGGTGCATAATTCGTGAATGACACAAATACTACTAATGAGACCGCCTCCTTCCCTACACTCTGACCTTCCCGGGCTTGTGGTTGTGGAGCTTGATGAAGTCAGTAGAGAAATGAGGAATGAAAGAGGAAATGCAATTTGCCTGCTTGCAATGATGAAACCCTGTGTTTTCCCAGGTCCCACTTCCCAGAGCACCACGAGTACAAGCGTGTCGAGTACAAGCGTGTCGAGTAGCAGTGCCCCGCCCACACCAACCACGTCTGCCCCCACTACCACCTCTGGCACGACGCTCTCCAGCAGCACCGCCAGCAGCACCGTGAGCACCACTCCTGTTACTAGCTCGTCCACATCCGGCCCGACTTCAGTCAGCACATCAACACCCGTGCCAACACCCACCACCTCCCTAACAACTCCATCCACAACAACGGAAGGTAATGTCTGGTCATCGCGTTATGTTTTTTCTTGTAGCTTTCCCAGCTGCACCTTTGTTGAATTAACGTGTGCCCCACGCCAGTTCTCGTGCTTTCCATTTTACCGTGAGAAGAATTTGTTTGTCTTGGGCAGGAAGACCTGCAGATGTAGATAAATGGCATGGCAAGAAAAAATGCGGTAGAATGGTTTTCAAGTCGTGAGAGGGTACAGAGTAGAGTTTGCTTACTGTTCTAGGGCCATATAGCTTGGAAGGAAAGTAGTTGTGGTGGGAGCGGATTTGCTGCATTGGGAACGGTGGTGTCCCCATGGAATAGAATGTGACAGCAGTAGTGACGGAGGAGGGAAGCCTAAGGATGATTGGAATGCATTCAGCTGGCTTAGGGGCTGTGGAGTTCTTGTAGCCTGAGCATGGTTCTCACTGTGCACAGGGTGTTTTGATGCAGTATTGGTCTTAGGTATAGTGTTTCCATGTGTCTCCCTTGGAGGTTTTACGAAACCTTGGTGTGTAATTGCTGAACGAAAGTAATACCGCTAGTAAGATGTTCTGCTTTCCAATTCTCTGAGCTTGGTGGGTTTCAGGTGGTGGATTTTGATGAAGTCAGTAGAGAAACAGGGAGTTAAGGAGGAATTACGAGGAAATGTTTTTCTGCAAAGATGAATCCCTGTGTTATCCCAGGTCCCACTTCCCAGAGCACCACGAGTACAGTTGTGTCAAGCACAACTGCCCCGCCCACACCAACCACGTCTGCCCCCACTACCACCTCTGGCACGACGCTCTCCAGCAGCACCACCGGCAGCACCGTGAGCACCACTCCTGTTACTAGCTGGTCCACATCCGGCCCGACTTCAGTCAGCACATCCACACCCAGGCCAACACCCACCACCTCCCTAACACCTCCACCCACGACAACGGAAGGTAATTGTCTGGCCATGCCTGTCACGTGTTGCCTTGTAGAGGGAGAGGTAAAGGCCTGTGAGCACTTGAACTTAGGCTTTGTGTATGGGCTGAGGGCCAGGAGTAGTTGCTGAACGTTTCTCAGTGGAGCAGAAGCCCACAGGTAGTCCTGAATCTTGCTGTTTGGAGGCAAGGCAAGTGCATTTGTCCTGGGCAGAAGGTCCCTTGTTCCCTGCCACCGCGTGTCCTAGCAAAAGGTTTTCTCAGCTAGGGGCAGCGGGTTGTCTTAGGCCGCCAGTGGTCGGACTGGAAGTCTTCCTTTTGCTGCTGTCATATCTTGTCCTCAATCTAGAGAGAGCATTCCCTTAGGAGGCATCTCGTGTACGGGCTGTGGGCTTTTGTTTTGGGCACTCTGGTTTCTGGTGCTTGCAGGTCACAGACATTCCGACCTTCTGCCCTTTCTTCCGCTGCATTAGTGTTCAATTCTTTTTAGTTCCTGCAATGATTCTCTGTCAGTCATGTGTATGTTCACGTCCTGGTGATGGAGCATAAGCGTTTGTTTGGAAGGCAGACGTTTCTATACCTTGGGGTGTTTCTAAAATGCTTGTTGAGAACAGACTGAAGGAGGCAGCCCTTTGGCCTGAAGCATGGGCTGCCCAGGAACGTAGAAAAGCAGTTGGAGTTAAATGGCATGGCAAGGAAAAACGCTGTAGAATGGCTTTCAAGACGTGAGAGGGCTATGGAGAAGAGTTTCAGTAGTTGTACTGGAGCCGCAGATGCGCTGGCAGGAAATTAGTTGTGGAGGGAAAACGGGCCTGATGGTTTCCTGCATTGGGAACGGTGGTCTTTCCATGGAATAGAGCGTGACAGCAAAAGGTAAGGAAGAACGAAGCCTAAGGATGATCGGAATGCATTCAGCTGGCTGAAGGGCTGCGGAGTTCTTGTAGCCTGAGCTACAAGCTTTCACTGTGCACACGGTGGTTAGATGCTGCATTGGTGGTAGACGTAGTGTTTGCATGTGTCTCCGAAGCAGGTTTTTGGAAACCTTGGTGCATAATTCGTGAATGACACAAATACTACTAATGAGACCGCCTCCTTCCCTACACTCTGACCTTCCCGGGCTTGTGGTTGTGGAGCTTGATGAAGTCAGTAGAGAAATGAGGAATGAAAGAGGAAATGCAATTTGCCTGCTTGCAATGATGAAACCCTGTGTTTTCCCAGGTCCCACTTCCCAGAGCACCACGAGTACAAGCGTGTCGAGTACAAGCGTGTCGAGTAGCAGTGCCCCGCCCACACCAACCACGTCTGCCCCCACTACCACCTCTGGCACGACGCTCTCCAGCAGCACCGCCAGCAGCACCGTGAGCACCACTCCTGTTACTAGCTCGTCCACATCCGGCCCGACTTCAGTCAGCACATCAACACCCGTGCCAACACCCACCACCTCCCTAACAACTCCATCCACAACAACGGAAGGTAATGTCTGGTCATCGCGTTATGTTTTTTCTTGTAGCTTTCCCAGCTGCACCTTTGTTGAATTAACGTGTGCCCCACGCCAGTTCTCGTGCTTTCCATTTTACCGTGAGAAGAATTTGTTTGTCTTGGGCAGGAAGACCTGCAGATGTAGATAAATGGCATGGCAAGAAAAAATGCGGTAGAATGGTTTTCAAGTCGTGAGAGGGTACAGAGTAGAGTTTGCTTACTGTTCTAGGGCCATATAGCTTGGAAGGAAAGTAGTTGTGGTGGGAGCGGATTTGCTGCATTGGGAACGGTGGTGTCCCCATGGAATAGAATGTGACAGCAGTAGTGACGGAGGAGGGAAGCCTAAGGATGATTGGAATGCATTCAGCTGGCTTAGGGGCTGTGGAGTTCTTGTAGCCTGAGCATGGTTCTCACTGTGCACAGGGTGTTTTGATGCAGTATTGGTCTTAGGTATAGTGTTTCCATGTGTCTCCCTTGGAGGTTTTACGAAACCTTGGTGTGTAATTGCTGAACGAAAGTAATACCGCTAGTAAGATGTTCTGCTTTCCAATTCTCTGAGCTTGGTGGGTTTCAGGTGGTGGATTTTGATGAAGTCAGTAGAGAAACAGGGAGTTAAGGAGGAATTACGAGGAAATGTTTTTCTGCAAAGATGAATCCCTGTGTTATCCCAGGTCCCACTTCCCAGAGCACCACGAGTACAGTTGTGTCAAGCACAACTGCCCCGCCCACACCAACCACGTCTGCCCCCACTACCACCTCTGGCACGACGCTCTCCAGCAGCACCACCGGCAGCACCGTGAGCACCACTCCTGTTACTAGCTGGTCCACATCCGGCCCGACTTCAGTCAGCACATCCACACCCGTGCCAACACCCACCACCTCCCTAACACCTCCACCCACGACAACGGAAGGTAATTGTCTGGCCATGCCTGTCACGTGTTGCCTTGTAGAGGGAGAGGTAAAGGCCTGTGAGCGCCTGAACTTAGGCTTTGTGTATGGGCTGAGGGCCGGGAGTAGTTGCTGAACGTTTCTCAGTGGAGCAGAAGCCCACAGGTAGTCCTGAATCTTGCTGTTTGGAGGCAAGGCAAGTGCATTTGTCCTGGGCAGAAGGTCCCTTGTTCCCTGCCACCGCGTGTCCTAGGAAAAGGTTTTCTCAGCTAGGGGCAGCGGGTTGTCTTAGGCCGCCAGTGGTCGGACTGGAAGTCTTCCTTTTGCTGCTGTCATATCTTGTCCTCAATCTAGAGAGAGCATTCCCTTAGGAGGCATCTCTTGTACGGGCTGTGGGCTTTTGTTTTGGGCACTCTGGTTTCTGGTGCTTGCAGGTCACAGACATTCCGACCTTCTGCCCTTTCTTCGGCTGCATTAGTGTTCAATTCTTTTTAGTTCCTGCAGTGATTCTCTGTCAGTCATGGGTATGTTCACGTCCTGGTGATGGAGCGTAAGCGTTTGTTTGGAAGGCAGACGTTTCTATACCTTGGGGTGTTTCTAAAATGCTTGTTGAGAACAGATTGAAGGAGGCAGCCCTTTGGCCTGAAGCATGGGCTGCCCAGGAACGTAGAAAAGCAGTTGGAGTTAAATGGCATGGCAAGGAAAAACGCTGTAGAATGGCTTTCAAGACGTGAGAGGGCTATGGAGAAGAGTTTCAGTAGTTGTACTGGAGCCGCAGATGCGCTGGCAGGAAATTAGTTGTGGAGGGAAAACGGGCCTGATGGTTTCCTGCATTGGGAACGGTGGTCTTTCCATGGAATAGAGCGTGACAGCAAAAGGTAAGGAAGAACGAAGCCTAAGGATGATCGGAATGCATTCAGCTGGCTGAAGGGCTGCGGAGTTCTTGTAGCCTGAGCTACAAGCTTTCACTGTGCACACGGTGGTTAGATGCTGCATTGGTGGTAGACGTAGTGTTTGCATGTGTCTCCGAAGCAGGTTTTTGGAAACCGTGGTGCATAATTCGTGAATGACACAAATACTACTAATGAGACCGCCTCCTTCCCTACACTCTGACCTTCCCGGGCTTGTGGTTGTGGAGCTTGATGAAGTCAGTAGAGAAATGAGGAATGAAAGAGGAAATGCAATTTGCCTGCTTGCAATGATGAAACCCTGTGTTTTCCCAGGTCCCACTTCCCAGAGCACCACGAGTACAAGCGTGTCGAGTACAAGCGTGTCGAGTAGCAGTGCCCCGCCCACACCAACCACGTCTGCCCCCACTACCACCTCTGGCACGACGCTCTCCAGCAGCACCGCCAGCAGCACCGTGAGCACCACTCCTATTACTAGCTGGTCCACATCCGGCCCGACTTCAGTCAGCACATCCACACCCAGGCCAACACCCACCACCTCCCTAACACCTCCACCCACGACAACGGAAGGTAATGTCTGGTCATCGCGTTATGTTTTTTCTTGTAGCTTTCCCAGCTGCACCTTTGTTGAATTAACGTGTGCCCCACGCCAGTTCTCGTGCTTTCTATTTTACCGTGAGAAGAATTTGTTTGTCTTGGGCAGGAAGACCTGCAGATGTAGATAAATGGCATGGCAAGAAAAAATGCGGTAGAATGGTTTTCAAGTCGTGAGAGGGTACGGAGTAGAGTTTGCTTACTGTTCTAGGGCCGTATAGCTTGGAAGGAAAGTAGTTGTGGTGGGAGCGGATTTGCTGCATTGGGAACGGTGGTGTCCCCATGGAATAGAATGTGACAGCAGTAGTGACGGAGGAGGGAAGCCTAAGGATGATTGGAATGCATTCAGCTGGCTTAGGGGCTGTGGAGTTCTTGTAGCCTGAGCATGGTTCTCACTGTGCACAGGGTGTTTTGATGCAGTATTGGTCTTAGGTATAGTGTTTCCATGTGTCTCCCTTGGAGGTTGTACGAAACCTTGGTGTGTAATTGCTGAACGAAAGTAATACCGCTAGTAAGATGTTCTGCTTTCCAATTCTCTGAGCTTGGTGGGTTTCAGGTGGTGGATTTTGATGAAGTCAGTAGAGAAACAGGGAGTTAAGGAGGAATTACGAGGAAATGTTTTTCTGCAAAGATGAATCCCTGTGTTATCCCAGGTCCCACTTCCCAGAGCACCACGAGTACAGTTGTGTCAAGCACAACTGCCCCGCCCACACCAACCACGTCTGCCCCCACTACCACCTCTGGCACGACGCTCTCCAGCAGCACCACCGGCAGCACCGTGAGCACCACTCCTGTTACTAGCTGGTCCACATCCGGCCCGACTTCAGTCAGCACATCCACACCCAGGCCAACACCCACCACCTCCCTAACACCTCCACCCACGACAACGGAAGGTAATTGTCTGGCCATGCCTGTCACGTGTTGCCTTGTAGAGGGAGAGGTAAAGGCCTGTGAGCGCCTGAACTTAGGCTTTGTGTATGGGCTGCGGGCCGGGAGTAGTTGCTGAACGTTTCTCAGTGGAGCAGAAGCCCACAGGTAGTCCTGAATCTTGCTGTTTGGAGGCAAGGCAAGTGCATTTGTCCTGGGCAGAAGGTCCCTTGTTCCCTGCCACCGCGTGTCCTAGGAAAAGGTTTTCTCAGCTAGGGGCAGCGGGTTGTCTTAGGCCGCCAGTGGTCGGACTGGAAGTCTTCCTTTTGCTGCTGTCATATCTTGTCCTCAATCTAGAGAGAGCATTCCCTTAGGAGGCATCTCGTGTACGGGCTGTGGGCTTTTGTTTTGGGCACTCTGGTTTCTGGTGCTTGCAGGTCACAGACATTCCGACCTTCTGCCCTTTCTTCCGCTGCATTAGTGTTCAATTCTTTTTAGTTCCTGCAGTGATTCTCTGTCAGTCATGTGTATGTTCACGTCCTGGTGATGGAGCATAAGCGTTTGTTTGGAAGGCAGACGTTTCTGTACCTTGGGGTGTTTCTAAAATGCTTGTTGAGAACAGATTGAAGGAGGCAGCCCTTTGGCCTGAAGCATGGGCTGCCCAGGAACGTAGAAAAGCAGTTGGAGTTAAATGGCATGGCAAGGAAAAACGCTGTAGAATGGCTTTCAAGACGTGAGAGGGCTATGGAGAAGAGTTTCAGTAGTTGTACTGGAGCCGCAGATGCGCTGGCAGGAAATTAGTTGTGGAGGGAAAATGGGCCTGATGGTTTCCTGCATTGGGAACGGTGGTCTTTCCATGGAATAGAGCGTGACAGCAAAAGGTAAGGAAGAATCTCCCTTACTTCATTGGAACTGCTGCAGGTAATGTTTTGGTCTTTCCTTCAGGTTTTGCATTTTGTTGTTAACAGTGTTTCCATCTGTTAGCACTTGATTTTATTCTTTGTGATTCGAGGTTTGTTAAGGCTATCTTTTTGTGTTCCTTAAAGGACTGGATCTTCAGGTGTTGTTTACAAACTTTGTGTTTTAAGGGTAGGAGTGTGCGTTTGTTAACAGGATAATGATTATTGTTCGTTTATCCAGATGTGGTGGAATTTTTTTGTCAGTCAGAGTCAGCTGATTCACTGATGTACGTAGTGATAATATGTGGAGTATTACCGTTCGTACTGTGAGGTCTCATCCTTTAGCTGGAGAGAATATCTTGATTTGTAGGCCTCTTGCATAAAGGAAGGGTTCTTGTTCTTGTTACGCTTTTATTTCAAGTTCTTCTAGACCTTGGGTTTTCAGGTCTTCTTTCCTTTTTTCACAGCTTTATTCCTGTACTCTTATGTGCAGGTATTGAATTTTTTATCTGCCATGTGTACCTTCACTTCATGTTGTAGGAGAGCATACAAGATGTTCCTGATTATGGTCTGTGTCTATCATGGAGAAATTTTAATATTATGCTTGTTGACAACAGTTTTAAAGGTCCTTCCTTAAGGCCTATGGCTTGATCACCTTCAAAGCAGTTATGCAATTAGGCATTTAATTTTAATGACTATGAAAGGAATGAGAGGGTGGTTTTGGAGACCTGAGAGATTTATAGAGCAGAGTTTGCTCTTTGATCTTCTCAGTGCCAGTCAGGCCAGTAGCTTGGATCACAGGCATTTCTGTTGGATACAGGCCCTGTGATTTCATGCATTGTGAACTGTGATCCCTCTTCTTTCACTCTAATGTACTCCACCTCCAAAATTCTTAACATTTCTGTCCAAGCTACCTGAATTTTGTTGTGTAGACATGCTGTTTCCCATTTCCTTTCAGGGTGAGATGGCTCCCTTACTTTGTGCTCTTTGTATGACATCAGGGTGGGTACTAACTGTTCAACTGTCTGTTTTCTCAGGAACTTCTTCGTACAGCACTACGGGTTCTTTTAGCAGCGAAGGTACGACCACAGTGTCTGAGAGCTCTTCAACAGCTTCAGTTTCTACACCCATTAGTACACAGACTACAGCAGCATCCTCTCCATTGTTGACTCCATCTGGCAGTATGTCACCAACTTCAGTTTCAACAGTTCCATCAACAGTCACAACATCTGGAACAACTCCTACGAAACCCTTTACCACCACTTCAGGAACAACCTCTAGTTCTTCTAGTACTGTCACTGCAACCTCCATTACCACCTCAGAAATTGTTTCTTCTGGTTCAGCAACTACTTCTGGGACAACTCCTATATCAAGTACAGTCAGCGTTTCAGGAAGCTCTACATACAGTACAGTTACTACACTCAGTACTTTAAGTTCAACTACCAGTGCCAGCTCTAATTGTACGATTTCACCTGATGAATCTTATGCGGTTAGTGAATTTAATTATGTTTATTTTTATCATTGTGCTTTTGTAGGAGTCTAGGTGAATGTTTAGAGTGCATGTATTAATCTGGATAGAAATTAACTATCAGTCCATTTTGTTTGTCCCCGTTCTGTTGGGTATCAGCCTGACTTCTAGTGAATTCTTATTTTATAGTGTTTATGCTGGCATTAGTTCTTCAATAATAGTTTTAAAAAATCTTTCTTCAAGATGTTAGATTGCAGCTCAATCCTTCTCTTTCTCATCAAAAAGTTTTCTGAGGAGGTAACCAAGGGCTAAAAGGCAGTAAACTCTCTTTGCTTTTTTCTACTTTTGAATAGGTCTAGTGTGTGATGAGAAGTTTGTTGTATTCATAGTACAGCCCAAGAAAATTAAGGGCTGAACTAAGACTATCTTGGTTGTAGACTGATTTAAAGAGCTAACTTTGGAACAGAACACCATATTCAATGATTTTTTCACTCCAATTCTAAGGTTTTTGGAAAGTTCTAATTATGCAGGGATAAAAGTTATTGAATGGCTGAGAAACTCAAGCAAGATGGAAAAAAATGCCTACATTCACAACGCATGCATATAGTGATCTAATACATTACACTCCAAGTAGCTTGTTTTCACTGTAGCTTCCGTAGATGTCTGTGAACAGAGTTGATCATATCCTCTCTTTCCCTGTCTAGGTGGTGAAATTAGATATCTAACTTTTAAACAAATTAGACTTGAAAAAAGCAATTCCCCTTTTTGTTTACTGGCTTAGCGGTTATAATTATGCCTTTCACTCAGCAACTTTGAATAAATCTAGCTTTCAGGCCTTAATGTTGCTGAATGCTGTTCTTCTTTCCCAGTTTCAGACTTCTGGTGGGAAGAAAATTGCCACATGGCGTTTTAAAACTTTGTAGAAGATATTCAGGCATAAATGTTAGTAGTCTGATTCAAACTGACTGCTTCATAAGGCTTTTTTTTTTTTTTTTTTTTTTTTTTTAACTTCTTTCCAAATACAGCCAGGCGAGTCGTGGTGGCTGTGTAACTGCACCAAGGCTATATGTGTAGAAAACAATACTGTTGTGATTGTTCCAGTAATCTGTGAGCCACCTCCTAAACCCACCTGTTCCAATGGGCTCGCTCCTGTGCAAGTCATTGATGATGATCAGTGCTGTTGGCATTGGGAGTGTGATTGTAAGTATAATATTCTGTGTAATATTTTATTTCCTGTGGGAACAGTACAACTGTAAAGAACAGCACTATTTATTGGGAACAAATATTGTGCAAGATGTTCTCTAAGACTTCCAGTGTTGGTCTGTTTAGAGTGCTTCATTGGTTCTTTTTGGTGAACTGGGGGACTTTACTTTGATTTCCATCATTTCTACATAACAGTTTTGCCAGTAGAACAAATCGTTCTCCTGAGGGGTTTTAAATGACCAGATGCAAACATCTATAGACTGCAAATCTGCATATAGTTGTTTAGGCAATCTGTAATAGTACTTCTAGGGCACGATTAGTCCTATTCTCTGTTGTCATTCAGAAATAAGTTGGATAAACAGTGCCTTGCAAGTCCCTGGATTCTTTTCTATTTTGGGTAAGTTCTAGAAAAGTGCTTGTGCATTGTCAGATATACTTTAAATATTTAAATTCTTTAAGTTAGAGTAGGTGAATCTCACACCTACAGATTTTATTTGTAGTCTGATTGGATTCTGGATGTTTCTGTAAGTCATTAACCTGGCTGTATGTTTTCGCAGGTTACTGCACTGGCTGGGGAGACCCACATTATTTGACTTTTGATGGATTGTACTACAGCTATCAAGGGAATTGCACATATGTTCTTGTGGAAGAGATTGAAAAAACAGTTGACAACTTTGGTATCTACATCGATAACTACCATTGTGACGCAGAAGATGTAGTTTCCTGTCCACGAGCGCTCATTGTGAGACATGAGACTCAGGAAGTGCGCATTGAAACAGTGAAACCAAATACCCTGGAAGTAGAGGTATTGGAGGAAGTTACCTTTCATTTCTTGACAGAAATATTAATAAGTCATCAACCTCGTAATTATATTCACAGCATTAGGAGAAAATTAGAAATTGAATGTGTGTTTCAGATTTTAAAACGTTTTGGATTATTAACTAGTACTGCATTGAAGGGATGCTTTTCTGAATCTGAATGTTGGGAAAAGTTTCAACAACTCCTTTCCTTTTTTATTACAAATCTTTGCAGTGTGTTCTCTCTCACAAGTGCGTAAATATGGATGAATGGCTAAAAGTTAAGGTTATAAAATAAATTAATTTACAATTGATACTTGTGTAAGAAGGGAAAAGATTAGATTTTGATTGGGAGGATAGAATGTAAACTAGACATTGGAATTAAAGAACTGGGCTTACCCATTTTAAAAAACAATTATTACTAGCTTTGATTGGTATTCTTAAATTTTTCAGAGAAGGGACTCTTATGTGCTTAACTGATAAATATAATTCCCAATTTTGGGGATTCAAAATTGAGAGAGAAATGTTTGTTTTTAGACTTGACTTGTCCAGTTTTCATTGAACATTACTGTATAGGAGTATTATGAATTAGTTTGATATAAATGCATCACAAAAGATGGTTGTAAGTATCCTGGATGCATTAGGCAGTACTTAATGCCCTAGTCATCCCAAGAAATCTGTAGAGTGTTTAAACTCCTAAGTATATTCTAATTTATTAATGACTGATAGGACTTTCCGGCTTGGAGAAGGCAAGTTTGGCTTTCCAGTATCATATAAGGAAAAACAGGGACATTTCTTATAAACTAAAAGTGTTTACAAATTTATCTCCAATGCAAAGTAATGAACAGTTGATTGTTTTCTAAAGTCAAATGAAATGTATGTCTCTTTTTTGTTTTCTTTTATTTACTAGGTGACTGTAAATAAACAGGCTGTGGCTTTGCCTTATAAGAAATTTGGCTTGAAGATCTATGAGTCAGGCATAAATAGTGTAGTGGAAATTCCTGAGCTTAAAATGAATGTGACCTTCAATGGCTTGACATTTTCTATCAGAATGCCCTACAGCCTGTTTGGAAACAACACTCAAGGACAGTGTGGTAAGGCTTATTCTTATGTTTTTTTTGTACTTTCAGAAAACTACAAACAGGTAAATCACAGCCCTGCCATAAAGATGAATGGCATTTGATAATGAATCTGTGAGTGAATTCTTTTTTCTCTTATCCATTTTAGGCACTTGCAGTAACAACACAGCAGATGACTGCAGGTTGCCAAATGGAAATATTGCAGAAAACTGTGAAACCATGGCAGATTACTGGCAAGTTGTTGATCCGTCCAAACCACAGTGCTCTCCAGGCCTAACTCCTACAAAAGCACCTAGCACAACAACAGGGAAGCCTTGCAAAGAATCTTCCCTCTGTGAGCTTCTTTGGGGAAGGTAGGCATGCATTCCTCTGGTGTTTATACAAGCATTTGATTTTCAAGTGTGATGACAGTTTTGGGGTTCATTTCTCAATAAAAATGTTTCTAACTACTCTCCTATCTTTTGCAGCTCTGGGTTTCTCGGCTTTCTTCTGTTTCTTTTGCCATTTTAAGATGTCGTCCTTTGCTGACAGATTTTACTCACAACCCTCTGGCTGCTACATTAGCCTTACTTGATGCTCTTACATTCTTTTGTGCTGCCTTCCACTCTGGTGGAGTGGTCTTTGTCCATGTTCTCTGAGCAGCAAAGAGACCAACTGAAAAAAAATCTTAGTTTTTTGAACCTAGTGTCAGAATTAAAAAGTGAAAACTAGCTAATGACTATACTTCATAATATTCATGTAGCTCCTAGAGTGAAAATATTGGTGCATGGGTGTATTGTGGATGAGAGGAGAATATTGTAAAATACGTTGGAAGGTTGCAGTCTAGTCAGATGCTCTTAGTGGAAATCTGTCAATAATAATCCTGGTTCACATCTCCTGAAGTGTCACTTTTACCACAATATAACATGCTTAGCACATTGGAGAAATCATGTATAATTCAGTAACTAATAATGATGTACTTTTCTATTTTTAGTGTGTTTGAGAAGTGCCACGGAGTTGTTAATCCTGATAAGTACTACGCAGCTTGTGTTTTTGATAGCTGTATGCTTCCCGACTTGGACCTGGAATGCTCAAGTCTGCAGATCTATGCAGCTGTCTGTGCCGATCAAAATGTTTGCATTGACTGGAGAAGTCATACCAACGGTGTTTGCTGTAAGTATTTGGCCATTTATCTTGAACTGTTAAGGGAATCTTGTATTGAACTTTTATTTCAGCTATTTCAGTTTAAACCACAGGAAGCTGGTGCTAGCAGCAACAGTAGCTGCTGATGCTTGCAGGGTGCCTGGAGGGCATCTGAGGAGCTTTCCAAGTCACTGCCCTCCTCGGGCTGTGTGTGTGAAGGGGCTGGCTGGCAAACAGCAGGTCTAAGGAGAGGGCTAAGTGAGAGCGTGGGAGTGCTGGCTGCCCCAGCTATCAGTTCACAGGGATCTGCATAGAACCAGCCACTATGGAGCTCCAGCAACCAAGGCTTTCCAACAATGAGGGGCATCTTTTGGGATGTATGTCTTCTTATTGAACTGTTAAGCAAATAGGAAATGCATGGGCAGTGAAATTGATGTCATGTGTCCTGAAGAATACAGGGACAGTGTTTGGATGGAATCAGGAAAGCTAATGGATAATTAGAGCTGAATTTAGCAAGGAATGTGAAAAATGATAAGATGGGCTTCTACAGGTATTGCTAGTCAGAAAAGCCTCACTTTTCTTTGGTAATCATCCTTGCCACATATCTCAAGTCCAGTCAAGCAGGGACTGGGATATCAAAGTCCTTCCCATTGTGGTGGGAAGAACATCAGATGGTCTCACATCTGCTCAACTGGAACATACACAAGTCCATGAGACTTGACAAAGAGTATCCCAAAGGGAACTCGCTGATGGAGCTGCTAAACCACACTGCATCAGATTTGAAAAGTCATGGTAGTTAGGAAAAGGACCAATGCTAATCGATGGCATCGATAGTGGGATTGAGTGCACCCTCAGTAAGTTTGCAGGTGATACCAAGTGAGTGATGCAGTTGATATGCCATCCAGATAGACCCTAACCTGCTTGAGATGTGGGCCCATGAAATCTACTGAGGCCAAGTGCAATGTCCTGTACCTTGGTCAGAACAAAATTGCCAATATCACTAGACTAGGTGATGGAATGCTGCACGTGCAGTACTGCGTCCAGTCCTGGAGTGCTTGTATGTGAAAGATATGGGTGTGGTAGAGTGCATCCGAGGAAAGTTGCAAAAATGATCAGAGGGTTGGAGCACCTCTTTTGTGTAGAGTCTGAGAGAACTGGGGTTGTTCAGCCAGAAGAAGAAGGCAGTGGGGAGACCTTATTGCAGCCTTTCAATAAATAAAGACATTGAATAAGAAAGATGGGGAAAGACTTTCTACCAAGGCCTGTAGTAACACAATAATTGGCAAGAATAAAAGGCACAATAATTTTAAACTGAAAGAGGGTAGCTGTAGAGTGTACACAGTGTATAGACTGTATAGAGTGTAAAGAGGGAAGAAACGTTTAATGATTAGTATGGTGAGACAGTGGATCAGAAAAGTTGTGGTTGCACTATCGTTGAAAGTGTTCAAAGCTGTGTTTAACAGGACAGTGTGATCTAGTGAAAAATGTACCTGCCCATGTCAGGGAATTGGACTACATAATCTTAACGAGTCCCTCCAACCCAAACCATTCTATAATAATGCCTTAATGATAGGTTATATTTCTTTCTGAGCAATTAAGACATGAATAAATCACACCAATAAATAATTAATTTCTTCAAGTTATTTTCAGGTGTATTTTTAACAATAGAAGTAATAAATGAGCCTGCAAAAATACACATCCATTTACTGTGTCTGAAAGATCTGTATTAGTAGATATGTCTCTTTTTTCACGCAGTCAACTGTATATTTTGCAGATATTGGCAGATGACTCATTTATTTAGTGTAATCAAAAGAGAATGGGAGGGTAGGAATACATGTCCCTTTAAGAACTTATACAAAAGAGATCTCAATTATGACAAAATTGTAATCAAGATGTAGTTTCCTGGCTTTATCTCCTTGAATGTAAACAATGGTGCTGTGTGGTAAAATAGCTTGAGTCTGATATCTATTTAACCTCTTTGCTTCTTAAGGTTGTCAAGCGTACATAGGAAAATAAGTACTTAATGTTTAATTCCTTGCCATAAGGTCATGAGAACTTTGTATGATATTCTTATTGAGCTCTTCCTCTTTTTTTATTCTCCCATTCCAGCTTATGAATGTTCCAAACATAAGGAATATAGAGCATGTGGTCCTATTCAAGAGACAACCTGCAAATCAAGGTAGAGAATTCCTCCACTGTTAGTTACATCTCATACAAGTTTTCAGTCATATTTGAAGCATATGTTACTTAGAGAAATCAACCAACCTGCTGTCACTGACTATTTCATTTGTTACCACTATTCTCTTGATTCTAAATACAGATGCCTGTACTTTTTATGTTGTTCAACTAAACCAAATGCAAACAATGGCAATTTCTAAATCTCAGAAGTACAAATTATTTGCACCTGTATTTCCAGTTAATAGTTATTCAGCTTAACCTTCCTCTGTGTGCCTGTGATAGTAAAGGTTTTCTTCTGAACATTTTGTCTCATACAGTACACAGAATGAAACTTCAGTTAAACAAGTGGAAGGCTGTTTCTGTCCTGATGGTACAATGCTGTATGACTCTGGTGTGGATGTCTGTGTAAATACCTGTGGTGAGTTTTACTACTTCAGTTGGGTACTTATTTGTTTCCTCTTTATTTTGTTCTGATGCATTCAACATAGATCTGACTGTATGTGGTATTCATACACTGTATTCATACAACATATAGTGAAGATATCTACTGCTATTTGAGTAGTAATCAAATTTATTTTGATATTTTAACAGGTTGTGTTGGATTGGATCTGATACCAAGAGAGGTATGCTGCCATTTGCTTTTGTATTTCAAGGCAAGGTTGGGTATGGGGAGAAGAAAGTAGCCTGGTGCAGTTTTGTGGTTCCCCAGCTTTTCATTGCTGTTTTCATTGTTGTTCTCTATGTAATCATTCACTTTATTTTCTTTAATGACAGTTTGGAGAAGAGTTTGTAGTAGACTGCCAGGACTGTGTTTGCCTGGAAGGTGGAAATGGCATTGTATGTGAACCTCACGAATGTCCTGAACAAAATATCAGGAGTTGTTCTGGGAAAGGCTTCTATGAAGTCACTGAAGTCAACTCTGAAGATTCCTGCTGCCCCATTGTCACTTGCAGTGAGTTAATGCTTTTGTTTCTAGTCTTTCTCTATTCTTTAGGAACAGGAATGAAAAGAGCTAGGTAAGCATTGAAGACATGAAGTAGGGAGCCAAGAAATATGTTTTCTTAAATCTGTTTGTCTAGTGTTAAATAAAATAAATAAATAAATAATTTAATAATGCTGTGACACAACATGGAATTTTCTATTCTGGGATTCAACATAACTGCATCTACAGTTCTTGAATTTAGAATCAGATTTTTTTTCAAGTAAAATTCAGCCAGATCGCAGAATTCTCTGTGGCTGTGTGGTTTTCATTTTGCAACAATTGCCTACACTCTTGGAGAGAGAGAGAGAGTTTAGTGTAATAGTCACCCACGATTTCTTAGCAAAGAGTTGTGGTACTTTTCTTACACTTGGTAATTATGTACTGGGGAAAAAAAAAAAACAAGAGTGTAGTTCCCCATCCAGTGCCTGATGCCTGGATTCACTAGGAAAAATGCATCTTCCATGTGTAATTTGTTTCTTTGGGGAGGGTCTGGAATATTTCTTAGCAAGGAAATATTGCTTAAATGGGGATTCTGAGAGATACCTTTTCTTACCTGTGGTTTAATGTAATTTTTGGGTTATTCCTTTTTTTTTTTTTTTCAGAATGCAACACAAGTTTGTGCACAACTGAACCCCCCAAGTGTACGCTGGGATTTGAAGTTCAGTCTTATATTCCCAGTGATGAGTGCTGTCCTGTGTACCAGTGTGGTAAGTCCTTTGGAAATATGTTTTAAATGACTAGTATTATATATTATATAATTTGGTATTAGATTTAATGAGACTGCATGCAGTACCCTAATGAAAGGAGTCAGATTCCATGAATTGGTTACTATTAACTTTTTTTAAGTAATATTGTGGTATTACAACTGTGAAATTAGATAGAGTTCAAATGAAGTGCATTTTTCCTGCTTGTAGGTGCCTGTAGAAACAGCTATAGAATTAACTGAGATTGTGGTCTCAGCTTAACCTAGCAAAATGTGTTCTTTGTTAATGCATCTAGGAGAAGATAGATTGTTGATAATTGATACAGGGAACTTCTTGTAACTGTTACATGGACATTCTTGGCTAGGAACTGGACTATGTGTATTGGGTTAAAGCTTCCTCCCTTGTTGCTCATTAAGTATTTGTTCTTTTACTTTACGTACACCACATCTGCTACCAGAAATGTGGAATAACCAATGTATTTGAACATGAGCGTTGCAATTCACTGTGGAAGAAATGAGTGTGACTAGAGTGGAGTAAGGACTTTTTTTCTCTGATGTAACTGCCTATCTCCTTTCTTGTTAACAGTTCCCAAGAATGTTTGTGTACATCAGAATGCTGAGTTCTTGGTAAGTTAAGACTATTTCAATAGCCTTCTGAAAATGCTTAAAAGACCATTCAGCATACTTTAACAAAAGTGCTATAAGGAAGTTTATCCAGCAATATTTTAGAAATTTTCAATTTTCGTCAGGGATTTTTCAGCTCAACAGTGTTTAAATATTTTTTTGAAAAGGTTGCTGTGAATAGAGAGTTGTTTTTAAATGTCAGTATCAGAGCTAGATTTGGCTTTAGAGTGAAGTGTTTATGCATTTTAGAAAGTCAATCCATGCTTACTGTCAGTACTTCTTTTCAATTTTAATTTTAATGCTTTCAGAAATTATTTGTAAAGAAAGATTACTCTGAGCAGACATAGATCCCTAATAATTTCTTTATGGTCTAGTAACTATTTTCTTACATATGTTTATATGACTCCTTAGCTTTTAATATCTGAGTTTATCTTTGCTATATAGGAGTTCAATAAACACATATGAAGTTTAATTCAATATTATTTATACTGTCTTCATAAACAACTAGACAAATATATTTCCAGTGACGTTCATGATAAATTCCTATTCCATGGTTTGGTTTAGAGGTTTTTTGGGAATTAAAAAATGTCTGTTACATGCCATATCTCATTAATATATGAAACTTTGTTTCTTTAAATTTGTAGCCTAATTCCTCAGTCTTTGTTGATAAGTGTCACGATTGCTTCTGCACTAATGAAGTTAACATCAGCACTCAACTGAATGTCATCTCCTGTGAACACATTCCATGCAACACATACTGTGAACCAGTAAGTGATGAATGTAAAACTAACAAACTTAACAAACATAATATCCATGTCCATAAAAAACATTGTGATCAATGAGTTGCATCTATTATGTATGGGGGGCAGAAAGTGAGAATCCAGCTACAGCATGGACACTGACTGTTCTTGAGCTATCTATTTTGTGTAGCTTGATAGTATAACCAACAGTTCACCTTGGGAGGATTAGCTAAGAAATGTCTGAAGCAGTGCACTTAATGGAATGATACTTAGTTTTTAGGCATACTTACCAAAGTCTTTAGTTTATTCCATCTGTAGCCTTTTAACCATTGTAACCATTCTAGAGTATGCTTCAAGGCATAAGCAATTCATGGGTTGGTATGTTTTCAATTATTTTTCCACAGTACATCTATCACTGCTGTTATTTCAATCTAATTTTACTATGTAGGGATATGAACTGAAAGAAGTAGAAGGTGAATGTTGTGGAAAATGTGTGCAGACAAAGTGTATTATACATACATCACATGGTTCCAGTCTCATATTGAATGTAAGTATGCTCTACATGTTACTTCTCTACCAAATTTGTGAATGTTCTTTTTTCAAAGATAAGGCTTTATGTAACTTCACATCTGAAATATCAACAACATACCTAAAGCAAAGACAATCTACAGTATCTTGGCATGAAGGATTAATGAAATCAAATTTTCTGAAAGGCTTTTTGTGGAATGACAAGACAGTAATATCATGGAAAGGTTTTTGTATTGTTTGTTTATTTATTTATTTATTGGTGATTAGAAGCTTGAAATTTTCTCTATTATTTAGTTTCTGTATACTGAAGAATATTAGAAAAGCCTGTATATGAAACAATCTTATTGTCCCTATTTAGGTTTCCCTAAGCAAAATTCATAGGCATGAATGACTTTGCCAGTATTGTTAATGTACTTTAAGTGCTGTAAGTGCTGTTTTTTTCATGCAAAACTGAAGATTCTCTCCACTTGTGGCATACTGAAATGTACACAAAATTCTGTATTCAAAATTGCTGTTAACCTAACTGAGAAACAGTATGAAAGTCATTTTCAGAGGAGAGAAACATTTCATTCTGAGCTCCCTTCACCTTTTCCTGTTACATTTTGTATTTCACTTGCAGCCTGGAGAGTTTACAAGTGATCCTTACAACAACTGCACCATTTACAGTTGTACAGATCTCAAGAACCAGCTTATCTCTTCCACATCTGAAATTATGTGTCCTGCATTCAGTGAGGAGAGCTGCAAACCTGTAAGTACATATGGAAAACGTACCCTCAATGCATAAATTGCTTCAGTTGAGTTCATTCACCTAATTAAACAATGTCTCATTGATTCTGATGATCATTCTCCAAAGTTTCTCTGTCCCAATGGCACAGATTTCTGCTTCATCTATGTGCAGACCTACAGAGTGTATTAAATAAGATGTGTGACTGAGAGTTTAAGATTCTTCTGTCAACTCTCTTAGTAGCCAAAAAAACTGGTCGTGTCTAAAAAAGAACCACGTTTTTTGAATGTCACAGAAATACAAGCTGTCCAGTCAGTAGGCAGTAACACCATGTACCATACAAATATAGAAGTCTCTGAGAAAATATTTTGTGATTTTTTTGAGTGGTTTGATGGTTATTGTAGACTTCCTTCAAAACTTCACCTGTATTTCTACAGTAAAAATTGATAGATTTCAAGTCTGTTATAGACCATTTTGTTTGTTTATTCTCATAAGTGCTAGAGTTTTAGCTAGTAATTTCTAGCCATTGAAGAATAGCTCTCCTCTTTTATTGAACTAAAAATGTCTTTAATACAGGAAAATAAAATAATACTATTTTTCCTGTCTTTTTTTGTTTTTAGGGAACTGTTACACTCTTACCTAATGGTTGTTGCAAAACCTGTAAGTATGTCAGTGTACCTGAATTAACAGTACAGAAAATGAATTTTCTTCTTAAATCAGCCCATTTTATTATGCAGAGGCTGATATGTTTGTATTTACATAGATGCACCTGTGTTTATGTTTGTTACTCCAAGCATTCAGTGCCCAATCTGTATGGGAGGGTTTAAACTGAAGCAGAAAGATCTCTCAAGACAATTCTTCCAGTGCACTAGCAAAGCCAAGTGTACTGAACTTCAGGGAAAAAATGGAGCTATTTCACTGAAAGCATTTTCTGATCTTTTCCTTTAGGTGTACCTCTGGATAGCCCCACACCATGCTTTGTCCGTGAGAGAGAAGACTTCATTGTCTATAAGAACTGCCGTTCTCTGGAGAGAGTTGTCCTGACTGAATGTGAAGGAACATGTGAAACTTTTTCACTGTAAGTAAACTGAGTGGACAATGAGATTTGAATTCTGCAACTGACATTGTTTATGTAAAAGGAACAAAAAATTGATGGACTACAGAGTAGCAGAAGACTAAAACTATCAACTCCCAAACTCATGGGCACAAAGTCATGAAATCTCTGACTCAGCAGTTGATTCACAACACAGAGCAGAAAAGGGTACTGGATTGCATTGGGATTAGGACATCTATGGCAAGTTCCATTTATGTTAAGAGGTGACTCGTCTTTCACTTGTGTCAGACTGTCTTGGACAGAAGTCACTGCAAGAGAATATGGATTATTTCCTGTAATGTGAATGAGACCAGAGAGTAGCCAGTCTTGATATTCATAAGCTGAAAAGCTGCCTTTCAAGAGTTAGCATATAAACATATACATTAACATAGAAAATGAAATAGGCATGTATCTTTTCAAACATGCACAATTTTTATACAGTAAAGAATTGAGAAAACAAATGCCTTAGGAGTTGCATTGGTAATTTCATTATATGTTACTCCCTGAAAATCTACAAGAAAGTGGCTAGTGTGACACACGATATCAAGCTATTAAAACACATCAGAATAATATAATTCTAGATTCCCAAATAAACTGTCACTTGCTGCCTGTTGCTGCATGTACCACTGGGTACCTTACATGAAAGAAAACTGGTTTTACTCTGAGATTGAACTCCAGTTAGCCAGATGGTTTTATTAGCATTTTCAAATACCTCACAGTCCTGCTGGAGCTGCCTCTGCATGCAAGCATAAGAAAAAGATAGCTCTTGACAGAATTCATGGTGAAGTCTGATATTAACAGATTCTGCATGTCAGCATTGGTGATGGACAAAATGCTGCAAAAAAAGACCCTACTGTGAGACAGCAACAGAAGGAGCTACTGGTTCCTCTTCTTGTTAACACTGCTTGTTTTGGAATACACACTTGGATTCATCTGATACAACTGTACCTCTTGCAGCCGATTGATATGATGCCTTCATAGGTGGCATTGTAGCCACAAGGCTCAGCAGTTTTCTTTCTCAGCTCAGGGCTGCATCTGCCCTTAGTTGTTTGATCCAGCATGTTTAAAATCTATCGTGCTGGGATGATGAGAGGAATATGAGGAAACTGAACTCCTAGAACTCATTGCATTTCTTTAGTAGGATCTAGACAATTTTTTTTTTACAAGAAAATCTCATTCAAATGCACAGAATTTTAAATGCATATTGTTATAACCACTGCCCTGTGGTTCAGGACAATTCATCAGCCCCAAATATGGCTCTTTTGCATACAGAACAAAACTTCTTGCAGGAATTCTGCACTCTCTCCTTTGTATTCTGGTTTCTAGCACAAAATGATGTTCCCTTTCTCCATCTTAACAGGTACTCTGTTGAGGCCAGTTCTATGGAGCACAGTTGTTCCTGCTGCAAGGAAGTAGAAACTAGCATGAAGGAAGTGGAACTGCAGTGTCCCTCTGGGAAGACAATTACACATAAATATGTGTATGTCGAAAGCTGTGGCTGTCAGGACACTCAGTGCGTAGTCTCCGAATCTAGTGAGTCTCAAAGCACAGAAGAAAATGATGAGAGCACTCGAAATCACAGGAGAAGAGCCATCAGCTTAACATGAAAATGAAGCAGAAAAAAGCTAACAGCACTCAAGTAAAGGAACTATGCACCACTCTGATCTTCCTTGACAGTTTTTGAACTTAGCTTTTCCCCCTACTGTATCCTGTATGTTCTCTAGTTATTTTGAACAATGCTCTATTTATTTGTGTACAAAATTACACTGAACTTTCTTCCAAGTTGCATACCCCTCTGGATCATTTTATAATCAACTTATTTTCTCTGAATGATTAAAAAGCACATTTAAAAAACAATGGGTTTTGTGCTTATTCATATACCACCTAGATGAGCTTGGGTTTTAAAAGAGGAGGAAAGTTTTTGTATTTTTTTTTTTCAAGTCAGAGGAAGTTTGTTGATTTATTTCTCAAACTTTTGCAGTATCAATTTTGCATTTCACTAAAAACTGAACTATTAGAAGATCTTGCCTGGAGGATACTGTCTGGGGCCAAAAATTGATTATGCCTGCTGAATCTGAAAAAGAATAATGCATCATAAAATGATTCAAGTGACTCTGAGAAACTTTCAATCAAGTTTGGCACCAGGTCTCATTTTAGCATTGTTAGAACAGTCTCAGTTCACAGTTTTCAAAAGATAGCAGTCCTTTAGCTTTGAGCATGTGAAATCCGTTCACATTGTTTGAACTTTGAGAGATGAATAATTAGTGCTATAGCAGGAGATCTTCAAATTCCAACTTTCACAAAAAAGATGCCCATATCTAGGCTTTCCCTACAGGAGATGGAGTGGCACAGCCATTTTCAGCATTCATTCATCCCATACCAAAGGAGATATCCAAAGGAGATTAACTGAATTGCGTTCTGAAGTGCCTCTTTATCTGATCTCATTGCAAAGATAGCTGAAGGGCATTAGCTGAGAGCCAGAAGACTCTCCTGAAAACAGCTGAAGTACAATTAGAGTAACACATGCTTGCTGTGTGCAAACATTTTATTTTGTGTTATTTTTGCCTCTGTTGATAAACATAGTTGTCTTAACTTTCTGAGAGCTAAAAGTAACTCTTCCTGTGCCATCAACTTGAATACATGCATTTTTGCTACCTGAAGTACTAGAACTTTTGAGTCCATTCTATGCTGCTATGAGCCCTGCCAAATGCGTTACAGCTTGAAAGACAGAAACCAGTAGAGATGTACAGAAAGTAAAACACCAGATATTTTTCATCTTCAGAATACTATTTTTAGAGAGCTGGGGGGGAAGAGATAGCAGATCTAAGAATGAAGTTCACTTTAAGTAGCAAGCTCCAGGACTAATGAAGCCTGATTTCTACTTCAGCATGGGATTCTGATGATTTCTGGCTGTTGGTTCATCATGAGATATGGCTGAGACTTTTGTTCTGGGGCATTTATCAGTTCACTTTCTCTGTTTGTTTCTTTGTTTTCTAGCAGCTTCTGTGCTGAAAATGCATGCATTCTCTTCCATTAGTTGTTTTTAAGACCATTTAAAAAAAAATCTGATGATGTCTGGCCATCTTTGAGATCTTCATTTTTGCAGCTAAATTTGGTTGGAGTCAGCCAAAAGTTTTTGGAGACAAACAGATTCATGGCATGAACAGATTTGTCTTATTTCCTATGAAAAAGATAAACTATGTCATTTTGATGCCACTGCAGGGTTTTCTTTCTGTCCCTCCCAGTAATGGGCAAACTAGTTCTATTTACAGAAGTTAAAACATCCTGTGTAAACAGTATCCTTGCAGATTTTAGCTTTGCCACTACAGGGCAGTGTAAGGCTAAGAATGTAAAATGACTCTAGAGGCAATAAAAAGCCTGCTGCCTACAACAGGGAGTTTGTATTTTACCAGGTAGAGTTTTACTTCTGAAAATAGCAGATGCTGTTATTTCCCCACAGGATTTGTATGCTTTTAGTAAGCATTAAAATAAATTCTTCTGGCAGGAATTGATACATATGCAAACATGGTGTTCTTCACAGTGCTTAGGAATACAGCAGCCCCTTTGGTTTTGCTCTGTATAAGTAGGTTCCCAAAAGGAGGCATTGTCAGAGAATTCTTACTTGCAAGTGCTTTGCAGTTCCAGGTCAAATTGTACATGTCAAACCTCCTTTCTGCACTCTTGGAACTTTGTGGTTCAGTTCACACCTGTGTTGAACTGGATGACAAAATCAAATCTTGAACAGTTAAAACCTTTTCTAGCAGAGAAATCCACAAATAGTCTCTTTGAGGGAGAGGAAGGAATGAAGCATTAATTTTGCATACCTTCAAAGAGTACAGTAGTGGCAGTGAGCAGAGGTTTTGGTCCTTCCCACAGTCCCCTTGAAAGCAAATGGAGACTTTCCCTTGCTGACCCACAAAGTATTTAACTTCTTAAGCAAGAACTGTTGCATCTGCAGGATACAATCTCAGACTTACTTGGAAAATGCAGGAGACTAACTGAAGAGATCTCTCACAAAGCTTTAATAGCCCCTTAAGGGGCTAAAGAGGAGGTAGTGGAATCTTCTGATCCCAAGCAAGACGTGAAAGGGAACTGACTTCACCAAAGCATTGGTACTGGACGAGGATGAGCTGGCCTCCAAGAATTTCTCAGTTCCCCAGGAATTTTGTAGTCCTCCAGAGTCTAGCAAAAAGGAACAGCAGCAAAAGCTCCAGCAGAGTTCATCTGGCTGGCAGATTGGCTGAAACACTGGCATGTCTCCATACCTGAGACTTGTATTCTTCTCCTCCTATACTTTCTGTCTAGTTTTCCACTTCAGTTGCTGGCAAAGAGGTTCCATTAGGTTTGTTTCTTACTTTTATTAATCTCCAGTTGCTTTGCAGTTTTGCCTTGAAAGAGGAGGAAGCATTCTTGGTATGCAAGTGGAACTTCTAGCTACATCACCTTTGAAGGCACCAAAAGCAGAGCCTTAGCTCTTGCTCTACAAGAGCTGCTTGGTTTGGCCTCATTTTGGCATACCATCCCTAAGCCAGAGACAAACAAAATGCCTTTAAGCATGGGGTTTGAATTTGTACCCAAAGCCTTCATTACAGCACTTGAGCCTGCACGGCCATTCTGGTGAACAAAACAGAAAAAGCATAACTCTGTTGTTGCCTTCCCTAATCACAGAATCAGTCATAGAATCATAGAATGGCCTGGGTTGGAAAGGACTTCAAGGATCATCAAGTTCAACCCCCCCCTGCCACATACAGTCTGAGGAAAGGAAGAACAGATAGTGGCAGGCTGAAATACCCAAGATCATTGCCTTGCTCTCTAGAGGTTGTGGTTTTGAATCCCTGCCTCAGATATAGGCTCCTCTGAGGTGATCTAAAGCTCAAGCAAATCCTTCCTGGCAGCAGCAGTCTTTCAGCCCAGCAAAGGAGACCAGTGCAGTATGCTGAAGTGAGTTGACTGTAGCTCAGAGAAGGTACCATTGTCACAAGAATAAAGAGCACTGCAGCTGGGGACCAGCTCTGAAATGCTTGGCTACTCTAATAAGCTGAGGTTGCACACAAGTATTCCCTGAGATGCACCCCAAGTCTTCTTTCACCAGTAGGTTACATGATTCCCTGCAAGCAAGGTGATTGTGGTATGCACCACGTCTGGAAGTACATGGTTTTTATTCTCATGCTGTGTTTTTTCGGAGGTAGTTTCAATCTTGGATAGCCTCTTCCCAATTATCTGGAGCTGCTCTGGAAACTCACTGCTGTTCATATGAATCTACCATTAATAGGGGGAGAACTTCTCAGAATATTTTCTCTTAAAGTGAACACAATTCTGTCGTGAATCATTGCTGGACAACTGTTTCCAGAACTCCAAGGCCAGAAAGGCAAATGCTTGATAGCAGCATGTAAAAAATCACTGCTACTATCTGAGGTGAGGTGGATAGGATTCAGAAGTGGAAGAAAAAAACCCCATGCAGAAGAAGAACAACCCCTCGCAAAGGAACACAAGGAGGAGATTTCTGATCTAATTGCTATCTTGTTTAATGATGTAATTTAATTTTAGGAGATCATCCTTTTATGTATGGGAGAGGAACGGCAAGGGAGAATTTTCCATATGTTTACTGTTGAACTGTACTTTGCTAAACCAAACTTCATCGAACTAAGCACATGAAACTCTGCACATAAACCCCAATCAAAGGACTTCTGCAAAGGCAAAGCCCTGAGTAAATAATCATGTAGTTACGGTGCTTGTTATACACTGTTTGAGCTTGTGTAGCAAAGCAAACTCAGATACTGTGAAAAGAGAAGGCAGAGATAGATTGACAAACTCTAAAGTCATAGGAAAGAAAACTGTAGCGAACTTTAGGTCCCACAAAAAGCTGAAATACTGTTGAACAGTTTCTTATATTTCATCTTCTGGCAGCAGTTTTGGAGAGTGGGAGGTATTTTAATGGAAAACAAGTTCTAATTAAGCAGCCCCCTTCCTAAGCCTGTTTTCCTAAATTAACTCAGTCTTTTCGGACTACTGAAAAACTTTGTGCTCTTAACTGGCAGCCTCACAGCTTACCTTCCAATCAAGTAATCATATAAGCCATATTCCCATCAGTAATATAGAAAATCATGATACTTTTTTTTTTTTTCAGCATAGCCTTTTAAAATTTGGCATGGACTTCAAACTGGACTTCCTATAACGTTTCAGTTTTTCAGCATTCATATGTAAGAATACTTGAATTCCTTTTACAAACTTGTCTCTAGAACAGCAAAAAAAAAAACCCTACTTGCACTTTTTTCTTATTTCAAGACTTAAACTTTGATAAAAATTACAAAAAAATAATGTAGTTTTGATATTTCTTCAGTGCAACAACTTCCATATCGAAACATGTTTCTGTTGCAGATTGATATAAAGACAGAAAGCAATGTATGTCACATTTTGCTATGCTTCTGGCTAGCTCCCCTCTCCACGTTTGATAAAGAAATGTGTTCTCCCAAACACTGCCAATTTTCCTTAGTTCCATGAGATTAGAGATTTTCCAGTGAAAAGAAATTCCTCTTCATCATAAATTATTTCTGAGAGGATTCTGTTTTCATTTATGTGGTAGACAAAGAATACCTTCTAAGAATCATCCTGGAAATTTATTCCTGGACATACTGTAGAATCATAGAATCCTTAAGGTTGGAAAACACCTCTAAGTCCTCCTTTAAGGTTGGAAAACACCTCATCTAGTCCAACTGTCCACCTACCACTAATATTGCCCACTAAATCTTGTCCCTAAGTATCACATCTACATGTTTCTTGAACTCTGTGGTATATTTGGCAGGTAGAACATTCTCATTTGCTTTGAAGGCTAAAAGGAAGGACTAGTCATCAGTCAGCCACACATATGCTGGTTTCACTCACAGAAGCAGAAGTGAAACAGACCATCTCCAGGCAGCTAATCTCTGTCTGACTTAATGACAAGAGAAGCATCATGGATTTTCACATTCTGGCAAGTATTGCAAGCATGTGGGGAGAGGGGTGGAGAAGAAATCTCTTTCTTCTTACATAAGTGAAGCAATATATATCTAACTACTCGGCAGCAATCAAGTATAGCTGGGGTTGATGCTGCTTCACACAGCTCTCTTTTAAGCAGTAACAAAAGCAACAGGAACTTTGATTGAGGAATACAGCACTGCACAGTGCCTGTGCCCTGGCACAGCAATGACATTTCAATAGCCTGTCTCTCTGGACTAGTGTAGCTGCTCTTTGTTTGCAGTATCTGTGTGAGCTGCACACTCCTACTCCCTTTTGAAAACATACGCAGCCTGAGGGCCTTGAATAGGAATGCAGTAAGTCAAATCCTGTGTTTCTTTGGATTTCTAGTAACTTTCAGTGTGGTGGAGATGGTGACTCCATGTGTAATTTCGTATAATTTCATGTAATTTCACAGTTATACTGACTTCAGTATTAAATATGCAGTGGCCTTTTCTGCATTGCCTTGGCATCCGTGAAGGAAGAAACTGCTTTTACAAAAGGGAGGGCGTAGTGTCTGCTCTAGCCTGAAACCCATGAAGCTGTAATTTATAAAGCAGAATTTTCATATCCTCACTCAAATGGGGTCAGGGTTTCCTTTATTCTGCTACTCCACATTTTTCACTAGGAAGGTTATTTAAAGAAAAATCTTCTGGGTAGAGCAAGCCCAAGGGCTCCTGATGGCTTTCTGTGCAGGGAGTCTTTCTTATGTGAGGAAGTGCCAATAGGTCAATGAGACCTGTGTGTGCAAACACCAGTCGGCCATGTCGTTGCAATCCATGGGTTTGGATTTTGAAAGATCTACATCTTCTTGAAAAAAACAGAAAAGGAACAACTGAACTGATTCCCTGCAAATGGGAGTAACTGATGTCCTTGATTAGTTCTGGAAAGGTCAAGGAACCCTAAGACGAAATGAGAGGTTAAGGAGTTCTTTTTGTTTGTAAATGTAAGAAAACACCCACTCATTTCCTACGAAAATTGAAATACCAAAGGCATTCTTCATGTGCTTTGATAGACAATCAACTTTGCCTGATAGAGCTCACCTTATGCCCCCAGCTATTTCAAACTGTATGGCGGATACAAACTTAATGAACCATATAAATCTTTGGAGTAAATTCCCTGAATTTTATGGGATAAGAACATAATCCATGCTGAATTATTTTGGCAATTAGGAGGGTGCAAAACAGTGTTGTAATCATCGGTTATGCAAAATAGTTTGCCAAATTTATTTCAGATGTTACCATGTCAGCACAACAGGGCTTGATACCAATTCCTAACTAGTTGTTTTCCTAGCTAACTTTACCTTTTTAATGAAGTAAATAGCATTTCTCTAGTTATCATTTAGGCCATGCTGGTAAAACATGATTTCTCACTGGATATACATTGTAAGAAATAGTATAGTTACTTTTGCCTGAAAAGGTCTGGAATACTAGAGAATTTCCAGTCCAAACCCTCCAGCACTTGTGTTCACCCAGGACAGAGAATTACAAACGTCTTGGTAGCTTGGACAGTTACAGTACATATGGGATTACCCCTTGACAGAGGTTGCAATTCAAATGCAACTGCCAGACTTGTTGCTGGGTATGAGCAGTGTTGACCCCTAAGATGCCTCCAGTTTGATTGCCCCTTTACCAAGCTTGCATGGGATGTGAGTCACTGATGTATTACATTACCTTCATGACGGTTTATCTCCAGTGAGTCAGTGGCGATAAAGAAGCTGAGTTAATATTTGCCAATTGCATTTACTAAAATCACATACCCCTTAGTGGCAAATGATCCATGAAATGGGCTGTAAATGGGCCAAAAGGAATTGTTCTTTTTGATAGTACAGCTGCAGCTGAGTGAAGGCCTTGTGAGCTGGAGGGCCCAATAAGGGAAAGAGATATTTTCCCAGTGTTTCACTACAGGGGGATTAATTATAACTTGCATGCCTGCCTTTGCAACAATTCCATGGTAACAGACCAACATATTCATAAATTACCTGTTGGTCTGAATTTCCTTCCAAAAAGCTACCACATATTCCTTCTGAAACCCTCAGTGTTGCCACATTTGCCTACAAAAATTTCGTTTGAAAAACCTATCGGTCACTCTGAAATGATTACAGTGTACTGGAGCATCCCGTGATTTTCAAGAAATGTAGCTCATGTTCTCTGCAGAGAACCTGGCAGCAGGAGCCCTGGTTAGTCACAGCCAGGATCTGTGCTCACCAAGAAATGGCAGAGGAATGGCAAATTTGACAGAGCAGACAAGCAGAGGTAAGAAATGATACATGGCAAAAGGATTGGGTCTCCTTACTCCCCTTTTTGTTTTGCAGGAGACATCAGCCAGGTGTCTGATGCTACTTTCTCTTCTGAATGGAGCAGAAGCGGATGGTAGTTCTGTGAATTGTTTTATTCTGTCTGTCCCTTGGTCACCATTTTAACTGTGCTGCTCATGTTCCTCTTAGGTCCGTATGTGCTAACTGGGGCTTGCAGGGCAAAGGCATGCTTTAGCTCATCCCTCCCGCTCACTCTGTCATGCCCCGAACCACATGCAAGAGACAAAGGGCTGGGAGTTGTGGTGGTGCTACCCATCAGGGACAAAGGCATTTTGTTCTGAAGTCAGGAATCAGATCTGTGGGTTCTTGGTTTTTTTTTCTGCTGTCACATCAATGTGAATGAAATAGATGTATTGATTGCCTATGTGGGAATTGGAAAGGAAGAGGACCATGATTTAAAAAAGAAGAGCTATATCTTAACAGAGTTCTACATTCAGATTTTGAATCTAGCCTTGATGTGGGAAAATCGAGAAGGAGGCTCCATCAATCAAAACTCAATCTAAAAGTTATGGTGAGAATCTGCTGACACTGAGTGTTACTGTTGCACTGTGTGGGATTTCAGATCATCCTCATAACTACAATGTCACATTCTCATGATTTATGTTATTTTCTAGGTATCCTGCAGTTCTACATCAGAAGTGTTAGGGTGGAGAAGAGTGGGGAGGACGATTAAAAGGAAAAGAAGCAGAAAACTATTACTTCCATCTCTGGTGCTGTGAAGTCTATCAGTTTGTACAGCAGCCAAAATGGCATGGCTTCAAGAACAGACTTTACCTTCCAGTAGTGCCCTGCCTCGAGTGCGACTGACAATGGAATTAATGAGGCACAGACAGTGGGAAAGGGGTAACGTGAACTCATGTTTCATGCACTGCACAATGCTCTCACCTGCTACTGCGGGACTTTCTTAAGAGCAGCAGCAGCCGCAAATCTTTGTCTGGCAGATGTTTGCACCTGAGTAAGTGGCTCAGAAATGTGTGAGGGAACAACTGCAAGAACTAGGGGGCAGTTTTAGGGCATTTAACTTTGTTCACACTAGAAAGCTTGGTGGAGTGGTGAGCTAGGCACAGTCCTCAAGGCTGGTTCACTGCCTGCCAACAAGAAAAAAGTCCGTGGGCTGCTCTGGCCTGAAGACTCAGATCATAGAATCATAGAATTGTTTGAGCTGGAAGGGATCCTTAAGGGCCGTGTGGTCCAACTCCCCTGCAATGAACAGGGACACCTATACCAGATTAGGTACTCAGAGCCTCGTCCTGCCTGACCTGGGGTGTCTCCAGGGACGGGGTATCCACCACCTCTCTGGGCAACCTGTGCCCATGCTTCACCACCTTTTTTGTAAAAAAACTCTCCCTTATATCCAATCTAAATCTTCTAGTTTGAAATCATTTCTCCTTGACATGTTCCCTCCTTCAGGGAGACCTGATAGCGTTATTCAGTACCTAAAGAGGGGGCTATAAGAAAGAAGGGGACAGAATCCTTAGTGGGATCTTTGTGATAGGACAAGGGGAAATAGTTTCAAACTAAAAGAGGGAAGATTTTGATTTAGATATCATGACCGAATCCTCTGAATGTTTTATGCTTATGACTCTTTATAACTGTACATAATGTCTGATCTTACAGTATTTTTAGTTGTAACCTTTAGAAATACAGCCATCAAGACAGCAGAAGTGACAAACACTTCCTTGAGCTGGAGGACTGTGTTGATGTGCAAGAAAGAGGAAAACTGTAAAAAATGGCAATGATTGCTTGTTTCTAACCCAGTGCTATGAAAAAAAAAAAAAAAAAAAAAAAAAAAAAGAAAAAGCTATTAATCAAAGAAAAAGCAACACAGTAATGAAAGTGAAAACAAGCATTTTAAAGAAAGGAGATAAGAAAAGCACAATTCTCCATCCCCATAGAGAGAAATGGATACTTGTCTTTTCCAAAAGACAGAGGGTTGTTGGGTGCTGAACATGGACAACTGAGAAAAATGAATGAAGCTCCACCTTTCAGGTACTCTGCCATCAATGTTTTGTTCTCACGCCAAATTCCTGGACTATAAAAATCTGCCTTATAAGCCAAGAAAAAAACACTTCCCTAGAAGGATTTTCAAGTTACCACTTCATGGCAAGATGGAAATAAAAAAGGGGAGGTCATTTTGGATCTTCTGCCTCATTTGGAGTTTTTGCAAGGGGAAAGAACCAGTTCAGATAGGTAAGAAAAAAATCCAAATTCTTTCTTCACATATTGATGTCCATAGTTGACAACTGGAGTTGTTAAATGAAAAGATGTAACATATTCAAGCTGTAGGCATGCCAGATACTGCATTTTGCCTTCTCATCTTTAATTTAAGTCATTTAAATCATTTATTGCTGTTTCTTTTTTTTTTTTTTTTTTTTCCTCCAGCACTGGCTGGCTTATCAATTGCTTTATGTCCTATGTGACTAATCTTAAAAAAGCAGACTCTCTGCATGTAATTTGCATCATAAAAAAGTGACGCCCTATTTAACACATTTTGCATACATTTTTTATATAATGCCTGCTAGACTTGGTTGGCCAGTGTGAGGTACTCCATTGGGAGTAACCACACTGTTGTGCTCTCTTGCACTGTTACCTCCTGGTTTGGCTTTGAATGTCTTACACTTTTCTAATCACTTGATGCACAAACAATTCATGTGACTGCTACTGCTGTCTTAGTAATTCTAGCAATTACACTTCCAAGAAAGAGTGAAAATTTCTCATTTCCCTTCATTATTGTGTAAAAAAAATGCTAAATTAAACCATTCCACTTCACTGCTGTGAACTCCTATAGCAAATTACAGTCTCTTCAACAAGTTATTCCTCTAAGAGCCTTTTGGCACTTGAGCTTTTGTTGCATAGTTCTGACTTCAAGATGCTGCTTCTTAGATTTGAACATCTCATAACACTCTCAGTATACCAGTGGCTGATTCTGATTTGATCTTGAAGGACGTTGTGTGTTGATATTCCTAAATGTGATATGTCAGCAATGCAAAGAAAGTTGTTCATTTTCTTTGCTATTCAGATAGGACCAAAAGAGATGCCAAAAGCACAATGTAGCAAGAATATCTTATTTAATTCTATACGTAGCTTTCTTTGCTTCCTATTTGCTTTATGCTTCAACGGTATGGAAATTACTTTCTTAAGAGATGTCTTACATGCACTTCAAGTATCCAGGTTCCTCCAAAAGCAATGCTTCCTAATTTTTCCACATTCAGTGGCACATCTTTGCTTCATAGGCACTTCCATGTCAGATGCCATTTTGTCAGACTGCCCATTTGCTGCTGTCTGTTACACAGCAATAAAATGTAACATGGGAATATTGGTGGGACTACTACTGTACTACTACTGTAGTACAGTACTACTGCACCATCAACATCCTCCTCTGACACTGTGGGCCAACATAATCAAATAAGAGGCATTACTTTTGGAGCAGCCTTCCTATCAACACCATTGACGGAGATACAACTCAGCTCCAAGAAATAAGTTTGTCTGAGATGAAAAACAAGCAGCTGTGAGCTGATTTCTGAAGCTGGTGCAACCTCAGCTGCTGAGACTGAAGGCTGCCATTTTGCTAACAACTTGGGTGACCTGTGGTGCATCCTGGCATCTTCCAGGATTTTACATCTTCTGAATTCAGAAATCTTTCCATTTACAATTTTAAACAGCAGCAACAGAAAAAACAAAGCAGTTCATGCAAGGTGAATCATTAACCTCAATGCTCTGAATCTTTCTTTAGTCCAGGTCTCCACTGTTGGTAGGAGCGAGTGTACCACCTGGGGCAATTTCCACTTTCACACATTTGACCACGTTAAATTCACTTTTCCTGGAACCTGCACATACATCTTTGCTTCTCACTGCAATGACAGCTACCAGGACTTCAACATCAAAATCAGACGCAGTGACAAAAACAGTCACCTGATCTACTTCACTGTCACTACTGATGGAGTGATCTTGGAGGTGAAAGAGACAGGCATCACAGTGAATGGGAACCAGTAAGTAAAGATACTGCTGCTGCTTTCTAGTGTTGTGGTCTTATTGCTAGGTATTAGCAAGGTGTGGTCTGTCTGAAAAGGTATCCCACCATTCAAAGAGCTGTGTGTGTTAACAGCACACTGAACAGTGCATTGTGAAGAGTCAGTCCATTGTAGTGGAGATGGCAAGAAGAACATAAATGACAGCCCTCAGAGGTCACAGAATCACAGAATCACAGGGTTGGAAGGGACCTCAAGGACCATGAATCTCCAACCCCCCTGCCACAGGCAGGGCCACCACCTCCCCATTTAATACTAGACCAGGCTGCCCAGGGCCCCATCCAATCTGGCCTTGAACACCTCCAGGGACAGGGTATCCACAGCCTCTCTGGGCAGCCTGTTCCAGAACCTCACCACTCTCTCTGTGAAGAATTTCCCCCTGACATCCAACAACAACGTGTTTAGAAAGGGCAATGTGTATGTAACAAAGCATAAAGTGTAGATTTCCTTGATGCTGCTTTATTCAAGGGTAGGAGAGGGGAAAGTTAAAGTCAACGCTTTAATTATAAAATGGATTTTGTAAAAATCTGTATTTTTTTTCCAAAGCATTATTTCTGTGGTACTAACCTTAGCATTGTTTGTTGTTACTCAGGAACAGATCATCCTTTCAGAAAAAGTTTACCATTTCCAGACTGTGCAGAAATGGCCCTCCTTTGCAGATCACAGCTTGCCATGGGGTCAAAGAGCACGAAGGGCAGAATTTCTAGAAATCAAAATTCACATCTTTAATTTCAATCTGAAATAAACCAGAAAGTGATCTGAAAATAAAATAAAATAAAAAAGGTTAAAAATACTCCATGAGTATTACGGTGTCCTACTCCCAGCATTTGGGTATGATGGGCTGAGGCAGGCATTGGCTCTGGGAAGGACCCTCACAATATTGTAGGAGAGAAGATCACACACATTATGTACTGCCTTCTATTTATATCCATCCTGAAACAACCAAATAACATCACTCAGATGTATCTCCTAAATTGAAGGGGCAAAAATCTCACATGTTCTAGCCATTTTCTGATCTATTTTTCAGGCTTCAGGAAAGTGAGAATTAATTGGCTTGGTAAGATCAAAAAGTAACACAGGTCTGAGTCACATCTGTGCACTGGTAGCAAAACGGACAAAAATATCACTGTAACTTCTAAGTGACAAGGAAAAGCCTGGAGAGATTGTGAGAACCTGTGGATCCTTACATGGAGAGCAATATCCCAGTATTGGGATCTTACTCCCTGTAACACTCCGCGTTAGATCCTCAATTCACATAAAGCAGAGAAGCTACTTCGGTGTCAGTAGAGTGGCTAATGTAATACATTACTGTATGAGCATGTAATGACATGCTCATGACCAAAATTGTGTTGTGGGTTATTAGAATGTCACAGTAGACAAGGTGATAATACTAACACTTAATGCATTAGTGTGGATGCAGGCTGACCTTCATGGCTTATATGCCTCCTTTTGACTCTTTTTTCCTGTATCCCTGGGAAGCTTTGATTTTTTAAAAAACAATCATTTTGTTCTTTTTTCCCAATGTAATCTGTTTTGTTCCCTCCAATTTCCAGGATCCCTCTGCCCTTCAGCTTGAAGAGTGTCCTGATTGAGGACACCTGTACTTACTTCCAAGTCACCTCCAAGCTGGGTCTGACGCTGAAGTGGAACTGGGCTGACACTCTCCTAGTATGAACAGCCAGTTAGTTGTTTTTCTCTTAGTGAAGCTCATCAATGATGAAAGGCAGGCACCATGTTAATATAAGAAACTGAGGGATAGTGGTGGGGGGGAAGTATCACAGTATTCCATGTTGACAGGGCCTACCACAGTAGGTAATGATTTCAGAAGACAAGAGAGTGGGGTTGCAATGCCCAGGCCTCTCTAAGCAGTTTTTCGCGACAAAAGATACCACTGTTAATGCTGGAGACAGCACTTGTCTGCTTCCTATATGGGGTACAGCTGGTGATCCCAGCTCTTTCCCAATGCACATCTTTTGTGGGAAACTAATCTGTGTGGTCATTTGAGAAGACCTTGGCATCTCTCATCCCAAGGCATTGCTATGGGGCAATTCCCCAATACACTTTCAGTCCGAAATACCTTCTGCAGTGGTGGTGTATTTAAACTTTTGTGTGTGAGCATTTGTCCTCCTCAGTCAGGAGTGAGATTAAATAAGCAGAAGTTGTTTTGCAGTCCTGAGAGACAGAAAATAAGTGGAAGATGAACAGAGTGGGAAAAAAAAGTATATATCAGGAAGCAATCGGGAGGTAATTCAGGATCTAATTTAATGAAGTATTTGTCATCCCCCATCCCATCTTGTACTATTTTATATCTGAGACATCATAGGCACCACCTGTGGAGTAGACAGTTTTAGCTTGAGACACACCTGTGGGAAAGGTATTGCCATTTATAGCTAGACCTGAGCAATGCTAGTATTACCCTCCAAGTATGTAAGAGGGATAAGTTGCAAAAGTTCTATCTAGAAAAGCCATACTGTGTTAACCAGTCCCTGCTGCCTCTATGTATTGGCAGAACAAGTTATGCTGGGCACATCCCTCCATAGAGATTCTATGAAGTTTTCCATTTAGCCTATGAACTAGAAAAAAAATCAGATACTGCTAAAAGCTGACCAGAAACTGATTCATTGTAGCTTTCAGCATCAGGATACACTTATCTATCCAGTAGTCTGTACTGGGAGACAATGAACCGAGGATCAGTCCAGTATTCAGAATGCTTCAGTTGGCTGTTTGATAGGTAGGACTGCCAGTTGTTGAAAAATCATCTTCCTGTTTAAATTCAGCCTGTCTCTCAGTAGGTTTTTATGGCAAGATTGTAATGGAAAATGTAACTGCTACAAACAGGTGATGAGAATTTCTGCCACTATGCTTTTCTGTGGCGAGACGTATGGTAATATGCTGCTGATGGGAGAAGAAACCTTTAAACCCTGAGTTTCCTCTTTGCTTTTCTTTCTTAGCTGGACCTGGAAGAAACATATAAAGAGAAAATATGTGGTCTGTGTGGGAACTATGATGGCAATAAGAAGAATGATTTAATTTTGGACGGTAGGCCATGAACACAGCATGCTGAATGTAGGAGTGTGTTATACATCACATGAAACTTGGCATCTGTTTATGTGGGGTTTCAGATTTCTGGACAGACATCTTGAAATACCCAAACATTTCCATAGATGGAGCAATTTAAAGGTTTGTGGAATGATTTGAGATTCTCTGCTGCTTGCAACTGTCTCTCAAACCTCACTGACCCAATTTAATTGCCCACTCGTCATGCAGCAGCATTGCCAAGTTTCCCACTGATTGTACCAAACTTTAAGGCATTTGCAGTCTCAAATGAGGCATGGTTGCATTTCTGCCCTTCTGCTTTCATCACTTTCCAGTTGGGTATCAGGTGTGATTAGTTTTGGCTATGTAATGAAATGAAAGTGCCATGGGTGACCCAGGCAGATTTCACTGAGCATCTCTGCAGAAACCACAGTGCCATCCACTGACATCTTTAGATGCAGTTCTGAGCTGGAAGGAAGGCAGCAAAGCTTGCATTCTATTGTATTTGGTGCAGGACTGAAGCCAAAATTTTAACATCATCCTTTTGTGTAATATCTGGGCTTTTTAAGTCCCAAAAAATATACTGTCACCTGCCATTTGGAAAGAACAATTAAATTTCAAACTTTGTCAGAAAGATTTTTCAGATCTAGGATCAAGTGTCTGGTAATGCTTTGGGAAAATATGTCCCTGTACTCAATGCTGTGTGCCTGTTTTCCCATCTTCCTTAGCCCATACAAAGCAGCAAGTTACTGGATGACTGCACATGCTTTAGGTTGCAGTAGTACAATGCAAACTGATCTGTATGACCATTACACATACAAATACAAAATTCTGTAAGATCATATGTACTCATAAAGAACCAAAGTCTTTGAAAGTGATGAGATGAAATAGAAAAGTCAAGTCTCATGTGATTATTGTTGCCATGACTGTCAGCAATTCTTGATAGAAATATGCCAGATTCCTGATCCTAACCCGAATGGAAGTTACACCAGGAAATTATATACTGTGTTATGGTTAAATTGAGGCATTTGGTAAAGATGAGGTTCATATTTATAGCAAAATAACTGATCTAAAGGATTGTAGGCAGTTATTCAGATGAATCTGGGTATTTTGCAGGATATAAAATGCACCCAAGGCAGTTTGGGAACTTTCACAAAGTTGAGGATCCATCAGAAAAGTGTCCTGATGTGAGGCCAGATGGCCACAGTGGAAGACATCCTACAGAGGATGACAATAGATGCAGTAAATATGTAAGTATGCGTGGCTAAGAAGTATAAACTTTCCTGGACTATTAAAGTCTTGGAGTGACTGTGTTGAAACAAGGGCTATTTAGAGAACAGAATGTTATCTTATACTTGAAGGACGGTCCTACTATAGTGATAAAGAAATAGATAAGTGGGAAAAGATGCAATTTTATGACTGCGTCCAGTCAGAGAAAAAGAACCTAACAGAAAATTAGACTGGATGACCTCTGGAGGTCCATGTGATCATGGACTTGTATCATCAGAGGTTAGGATTCACATCCATCTGCCTGAAAGTTGCTAAAATGTCAATTATTGCTTTTCTTTTCCTCCTCTTTTTTTTTTTCCCCTTCAGAAAAAGATGTGCAAGAAACTTCTGTCTCGATTTGGAAACTGCCCCAAAGTGGTTGCTTTTGATGATTATGTAGCTACCTGCACTGAGGATATGTGCAACTGTGAGGTTAATTCTTCTCATTCTGATTTGGTTTCCAGCTGCATATGCAGCACTTTAAACCAATACTCTCGAGACTGTGTCCTCAGCAAAGGAGACCCTGGGGAATGGAGAACCAAAGAGCTTTGCTGTAAGTAGTATTGCTCTGGAGGTTAGGATGTTGGACATATGTGCATGAATCCTAATACCAGCAGAGCAAAGAGTTTCCTCCTTCAACTACACTGACTCAATCTGTAGAAGTACTTTGACAGAAATGTTGTTAATGGAAAAGCTTCAGCAAGTTTAACTTGATTTTGCTCAACAATTAGTAACTGTATCTTAGCATCTTCTCTCTTCTTTTTTTCAGTTCTTTGAGTTTTGCCACGCTCATTTAATTCATAACTAACCTCATTTAAAATTTTGATGTCTAGTCCAAAGAAGTAACACAGTAGTATAACATACCTGTTCTTAGCTGCTCCTTTCCTTCCTACTCAGTTGCAACTACTGAGCAGGAAATCTCTGTCAATCTGGGGTGAAGACTTACAGTAGTTCTTCCGAACAGCTGTTGTGACTAGGGTGGAAGATTAATGCCAGAATGAGAGTTGCTTGAGGCCTAAATAAAAATAAGTGATTGCAACTCCTGGTGTCTTTTGTTGGTATCACGACTTCAGCCAACCTTGAGTTAGTTAAATAATGTTTAATAGCTAATATTTCCCAACATTATTATTATTTTCTCCAAAGATGAAGTAAAAGCAATCATAAGACATTCCTTTAGAGGGTAACAAGACATGACACATCTGGATAGAAAGTTTTGCAACCAAGATTGAGAAGGGAGGAAAAAGGAGTTGGGCAGTGATGCAATGATTTTTAAGTGTTCATAAATTCATCATTAACATACCACATTTTTCTTTGGTTTTGCAGATCAGGAATGCCCAAGCAACATGGAGTACATGGAATGTGGAAACTCCTGTGCTGACACCTGCGCTGACCCGGAAAGGAGCAAGATATGCAAAGCCCCATGTACAGATGGTTGCTTCTGTCCTCCTGGTAAGGCAGTTTGCTTCTTCCAATAGGCCACACAACAAGGGACAAAGAAAGAATATTTCTTTTCAGTTAGTGAGTTGTTTTTTGTTTTTTTCCTTTATAATTTTACACTCAAATCAGTGAATAAACTGTTTCTTCTAGTATAATTTAACAACTTCCTTCTTCTCAGAATCACAGAACCACGGAATCATAGGGATTGAAAGGGACCTCCAGCAATCATTGAGTCCAAGTCCTTGCTAAAGCAAGTTCCCATAGGAAAGTGTCCAGCTGGATTTGGAAGAACCAAATCTCTAAAGATTCAAGATCCTGATGCTGGAGAAGGGGGCAGAAAGGACATTTTTTCAAAAGATGTGGAAAAAGGAGAGCAGTTTTCTAGTTAGTAGAGGTATAGGTGAGGATGTCTGATGAAGTGCCTCCCAGTTACAAGTCTAGGTGTATATGTAGCCTAGTGGAGAATAAGGCTTGCTTTAGGTTGTGTCATATATAAAATAAATGCATTGGCATGTTCATTCATGAGCAGTCTTGCACATGAAGAAGTTGAGGTTTGATCTGTTAGTTTCACTATTAGAAATGGATGGAAACTGGCTGGCACTTGGTAATCCTGCTCATTGTGTAGAACTCCAGTAACGCACAGGGGTATTCTTTGGGATATTTTATCTTACGTTGCTTTCATCTGAGCCCCAGTGAGAATTCTTTCACATCAGTTAATGCCTGAGAGAGCCTGGTGTGTTACTTTTGATAAAACATGCCCCACTCAGTTATCTGTAGAAATGATACAAGGTTTTTTTCTTTGTTTTGACCTTCCTTCATGGTGTTCCCCAGATTTACTAAGAAGTATTAACCAACCAATGTGTCTGAACAGGAACTATCCTTGATGACCTCAGTGGCAAAAAATGTGTTCCCAGAGACAGCTGTCCCTGTATGTTTCAAGGCAAAGTCTACTCATCTGGAGGGACTTACTCCACTCCTTGCCAAAACTGGTACTGTTGTGAACTTGATTGCACTAACAAGATAGAGGCAGCTATTGGAAAGCATAGATTAGTTGCATTCTGTTCTTTAATCCTTTTTACTGTTCCTAACATCCTAAGTAATCATGACTGTTCCTAACATCCTAAGTAACCATGGCACTAATGCAAAAACTGGGGTCTGAATAGCAGCAACGTTTGGAAAAACTTTGAGGCAACCCTCAACCACACATTGCTATCACCCTCACTTGGAGTTGCCAGCAAGTATTAAGCCTGGGATACCAAAATGCAGAAAAATGAGACTCTTTGCCATTAGTTTAGAAGCATTGGCCTCTATAAAGTGTAGCAATTCCATGCTAGTGAGTAATTTTCCAACCACTGCTAGATCTCTAAAGGGCTGTTCCAAAGCTTGGATCTCAAGGAATTACTCTGTGGTGCATGGCTGGGTAGAGCAGAAGTTCTGCAAATCCCTTTGGATTAACTATTTCCTACCCCATTCCCAAAGACAGGAAATACTCCCAAAAACCCAAATTTTGAACGGCTCTGAGTGGTTCCCATATAGCTGTAGGCTCAGCCTTCGCAAAACCTGAACATGGCCTGGCTGTTCTCCTCTTGCATTAACAGCTCTAATTTTCACATCTGCTCATTAATTCAGCCTCTGAAAATTTGCAACAGCAACTTACTGAATCATCAATAGCATGAAGTGATACAAGATCCTGTTTGAAGAGGCTATTTCTTTTAAAAAGTTAAGTAAGCGATTTAGGCCTTGGAAAATATTTCTTATTTGACCAACTCAGTGCCTCTGAAGGATATAGCATGAAAGCCCAGTGCAATTAACTCATACTGACAGACAAGTAGGGTTTTAATATAAAATCTTTCTCCCTCAGGGATTTAATAAGCAGCTGAAAAACAAGCAGCTGATGAGACAAAAAAAAAAAAAGAGGAACTGATCAGATATAGATCTCAACCTTTGCTCTTTTGCAGCTATATTTATTCTAACTACTCATTTTTGTGTTTTGTACAGTACTTGCAAAGGGGGCCACTGGAGCTGTATCTCTCTGCCTTGTTCTGGAAGCTGCAGTATAGATGGAGGATTCCACATAACTACATTTGATAATAAGAGGTTCAGTCTTCATGGTAACTGCCATTATGTCTTAGCTAAGGTATGACCAATCTCCCATTTCACTCCTGAATCTCTAGAGTAACATGAAGCATTAAGCTGTGCTGGAGCTCTGTATGACTGTTTCATTAAATGGCCTCAGTCCAGCAATACACTTCAATACACACTCAGTGTTAAACCACATACATTTTTCTATTTGCAGTGGACTGCAGTTCAACTGTGATGCTAAGCATCAAGCTTTTGCATTTTCAACACAGTTCTACATCCCTTTTTTTTGACGAATTTGTTTTCTTACTGGATATATTAATGTAATAATTAAATAATGATTAAAAATTATGATTAAAGCATTTCTCCTGAAGCTTTCTTCATGTGTGACTGTAGAAATGAAGTGGATAAGCTGATTCCGTCACAAAAAGTTGAGTATTATGTGACTCTGCACATACACTGTCCACACAGCTTGATGCAAGGAAAGAGTAAAGGGGAAAGGCAGTGAACATCATTGGGTTTGGAAGTGAAATTCAGCAACTTGCAGTTAGAAATTAAATGCCCCAGATCTTTCATTCTTACATTTTAGCCTTTCAGAGATGTATTTTTTTTCCTTTTATTATAGCATGCTAATGATTTCTGCACATCCCTTTTCTCACCTGTTTTCAGAACACCAATGACACATTTGTGGTGATTGGAGAGATCATCCAGTGTGGGACATCAAAGACAATGACTTGCTTAAAGAATGTCTTAGTCACACTAGGAAGAACAGTAAGTAACTTGCTTTAGCTGGCACACAGAATGTCACTTTTATTTAGGTCCACAGAGCTCATTTATGTTCTCTAATACTGTGGACTCTTTCTGGTCTGGTGCAGTCCTGGGACTGCAAGATTAATGGCAGCAGATGATGCAGCGCATGTGTTTATTAGCTTTGTTCTACAGGAGTTATTTTCTTCCCAGTTTTTTGGATTCTGGCTTTTCCATTTTCTTTAGAGGTGAATGGCTCAAGATTATCCTTGTCAGTTTTTCCCGTCTTTTCCATAACTTCAAACTTTTCATTCACTTCTTTTTGAAGGATGGAGATTTCTACAGGACCCAAGTATTTTTTACAAAAATTTTGATTCCTGAGGTTTTCCCCAATGAAAAAAATGAAGTATTAGGTATGTCACATATCCAGTGGGATGCATCGGAACCCATAAGTAGCAACTCGAGAGCAATTCTCAAAAAGATAGCTAACTTCCTAGATATGCAAGAGCAATTATCCAAGGCTGTTACCTGTGGAGAGGGTTTTTCATTTTGTTATAGTCTACAAATTTGTTCTGTGCCATTGCATGGAATCCAGACATTGAGTTATATTTGCCCCAGAGGTAACCATATTCTGAAGACATTGCTTCTTAATGCTTAAGGAAGCTTGTCAGGTTGTTACTGTCTGTCTCATGTGCATTCATTTCCATGGGCTTTTTTCATTTTCTCTACAGACTATAAAAATCTGTTCCTGTGGAAATATCTACATGAACAATTTCATTGTGAAGCTTCCAGTAAGCAAAGGTAAATGTCTTTTTCCACAACTCTCTCAGAACAGCCTACATCAATTTACAGTTTGATTCCTGCTCCTGTCTCCGAAGAACCCGATCCTGCCCATTATAAGGTCACTGATTTAGGTGGATACAGTCTGGGACTCCCTGGGGGATTCCTGTGTTACACTGAATGTGCTGGTAAAACGGAGTTCCTGTTTTCTCAGCCTCATAAAGGTTTGTGAAGTACTTTTTTTCCTTTCACTTTTTTCCTCTCTAGATGGCATCACCATCTTCAGACCCTCAACATTTTTCATCAAAATCTTGAGCTCAGCTGGAGTACAGATTCAAGTGCAAATGAAACCTTTGATGCAGCTCTCCATAACAGTTGATCACTCTTATCAGAATGGCACATCTGGTAGGAACTATCATATCCTTTCAGTTCACTCTTTAACAACTTGTAGCTGCTTATCTATAACTTTAAGTGAACAAAATATTTGATTTTATATTGACTTTTTTTAATGTTAGAACCTGTGATTAAATCTACACCTTTCTGCAACAAAAGATTGGCCAAAACCTTCAATTTGCGGAAAATAAACTCTGTGATGTTTAGTGTGTGCAGATCTTTTGGACTCTATCTGTAAAAACGTGCTACCATCAGAGTCTTGTGAGATGCAGGCAGTGTTCTCAGTTTTGCCATCGATCTCCTGTTAACATCATTTAAGCTTTTTGTGTCTCTGTTTCCTACCTGTGTGATTGGATAACATCTGATCCCTCCAACTCATTTTGGTTTGCTTTTGCCATTTTCTTTGACTGTAAATTTTGGAGAAGGGACTTCTCTGCCTGCTAGTGATTACTGTATCATATTTATGCAGCTTCCAATTTCTGTGCTCTCACTAATACAGGAAATAACAGTTATTCACTAAAGACATGGTCCTGTCTGATTTGTGGGGACATCAGGAAAATGAGCTTCTTTCAGGCAAGCACCATGATAGAGATAAGGGTGTTTATCTTGAAGTCATTGCTTTTCCCACTTGTATTATGATTTCTTCTTCTTCCTCCTCTTCTTCCTCTTTTTTTTATCCCTACTGCCATCCACTCAAGGTCTTTGCGGCAATTTCAATAACATCCAGACTGACGATTTCAGAACAGCCACTGGAGCTGTAGAAGATTCAGCTGCTGCTTTTGGTAACTCTTGGAAAACCAGAGCCAGCTGTTTTGATGTCGAGGACAGCTTTGAAGATCCTTGTTCAAACAGTGTGGATAAAGGTAGCAGGCTTTTCATCCCTGAGTTATCAGTGCTAAATAATTTTCATGTGATAACTGAAAAAGCTTTAGAAGTCTCATAAACATCAACTGTCTCTGCCTTTGAGGCTATTTCTAGAGAGAACACGTTGCTTTCTGTGAGCCTCTATGGTGACAGCTTTGGTTTTTTTTAAAAGCAAAACAAAGCAAAACAAAATATACAGTTCTGGAAAAAGGGCCAGCACCTTCTTTGCTGATGACTTGAAAAGCACACACAGCATCAATGAGAGCAATTTAGGCTTAAGGCAGAGCATAATTGGTTGTCAGTATTTGGGCCCAATCTTCCAACCCAGGTTGCTACAGCTGTGCTGGGCTTAATAAGTTATCATCACTACTGACTTCAGCAGGCACTGTACTGTACCAGGTGCCTGTCCAGATTCTCATTTTGACTGGATTTGAATATATAGGAGATTTACAGTGTAGTCTCCTAGGTATTATCATATATTGTAACATCTCACTTATTATGATATGCTTTGTGTAATACCTTGACCATATTTCATGAGGAATTAGACAAGTTTAATGGAAAACAATGAAAATGGGGAGGTTTCTTGTCAGATACTTTGTAAATCCAGCCATTGTAATAGTGTTAGTATTAGGAGGATGAAACCTTTATTTCAGGAAAATGACTGTTCACTCTGTTTATGCCCACTATTTCCTTCCGCATTATTGGAACACTTCAGGACTTTCTAGAAGTGTGTGATAACTTGTAAGAAAACAAATTCAAGTAGTAATTTGGTTTAAGTAACTGTGGACAATATTTTTTCCCATTCAGAAAAATTTGCCCAACATTGGTGTGCTCTTCTGTCTAATACAAGCAGTACGTTTGCTGCCTGCCATTCTGTTGTAGACCCTTCTGTGTACATCAAGGTAAGCCAGTAGTCTAAATCAGTGGTTTGTTCTCATCCAGAAGCTGATCTGCCAGGGAGGTGGTCTGGTCTGTGGGAGTTAAATGGATTATAGTAATGTGAGTTTGCAAAGAAGTTCACTGATGCTGATGAGAAAAATAAAATGAGAGTTTATGCAAGACACAGTGGGTCTTTTTGCCTGCTGTCCTGAAAATACTGATTAAGTGACTGTCTTCCATGAGCAGCACTGCCGTCACTGACAGTCCTGTTGCATGATCCTGAAGAAAAATAAGTCAAATGGAGTTTGCTGCTTTTGAAAACTTTTCAGTCTTTAAAAAGATAAATCAGTGTTTCTGTTTGTAATCAAGCCAAGAGGTTTTGATCTCATGATTTCATTTAAAATTGATATCCAGTGGGAGAATATACACTACTTTTACAATGTTCATATTTCGTTTATTACTGTGGAAGGACGTTACTCTATTTGTATTTAAAATGCAGGAAGCTGCCCATAACAGCTCATGGTGCTCGGCTGTATAACATCACTGATGAGCTAGCAAGTTGCCACATTTCTGTGCATAGTAAAGCAGTTTCTGCAAAAACTGCAGAAAATTCATGTAGGGTTTGTGTGAGATACAGCTTACTTAGAAAATACCTGAGCCTGAAATTTTGCGCAAGATTTTATGTGTCTTCAGATACCTATTAGTCAGATAACTGTGGCTTACCCTTTACCCCACTAAATTGCTGAATATTTCCCTGCTCTTTCTGTGAACCAGGCCTAATACCCATGTCCTTTTCTGTCCCCTAGAGATGTATGTACGATACCTGCAATGCTGAGAAGAGTGAAGTTGCACTGTGTAGTGTGCTCTCTACTTACTCCAGAGACTGTGCTGCAGCAGGCATGACCCTTCAGGGCTGGAGGCAGGGGATCTGTGGTATGCATCCTATAATGTCTTGAGGGGGACGTAGGGGAACATCTTCAGACTGCAGTCTGTGGCAGCTTGTAGCTTCTGAGCTCAGTCAAGCTCATAGATCTTTGAAAAATAGAATAAGCATATATAAGCTCTTTGAAAACCTCTACCTGCCAATATCACTTCATGAAGAGGTTCTTAAGATGCATGCTCCTTGCGTATCACATCAGGTGAGTTCTGTATTGAATCACAACAAGGAGTCACAGATTAGTTTAGGATCCATGGCCTCCCAGTGCATTGTAATCCTGACAGGTTTTTTACAGTACTTCTCAACTTTTCTGTTTCAGGCATTGGCCATGCACACAGTATTGTTCTCATTCATTGCCTTTTTCAAGCTATAACTTGACTTTTAATAAATAAGTGTTGCTTTTTTTTTCTGAGAACATGAAAGTGTTGAAAAGTATATTCATCTCAGGACTATCTAAGAATAAATAAAAGTTTCTTGGAATGTAAGTGTATATTTGAGCATATACATAGTCAGTAAATCCTACGTTAGGAGTCCACAAATAAATATCTATTTATATGCTACTGCCAGAATTTATTATGGGATGCTATCGGAGCTGAGAGTAAAATTCATGAGTTGTAGTTCCTGAATTTTAGTATGAAAATTTCCATTTTTCTATTAATTACCAGGTAGTTCAAGTGAGATTTACCTGCTTCAACACGAAAATAGATGTATGGGCTTCTTAATAACTTATCTGAATAAGAAAGATAACAAGGATGATTTTTATGCAGCTATGATATATTTTATTACATGAGCTAGAGGCCAAGTGGAATGTTTAATAGAAACGATGCAGCTGGTGCTTTGTAGAAGGCATGGAAGGTTGGAGTAAGAACAATTTAACAAGCCTGTGCTGAAATAATTATAAGGGAACACAGTGCAGTCTACAGCCTGTTATCCTAGAGTCATGCAGATTTACACACTAGCCAGTCCCTGTCTATGGAGAGATTTGTTGTCAGGATAGAATTACTGACACACTGCACACCAAAGCAAGACAATTCTGCTGCATGGGTCTGAAAAACTGACTCATGACACAATAGGCAATATTGACTCAAACAGTGCAGTAACCTTGAGAAAAGTTCTAATGGCTTAATTATCATGATCATTCTAGACTTTTTTTTTTTTAAGAGGAAATAATCTTTTGGGAACATGCCTGTGATAAGATTGAAGGTTGTGCTATTCAGGAGTGAAGAAGTAAATGGGCCAGAACAACTGCACTCTCAGTGCTCTGTCCCCTGGTGGCAGGTGGGAAGGGTCTTTCAGCTCCTGCAGCTGTGTGCAGCTCTGCTGCACTGCAGGCACAATCTGAGACAGGTTATGTTGCACAGGGTGGCTGCAGTGCAGTCAGTAGAGTGTACAAAAAAGAAAACCCCACTAGCTAATGGAAGGCAGTTCGTATGTATGGCAGTCCTTAGTGGAAATACAAACCATTAGCTGAGCTACTCATTTCTGGGATTAGTAGTCTCTTCTAAATCACATCACTGTTCTCCTTGTGCAAGCTGCCTTGAAACTATCTTTGGTGTGCTCATGTGCTATGCACTTATGCCTCCGTTGTGACCCACATAATCTAAGATTACAAATCTGTGACTGTGGGTACTGTGACCAAATAACCTTTTTCTTACCAGATCTAGCTTTACCAAAATTGGTCTTTTCCCACCAAATAATTGAAGGGAGAGAGGAGACACATTTGTTAGAAATTATATTATTAATAATTAATAATTGAAACACCCACTCAGAGAAATCTTTTGGTATTTTAGATGGATTGTGATATAAACTAGAGTTCAAGGACTTTATTAATATCTTTCTTACTTGACCTATTGTGATTTCTCTATACCAGTTGCTGCATCCTCATAACACTCCTATGAAATATGAAAATATGGCCAGCCTAACTGACCCATGGGATATCATGCCTGCTCCAGCTGAGAGCAGGAAACCAACTGGCTTTTGTTGGTGGAGGTGGTTTTCCATCTGTACACACACCTAGCACACAAACTAATCTAAGAAAGCATACAATGGTCATTGACTGGAAAACCATACAGAGCTTTGTTTAAGCATGGAGAGCCTATGGCTGATATGGTGATAATACTGCTGCAAAGATTAGCGCAGTTCCCCATAAGCAACCCTCCTGTACCTTCTGGTACCTTCGTGCATGTCTGAAAAACAAAGCAGTGGGTCTTATCTGTGGGGATCTGAGTCAAAAAGAGGTCCAAGAGGACTAGGTCCCTAGTTCTCATTGAATTTCAGAAGAATCTGGATGCCAGCCTTTCTTGAAAGTCGCATTCCTGATATTTCCTTACACAACATGATCCTACTGATCCCTACTGCAGATTTTATGGCAGAGTTTTAAAGTTAATATTTTTTGTTAGCGCATAAAGATTAATCAGCTTTTCATTGTCTTACAGGTTTAGTTGAGATCTATAGATTTTTAGTGTTTAACTGTTTGATCCACCCAACAGGGTGCTTAAAAATTTGGTTTCTCATTTCTTTAAAGGATAAAAAGAAGAGGTACCATCAAATGATTAGCAAGTTCCTTATCACTGCCCATTTAATGTCCAAAGTTAACCCTATAAAATAGCTCAATTCTTCCTTTTTTTTTTTTTTTTTTCCTATCCAAATAAATCATTAGTTAGGGATAGAAAATTCATTTTTATCTACATGGAGAAGCAAGAAGTTACTGGCTTCAATTCTTGACATAAGATGGAATTGTAAATTTTACAAATACAAAATGACACTGACTCTTATTCAGTCAAGATGCACCCTCTTGGGTATTTCAGAATTCAACCTCACCTAGTTTTAGGCAGGCTTATGTGAGCAGGCTTCTCCCAGACCACTGGGAGACAAGGTGTTCTGGTTAGGAAAATGTACTTTTATGGATCTCAACTTGCAGAGAGCTGCTTTAACAGCATGAATGATGATTGAACAGAGAATGCCATACATCCATTTTATTTCTCTTGCAAAGATCCCTCAGAGGAGTGTCCTGAGACCATGGTTTATAACTATAGCGTGAAGTACTGCAACCAGTCTTGCCGCTCGCTGGATGAAGCTGATCCGCTGTGTAAAGTTCAGATTGCTCCTATGGAGGGCTGTGGTTGCCCTGAAGGGACCTACCTCAATGATGAGGAGGAATGTGTGACTCCAGATGACTGTCCATGCTACTACAAAGGCAAGATTGTTCAGCCTGGCAACTCTTTTCAGGAAGACAAGCTGTTGTGGTAAGCTGCACTAATGATGCAAAGGTTGAATACCTGGGCTTGCTGGGGAAGTCCCTGCTCTAATCCTTGAATGTGGTCATTTTACTGTAAGGAATCATGATTAATTTCTGCTTGATTTTACAAAAGCAAATGATCTCCTGGCAGGACTGGCAGCCACAGTGAAGATTAAGATCCTACATTGCTGCTGACAAACAAGAACTTTAAATCTTGTAGTGTTTGTGACCTGTCTCTATGCAACGTTCACTGTTGTGTAAAAAAATATTCACTTACAGCAGGAGCAAGGTAGGGGCTTTGAGAGGGGAGTTTCTGGCTTTGTGATGAAAAGGAGTCCAAAACATCCCCCTACCATCATCCTGCAGGCTGTTAAAAAAAATGTTGCTCAAGGGAAAAAAGCAAAATCTCAGTTTTTAAACATAAGGAGAAAACTAGGGAGGTGAATACTAAAGGTAAGGTAATTCTCTTGCATCTCCAGTGCAAAACAACTGCCTTTTCCTCATTTTCAGCCAGCTCATGGTAGCAAATAAATGCAAACAAATATCACAAGAGGGCTGAATTATGCAAACAGGGTATTTTTATTTTTAGATGTGTTTTCTCTTTCTCTCTTCCAACTCTTGGATTTTTCTCTGAAAATTTTTTGACTGCTTTGTAGATGCAAATTCACTCAGTAATTTAGGAGGCCTCTTACTTAAGAAGGTATTACTCCCATCTCACAGAGTGGAAGAGAAATGCTGAGGAAACTCTTGATTTAGGAAAGGCATACACTAAACTAGTGGCAGATGAAAGGAAAGAATTTCATGTTTAGATCTTCCTTCGGGGGATGGCAATTCACATCTGTACCAAATATTAATTTTGCTGGGAATTTGTTATTTGTGTTACTAGCAAAGCTTCGCAGAGGCTTTCTCTCTAGTGAGAGAGACAAATGTGAAGAGCTGATGTGTTTCATTTTATGGAATCTCTTTAGCAAATGCATTCAAGGAAGATTAGACTGCATTGGAGAAACTGTCCTGGTAAAAGGTGAGATTTTGTTAAATAATAGCATTATAGTGTCAGCTAGTGTTTATAATGTTTCTCTGTACATCTCTTGCTTTCTGTAGCATTTTAGTCTTTTGCACATTTTTACTTTCTCCCTGTAATTTGTGAGTTATTGGTAACAGTTGTCTTTATAAGAATGTCCCCAGAGTTGCTGAGTTCTTTAAAAGATGATACTTCCCCAAGCTCAGAGGTTGTTTGCCTCCTTCTGTTGGTAGACAGAATGGAAATCTAATGGAAACTGTAAATGAGAGACATATGCTACCCTCTGAAATGCCCAATTCAGTCACACAGAGGGGCTGATGACATCCTTATCACTTTCACCAAATGACCCTCTTACAATGTTCTTCATCCCATAGATTGCCCAGCTCCTATGTACTACTTCAACTGCAGCTCGGCGGGTCCTGGTGCCATTGGATCAGAGTGTCAGAAGAGCTGTAAGACGCAGGACATGCACTGTGTAAGGGCTTCACCTTCTGTCACGAGAGTGGGACAACATGATTGTGCACGTCTGATTGTCCTGAACAAATGCCAGCAGTAACAGATTACACTGTTCACAAGACCAGTCGCCCCACTGATAACACTGCAGCTGCAGCTGCTCACCTAGCTGTGACGCCTGTAGCCTGATTGTTATTAACTTACTGGCACGTAAGATTTTGAAAAGGCAATCCAAAAAGTCTGAAGTGCAGCACTAACACTTCTGGTTCCCTGTACGTTCTGTGCATTAATATATTGCCTCGTATCATGTTTTTATATATGCAGTACGTCACAGAATGTGTCTCTGGCTGCATGTGTCCCGATGGGCTGGTGTTGGATGGCAATGGGGGATGTATTCCCAAAGACCAATGCCCATGTGTCCATGGAGGGCACTTTTATAAACCTGGCGAAACCATCAGAGTTGACTGCAACACATGGTATGTTATTCCAGGGAGTCTCATTTTGTAACAAAGGCTGTTAAAAATAGTGCATAGTACACCCATGGGGCAGGATGCCTTTGAAACCTTTCTCTTCACCATCAGAATCATTAAACATCTAGTAAAAATTAACAAAAGGGAGCATTTCCTCTCTGCACCACAATGCATGAGCCTGTATTTAAGGGAATGGGTACCAAATGTCAAAGAATTTCTATCGTTTTTTACAAACTGCTTCCACTCCAGCTTTAGAAATCCCAGACACATCCAGGCTGGTTTGTGGCTGCTCATTGTATAAGGAAGAATGGAGTCTGTCACTCAGCTCACCCCCAGAAAAGGGTTGAATGTAGAGGAAGGAGGAACCACAGTGATCTTGCAGCAACCTGCAATTCTTCTGGGTGCACAGATCTCCCAGTAAGACAGATGAATGCTCCAGTTGTTCCAACTGCTGGTACAACACTGCTGTAGTTCTCATAGATATTATTTATCGTGGTGGGTAAAATTCTTTGAATCCTTACCCATTATTTAGTGAGAAAATAAAAGAAGATAACAGCCAGAAACACTGCTTTGATTATCACTAGTACAAGCAATACGTTTAACATGTGAGGCCAAACCCTGATAAGCAGTTGTTCTCCCAGAGGCCATTAAGAGGTTTTATTGCAGTGAGGTCTTTGTTTTCTTATGAGAACAGATCGCACACAGGGAAAATAACTGCAGAGTATCTGTGCTAAGGGAACAACAACAAAAATTTTCTGTCTGTGCTGCCCCTCAGCTGGAGGTGAAGTCTGCCAGGGGAGGGTGGGAGGTAATGTTGGTTTGCACACCGTGATAAGGAACTGAACTGGCTGCAAGGTATGTTAAATATGGTTGAATTATTATTATATTATTATTAGTTCTTCATCTTGAACTTAGGTCTTAAATCCCCACTGTCTGCTGTCAGGCCTTAATGATTACAGTGCTATTTAGAAAAAAAAAATCAAAATACACATTGTGTCTTGGTAGAAAAAATGAATTTTGTAATTAGCAGTCCATTATATGGCATGGTCTCAGAGTAGATTACTTTGAAGCACTGCAGAGGATTCAACTTTCAGTTATTCAGCCTATGTTTGGAGTTAAGGAAAAAACACACCTCATACAAAGATGGTGAACCTTTGCATTTCAACCCCCAGCACCTGTAACAAAAGGCAGTGGAACTGCACAGACAATCCCTGCAGAGGAACCTGCACTGTGTATGGCAACGGGCACTACATGAGCTTTGATGGGGAGAAGTTTGATTTCCTGGGAGACTGTGACTATATCTTAGCTCAGGTATCCCACTTTTTGTATTCTTATCCACGTGCTCTTCACAGCTTACACTGCAAGGTTCCTTTTGAGAAATGACTTGATAAGACAAGGAAAAATGGTTTCAAACTAAAGGAGGGGAGGTTTAGACTGGATTTGAGGAAAAACTGTTTTATAGTAAGGTAAGTGAGACACTGGAACAGATCGTCCAGAGAGGCAGTGGATGCCCCATCCCTGGAGGCACCCAAGGTCAGGCTGGAGGGGCTCTGAGCACCTGATCTAGTGCAGATGTCCCTGTTCATTGCAGGGTTGTTGAACCAGATGGACTTTAAGGGTCCCTTCCAGCTCAAATGATTCTATGATTCTATAAAGGCTGTCTCATGTAAAGTAATGAACACCGGTGAGCTGAGCTGAGCCCCCCCTGCTCTTGTACTCAGAGCAGATACATATCTTCCATACAAAACCAAAGCAATTAACCCTCAGAAATGACACAAGAGGGCACTGTGTGATCCTAAATGATTAACTTCTGGGCTGGGCTGCCCTTTCCTGGTGTAAATCCACCATCTGCAAAGGAGGGGATTGATGTGGCATTGAAAATTAATGTTTCTCTGGATCATTCAAGAGTGACAGTAGGGACAGCAGGTTGACAGAGCATCCTGATCTAGCTGTATGTGTCCCTGTTCACTGCAGGGGAGTTGGACCAGATGGCCTTTAACGTCCCTTCCAATTCAAATGATTCTGTGATTCTATTTTATTTATTTATTTATTTATTTACATCAAAAGCATGTAGAAGTTAGCATATGGATCTCAACTCATGTACCACAATTACATGTAATAAGGTAGTACTGAATGAGACACTTTCTCATCTCCAAATCACAGTTGTTTTTGCTAATATTGAGAAAAAAGTATTTAAAAACATATTGGCTATGCAGGACTGGTGTTATGACAGGCTCCTTTTTTTACCTCAGCTTTTCTCTTTGAAATTCCTGTCCAAATAAGTATGAACAGTTCAGCAGCTGTTTCTTCTAACACGCCTGGAATTTTGGTGAACTCATGATAAAAAAGCAGAAGTCAGGTTGATGTATTTAGAGCTCTTGAAAATGTTTAAGACTGGAGTAATTACATGAAAAGATCTAACTCAATGTTATCTTATTTTTCTAAGGATTTTTGTCCCAATAACATGAATGCTGGCACCTTCCGAATTGTAATTCAGAACAATGCCTGTGGGAAGTCACTCTCCATCTGCTCCCTAAAGATCACACTGATTTTTGAGGTTTGTCTAGAATCGTTCCTAACTGAGGAGCTGTAGGCTTGATTTTGCAGCAGTTAAATATACTTTCTCCTTATATTCCAGCTCCGTTGTTGCTACAGAGTACCTATGTTAATCAAATAGCTGGAAAGCAAAGGCAAGCAAGCTGAAAAAGGTGTAGGTAGTTGGCATTAGCAGGGCTGGGTACTTCTGCAGGGAAGGGGGCAGGGGGTCAACAGCACTCTGCGTACATATGTGTGTATGTATGCATCTGTGATATTAGTGGTGCATGGGTGGGAAAAAGAATTAGAGACCATATTGCATATTTCTGTGCCATGGTTTGTGCACAGGGCAGATGTCAAGCATGGAGGGAAGAGTTTCTTCCTTCCAGCTCAGCTTTAGCATTTCCCCAAAGCGAACACAAAAGAACAAAGAAATGTATCCCAGAGTGGGGGGTGAGGGTAGGGTGAAACAAAGTGGCGTGACAAGGAGTGTTCCGGCATGCCCAATTACCCTTGCACTCGGGAGCTGTTGTGCCAGCAAAATTGATTTCATCTAGAATGAGGACAATTTATGTGACCGTGAAGTAAGACTTGTCATGCATGGGCAGATGTTTCCCATTGAGCTCAGTGGGTCTTGTCTTTCGCTCACGTGTCCTGGGATAGGCCAAGATGCAGTGCAAGAACTACAGAAAAATGAAATGAAGGACAAAAGACAGAATACCAGAGCCGTTACTCTATTTGGTTTCCTTCCATGCAATATATTTGTTCTTTGTAGAGCAGTGAAATCAGGCTTTTAGAAGGAAGAATTCAGGAGATAGCCACTGATCCAGGAGCTGAGAAGAATTATAAGGTGGATCTCAGAGGAGGTTATATTGTGATTGAAACAACTCAAGGGATGAGCTTCATGTGGGACCAGAAGACGACAGTTGTTGTTCATGTGACACCATCTTTCCAGGTAGGTGCAGAACAGACTGAGTTACAATTTCAAACTCAAAGTCATACACCCAGAACTGAAACCCCAGTTTGAAATTCAGGGCTTGGAGAAGTGTTCAGTCCCGTGGGCAAGAAGCAGTGAGTGGGCCGTGCTTCGTGTTTCATTGTCCAGTTGGTATGGAATGCTCCAAAAATTTGGGAGCTAGAAGTAAAGCCAGGTATTGTGAGTACTGGTGGGCTAAAAGAGTGATCTTGTCACTTCTAGTACAGCTTTTTCTGAAACATATTTTGATGGCTGTTTAGAAATTCGCAGCTATTTTTCCTTGGCTTGTTCTGTAGTTTATTTCTGTCAAAGAGTGGGCTACGCTTAAAATAACCAAACCACTTACTGCGCCTACACAAATTACTCAGGGAAAAGTCTGCGGCCTTTGTGGGGACTTTGATGGCCGCTCAAGGAATGACTTCACAACCAGAGGGCAGTCTGTGGAGATGAGCATCCAGGAGTTTGGAAACAGCTGGAAAATAACAAGCACCTGCTCCAATATCAACATGACAGACCTGTGTGCTGATCAGCCTTTCAAATCTGCCTTGGGACAGAAGCACTGCAGCATCATTAAGAGTAGTGTCTTTGAAGCATGCCACAGTAAGGTAATCCTATTCTCCCACCATCAGTACTTTCACACCAGGCATTAGTTGCTATTATACAGCACATTTGTGCACAAATTGTTACTATTAAAGGCTATTACACAACATCCTTGAGAACAGGGGCTACCTCTCTCAATACCTTTCCTTACTGCTATGGCAGATAAATGCTGCTGTTTGGCACTGGGGAAGCAGTGGTGCCTGTTTTGAGTAACCAAGGACAAAGAGGATAATAGTTGGCTACTAGACGTTAAAAGCTGGGTATCAGTTTGTAACATCAGGAGATAACAGCATAGGGCTGTTTTTATGCGTATCCTTGGGAAAGTTTATTCAAATTACCGAAAGAAAGAAGTTACTTTGTTTATTTTAGACATATCAAATTAATTTAAACTGAAACAGAGCTGCTAATTCTTAATGAAAATGCCTATGTGAGGCTTCAGTGCAATTTAGTAAGTCACTTAAGGAGTGAACTTGGCCTAATTTCCTTGGATAGCTCATGCTGATACAGGTTATAATGCAAGAAATGTGAAATTCAGTGGAAAATAGAATTTCATTTTATATTCCATCACTATCTATCAATTAGAAAGCACACACACTATATAGTTGTGCTAACCCAAAGCCAGGTAGTTTAATTCTGCAGAAATTATGCTTGGAAAGATACCTGATTGTAAATGGCAGTACACAAATAAGAAAGAAAAGATTTAAACTCGCATCTACCAGACAGGTGAAAATAGAAAAGTACCTCTTGTAAAACATCCTAGCTCTGTCTGACAAGCCCAGACTGTCACAGACAGTTCTGCTGAAGAAACTGCCAGGGATGGCAGAAATTCAGAGCCCTTTCATTAAAATGTAGAGCAAGAGGTACAGCTGTGATAACAGCTCTGTTGGTGTTTTGATAGGTGAATCCAATACCATATTATGAATCCTGTGTTTCTGACTTCTGTGGCTGTGACAGTGTGGGAGACTGTGAGTGCTTTTGTACCTCAGTGGCTGCTTATGCAAGAAGCTGTAGCACAGCTGGTGTCTGTATCAACTGGAGAACGCCAGCCATCTGCCGTAAGTACTGCACTGGAAGGGCACACAGAAAAGAGGTGCTCCGTGTGTTTGGGCACATGGGGGAGAAAGAAGAGCAGAATTCTGGTATCTCAACATGTTTGTGACTTAATAGGATCTTGTTTGCAAGAATTAGAAAACAAATCCTTCCCAATGTCTGAGACTTGGAGGATTTCTTGTTTTTGTTTTTCCTTCTGTCCCAGCTGTGTTCTGTGATTACTACAATCCACCTGACAAACATGAGTGGTTCTATAAACCCTGTGGAGCACCTTGTCTAAAGACCTGCAGGAACCCACAAGGAAAATGTGGAAACATACTGTACAGTTTAGAAGGTAATTCTTCCTTGACTTTGACGCAATTTGTTGAAGATTTGTCTGATTTTAAATGCTTTAAGCAGCAAGATTGCTGTCTTACCTGGGAGGAATATCTCATTTGCTCTAGAAACTCACTGACCGTGCCTCGCCTGAGGCTAATTCTCTGTGCCATAGTACCATTTGAAACAGAATTTGCATGTTATTTTTAAACTGGGCAGAGATAAAAAGTCAGTCTAAATTTGTGAAGAATAATCATCTGTTGACAGAGTTCATTAAAACTTTCAGAGGAGAGGGGAAAAAGAGGATATGGAAAATGGGAAAATGAATAACATTTATACTGGATCATATTCATACTGGGATAAAATTTGCATCTGTTAGAGGTGTTTATGATTGCCTTGAATCTTCGTAAAGCAGGCTAAAGACATTTTGTTTAACTTTCCAGGCTGTTACCCAGAATGTAGCCCTGACAAGCCCTATTTTGATGAGGAGAGGAGGGAGTGCGTCTCCCTCCCTGACTGCACTTCATGGTAGGTCAGTTGATGGTAAGGAAGATACAATAGCACTAGAGAGCTATGCCCTGTATAGTTTATGTTCACAGGAATTGCTGGCAGCAACAACCATTAAAACCTGAAGGAGCAGGCTTTTTTGTTGAAATAGTTATGTCTGCAGACAGATATCATTGCACACATATTTCCACATACTGATTCAAGTCAGTAAAAACAAGTTTTCTCTCCTCTTCTTTGTCTTCAGCAATCCTGAAGAGAAGCTGTGTACCGAAGACTCCAAAGGTAACGTTTGATCACCTTTCATTGAGACTGGAACACCCAACATCACATGTTGAGAAATCTTCTAGAGGTGCTATTTTCTGTCCTCTAACTACATAAGATACCTAGACAGTTAGGCTTAAGAGCAGCCTGATGTGCTTCAGGGACACACTTGCTTGTTAACTGCCATTATATAGGAGAAGCCACATCCTCAAAATGCAGGGTGACTCAGTCAACAACACTTCTTCAATTGTGCTGATTTTTTTTACAGTAATATAGATACATCTTTTTGTGTTTCCTGAATACACATTCTCAAAAAACTACAGCACTTCTTATATACTTACAGGAAGCTGTTCGTTGGTGCACATTCATCACTAGTGGCAATGGAAGCTCCAGGGTCTTAACAGTTATCAAAGCAGTAGTCCCAGCCATATGCCCTGCCAAGAGGGAATATCCCTGTGCTCTATACTGGACAAGGACAGTGCCAGTTCTGTTACTTTCACCAGCCAATAAGCTGACTCTAAGAAGAACCAGCAACAAAAAAATTCCAACTCATTTAAAAAAAAATGAGGTAGACTCCCAGTGCAACTTCTCAAGTAGAAACTGATCATGTTTTTCAGATTGGTAATTCATTTTTGCATACATGAATTGTAAATCCAGAGTTTGATTTTCTTCTCATTTATATTTATATTATGAGGCAGTGTTCTCTGGTACCATGGTATTTACTCTTTTATTGCCTCAGATTGCCTTTGTTGCTACAACGGGAAGACCTACTCATTAAATGAAACTATATACAGCCAGACCGATGGGACTAAGTGTGGTAACGCTTTCTGTGGCCCTAATGGAGTGATCATTAAAACATTCATCCCCTGCAGTACACCATTCGCACCAGCACAAGGTAATATCAAGTCTGTAATTTCGTGTAATTTTTGAAATCCTTATGGTCAATGTAAAGATCTCATAGTTTTAGCCATTTTTCAACATGGCTTTTCCAGTATCTTTGGGTCTTCCATAGCTGACACTGATGTTGTTATTCTCAAAAACTTCATAGTTCTAAATCTTGTTTTTCTCCTTCTCGTCACCTATTATTTCACACTATTGTTCTTACTGTATACTGTTTTCTACATTGGATTAAGTCAGTCTCAAATGACTCATTGGAACAAGAAAATAAAGCTACCTTGTGGTTTAATCTCTTCATAAAATAGAAGTTGCAGGAAAAAGATCAAAAGAAAAGATGAAGCTGTGCCATGATTATAGGAAAAAAAAAAATCAGTGATTTAAAAATATATCCTTTGGTAGCAAATTGTACAAAATAAAGCAATCAAAACTAACATCTTCTCCATTCAAGTGAGTGGATGAACTGAAGACTTGATGGTAAGCTTATTTGTTTCCTGTTTACTACATTTGGTAACAGCTGGAATAAGACATACAATGCTGTAATAGCTAGGAAAGGAGAGGCTATTTAAAGCAGAGTATAGGGTGGCTTCAATAAATTTCTAAATGACCCATCTGTATTTAAATCAACAAATTCTTTACAACTAGCCTTTACAGAATAAAACGGCTTGCCACTGGAAGTCACCTCTCCAAGGTCAGGAGAAGTCCTATGGGATTAGAAAGACAAGAAGACCTTAGTTGGGAATAAAATAAGAGACAGTGTGAGGGATACTTGCTCTCTTCTGTATAAAAATACCTGATGGAGTGTGTGCATTACCCTGGTAGCATAGTGTGTGTATGGGGGTTATTAAGATATATGGACTGTTTTTAGTGTGAACCTGTACAGAATGTGGTGGCGTGTAATAATGACTTTGTTCCTCTTCTTGTAAATGTAGAGAATGTGATAGATGTCATCGAGCTTGAATATAGATAGAGTAGCAGAAGCTTTGGATATTAACTGGTTTAATTTTCTGCAGAACAACTTATGCAACCTGTAACATCCACACCACCGTTATCAACAGTAGCCACTCCCTGTTTCTGCACTGACAATGGACAATTGATACAAATGGGTGAGAAACCAAGCTATTTACTTTTTCTGCACCACTGATGTGGGAAGATGTACTGTTAGATAAATGTGCTCCAGCAAGTGATGATTCAGACTGCTGCAATTACATATTACCAGAAGTTGTTACATCTCTGAACTAACTAACACCTCCAAAACTGCTTTTCACCTGCATCCTGTAACATAGTCCTGGTTTGTATATCCCCGGTATAAAAAAGCTTATATTAGACGTTAACTTTAGTGTAATGCAGCACAACCCCTGAATCCCATAACGTAACACAGTTTTGTAATCCACATTCCTATTCCAAAGTTACAGGAGAGAAGGCTTTTCTTTTTATCTCTTAGTAGCTCCTGAACATGTATATCATGGTCTTTGTGAAGCACTCAGTGATACACTCAGTTTTCTCTTCTTTTGGACTCATACTCAATTCTCTCCAGTGTACTTACTGATGAGCTGACGAAATGCAGATTTGCCACCTGTAGCTCTCTCTCCCTGAGCACTTTTCATTTAGATGAATTGAGACCTGATTCAGTCATTAGATTCAACGATCAGCAGGCAGACACACTGAATGTATGGTGCAGGCAGACCCAGTTACTTCCATGCAGGGCTGAGTATGTGTCTGATCTGTGATGCATAGTCCTTGAGAGTTCACAGCAAACATTTACCAGTTCCAGGGGCAATTCAGTACTAACTGTTTGGTTTTGGCCTTCCAGGAGAAAATGTTTCTCTGCCAATGAATATATCAGGTCATTGTGCTTACTCCATTTGCAATGCATCGTGCCAGATTGAATTAATCTGGGCAGAGTGTAAAGTCGTTCAAACTGAGGCCCTTGAGACCTGTGAACCAAACTCTGAAGCCTGTCCACCAACAGCTGCTCCCAATGCAACAAGCCTAATTCCTGCTACCACGTTGGTTCCTGTGAGCGACTGTCTTGGGCTCATTCCTCCTAGAAAGGTGAGAGACTTGAACGAAGATATAGTTCTTTAGCTAGAGCATTGTAGGCAGGCAGAGTTACCTGAGCTGAAGAACAGCTAGGAAACCACATCTAGTCATGTCGCACCTGCAGAAGCAGTCAAGACCTTATTCCTGAGACGTGCACAAAATGTAGAACAGAAGAAGATATCATAGCTGCATTGATTGCTACATACGTCATATTTTCTGGGTTACAGACACTAGATAGTAAATAATGCCATACCAGATAGGGATCTGAGTGGAGTGTGGTTGGTACATACGTTTGATACATTACTTTGCTATGTTCTTCTCCATCTCTTTCAATCTGTCAATAGTTCAATGAATCATGGAACTTTGGAAACTGCCAGATTGCCACTTGCCTGGGAGAAGAAAATAATATTAAACTGTCCAGCATCACTTGTCCTCCTCAGCAGCTGAAACTCTGTGTCAATGGTTTCCCATTCATGAAACACCGTGATGAAGCTGGTTGCTGTGAAGTCTTTGAGTGCCAGTGTAAGTACTGTGGCAAGTGAATTTGTGAAATTTTTGCTATGAATCTTTGTGAACAACATTTGTATTATGTTTGTATTGATTCAGTAAGGTGAAATAGAGCAGAATTCCCACATAAAACATTAGGCATTAAGAGCAGATAAAAATGTGTTTGCCAAGTTAGCTTTTCTTCACCATTTTCAGATCTCACTGAAAAAGATTAAAAGAATTAAAACCAGCTTGAGGCTGAGAAACTAAACTTGAAGTGTGTCTTCCAGGTATTTGCAGTGGGTGGGGAAATGAGCATTATGTGACTTTTGATGGAACATATTATCACTTCAAAGAAAACTGCACGTATGTCCTCGTGGAGTTAATTCAGCCCAGCTCTCAAAAGTTCTGGATTCACATAGATAACTACTACTGTGGTGCCACCGATGGAGCAATTTGTTCAATGTCCCTACTCATTTTTCACTCCAATTCTCTTGTTATTCTGACACAAGCGAAGGAACATGGAAAAGAAACAAACTTGGTAAAGTACTTTGTTAAAATGAGCTCTCATTACTTTGCTGTAGTTACATTACTCTACTGCCAAATGCCTTGCCATGTCAAAGGATGAAGCTTGAGAAAAATAGAGCTGTAGGAAATGCAGTTACATTGCTTCCTTGTTCTTTCTTTTTTCTCTGTATCAGCAAAACTTAGTATATTCCAAAAGCTTGAAATTGTCACACAATTTATGGTGGTTTTTTCTTAACATAAGTATTTAGGTGTAAATTACAACATATTAAAAAGGAATAATCAGGAACTGTCTAAATGACTGCCTTTTTCAGATTTCATTTTGTGTACCTGAGAGCTGAGAAGTAGCTCTTCTGAGTTACATGAATTGTATATACTATTGAACAGAAAAATGTCCACGAAGACCTTTTGTTTCTCTTCTTTTTAGGTTTTGTTTAATGATAAGAAAGTTGTTCCAGACATCTCCAAGAATGGAATCAGGATAACCAGTTCTGGCCTTTACATTATTGTTGAAATACCTGAGTTAGAAGTTTATGTCTCTTACAGTCGACTTGCATTTTACATAAAACTCCCTTTTGGAAAGTATTATAATAATACCATGGGACTGTGTGGTGAGTGTGCTCATCAGCTGACAGTAAAGAACATAGTAATTTTTCCTCCTTCTTTCTCATTTCCAAATTCTTGCAACTTCAATGATTGCTGTGTTACAGAAATCTTAACAAATGTATCTCTTTTTGATAGGAAGACACTCTCAGAAGATAATGTCTTGAGCCACTTCCTTCCACTCTATACATTTGCTGGAGACAAGCTCTTTCTAAGCTCTTACTTTTGATCATACCTACTCATTATGTAGGGTCTTCAACAAGTCAGAGCCATCTCAGTTGCTTTAGCCATCCAGAGAAATGCACTAGGCAACACCTTAGCTCTGATCTTCATGGCAAACTATTCCCTCTAGCCTTCTACTTTTGAGCCCATTTAGGATTCTGTGTGTCATTTCTTTCCCACAAGAACTTCCCACCAGCTATTGCTCTGTTATGTAAAAACAGCTTTATCAGCATCAAACAGCCCTGAATTGTCTCTTTGTTTATATTTTGCAACCAGGTACATGTACCAACCAGAAGTCTGATGATGCTAGAAAGAGGAATGGTGAAGTCATTGAGTCCTTCAAAGAGATGGCTTTGGATTGGAAAGTCCCCGTTTCTACCAACAGATACTGTAACCCAGGCATCTCAGAACCAGCTAAGATTGAAAATTATCAGCACTGTGAGCCTTCTGAGCTGTGTAAAGTCATCTGGTAAGATAACTTCCACGGAGGCCAAATAATAAGTCCACAAGACAATTTTGTGCTTAACTATATTACTTGGGTGAGTTGCTTATACGACACAGTAAAAACATGAGTTCTAGCATACCTTCCAAAACTGAGCAGTGAACTGATGTATGAATGTTCCCAAGTTTGGCAGTTGTTTTTCAGCTGCAGCAGCATCAGACCTCCCTTAACTGTGTGTGCTCCCTCTGCCTGTGGTTTCTTGATAAGTTTAGCAGAAACCAGCAATCACTCAGCACCTGTCTGAATGCTGTGGATGAAAAAGAATACAGTCAGAATACAGCAAGCAAATGTGTATGTCTGTTTTTTAAATAATGTTGTTTAAAATATGATTGCCAACCACGTTGACATTACAATGTCAATGTATAAAATTACAGACATGAACTGCTCAGAAGCCTTGTCTTTGCACATGTCATTCCAATGTAAAATTGCTTTGTTTCAAAGCATTGTAAAGAATGGGAGGTAAAGCTCATTCTTAATTGAACCATAGAATCATTAAGTTTGGAAATGATCTCTAAGATCATCAGTTCCAACCATCTACCTACTGCCAACATTGCTCACTGGGCCACGTCCCTCAGTGCCACATCTCCACAGTTCTTGAACTCCTCCAGGCATGATGATCCACCACCTCCCCGGACAGCCTGTGCCAGCACCCCAATACACTCAGTGGGTGTACTGCCAATCACAGCAACTTCTCTTTGTACTTTTGCCTTGATGTTTTCTCTGAGTGGGGATCGGTTCAGCTGAGTTGAATTCTAGTGCAAGGAAGTAAAATGCTCTGTTTCCTTGTTTCCTTCCTTTGCAAAGGAACCTGACTGAGTGCCACCACGTGGTCCCCCCGCACCCCTACTATGAGGCATGTGTGGCCAGCAGGTGCTCACAGCAGCACCCCAGCACTGAGTGTCAGAGCATGCAGACATATGCAGCCTTGTGTGGGCTCCACGGGGTCTGCGTGGACTGGAGGGGGCAGACGAGGGGGCAGTGCGGTAAGCCTGGCAAACACCTGCTGCAGAAGTGGCTCTGATCAGCTTTTTCATAACGTACACACTCATTTCTATTCCTCTGCATCAATACTTCTTTAGCTGCTCAGGACCTAAGAAAAACGGGAACAAATTTAAAAAAAAATAAAATAAAATAAAAATTGCAGTCTAGAAATAGTGCAAAACAAGTGGGAAGCAGGTCCATGGGCTCTCCTGAGAAGCTTGCAGAGTGGGTTGGGACATCTCTCACTTCTCTCCCCTTCGTGTTAGCAACAAATTCATCACTAGATGGCAATGCATAGCTTTTCTTCTCACTGCCTGCGCAGGGGCCTTTGATTCTGGTTAAGCACTGCTGGTACTGCTGCAAGCACTTGCAGAATGTATGAAGTTCCTCCTGCTGAAGATGCAGGGACCCCTTGCCGGGCAGGAGCTTGGGCTGTGTTGGCTGCTTGTCCATCATGCACTGAAGGGTACAAGTGGTCCTGGGCTTTCTAATTCCTGTGTTGTGATGCTCTACAGAGGCCACCTGTGCTCGGGATCAGGTCTACAAGCCATGTGGGGAAGCAAAAAGAAACACTTGCTTCAGCAGGTGAGTCATTTCCTATGGCAAAAGCTCATAACTTGAGGAGTCCCAAGGAAGGCTTAAAGATAACATTCCCCTGGGTTTTAGGTGTCTGCTTGTCCCTAGTGCACGTTTCTGCCTCTCATTTGTTTCTGTTTGTATTCTAATTGTGCAGAGAAGTTGTTATGGACACCCTCCCCTCACAAAACAACACACCAGTGTTTGTTGAGGGATGTTACTGCCCTGATGGAAATATTCTGCTGAATGAACATGATGGCATCTGTGTTTCTGTCTGCGGTAAGAAATAATGTAAAAATTGGGATAAGGCGGGATGACAAGGCCCCATGTAGAAGTGCACATAAGGGAGATGTTCTGGGTACAGAGGAAATGAAGGGCCCTTCCTAGGTAGGCTGGAAATGCTTCTGATTGACAGTTTCCTCCTACTTTTGCATATAAAGTGAAACTTTTGCAAGATCAAAGATAAGCATATTTAAACTATTAAGCTAATATAAGATATTTTGGCTACATAACCTGTGAATTTTCACACTTTGTCTTTCTGTTTGTGTCCGTTTCTCAGATTTCAAGAGCCTCCTATTTCTGTCCTGCTGCTTCTGCTGTTTTCCCCAGTTCAGTTATCACTAATGGAATCTAATTTGTTTTGTAGGTTGCACTGCACAAGATGGATCGGTGAAACAGGTAAGGCATCCATTAATCTAATGCTTCTAGTTTTTGTCTTCTAATGACTACCTCTACTGTTTTTACAGCCTAGGGAGGCTTGGGAGCATGACTGTCAATACTGTACTTGTGATGAAGAGACCTTCAATATCTCTTGCTTCCCCCGCCCTTGTGCTAAATCCCCACCAATCAACTGCACTAAAGAGGGCTTTGTACGTAAAATAAAACCACGTCTGGATGATCCATGCTGCACAGAGACAGTCTGTGGTAAGTCACTGATTCATGTGCCATCATGTCATCAAGTAGCATCATTTGCCTCATGGTGACCCAACAGCTAGCAGATTCAAACAAGCACACTGGAGTAGTAATTTATTCTTGCTGTCAAAAAAGTCCTCCTCTAATTCAATTTGTATTCTAAACTACTGCTATGACCTACTAGGCATCTTCTCCTCATAGTCTACTCAGGCCCCAGATATTTATTCCTAACATCCATAGGACACTGCAGGACAAGGTTATCCTGGCAGCATTGGGATGTTTTCATCTTCCTTATTCCTTCATACCCCCGAACAAAGATTCATTGGGCTCCTTTGGATGTCTGGTGGGCACTGCTCAGAGCAGAGTGCTCTGCCTTGCATCTCCCTACTTCTATGTCTCTGACCCTCAACCACTACCTCTTCATTTTTTCCACTCTAACTCATTTGCTTTTAACCCAACACTTATCTCTGTCATTTCACTTTTTCTCTGATGAGCATGTATATTTTGTTAGAGATGACATCCAGTAGAGGAAACATGGGCTAGAACTATATGCTTTACGGTAAGAAAAAGAGCTTTGCAGCAGGTCAAGCTTCAAGAAACTTAATCTGAACAGAACCCAACCTCGAAAGATGCTTGGTTTGAGAATAATCTATTTTCTGGATGTTTGAGCCTTAGGCTGTGAGTAAAACAGCTGGACAGGATGATCTGATTTACTTTATCTCCATTTGTCCATTGCAGAATGTGATATAAAAACTTGCATTATCAACAAAACAGCGTGCGACTTAGGTTTCCAACCAGTGGTAGCTATATCTGAGGATGGTTGTTGCCCTATCTTCTCCTGTAGTAAGTACCATGTTTCCCTAACATGCTCCTTTGAAGTCTTACACTGAGAGGGCGATGAGGCCCAGGCACATGCTGCCCAGAGAAGCTGTGGATGCCACATCCCTGGAGGCACTTGGGGCCAGGCTGGATGAGGCCCTGGACAGCCTGATCTGGTGATCAGCAGCCCTGCCCACGGGAGGGGGTTGGAACTGGGTGATCTTTGAAGTTCCTTCCAACCCAAGCCATTCTAGGATTCTATGATACTATGATTTTTAATTCCTTGAACTATTTCAGTTTTTCTAAATGAGTCCCTCCCTGGTGCGTTTTGTGGAACAAGAATAAGTGCTGTAAGTTTTCTGTAGATAATATTCAATGAAATATCAGTGTGTGATTGATCAAATACTGAATTTGTATTACAGTGAACATATCTAGAAGTTCCGCTGCCAAATCTTGTTTCTGGAATTGCATACCTCACCCAGCTTCTCATTTACATAGTAACTAGCAAGGTGGCTAACAATAAAGAAAAGCTCATCTAATTTCAAGTACGGGTAAAACTAGGTGAAGTAAATTAGTTTTCCCATATGGAAAATACCAGGATATATAATGCATAACATTTGAGCAGATGTTGCCCACGGGTTTCAGAATGACCGTTAGCAATGTGTACTAGCTGTGCTTTTCCTTCCATTGTGCAGGCTATGGAGGCTTAGCAAATAAACCCAATTCTACTCTCTGTCTTCTCTAAGACACTAAGAATTCAGAGCTGAGTACTATAATGGTAATATCATTCCTAGCACATCCTTTTCATTTTCTTTTTCTTACAGTACCAAAAGGTGTATGTGTTTCTGAAGGAGTTGAATTTAAGGTAGGTCTTCTTGCAGATACTTCTTTCCACAGGTTAATGCAGCCTGAATCAGAATTTTATGAACTTGTTACTGTCAACAATCACATAAGAAACAAGATTAAAGTGGTCCATAACTGTTTCCTGCCACTAACCTTATGTGTTACTGGAAATATTAATGAATAGGTAATCCTAGAGATTAGTAGCTTCATTAGTAAACAAAATAATTAGAGATCCTTAGGTTTTAGAGAGTAGAAGTCAGAATTGTGATGGAACACAAATTTATAAGCTTATTAGATGCTGTGAGATTAATAGATAGATCAAACTGAAAAAAAAATGAAGTATGGAGTTTATGAGATAATGTAACAACTCACACAATATGTTCAGCGCACTTGGGTGTGTCAACCTCATGCAAAACTTGTGATATCGACAGCGTCAGTTTCACAATTAAAGATCTGAGACATTCTTTCCAGGAAGTTCTGCCAAAAATAAATACTGATATGATCATTATTTTTCAATAGTCCGGGGGATGTATGTTTCTTCACACCCACCAATTTCTTGCCATTGCCTGTTTTCTCTCTGATTTCCTTTATCTTTTCAGCCTGGAGCAGTGGTGCCAAAAAGCTCTTGTGAAGACTGTGTGTGCACGGATGAGCAGGATGCTGTGACGCAAACCAACCGCATCCAATGCATCCCAGTGAAATGCCAAACCACCTGCCAGCAGGTCAGTGCTGCACGCAGTCCCCACCACCAACAATGGCTGTTGAGAGAGAGTACTGTAAATCTGGGGCAGTACAAGTGCTGTCTTGCTGAAGGGTAGCAGGATATAATCTTCTGTTCAAGTTTTGTAAAGTCCTTTTTACAGTGCCGGCCATTTTTGCTCTAGCAAACAGAAGAAATTACCCAAGGAGGGATGCCTTCAAGATGAATGGCTGCAGAGCTACTAAGGAGAAGTCTTACTGCTGAAAGATGATGTTTATGCCATTCTGTTGGTGTTGTTTTCAGCTCAAAAATTAAGATCACTGAGAAACCACATGGCTGTTTATGTGTTTCCAGACACTACTCAGTACTCATGAGTTGAGAGTCTGAACAAAAACTGCTCAGTCTATTTCTGAACATAAGCAAAGAATGGTTCCTTCTCTTTCTCATCCAGATAAGGCTAGACTCTGTACCCATCCTAAAAAATTGATAAAACCATTATCCTTCATCTTGAAGCCAGCAGCACCCATGAAAAGACTGATGGATACCTAAAGCACAGGGAAGGAAATAACTGATGCATGATCTTCATGTGTTTGACAGTGACGACTCTGGTGAATAATCATATCATATCAAGCACTGGTGGTAGACTTTGCAAATAATCTTATGATGAATTAATTTATTGTAACTTGTGTGTTAGCAAAAAGAAGAGTAGCTTAAAGCAGGGTCTACACGGTAAGTGAAGCGCCCCAGAGGTCACTATTTAAAACTGGAAAGAAATTGCCAGCTTTAGTTGTCAGGCTTAAAGTGGTTCCAACAGCTTTCTAAAGGAAAACAGAGGTGGGCTCATTTCCCCTGCTATCTCCAGTGTGGCTTTGATCCAAAGGTGTTTCATGAACAAGGTAGTGCAGCTAAATGGTGGCCTTATTCCCACAGGGTTTCCGCTACGTGGAAAAGGAAGGTCAGTGCTGCAGCCAGTGTCAGCAAGTGGCTTGTGTGGCAAACTTTCCATTTGGCAGTGTGACCATTGAGGTGAGCGCTCCCTTACTTTGCATGCCAAGCTGAATTGACTTCAATGCTTTTAGAAGTAGTGCCATACATTTTGAGGCTGCAAAGACCTTTCAGAGATTAGAAATTATCTGTATTTGCAAAGTATACATCAGAGTTTATATGACTGCTCTCTTTGCTGTGAGCATCTTGCAGACACTGCTGTTTCGAAAATAATTTATCTCTGTCGGGAAAGGAAATCATGTCACTCCCTCTTCCTGGCATGCAGCAGAGAGAAGGAATTTGTAGGGGGTGGTGACATTGTGTAATACTGCAGAGATAAGTGAAGCAGAGAGCTGGCTTCACATTATATTGCTCCAGTACTGGAAACAGAGTCATTATCTTGCCCTGAAGATACAGGGCTGAATAGTTTGATCAAGCCATATAACTGTACTAACACTTGTTACAAATTTGCTGGGCAGAAATTGAAAGTGTTATAGCTGCTATAGGGTACGTAGTGCACCTCAGTAACACAGCCAGGTAATACACTAGGTCTTCTCAGCTTAGTGTTGCGTAGATGTGAGCTGAGCCTCAGGCTGGCTGGCTGCTTTTATTACCTCCTGCTATTGCTGTGAACAGTTAATGACACTGTCTCACCCAGTGGCTATTGTTTTATGTGATATTTCTCCTCTGGTAGCTCTTGAGCTCTGCATCTTTTCTGTTTCATCCTTTCCTTCCTTGAAAATTTATGTTGCAATTGGCTTCTCTTGTGCCAATATAGAATTTTTATGCTTCCACTTAAAAGGTGGTTACCATGAGGAGGTTTTATCCATTAACCTCTATCATGAAGATTGTTTTCCTCTTTCAAACGATTTGCTTTTCTTCCATCTATTAAAAACCGGCTGAAATCCTGTAGAATGACTTTTCTTTTGTTTATATTTCATTCAATCCATATTACCAGATATACATCATGGTATCTCTTAGCATTTCTGTTCATACCTCCATATTTATTCTGCCACCAGTTTGTGCTCCTTTCCATGTAAGTGACCAGAAAAGGGATTTTGTGGAGGCTGGTAGTCAATGAGCTTGGTAGATGTGAAATCAGCATCTCAGCACTATCAGATTGATTTGAACATCCCAGCCCTTCTGCCAGGGGCTGTATTACTATTGCATTATTCTGCTTGTATTGTCATACTATGTTATGACTTATTCTTTCTGTTGTTTTTCAGGTTGGAAAGAGTTATAAAGCACCATATGATAACTGTACTCAGTACACATGCACCGAATCAGGGGGCCAGTTCTCCTTGACTAGTACAGTAAAGGTCTGCCTACCATTTGAAGAATCAAACTGTGTCCCAGTAAGTATTTTAGAACTAGGAAAAAAGCCTCTTGAAATGAGCCATGCCATTGCTCTGGGAGATTTCTTTACTCTTTTGAATGGGTCACTTCACTTTTTCTTGACCTTTCTGAGTCAATCATCCTATTCGAAGGAAATGCGCTTTTTCAACTTTGGATGAACTGTCCTAGGAAGCATAACAAAAGTATCTGTGAGCAGTGTGCACACTTTTTGTGAAGTAAAGCACTAGAATTTGAAAGAGGAGAGTCATGGGACAATGACAAAGCAGGATTTTTCATCAACTGACAGCCACTGACTTGAATTACCTTTGGGGTAGCTTTTGTGTAAATCAAGCTGTTCAATTTCAGAGGCAGGTGTCATTCTTTGGCTTTGAATTTGCCTCTTTTGTGCTGGCTTCAACAGAACCTAGGTAAAGTCAGGTATGTGTTACAGAACATCCCACGTGGCTTGAGAGTAGATTTAAAGAAAAGATACTCCCTGATGGATTTTTTTTTTTTTTTTAAAGCTGTTCTCCATAAAACTGGTACACAGTACACAAATGGGTGTAATGAGGAGTTGGTGTGTTGGTTAAGGATGAGGGCATCTTTTTGAACTCCCGTTGTTTCTACCAGCTGCTTAACAAGATGTGCAAGCTAGACTTGAGTATCTGAACTTCTCTGGTTTGCTTTCAATACAGGGGACTGTTGATGTGACTTCAGATGGCTGTTGCAAGACTTGTGAGTATGTTAAATCACTGATTCCCTACTCAAATATGGCTAGGTTCTCCACTGCTTGTAGCCCTCTGCATGCACTGAGAGCTTGCACTTTCCATAGAATGGAAGGCTGTTCATTTTTCAGCAGAGCCTCATAGTTGAGGCTCAAAGCTTACTTTGCTCTTGCAATGAGAACACCATAGCATCCACCCTAAAACTAGAGGTGGTCATAGAATAAATGTTAACAGGCATCACTTATAGTAGTTATAATACAAACTAACTAACTAGCTAACAGAACACTTCATGTCTCCTTGTCTTCGTTCGGCAGCACCTTACATGAACTTCATCATAAGTCTTTATTTGAGCCAGTCACCAGAGAAGTGTCTAGACAAATGGGGAATTGCTTTGTTGAATTGGTGCTTCTTTGTATTCTCTTTGTCGTTTCTTGTGTTGTTTTTTGTTTTTGTGTGTGTTGTGTGTTGCATTTTGTTTTGTTATGTTTTGCATTTAAACTACAAGACATTTTAGTAGAACTATCTGCCCTTGGCTTCCCAGCAGATGTCTTTCCAAATTTCTTTTAGCCCACTGGTCTAACAGCAACGTTTTCCCCCACAGGTATTGACTTGCCACATAAATGCAAACGCAGCATGAAAGAGCAGTACATTGTTCACAAGCACTGTAAGTCTGCTGCTCCAGTCCCAGTGCCCTTCTGCGAAGGGACATGCAGTACCTACTCTGTGTAAGTAGGAAACCTTTTTCTGTGTCTTCCTGGCTTCTTGTTTAAAGAAGTTTCCTGGTTGGGAAACTGGGTGTGCAGAGCAGCAGCTGTTAGCAACGTGACAAAATGTCCTTGGTGCGATAGCAATGCCTTTATCTTAGTCACGAAAATAGGCCCCTCTAAAAAGGGACCATTTAATTTATTAATTTCCAGTCCTTACTCATTTTTTTTCATGGCTCTGGGCTTTGATGGAGTTTTTTCCTGTTCTTTGGTCTCATCTGCATGAATTGTTCAAATGTTGCCACAATGTGTGTAAACCTCAAATCCCCCAAGTTTTTGGTATTTTCCTCACTGATTTCAGAGGATCTGGCCCTGCATGGCTAGTAGCATCCTGGGGAAAGCTTGTTATGTATAAGCATAAAAATAAATAGTAAATTTTGTTCCTTTGCTCATTAGAAGCACTTCTGTTCAGAGTGGGAAATACAGACTGTTTTAGGAAAAAAACAACTGGTAGACTGATGTGCAAATCTCATTTCTGTAGGTATTCCTTTGAGAACAATGAAATGGAACATAAATGCATTTGCTGCCATGAAAAAAAGAGTCACGTAGAGAAGGTGGAACTGGTTTGCTCTGAGCATAAGACACTCAAATTCACATATGTGCACGTGGATGAATGTGGATGCGTGGAAACCAAGTGTCCAAAGAGGAGAACATGAGCATAAACTAAAGGATACATTTCAGCTCCTGTTTCACGCTTCTCTAGCAAGTGGGTAGTTTAGAAAACAGCTGTGAGTAACCTTCAAGCAATGGTACTTCTCTCCTGTGCCTTTTCTTTCTGATATTATATGCAGTTATGGAAATTAGCTGAAGATTTTGCTCTAAATGTCTGTGGAATAAACTGCATTTCAAAGGGAACTCATTCTCTTGTTTCAGTGATGCTGCTAAAGGGGCAAGGTAGCTAATGGCTTTAATCTCATAGTGCTGTATAAACCAAGGTTATCACAAGGCACTACAAAGAAAGCTCCTGCCTTTCAAAAGTCCTGCCTGAAGAAAGTGGACATTACAAAATCATGATGAGATGCTTCAACTGATTTTCCTCAGAAGGGGAACATTAATTATTTCCACAAGGTGGTTCAGTTGGAGATGCAGGTCTCAGTGCAGGGGCACATTGGTGATCTGCTCCCCCATGGTCCTGGGCCTACTTTGGCAACAAAGTCAAGGTCACTGCAGAAAAGCAAGGTGCCTTTTAACTTCTACACAGCAAATACTACACCAGGAGTGTAAAAACATGCTTTAAGTGTACACTACAATATTAATACATTCACGTCCTCTCGCTGTTTTTTCATCATTAGCTAACATCAAAGTTCAAGCTGTGCGTCTGGTGTGAGAGGCCAATGTTCTGATCCACTGCTCCTTGCACAACTATGATTAGTGTTATGAGCAATTTACTCCCAGATAGCACGTTCCATGAGACAGGGTGTTTGTGACAGTATTTTATCTAGACAGGGGTCAAAATAGCTCAGCAATACCTTCAGAGCGTGCAGGTAAGGCAGATGTTTCAGTTGCTTGAGCAATTTGGGCTTTTTGTGACCTGAAAGGGGACTAAGAACTGGGACTTAAGAGCACACTGACCTACAACCTCCTGAGCAGGGGTTTGGGAGCTGTTTTGGAGGGCATAGTTTTGAACTAACACAGCAGCTAACAAGTGCACTAACTCTTAGTTTACCATTTTAAAATGCTGCAGCTACTGAGCTCCAAGTAATTTCTTATTTAATTCTTTTTCATAATAAATCATTGTAATCGATGTCAGGTTATTTTCAAGTATGCTGTCTCATCATGGTGTAACCGATCTTAAAGCTACTGGAATTCTTGACTTTGAATAGGTGTAGGAATTGAATGATATAATTTTTTCTTCATCCCTATGTCATAGGTCCATGTTTATTTGATCGTTACAGTGATGCAACAGAGCAGCCCACATTGTTTCTGTGGGATTCAGCACAGCTGGTTTTAAATAACTAGTTCACCATCCTCCTTCTGGAATGATTTCTCTCCTCCTGAGAATGGTGTGTTAGAAGCCTTAGGGAAAGCACTCATTTTGCAGCACTGAGAGCCACTGTAGCTGAGCGAGACAGCTGAAGTCAGAGGAGGTCTATTTCATTCTTTGTCATTATTTTGTTTCTTTAAAAACAGTGAAAGATAGGCTGGGTGTTCCTAGTAATAGCAGTGGGAACAGTTGATTGCAATGGGAATAACACAGTGCAGGCATTTTTGGTAAACATCAGCAAAAAAATTCAGCAAGATGTTTGTGCTGGTAACAAATTGCAAGTAAACCTTCCATTCCCAACTTCTGTCGTAGTCAATGGACCAGCTTCGGTGTAAATGATAGAAATCCTCAAATAATTCAGATAAACATCAGTGCAATGCAACTCCCTTGGAAGGCATGTGTTGCACTTGCTTGCAACACATAATTTGCACATTATAAATTGCACATTAGCCCAGATAATGTTTTTACTGATACAAATCAAGCACAGGCCTGCTTTTGCAATGCAAAGAACATCAGCAAGGAAGAGGAACGTTCCTTCCTTTCCATCTTTTCCTAGGGGGGAAGAAATCATCCTTGAGTGTTTTTTTGTCATCAGAAGACTAAACAGACTTGAAAGTATTCAGATACAAACTCATTTAAGCCCTGGAAATCAATCATTCTCAATAGGTCTGCTCAGCTAGAATATTAGTGGAAACCCTTTCAATTTCTGCTTTATCTTCAGATGGGAGAAGGACATGAAACACAAAAAAATCTTATCAGACGCACTTAGAAGTCCGTTCTCCTGTGTATTTTACTGTGCTGAGGCTTTATCCAAAAACTGAGAATGCCATTAACTAAAAGGCTTTTTTTCCTGTTCATTTTTTTGACATGCATTTTGCTTTTTAGACAAGTGAAAGGCAAGTGAAATTATTTTAACTTAGAGCTAGAACAGCTTATTCCCATCTGCTGTGCGCTTTCAAACAGAGGAACATGTGCAACCCTTCTCCCTTCAAACCATCCTTGGTACTTCACTTAGTCAGTCTGGCATTTACCTGGCCTGTGCTGTGCTGTCTACAGCACCAGTGGCCAGGATCCTCTGTTTGCAGATGTAGAGTCCTAGTTGGATAAGATGTAGGCAACAAGGTGAAGTCAATTTAACAAAAACTTTCAGGTTCCTCAGCTCAGAGACAGTCAATGGGCCAAACGCCCTCCCTTGCCCCACATGCATGAAAATATAGGGACAAAAATCTGCCTGAAAGCCCCACTTGGCCTGTGGGGTATGACCAAGTTTACCAAGATACTACTACAGCCAGCTCTGCCAGGAAAAAACTGTGCAGCTATTTCTCATATGTGCATGCTCAACCACTCATTTGTAGCCTCGGAGAACCTCTTCCAGTCTGCAAGTCAGACATTCTCCAGCATAATGCAATAAATATCAGTGGCGTTGCTCCAAGTACTGTTTCTTCAGTTCTGTGTGGATTCTTTGCATTGGCATCCACTTTACTAGGGTAGACTCAGGAGAACTACCTTCGGATGAGCCAGTCAAACCAGGGCTCAGCTGGTTTTAGCTCGTAGCTGTTCTTATTATGAGAGGATGGTACTACTCCCACTTGCTGGGAGGTTCTGAGAAAAAAAATACCAGGAAGTATACTGTCCCCATATTACTAAAATAAATATTTGCCAGAGATACTGCCTTGTGTCAGCTGAGCAAGTCCAAAGACACATTATCATGTCACTGATGTGAACTGTGCTAGATTACCATTACAATGTGAACTCTGATTTGCCTACTGGTTAGGTGGTTTGGAAAACTGAATTCCTGTTTTTACATAGTTTAGCTAATTTTTTTGTTTGTGTTTTGTTAACAATTCTTGGAATTTGCAAAGAGGATGAGAAAACTAATTGTCTGCTCTGAATATTTATTTGAGTAGAGGCACTGTTCTTTTACAGACTTTTCTATTGAGTGACTCCCCTGCCTGTAGAATCAGACCACTAGTTTTATCTACAGTGTGCTGTATCAATATCAATCTATTCTAGTATCTGTAATCTTGGGTTGAAAACAAAGACCACGAACTGTACATGCTTTCTAATGCAGAAAGGATTGTTTAAAAGGATGCTGCAACTATTTTCTTTCAATGCAATAGCTTAACAATTAGAATGAGAAATTTGTACTGTAAATATGAAAAAAATTGTCTAAGTATGACTTGGGAAAGTAACCTGATTAGTAACAAACTAGAAAAAGAAGTGGCATGGCAAGTTCAGTGGATCATCTTGCAAGTAAGGGGCAACCAAGCATTGGGCAAGACTTGTGTCTGACTCTTCTACTGAATTCTTTGCTCAAGTGCGTGCTCTTGGCCTTGTTTTTATTTTCTTTCTGATCCCAGATAAGGATGAAGGTAATGGGCCCTCTTTTATGCAACTGTAACACTTCAGTTTATAAACTTTTTGCACTGGTATATACCATTTCATTTGTGAATCTGAAGGTGCCTCACTTGTTTCTGTCAGGCATCCCAAACATGGTCTATAAGAAAGAAGTGTGACAATTTTCCAAACACACCAAAACAAAGGTATCACTTGTGAAAATCTTTCTTTTTACACTTCAGAAGATCTGATTATATAATATCTTCAGGGCAACAATGAGTTTTAAGTATCAGTTTACCCTGTACAAGGCCATTCTCACATCAGTTTAATTCTTTGACAGCATCAGTTCCTCTCTTAGTAAAGCAACACCCTCAGATGTGTGCCCAGTGAATTGGCTTTGTGTCAAAAGTGGATTAGATCAGGAAGCTGCAAAGTTTTAGTTTCTTATGCACTTTATGTTTCCCTAGCTATGAAGACAAACTTTTCATCTCTAGGATACTGGCTTTAATTAATTAATTAATTTGAGGGACTTTGTCTGGTGGCATCCTATAAATCTAGGTTTAGTGTTCTGTTTATAGATAGCCCCACTTCACCCAAGCTTGCTTTCTGTGAAGGACTGTTTTAAAAATAATCTGGTTGGGAAGGAAATTATTTAACTGTGATCCTCCAGAGGAACAAATCCAGTGAAGTTCCCTACTGATATGACTGGGTAGAAGTAAGACAGGATAGCTAGACTGTAGTTCATCTCATCTACCTTCAGGCAAAATAAATATGCATCTGAGACACTGTAAACTTTCAGTGTAGTTACTGACAATTAATATGCACTTCTCCTATGAGCTCAGCTGTCTCCTGGAAGTGCTCTCACCTAGCTCTTGTCTTCATACGCAGTCTAAGATAAGTATAGCTCTACACTGTCTGAATCCTTAAAAGCAATGTAAGAAGCTGATGCATATATACATCAACATATACATTTCTATTGAGAAGCGCCTCAGAAATTTACCTCAAATTCTTACAACTGTGTGCCCTACCTTGAATATCACAACCATCCTCAGGACATTTAGTGAATGATTCTTTCACCCATATGTCCAACAAGAATGATACCGAGAACAGTATCATCATATTCAGTACATTCTTTCAGGTGGGCTTCATCTCACTTACCTTTGATGTTTGTAGCGGTCATGTAAATTTTTTTGTGTGTGCTTTATTTTAATGTAGTTTGTAGTAATTGTCCTTATTCTCACCCATGCTATAGAGAGAGTCATATTTTGAATGACCTCAGTATCTCTTAGCATCACTTCTGCAAATCAAAAGGAGATTAAAATTGGGATAACTTGACAGCCAAGGAGTTTGTTGCCATTTCTATGTGTTTTATATGTCAGTTACATTTGGCTTGAATTTCCAAAGATCACTGAGGAAATGTTCACGCTCTGAAATGTCTTTCTTCTGTGTCAGCACCTCTCCCTACCCTGCTTTTCAAAGATAGTTGTGAGGCAAGTCCCTTGCCACTCCTTTACAGCTTCTTGTCCTCATACCTTTGTGTATCCAGACATTTTTCTGTACTGATCAATCCATTTCCTGCTATACCATAAAATTCTGGCTTAAAACCAGAGTTTAATCTGACCCTTGGGGAGCATTGTTCTACAAACAAAAGGTTACTGCAGTGCCATGTAGCCATGCCAGCAAATCATTGCTCTGTGCTGCTACTTAACTGCATGGAATTGGCTTTTCCCCTAGATCTGTTTCTCTTCACTTCCCCAAGTGCCCCATCTTACTTCTAGGTCTCCAAGTTCCACTTCTTATTTTCTATGTTCTCTAGCTTTCTAACATACGGCCATTTTAGGCTTAGGCATGGAAAAGATTTTCTGGGAACATGGTATAAGTGTAAATTCATTTTTTTCTTACTGTTACGCAGGAAAGTTTTCAGGAGCTGCTACATTCATCATGCCCTTCCTATATAAATAGGCTTGGGAAACCCTTCAAAAAATTGTTATAGTCTGTTACACTCACTCTGTATGATGAAGTGCACATCTAGAGGCCGTTTGCTGAGAACCAGGTCTGCTCTGTCCCATCACTGTGGGTGTTGTTTTCCAGTGTTAAGTGAACATGGTTGGACATCTGCACACTTCCAGCAACAAGTAGTTAATTTGGTGACATTTTCATAATCCGTGTTGTTCTGCTCATGCTGTATTGTAATAATGATCCTTTAAGCCTTCCTAAAATGAAAAGCAGTTTCAGGCACATTCTCACCCTACATGCACACTTGTATAATTGGATAATTAGGTATTCAATTACTGGTCGTACAAAGATTTCTGGCAGAAATAGGAGCTATGCCTACTAGTTCACCTTTTCCTCCTTCAAAATCAATGAGTGGAAAAACATCTGAGAAAAAAATGAAAAAAAAAAATTTCCCAGCACTCTCATATTTTGCTTTCAGAGCAGTGCATGAGAGAATGCTCAACTTCCTGTCATTTTTATTAATAACGAATTAAGTGGCTTGCAATTGATGGTGATTTTTCACTTCAGAGTAAGGCTCAGTGAAAGTAGGTTCTTTGCATCCCAGATATGAGTATCGTAGGGTCGTATAACAACAGGATGTCCCAAGTTGGAAAGGACCCTCAAGCACCTTTGAGTCTAACTGCTGGCTCCACACAGGACCATGAAAAATTCAAACTCTAGGTCTAGAGCAGTGTCCAAATGTCCTTGAACTCCAGCAGCTCATGGCCATGCCATGCACTGCCCTAGGGAGCCTTTTTCATGCCACTGGCTCTCTGGTGCAGAACATTTTTCTAACCCCTACCTGACACTCCCCTGCCCCCTCCTTGCTGTTCCCTTGGGTCCTGTCACCAGAGCAGAGATCAGTGCTAATGCCACATAGATCAACCTAGTGCATATCATCACACTTGACAGCAAAATTGTTCTACAAAAATCCTAAAGAAATAAGTCAATATTTTGTTTGATGAATACATACATCACTGTGAAAGAGACTGGGAGTTCCACAGGATGCTTACATCTCACTGGTACTGAATCACTTTAAATTCTCCTTCCCAATATCTTCAGGATGTTTCTGTTCCTAGCTTCTAGTGTATAAATCTGGGATAACTTAGGATTATTATTTTTTAATTATTATTGTATTACAGGATTAAAAGTGAGCTACGTTTTCAGTTTTTCATTTCCCTCATAGGGCAGGCTACTTTACACCAGAAAGATTCTCCTAACAAAACAATAAGTAAAAAAGTTTTCATTACTATCAGCAAAGACAAATTTTTTGTACACGGCGCAAGTAAACCACTGCAGGCTACAACTATGTGAACAAAATAGTCTGTCAGTAATGCGTGCAAAAGATTATTAGTAATTAAGAACCGTTTCTCCTTGTTCCCACAGTGAAAACAACAGAGTGAACACTGAAATATGTAATCTTTGTTGTAAATGGATCCTAACTGGACTAGCAAGTCGTGCTTCAGCTGCACAGGTTGCCTTGAAGGAAATACAAATTCATTATGTGTTCAGTTCACATCATGAGAGATAGAGTGGCTCAGGACAATCCTTAGAGTGAAATTAATGCTTGCACCAGCCGGATCGCAGAGTGAGAAAAGCCCTCTCTCTCTCTGAGTCTGGCATTTGGTATGAGCTGACATGGAAAGCAGTGTGGTGATGTGACAAACATAGTGTGACAGCATCCCCAGCTACCCAATTTGCTGAAGTGGAATGTTTTTAAAGCAAAAAGGGCTTTCTTATGAAAAAAAAAAAGAAAAAAAAAAAAAACAAAACACCACCACCACCAAAAAAACAGAACCAGATGCTTCCAGTCCATGGAGCTGGAATTTAGTAAACTAATAATCAACAGGATTGCTCTTAGAAGAGGAACTGCAAAGCCCTTGGGCCAAGCTGATTTTAAAAGGCTAAGTTCAATAGGTCCCCTTTCAGCTGTATTGAGGAAGAATGAGTCCTTCCCTTAGCGCAGCTGTGGTGGGCAGCTCTCTGCATAGTCCTGGGGAGCCCTCCTCACCCTCACATCTGAAGTCAGCTTTGGGTCAACTGAAGGCCCCTGCACCTCCTCTCCCATCTGCACTCCCATTTCAAGATCACCCCATGTCTCTCACTCTCTAGCACGGTTTGCTCTCCCAAACCTCCCCACCAAGGCTGTGCAGTTACTGTGAGGGAAGGAGCCATCTCCTCCTCCAGAGTGGGTTCTCTGCAGCCTGCAGCAAGTGCTCTTCCTCTCTATGGAGGCAGAGTCAAACAGAGGTGTTTGTTCAGCTGATTTTACACATATCTTAGTTTTCTTTGAGAAAAGGTTTGCAACACTGTCTCAGAAAATAACCTTCATCTGAACCATCTGCAGTATTTTTAAACGAGACAAACTGTCAAGGTGAAAAAAAATTCCAGAAGTGATTTTCTTTAAAACTGTTTGACTTAGATTAGATTATTATATTGCTATATTCATAGTATTATTTGTGCTCTGGCTTTGAAATTGTACCATGGGTACTGTCAACATTCCAGAAATGAAACTTTATAAATTGCTATTTCATTCATTCTCGCAGTCTTGATCTTTCTTTTACAATATCAAGAGAGCATAATTATAACAACACAATCAGCAGAGCAAATTAAAAGCTAAAAATTCATATTACACTTCATAGTACCAAGATGCATTCTCATGTTTTTGATAGAGAGAGAGAAAACTGCAACCACGGGTGTGAAACTTTTAGGAAAAGATCCATAATTCAACCATGGAATCATCAGATCATAAAGGTTCAAAAGAATCTAAGATCACCAAGTTCAATTGTCAACCCACCCCACCCTGCCCACTGAGGCACACCCCTCAGTGCTACATCGCAGTTCTTGAATACCTCCAGGATGCTGACTCCACTCCCTGGGCAGCCTCTGCCACTGCATCACCATATTTTCTGAGGAATGTTTCCTGACAAGTAACTTAAACCTCCCCTGGTACAACATGAGGCCATTCCCTCTTGTTCTATCACTGTTACCTGGGAGTTGAGGCCAACCATATGTCAATCCCAGATAAATGTGTTTGTCATTTACCGGAAATTAGTTTTGGACGTAAGGATAACATAGAGAAAAATGACTTTTAAATCAGTCCTGAAGATAAAATACTCAAAAGCCTTCCATTTAATTAAATGTCAGAATGTTCAGGATGATGAGAATTTTATTGCAATTATTAAAGCTATACTAAATTACTCTTAAATATTTCTTCATTCTTTTAGACATAATTTCTGATTTCCTCATAGGTGGTGTATTTTTTTTCTTCTGTTTGCACCAGGGTCTAGTGATGTCACCAATGGCATTCTCCTAATGCATTTATATAATTAGTTATGGAATGCCTTATTATTTTTTCATGGATTTCATTGCATCAGTTTTAGCACAGCATATGCATGTGGAGAGAAAAAGTACTGCACGTTATTTTATCCTTAAAATTCATTTGTAGTAATGTTATATTTCTACTACAGATGTTACTGGGTGCTTTTCTGTTTTTACTTAGGCCAACGTAAGCTAGGACAAAATCAGCTCAAGTCAGTGTAACTGTAATGAAGAAAAGAAATAAGAAAACAAACCCCACCTGTGTGAAGAGAGAACTAATCATCTGTTTACAATAAAGCACTGCATTCATTAGTAATACATCCATGTGATTGCATACCCATCATGTTATTTCACGCAGTCTTTTTCTACCTCTTCTAATTCCTACATACAACCATAATCCTCATGACTGTAAATAATAATGTTTGTTGAGAACCAAAAACATCTGGTGTTGAGAGAGCTTTTTTTAGGTAAAGGATATGGAGCCAATTTGCATATTTTGGTGCACACACCATTTACACCCAGAAAGTCAACAGCATGTGGGTGGAGTGATCAACAGCTTTTGCAAAGCTGTTTGCTTTTCTTTTTCCTTAATCTGGAAATCAGATATAGTTTGTATGCCATCAAAATGAAAGGCTCTGAAACAATTTTTCTTAGGGAACTGCAAAGGCAAAAAAGCTACTGGGCTTAGGATGGAGATCAACAGGTTTTTGAGATATTACCTAGCATGATTCCTTCTGGATGACAAAAGGGGATCTGGTGGCTTGAGAGTTTGGTTTGTTTGAGGTTCTTAACAAAATTCACTTGTAGACCAGAGACAAGAGTTTTCGTGACATAATTCAGAAGGGCCATGTTGATGCTTATTAGGGCACATTCAAGTCCATCTTCCCTGTTTGAACAATATGTTCCTGACTGTTGACATATTTCTATATGATCAGCCAAGTTAAACTTCATCGCCTTGCCGTCTATATATGATTTGACATACACCATGGCTGCAAAAGGCATGTCCAGGACCTTTGCCAAACTGAACATTTAGCACAGCTTACATCCTGTGTTAGTGCTCCTTAACCAGCTGCCACATGTTTTTCCAGTGCTAGCTTTACAATTTGTACTCTAATTGAAGCAATGTTGCTGAATGTCTGCTTATCTTATCTGTGACATATTTTTCATCACAACACTGCAGATCTGAAGGCCTGAAGTTAAATCAAGTCACCTGGCCTTTTTTGCTGGGCCTGACAAGAAGATGTGGAGGCTTGTAAGACCATCTCTATTTTGTGGTTCATCTGCTATTTGAAATTCAGTCACAAAATCAGAGGCTCCCTTTGAGTATTCATACTGCAAAGGAGATGACTGCCTCTCCTTCATCCTAGATTGGGCTTATTTTTTTTTCAGGAGAGCACAGCCTGTGTGACCAAGTGCTCCTGCAGTGGTATTTTGACATGCTTTGGGAGGTGTCAGAGGAGAACATTAATGAAGCAAATTGCACTGTGCCACTAATGGTGTTCTTGCAATGGACTATGTTTGCTTTTCAAAACCTGCATTCAATAGATCTAATAAATCATTAAATTGTTTTTCACAGGTCTGCTGCAGCATAGCTAACCTCCTGCCTAACTGGTCAGGCAGACTTCAGCAAACATTGTACATGGGACAGTTGAAAAGGGGCCCAAACATAATGGCAGGGGTGAATTTGTTTCTGTGTTGACCAAAACATCTATTTCTTCTTAAATCAAACATACCAGCACAATGGAATCACCCCCAAAACACAGTATATTGTGTTGTTATTAGGCTTTAACATGGGATTCTGTGCTCTCATTGTTCTTTCCACTATGCCGGTAAGCAGCAGTGTTTACTGTACAATTTCCATGGGCTCAGCTTCTGTGCTTGGTTAATTATAAGGAAGCAGCTAAGTTTGAAGTCACTGCATTTTGAATTCAGGACACAGTGCTACCAGACAAAACTTTTACATTCTCTAACTGAACAAGTGCTTTTGAACAACTTTTATGGCACTAGAGTCTATCTTCTTCCTCTCCATATCCAATCCCAAATCAATTTCATCATGTGTGAATGAGCTTGACATCAAAGGTGAACAAATTTGGTTTAGTACATGTATGGTGTCAGTGTAAGTGACAGGAGCTACCTGGGAAGCAGCAGATGATCTGCATGAGGCTGGAAAATTCCTGTTCCTCAAAACACATACAGTGAAGGACAAGAAGGTATTGTTCCAAAAGAATTCTCCTGTGTTCATTTGGATTGCTATCAAAGCACTAATGAGAAAAACTGATAAAGATGGCAATTCCTGTGAGAATGATCCAGACTTATGGAGTATCTTCACTGGAGACAACCCATAGAGACCCATCTCTTCCCTTTTGAACTGTGCCTCAGTTTCACAATCTGGAAAAGTTCCTGAACAACAAACTTTCTAAGGGACGGGCTTCGTCAAGCTGCCTCCACATACTCTCTTGGTGACCATACTAAGGATTCCTTTTAGCATTACAAGAATTCAGTTTCTTTTGATGGTCAACCACGTCATCATTGGGCTCTGCAGAGCCAAATGTTAGGATAGCTGCAGGTTGGTTTGCCTCTAAGTTTGTCAGATGTATTGCACATCAACCATACTGATGTATTCAGGGTTTTTGACTGCGTTTATCAACAAATGCTGGCTTGTTAAAAGAGAAATGTTTTTGATGGAAATTAGTATGGGAGAACTTCTCTCATTTCACCTTAACTTAAATCAAATGTATATCATGGAAAATAAACTGAGCAGCAAAACTACACCTCCTGTTCTGCCTTCTCCACTCATATGGGTTGATTAGTAAACTTACTGAAAGCTTATCTCCTCACGGAAGTGAATTTGGATTAAGGGTGTGTGTACGAATTCAAACTCTGCTGCTTGTCACTGATTGGCTTCCTGGATGATTGCTCTTATCTGCAAATAAAGAGTGGTCTATGGACAAAGCTGACTGAGGAAAAGACACTCTTTCCAGCTTCAGAAAACGTTTTTCTGATTTACTTCCATCTACAAGGGTACGCTTATTCTGTGGTAACACGGTCACAGAGGGAGTAAGGGTGAGTCACAGGATGAGATGCTCATAAGAGGCAGGAAAGGAAGGTGGGCAGGGGCTGTGCTATTGGCCCTATACAACATTGAGCATGAAACCTCCTACTTTTCCATAACCACAAGAACTGATAACAGCGGAGATATGTATTTGCCGCCGCTAAGTTTCTGCATGCCTTCTGTGAATAATATGGGATCTCAGGCAGCAGAATTTGCCTTGAATGCTTGATGTTACATCATTTAAGCATTTTTAACAGAGGTAGAAGTGTTAACAATTTGGCTTTCTGGGTAGATGCCAGCGTTCATGCTTCCATTTTGCTTACCCGTGTAGATTCAGCTTCTGTAGCCAAAGTGCGTCTGATTGTCCTGAATTGCAGATAATAGCCACATTCTCAGTCTGTGGACTCATGGGGCAGGGTATTCATATGACTTGTACTGCTACTGTATCAACCACACACAAAATGCTACAGCTGAAACCATTTTTTTTCCCTCATTCTTCGAACTACTTAAACATTTAACTAATAAATAGGCATTTACATTTCTTGGCACCAAAAGATTTGTGTTCTGGTTTGGTTTTGCTGGAGAGGTATTTTCTCAACTTGTTTTTCAAAATGCAATTTGACTTTATCCTTTAGCATTGATTTAACATCAGTCTTTGTCCTTTCCTTACTTTCTGATCTTTAGATTTAGTGAAGAAAGCCAATAAATTTAATTTGCATCCTAACCATAAGATGATTAATACATAAAAACGTACTTCAAGAAGTACAGAGATGGATTATATTTTATGCAAGGCTAAAAAACAGTGCCAACATTGATCACTTCTACTGTCTACCTTGGCAAGTGATGATATAATCACAGATTCTAAAAGGAAAAACACAAGTTTTCAGCACTCTCAGGCAGTAGCACAGATTCTGTACACTTATCCCTATTGCTCTGAGATGTTTCAGCATTAAACCAGGTTGGATGGGGTCCTGGGTAGTCCGATCTAGTGGCTTGCAACCCTTCTCATGGCAGGGGAGTTGGAACAAAAAGATCTTTGAGGTCCCTTCCAATCTAAGCCATTCTGTGGTTGTATGATAAAGGCAGTGATGGACACTCTTAATTCACCATTGCTAAGAAATGTCATACCTGGTGGAAAGGATTTCACTTCCCAGTTTCTAACTCCTCCAAAGCATCCTTGTTTAAAACCTTGAACCTATTAAGTTTGTTGCAGAAACTTTTTACTTTTGAATTTAAAGAAAGACCAAGCTCCTTTGAACAGTTCACCTTACATTTTAGTTTTTGGCATGACTCTTCCAGAGGAACCAAAAAACTGGAAAAGTTTTGCAAGTTTACTGCATCAAGAAGGCCAAAGGTTCTTTATTTACAAATCAGTGAATATTTACTTAGACCACAGTTTTTTGTCCCCCTGAGTTAGATTTAAGACAGCTTTTGTTCACCTACATAAAGAAATAGATGAGTAATCCTCACATCTAGTTGAGACACCTAGCCTAAATCATCAGGACCTGTAGTGTAACGGCATTAAGCAGTGTGCTATTTAGGGTCTTCTACCCAGGACCAACATCAGACAGCTTTTTTTGGTAAAAAAAGCATAGACCTTCCTGTTTCACTAAAGATTGAGCAATGAAGCCTTACCACGTTTCTGCACACCCAAAGTGTCAACAGTAATGGCGGAATGAAAGCACTGAAAATATAACATTGTTCAATTAGCAATCTGTCTGTACCACCAAGTTTTCTCTGGTTTTTATGAAAATCAAAGAAAAATCAAACCTAAGAGGAATGGAGCACTGACAAAGAAATGAGGAGCTCCCTTAGGAAGACAGTCTAATACTGCAGATTTTCTGCAGATTTATTTCAGAGGAAAGCATTTTATAAGCTCTACAGTGGAATGAGCAGAGGCATACTTTTACAATAGAAAAGGTATTAAATGTGCAATATTTGGTAGGAAAGTTAATCTTCCTATGTTTTTAAAGAATGATTTATGGGAAGAGCTTGGATGTTTTCAGTTAAGACTGCTGTACAGCACAGTTTTATTTCACATGAATGTTAGGATTCTTGGTGAAGAAAGGCGCTATTATTAATGCAGTACATGATTATCATTATTAATACATTAACAACAGTAATTACTGCAAAGGAAGTGAGCTATTTGTTCAAACAATATCACTTTATCATCAATTCCTATCTACGTACAATTTAAATGGGATTAAATCCAGCCCACAATAATGTCAAAAGTCCAACTGAATTTCATTTACAGTGCATTAAGCAGGAAAGGAAGATAATTTGGGAAGTGTGGGTTGTTTAGATTTTGCTTACTTTGGCTAGACTCATTCCTGTATAATACATTCCTGGCTCTCCCATTTTTTGCAGTTAAGATTTTCTTTTCCAGTGCTACAAGATTTTTGTGCTTCTTACAAAACAAGGCTACATACTGCTCCTGGCATGTGAGCCAAGGGGAAAACCCTCTCTGTTCCACCTCCTATGGCTTTCAAAGGCAGTGACTAGCATTTTCAACTTCCTGCAGGTGAAATAAAGAAAACAGACCAGCGTCGTCTTTGTGTGTTTCACAGGAGTAGTTCCCAGACCAATGCTTTTGGGCACTACATTGAACCCATTTGGCTCTAAGCTTCCCCAGGTACATTAGGATTTTACAGATAATTTTCCCCTTTGTCCCTCAGTTACATGTCCTTGGCACATCTCATCCCTCAGAAGCTCTCAAATAGTTCAAGTGCTGCTTTCTCATCACCACCCACAGAGGCACCATCTGCTCTGTGGGATCTCCAGCTCAATCCGTGCTCCAGTTTTATGGCAACCCGAGTTAGGTATCAACAAGACTTGTCAACACATTTCCTCTTTATAAAGCACAAAAAGCTACGAGGGCAGTGAGGAAGCTTTGGCAACAAGATCTGCATGCATTGCCCATTCTCCCTCACCAGCTGGGAGCACACTGAGAAAAATTCATGCATTCCAACTGCTCATGGCCATATGATAGGAGGTTTGGTGTGGAGTGGGCCTGAAGCAGCAGCCACACAGTGATCCACATTATCCAAGGACCTCATTTCAAACCATGGATTAGTTGCAGATAGCCTCAGGCATAAACGAGATAAGCCACTGCCTGGAGTCCTGACTTTCAGGTAGTCCTGCAGGTCATCTCTATCTCTCACCAAATCACATTAGGCTATCACATTCACATCTGTGGGTCTTACGCAGCCTTGGATAAATCTCGCTAGTCCTACTGATGCGTCACTAAAGATTGCACCTCTGCTGTAGCACGTACAGGATCTGTTACCTCTTAATCATGGACTTTCACCCCTCAATATACACTTTTTTTTTTTTTTTTTTTTTTAATCTGAGCTAAGTTTGTAGCAAGAAAAAAGCTTCTGCACTTTGTTTTACTTCCACTTTGCCCTCTCTATCCCTAGGCTCTCAGTATTACCTAAGACCTCATCCACCCATCTAAGTTTTTAGTTCTGTTCTAGGAAAATTCTATTTCTCCAAACTCCAGCCACTTCAAGAAAAGTAAGTGAAAACTGACTACCATTAAATTTTGGTCATTTCTCAGTTAGGTTTTGGACCAGTCACCAACTGATAGCTCTTTACACCTGACCTCTTTGAAATCCAGATTAATATCTGCCACCCCTTTACTTCATAGTGCAAGAAGTAGGAGTCAGTAGGAGGTGGTAAAGGCAGTTCTAAGGCAAAAATAAAAGCAGCCCTACTACACTTACAGAGAAATTTATCAGTTTTTTGGAGGGTCACATTGCAGGTGGAAACGACTACATTGTACACTTCACTCATAAGAGAGAAGCAGGAATACATTCATTGATATAATACAGTCATTTAGCATCAACTTAATGAGACTCAAGATGGATGGATAGACTTGATTATTTGCTGCAGAGTGAGTAGGGTTAAACACATACACGTAGAAGACCCTCCTGTTGAGTCATGAGAATCAGAGTGTACCCCATTTGTTTCTAACCTCCTTGAACCATGGAAGGAAGGAGACCAGATGTGGCTGGATCCACTTCTTGTCCCAGACTTAGACAATAGTTTATGTCTAAAGGATCAAATGTCCACCATCAATCTAAGATGTAATCTTAACAAAGCTAACAAGCTTAAAACAAACTGTGAGCCACTAACCAAGGATCTGCACTGACAAGGTATCTTGATAATGTATAAGGGATCTCTGCACAGGCGCAGCCTCATAAAGCATCCCTACTTGAAGAGAGATCCTGTCATGCAGCCTATTGCCATGTAGGAGAGTTTGGGGGGCTTTGGGCTACTCACTATTTACAGGGTAGGGTGACATGCTCATAGTCATACTTTCAGGCACATACGCTCTATTGGCCCTCAGCTATTGAACCAAGTGTCTGCTATCATTTCTTTCAGTTTGAGATAAGTTTGTGGTCATTAATTTGTATTAGTGAGAGTAAAGGAAGTTGTGGAAAGAAGGGAGAGAGCAGGGAGCACGTTGTTACAGGTCACAATACACAATTTGGTGACTTCAGAACACAGTACCAGGAAGTTGGTTTCTTTTTTTGTTGATCCCATATCAGAAGTCTCAAGTGCTTGAAGGACATTATCTGACCTAATAATGATACTTAGTTTGTCAACGTATTGCCTATATAGATCCTAAAGCCTTTTTTTCCCCTGAAATACATAAAGGGGGGAAGGGACACTTTACCTTTAAAAAGGCAAATTATGGTGCTCCTAACCCATCCCCTCTTGATTGAGTTATGTGCAAGAGTCATGGAGGGCTGGCCTTAAGCAAATATCCGAGTGGGTTTATTACGTCAAAGTCATGTTCCCTCTATTGTGTCTAATGCTAAAGGTATTGAGGAAATTCCACCAGTAAAATCATTTTCCAGCCTTCTGCATTCATTGCCAAGAGCACCATCAGAACAGCTTATAGCCAGAGTTGCTATTGGCCTATAGCATTTCTTTCAAAGGAAAACATGAGCAAAAAGAGCAACGTTGCTGAAATATAATACAAAATGAGAATTAAAAAGCTAAAAACATCGTTTTCTGGTCCCTAGTTGAACAAGACTTTCTGTAAAGTAAGTGGAACACATTCTAACATGAAACATATTAAAATACGCATCTTGAATAGCGATCCAGCTCTGGTTGGGACACATCCATCTTTGGTGTAAATTAACCAGTGTAAGGACATTAAAAACTAGTCTTAAGATGAAAGGCCCCTCAGAAGTCAGTGCCCTTCACAACTCATTTCATGCATGGTTACCCTTACATGATGTGAGATCTCCCTGCAATTATGGTTTTCCAGCATCTATTCCTGTTGTTATTTGGGTCACTTCTATCTTTTAGGAGAATAAGGAGTCTGGAATGAGCTAGATAATTCTTCCTATCATCCGAGATTTCTCTCTAGGAAAATGAAGGAGAATATTCTCAACTTACAAAGTTCTGTGTACACAGAGAATAAGGGTTGCTTAAACTACACACCATATTCAGTTACTAAACAGCCTTATGTATGCTGTTCCTTATGCTTCAGGCCAGAACCCATTTTCTCTCTCAAACAAACCAGAAAGATTTCAGACATTTCTCAAATCAGATCCTCAAAGCAAAACCAACCAAGCTTGGAAGTTATTCAAATTCTGCATTCTGATTTTCCAGATGAGATCTTTTCCTGTTTCACTGAAAAAGCAAAGAAGGATAAGGATCTCCTGCACATTGCAGAGGTTCAGTTCCTTTTGAATTACCTCTCCCATCATTTATCTTCATTTCTTTACTCATTTTTCCCACACTTTGTGCCTGTGATGCAAATTCAGCAACAGCATGTGTCCTGGCAGCCCATGGTCACAGAAGAGGTTGTGTAGCCCCAGGAGTACTGCACTTGTGGAGGTAGAGGAGTTAACGAAGAGAAAATGGCGATAAGCAACTTGAGAAGAGGGAGAGATGTTAAGAATTGAGGCATTGTTTTCTGGATTAATGGTTTGTATACAAAGAGGAAAGTAAAAACTTTTCCTGTTATAGGCAGTTGAGATTGGTACATAGTCTGCTCACACTTTAAAAAAAAAAACAAAACATTTTAGTAACTTTCTCCAAACAATTCCAAGTAAACTGAAACTTTTCAGTTTGTTTAGTCTTCCTCCTGATATACTTTACAGTGACAGTTTAACTGGCAATCAGAGCTGTAGTATTTAATATATGTTATCAGATTTGTGGGGCTGTGAATGGAAAAGTGTGCTAGATGGATATATGCAAGTCATCTTGCTCTGCTAACAGCAGAAAAGGACAGTAGGAGATGAGAGGGCTAAGTGTTTAGAAGAGTAGTAACCAAAGTCTCTTGGGTTAGGCACAGAAAAATCAATTTCATCAGCGAATCACTAAAAATGTCTAACCACTGTGTTAAATCCCTCTTCTAAGAAAGATGTTTTCAGCATTGTCAGGATAGCAGTATCTGTTACACATAACTGTCATCAAAAACAAATTTATCTCTAGAAAAAACAATGAGCATAGCTAACAAAATACCTCCAGAAACAGTGATACAGATTCCCAAGTACCAAACAAAACATAATAGTCTGCTCACTGACACGTTGACTGGTAGATCTCACCCTCTTTTCTCTCCCACACCACACCTTGTCCTTCCCTAGATGATTGCTTCTTCCTAAAGTCACTAAGCTTATTTCTAAGTACTTACATTCTTCATGAAGGTAGTCAGCAGCTTGGTTGCATGGGAACACTGGTTTAAACTCATTTAATGAGAAAATACAAACTACTGCTTGACCTACCCTGCATAATCGAAGGCTGGCATATGACCAACACTGGACACAAATTTTGTGGAGTCTGATGTACAATAACATGTAGATTCTTGCTCCATCTGCTACTAGGTTTATATGAGCCAAGTGTCTAAGAAGAGCTGAAGCACAAGTTTGCTTGACAGAGGAAGGGACAGTCTGAAAAAAATATATAATGAAACAGAAGATAACATATTTTAAGTCTATTAATAATGTTCAAGCATGAAAGAAACTCCTAGATTTCAGGTCTTAGGCAGCAGTTTACAGCTGCAGACCTCAAGGAGGCTTCTCAAGTTCAATATGATTTTACATAAATACAGACTTTATGGTTATTATGGCTTATTAAATTACATTTCGGTTCCTATAATCCCCTTCCAGTTTTAACCTGCGTAAGTGAGGTCAAAACTTGAATATCTTGACCATCACCCTGAGTTTATACTACTTAATTTTAGTCATTTAGCCATATTAGTGAATTATGACCCTTAGGTTCCCCACCAAACCAATATGCTACAAAAGCAGCTCAGCCTATTAGAGATACAGCTCTCCTTGTATACACTCCGTTGGCTCAAATCCTAGTTTTAGTACCCTCATGTCAAGTGCCCATATCAGACAGAACATACTCCTCATATTTTATTGATTTATAAGTTTTGGCATCTAGTAAAACTCAGTAATCATTTAAAGATACTTGGCAAAGCTCCAATCTGACTTGCATAGCATGAAGTATTTCTCAACCTTCAAACCAAATGACCGTGGTCTGACATTGACAGGGACTCCATCAGGAGTAGACCCCAAATTTGACCTTCCATTCTTACTCCTGCCATTATTTTCCATATAATGTGTAAATTATTCTGCATGTTCCCCAGAGAAAAGACATGCTTCATAACCCCTTTTTCTGCACAAAGCTCACGGTCTAACCTGCACCTACATTCAGTGATACAGCAGTAAACACAAGTCATGAGAAGGGTCTGTTTTGAGATTACAGACTCTAACTGAAGATTAGAAAGACTGCATAAAAATGCAAATATCTTCATGATCATGGAAATTTTCCATAACTTTTGGGAACTACAGCTCAGTTGTACTGTTAGCAAATGTCAAGTTAATTATTAGTTTGATTTCTGACAGCGGTCACTGATGCCATCTCTTAGTCCCATAGAGCTACCCAATCCCAACTTTCATAGCAAGCTTACACTTGCTAGAATTCTTCGTCAATCTTGTCAGGATGCTGAGGATCTTTCTACTGTACTTCATACTACTTTATAAAGATGAAATGTAACTTGATCAAAGCTTTTTTTTTTTTTTTTTTTTTTTAAAGTACAGTCCCTTTTAAATACAGTTCCTACCTACTGAGTTCTTTCAGCCTGTTTTTGACCTCTACCTGTCTACCAATCTTCAAAAAACCTTTTGAGTGCAATAACAGGGACAGTCAATATTATAAGATCCAGGAAAATGAAGCCATTCTTTATGCATTAGATACTCCAGTGAATTCTGGATAATAACAAAGAAGGGTACTGTTAAACTGTTGGACTTAGAGAACAATACTGTTAACCCTCTGTATAACCCTGTTATACAAAACTAAATGTGCATTGATGAGTGTTAATCAGTTCCTTTTAGGGGCAGAAGGGAAGATTAGGTCATAGATTAATACAGGGAATAGTCAGATGAAATTTCCACAGTAATGAAACAATGGATTGCATATTTGCATATCTCTATTCAGACAAGGATATTTCCTTTGTTGGGACAATGTTACCTGTTTATACATAAACTTCTTCAAATCTATGCTAAAGATTCTGCTTTGACTGACTGGATGGATGAAGCATAGCTGAGGCAACCAAATGGGCTGATATTGATTGCTCAGAATGTCCTCATCAGACATTTGAACTAGCAATGGAAGTGGAGGTTTACTGTGGTCAGCACTAGCATGTCCACTCCCCCTCATTCTTCTATCTACGTCCCACTTCCTCATGAAGACCCTTAGCCTTTCTATCCTGCATATCTTAGTTTTTTTCCATACACTGGAGAGGAATCAGAGAGAATTTACTGAGCTGCATGTACAAGATTTCTCTCAGCAGTGAATATCCCTAGAGTTTTTTTTTTTTCCTGGCAGGTATTTCCTTAATTTTTAAGATCACATTTCTGCTGTCCATAGAGGGTACAGCAATGTTCATAGAATCATAGAATGGCCTGGGTTGAAAAGGACCACAATGATCATCTAGTTTCCACCCCCTGCTGTGTGCAGGGTCGCCAACCACCAGACCAGGCTGCCCAGAGCCACATCCAGGCTGGCCTTGAATGCCTCCAGGGATGGGGCATCCACAACCTCCTGGGGCAACCTGTTTCTGTGCAACATCACCTCCTGTGAAAAAAGCTCCCTCCTAACATCTAAATCTCCCCTGTCTGAGTTTAAAACATTCCCCCTTGTCTATCACTATCAACCCATGTTGATAGCAATAGGACCCCATCATCAGATGGATCCCCATTATGAGATGGACATGCAAAGCTAGGACTCTGTTTTGCAGCATCAGATCTAGGCTAGAAATCCCTCTGATACAGAAGGACTTGAAAAGACTTGAGGAGCATCAGTTAAGATGAATATAGAACTCACTGTTAGAGATCTCTCTACCAGGAAGAAATCCTTGGCTACTCCCTCAGTAATCATTTCAGAGCAGGAGGGCTGGAGATGAATAAAAGTATGGTCACTGATCAGATGTTACACAAAACACCATCAAGCACGTGCTCTAGAAAAGAAGAAGTGGAGGAACGTGATCAATTGTAGGTTAGTGAGGTTGCCTTCTCCCCCAGGGAAGCCTGCCCCATCTCCTAAGTAGTTAAGATGGACAGCATATTGTTTGCATCATAGTCACTATTTACGTGACAGCTCTCAGGGTCAAGGCACCATAAATCATGTCTTTTTTTTTGGCCAGGGTACTTAGAAGTCTGGTATAAGGCTCCTGACAAAAATGTTACACCACTGGAATGGCCAGGTGTCCTTTGTTTTATATGTTTGCAGCTTTGCTTCCCTATATTCAAAATAATTTGGTTTACAGCTAAATGTGAGTTGTCACAGGAGCTATTTTAGACTTTGAAAGCCAGTTACATCAACGGCTTAATAGTGATAGATTAGCCAGCGATAGAAAACTGAGGTGTTTATTTCTCATTAAACAATCACACATTTCGTTCAAAACTATTTTTTCCAAATATCATACCATTAACCTAATTTGTCCCATCCTCTAAACCAATCTCAGTTTGTTTTAGAGCTGTCACAGCTCCAGCACAGAGCAGGACTTGCAAGTCTACAAAGGGAGCGGCTCTGAGATGGGGAAAATAAAACAGTAAAATCCTGAGTACCAAGCAGACAAAAATTTTGCTCAAAGGATTTCTCTTTATTTGTTTACCTAAGAGTCAGGATCCTATCATCTATTTAACTATAGAGAAAGAATCACTCCAAAAATGTAAGAGTCATAAAATCTGCTGGACCAACTACTACCCTATGGCAGTATGAAATTAATGGGTTAATTCCACATGTGAAATTCCCAATTCTGCAGTGCTAAAGAGAGCACAGAATTGGACATAATCTTAAAAAGTTAAATTTCAGTATGATAAGAGTTAGCCTGCAGATTTCATTCAAAAACAGGGAAGTGGTGTTAATTTGGCTAAACTTTAGGTGGCTTACCTGAGCAGGGGGGCATTGGACAGACAAAATCAAAGAGATGTTAAGCAGTCAACAAAAAATACAATGACCTTAATTATGAAGGAAAAATACACTGCTTAGAATATTACCAAGTCTCTGGGTATTCCCACTGGGAGTCTTGAACATCTGACAAACAGGAAAAAAGCTCTTACGTTTCCAACAGAAATATACAGATTGCACATAACTCTTTGCCATACTGAAACATCATTGCAGTGACCTTTTTTCCACAGCTTTTCTTTTCTTTCATAGATACATGAATTTAAGTATGGATGGCTTAATTTCTCTTCCCACTCTCACTTAAACCTTCACTCATCTGACCTACCCCGTCTCTCCCTTTTTCCATAGAATATTTGTATTCTCTCTTGAGCCTCTGTTGCTCAGAAGGATTAAGGAATTTGAAGTAATTTATTAAAATGAGTTAAAAGAGCGTAGCATATTGTCAAATATTCGAAAGGTTGTTACGATGCTTTATTGTATATGCATAAAAGGTTGGAGTCTGAAGAGAGGAGAAGAACAAGGCAAAGAAGAATTTTGCAAATTGGAAACTGAAGTAAGCAAAATATCAGACAATGGTACAATGGTCATGACCTTGAGATGAGCAGATTTGTTACTGGTTTTATAAAGGGCTATTAGAAACATAAATGACTTGAAGATGGAGTTTAATCCCTGCAGAAGGGATGATATAAATTTGGAGGGGAAATCCTGGAAATAGACTTAACATTTCTGGGATACACTCTCCCATAACCTCAAAGACAGGGATGCTGAAGGAGAGAGGAGGAAGTGTTGTTTACTCCATTTCCCTTTGTATATGTTTTAGCTTCAATGTGTGGCTTTTCAAACTCAGAAGTACTAACTCTGAGCAGAGGTAAGGGTGCAATAATTGCTCTGTGGTATTTACCTCTATTCAACACAATTCTTGGTTTTGGGGTGTTCTTCCTCTTTTCTCTAATGTACGTGAGATTCAGCCAAACCAAGTTACACAGCAAAACTACATCCTATCTTTTTTACAGCCTTAACACTATAGCCCCTGGGTGGGCTGTTTTGTTCATGTTTTCCTGATTCATGATTTCTGGAAGAATTTTCTCTGGGAAAGCAATTTTTTGAAATGTTGGTTTTACATGTAATATCCATTCAAGAGGTGATGAAAATGTTTTCACAAAGTAAAATACAGTAGGGCACAGTGATATATCAAATGTATCCAATTTCCACTAAGTAGCAATAGAGACAGACAAGACATCTACTTCAGCATTTTCACGAGGCCTTCTGCTCACACAGTACCGATGAGCTTAATGACAGCTAATGGTCATATTAGAGCTTTATCCTGCTATCACTGCACTAAATGGAAAGTTGACATTTTATATATGTTCTCTCAACACTATCTGTGCTTCCTTTATGACAGGCATCAGAAGACTTTAAGTTTTGTGAAGTGAGTAATGGCAAGCCTAAGTATACATGCTCTTTCACAGGAGGAAATTTTATGCAAGTACAACCTCTTTTCATGGCAGATCTCTGATAGGTTTTCACTACTATTTCTCTTTTCTTGTGTATAGCAGCATTACCTGTAACAAACAGACTAGCCTCTACAACTCATTTGCTACATGTTCTTGGAAAGATATCAAATCTAGAAAGAAGTTTAATTAACCTCTGTAGTCAATCTGATAAGGTACAAACATATTTACAGCAGAAACACTGGCTAAATACAGATGGCTAAGCTTGATGAGGATGTGAACCGTTAATACGTCCTTTAAGCTTTTATTTTCCTCTACCTATCATTTTGGCATTTCCCTTTTATGACATCTCCCCTGCTATGAACTTTCAGATAGATGCAAATTCCTGAGAAGTCTGTGGCATGCAGTTTAAATCTCTGCATATTTTACCCAAGGAATGAGAAATTATCTGATGCAATTCTCTGGTTTCATTTTGCTGTTTGTTTGTTGATGCTTTCATGCACAGTGAGTCATTTGGGGGATCCTCTTTGATGAAGGAAATCCCAGAAGCTAGGCTAAATGACTGAAGCAAGGAATATGCATCTGGTGGAAGAGAATCATATCAGGGAACACTTGAGCAAACTTAGATGTTCACAAGTCCATAGGCCATGATGGGATGAGCCCACAAGTGCTAAGGGAGCTGCAAAGGTGACTGCAAGGCCACTCAATCATCTTTGCTTATGGCAACTGGAAGCGCATGAAGACTGGAGAAAAGGAAATGTCACTCATATTTTCAAAAAGGGCAAGAAGGGGGATCCAGGAAATTACAGTGTGAGACCAGAACAAGAGAAATTCAGGGAGCACAGAAGTTAAAAAAAAATCAGGCAAAAAATTGTCAAGGTGTGTAAGAGTTTCCCACCTTTTATCTTCCCCCTTTTTAGGAAAAAAAAAAAAAAAAAAAAAGAGGTTGGGGGTGAACAGAAAAAAACATAATTGCTTTCATTCAAAGACCATCAGATTCACAAGGAGTCTTCCTGCCACCATCATCAACTTCGATTACAGCCTTACATTTTCCATATACTTTCACTGCTCTCCCGGCAACATGGCTTCCAGCATTCCCATCCCCACCAATCCTCAGAAGTACTGCCAGATGAATTCACACTTTTTTTTGCACTTTTTTTGCACTTTTTTTTTTTTTTTTTTTCACCGCTGAGAACAGGATGATGCTACATCTGCAGCATATTTGAAAAGAACTGTCTAACTTGCTCCCAAAGAGCTGAGCACTTTTTCTATATGCTTAAAGGGTATACACACTGATTTAATCAACACAGGACTAGAAACATTCTGCATGCCAGAACTATTCAGTCTTATTTTGGAAGATCAAAACACAGCTTCAGTGCCCACACTTACTGCAGTTACCAAAAAATGGAGATCACTTAGAAGATGTCTGTGCTACTACTGTTGTGCAGATAAGAGCTGGTTCATTATGCTACCCACCAGCCATCCTCCCCCATTTCCATGAGGCCCTGTATCCTGCACTGAACTTGCATGCACCATATGCTTTTCTTGAGTCAGCACCAACATTCTTGCCAAAGGCTCCTAGGATCCCCTGCCATGTGATCTCCAGCTCAGAAACAAATATGTCTGCAAAAACTTGCTTCTCTCCCATGCATCCCTCTTCTCCATGCAGAACAGGAGAGAGTATGTGACAGGTCAGAAGCTAGGAACAAGAGTTGTGCAATTCCTTTCCACCAGCTTTCCTCATTAAGATCTGCACGTGGGTGAACTCCCAACACTCTGCAGAGAGTGAAAGCCAGAGGCAGCAGGGTCAGTCTGCTACGTGAAGGTGAACAGACCTCCCACCATAGTCAGGCTGTTAGGGGTCAAGTGAAAAAGCTTAGGGTTGAGATGCAAGAGAGATATTGGTTCAAGACCAATATACAGGACAACATAACTTTTGCTACACTACACCTTTAATAGCACAGCAGAACTATGCAAAACCAGTTAAGAACACATAAGCAGATTCCTCATAGAATGCAATCATTGGATCACCCCTCTTTTGACAGTGATTAAGATTTAGGGAAAACAGCAAGTGTTAGCTTTCTCTAGAAAACATTTCCTCAGTGAAAATTTCTACTGTTGAAATAACTGGAGAAAAAAAGATGGCATTTTAAGTCCTCCAGTCCAGCTAGTTTGTAATGCTAAACAATTTGGACAAAAATGGACCAGAAACAAAATAAGAATTACTGGAATAACTGTTTATGCTATCCAACTTGCCGCATTCATCCTTTAGAGCTTGTTTTCACAATTTAAAAATATTGTGTGGGCTGGTGATTTCCATCTTACAGGAAATGCAGAGCACAGAGGAAATTCTGCAGAGTAGAAGATAATAAGAATACTACACAGTTGAAAACAGTCGGCAAGTTTCAAAGTCATAAAAACTACTTCAAATTGGAATCAGGCCTTAACTTTATAGTTAAGTTAATGATTATAACTTAATAGCTATATATATTAATAACTTCCCCTTTACTGAATTTACCAGTAATCTTCAATTTTGACCTGTCAAATTGTCTTTTAAGCAAAACATCATATTCCAGTTATACACATAATGGATGAGAACAATTGTCCTAATCTGGGATAAAAGATGAATAACCTACTGAATTGAGTATGTCATATCCATTACAGGAAAATTCATATCCACATAGAAATATCCAAAACAAGGCTCTTACAGACTGTTCTCAATCAGAAAAATGCCCAAAGTGAACGCATTTTAGATACTTGCTCTTAAAAACATGCACCATGAGATCAAGTGGAGTCTTTTCACTGATTCTACTGGCTTTTTTAGCAAGATCACCATGCCCAAAATCTTGCTGTATTTTCCCTTAGAACAAATCAGAAAATACATGGTTTTGTATTTATGTCAAATCAATTAGTCATTGATCTTTTGATGGAGAGATGACCACTCCTGCATTATTTGTTCAATTTATTTAGTTGAAAAGTCAACACTTGTGTTATTTTTAGCTACAGCTTTACTGAGAAAACAACAGCAAAAGAAACCAACAACAAAGCAAGAATATGTGGCAAATTACTCTAGCATGGAGTACTCCAAATTTTTAAAGTATTATTAGTATAGTGAAGGTATACTTAGGAATGTAGAGATCATCTTGAAAATATCAACTGCTACCCCATTATCTTCGGTGATTAAGTCCCAGACAGACTAGAAAAGTACAACATACATAGCTGAAACTTTCTAAAGACCTTTCCTAAACTCTACTGTTGGCATTCAATTTGACCAGTACACCCATCATTTAATCTCTACGGATATTTACTTACACCTTGTTGTTAGTTCAGTGTTTTCACCTGGACAGCCAGGTTCATGGAAACATTCATTGTATCGTAACCTAATCACAGATGAGATAATGTAAATGAGCATTGCGTGACTATACTAGAGTGGCTCAACAGGTTTTGGTCCATGTCTATTACGCTTCTAAGATTTTTTGATTTACAGTGACACCTCATCAGATTTTAATGCGGAAGGACATTCTAACATTAATTTGGAAACTTCTTTCAACAACCAGATCCTGGTTTGCTTCATCCAATTCCTCCAATAATTGCTTTATTTATTAATTAGTCATACAGAGTAAGTGTTGTGAACAATGTGGATGATCTTTATTCTTTTTTTCTGCCAAATCAAAGTAAAGTGCCAGTGAAGTAACTGAATCTGGCCTCTGCAATTGCATTGGCCTTTCTTCACAAATTTTCAGTTACCTTCCTATTGCCAGACCAAGGGTGAGATACAGCTTTACTTCCTCGAGTGAGACATGAAAAAAAAAAAAAAGTGATATTACTGTGATATTTCCATTGATTTCAGTGAATTAATTGTACGTTATTCATTCTTTGGCCATATGCTTGTTAACTGATCAATGCTTTTAATATGATACCAAAACCAATATTTATCAAGATCTAATTGAAATCCAGAAGGCTGAAATAAGTTAAGGAAAGGTTGGTGCCCTAGAGAAACTACTGACATATGTTTGAGGAAATGGAACCTTGAGCCCCTTAGGAGATAATCTAATTTAAAAAAAAAAAAAAAAAAAAAAAAAAAAAAGAGAGAAGTGATTAAATTAGTTAGAGATACAAGTAGATAAAGTTAAGTCCACAATCACTGATGATATGGAGAGTCTATGTTCTGTTAAACTATTATTTTACCGTAGACAGTCAATCATAAAAACAAGAGAAATAAACTAGATAATTGTATATCAATTTTCTCACTGTTTAACTATGATATTCAGGTCCAGAGGAGGGCCATGAGGATGTTCAGAGAAGTGGAGCACCTCTTCTACAAAGACAGCCTGAGGAAGTTGGGCTTGCTTAGCTTGGAGAGGAGAAGGCACCATGGAAATCTCATCGCATCTTTTCAATACTAAAAGGACGCTTATAAACAGTAGGGAAATCAACTTTATAATGGGTAGATGGTGATAAAACAAGGGGAAATATTTTTAAACTTAAAAAAGAGATCTAGATTAGTTGTTAGTGGGAACTTTTTCTCTGAAAGGGCAGCAAGGCACTGACACAGGCTACCCAAAGAAGCTGTGGATGTCCCATCCCTGAAGATGCTCAAGGCCAGGTTGGATGAGGCCCTGGAAAACTTGAGCATGTGCCTGATTTGTGGTTGGCAATCCTGCCTACAGCAGAGGAGGGTTGGAGCTGGATGATCTTTGAGGTCCCTTGCAACCCAAGCTATTCTATGATTAAGATTATTCAGGTTTCTCAAAATAGATGGAAAAAACAGACAGAAGCGTAATGAGATTGAACAATATTTGAGAAGAGCTAGCTATACTGCATTACTTTATACAAGCTCTTTTTCACAAGCCCACAAGTCTGACCTTCTTTCAATACTGTTTTGGTTTGTATTCATTTAACAGCACTGTTTTTGTCCAGACACTACTAAGAGAGACAAAGGCTTCTTATACAACAGTTATAGATATCCAACAAGGGATAAGATTAAGTGAAATTTTCCTTTTGTCTAATTAATCACATTCAGGAAATAGCAGCCATGTCTGAAAAATGTTAATCTTGTCACAGATCTAAGTGGGAGGTGATCCTTTACGTCATACTCTTTCATTCAATTTTGTTAACGCAAAAATAAGCAATACAATGTAGTGAGACATTATGGTAACTAAAGATAAGGATCTAGACATCTAATTTCCACCTTTTTTGATGCAGCTTTTTCTGCTCTTTTTCATGATGAGGTACAGTATCTCTTGGCACCAACAAGTCAAACAGATAAATACTACGCCAAAAGGAGCATGATCACTTTACGTGACTTTGAGTGTTATTCACAGTCTGAAAAGTAAAAGAGAAACAATATTTCTCCTCTGCTCGCTTGGATTAATGGATCACCAGGTCTGAAACTCACTAATATGGCTGGAACAGCAGAGAATTATTTGTAAGTAGCCCATATTATATCACTTCACTAGGAAGAATTTTCTATGAATATCTGAAAGTCTATAATGCACATCATTAATCATATAGAAACTGCAACACGGAACACACTAATGATGTAGTGCAGAAAAGATTATTAAGAAAGACAAATATTGGATTACATAAAATATATTCCCCCAGTATAAAGTAAATATTAGAATAACAGTAAAAAAAAAAAACCAGCGTCCATCTCTAGTGTTGGAAGGCAACGAGAAAAGATGTTCCAGCTGGGTGACTGCCTTTGCAAAATAAGCTGTAGTCTCCAGATAATTGAAAATTATTTATTCATAAGTATGTAGAATCGTTTGCTTTGTTTGTAGTACACTGGCTCATCTGACTTGTGAGCAAGATCATGTGGAGAAATACTTCTCATTTCAATTCAGAAAATTAATGGGTGATATTATCCTGAGTCATGATTTATTACTTCTGCATCAGTACAGCCCTTACTGTGATTGTGATTATGGCAGTACAGAGGTATTACACTCTATTTTAAGAGGTTTCCCTTAGCACAGAAATAAAGTCTAAATAGCACTCAAATTATATCCATGTCATATATATTTACCAGAATAAAATATCTGACCTCTGTGTGCAGACAAAGCAAATCCGAAGCAAAAAGAACCAACTTTTTGAGCTCCCCCATACCAGAGGGCATCATGTGAAAAAACTGTAAAACAAAGGGGAGTTGGCCAGGCAGCTACCACTGCTCAGGGACTGCTGGTTGGGCATGGGTCAGCAGGTGGTGAGCAATTGCTCTGTGCATTACTTGTTTTGTATATATGTATATATATTTATATATTTTTTATTTTTTTATTTATATTTTTTTATTTATATATATAAAAATAAAAAATATATAAATATATATATTTATATGTATGTGTGTGTGTGTGTGTGTGTGTATATATACACACACACACACACATATACATACACACACTGTTTACACGGACAGCATAACTCACATGGACAGCATAACTCTATTTATTGAATAATCCAAGTCTAAAAACAGCGTTAAAAAAGGAGGACTACAAGGAAAAGATCAGAATATGGGCTGACTGAATGTGACTGTATCAGATCTAGATTTTCTTTCAAGTATAAGTCCTTTTCAACCCAAGGCATTGTATGGTTCTATGATGCTCTGTACAACATCTACAATAGGGTCTCGTGTCTTTATTACTTTGCTGCCTCTGCTTTTCAACAAATATAACTAAACTATGAATATTTGCCTTCAGCTCTCACCAAGGCATTAAGGTTGTATCTACTTGCAGATTTAATACTTTAAAATTCTGAAGAAAGAAAAATTCAGCATCAGTCCTGTGACTGTATTGTGACTGTTAGTGCTGATAAAGAGGAAGGAGATGGGGGTTAAATCAAACTGGATGAAAAGGTATAAAAAAATTCAAAGAAAACTTGAGTTCAAAAGATAACACAAAGTGTTTTAAAACTACTATTATGTCCCAGATTGTCACAGTTACTCTAGAAATTATAAGCAGGAGTGTCACTTTCAAGCCTGTCAAAAATCAAACTTATGATGTACTTGTAAACTTTTCAAGTTAAGCATTTTACCTACACACATAAAGACAGTGGTCATGAAAGCCCACAAAAAACATCTGTCAAAATGCAAATTAAAGATCAGGGTGTCAATGCATACTGAATATTAGGAATATCCAACTTTAACAAAAACAAGGATAACCAATACAGAAAAGGTGGAGTTACAGAAATAAATCAGACTCTAAAACTACTCAAACTAATTTCAGTGCAAAGATATTGAAATACATGCATAGAATGTTGAATGTCAGGTTAAAAAGCTATTTTTAAAAATTAGTATCATGTTTCACAATATTTATTGCAGTTCATTAGGAACTACTTTAAATAATCCTAATAGTCTAGGGCTTTCCAGTAAAAGCATCACATCACAACTGTTCTTCTTCTCATACTCACAAAGATTTTTGCTTAAGCAAGCAGAGCAGATGTTGGAAATGAAGAGTTGATTATTTTTAAAAAATTGAATCTGTTTTTAAAAGTACTTGCATTGGTTCTGTAATTTATGCTCCTTTTTTCATTGGTTAACGTTACAGTTACATCACTTCTATATTATCAATATCATTAGAAACTTTAAGTCAAATATTAACTTGGTAAATGTCCTGCAAATACTGCTTGACTTAAAAGGATAATTAATGCTGAATACCTTTGCTGCATAATTTATAAAGATGTCAATCGTACCACATGAATGAACTACAAGATTAAAGGCTCATATTTTTCCTTTAAAGGCAGTCATGTGACTGTTCTTATACTAAAGTAAACTGTGATATACTTATTTTAGTCTCACGTTCAATGTTTATACCATCTTTATTTTTTCTTTTTTTTTTTTTCTTTTTTTCTTTTTTCTGTTTGAGCAGTTAGGTAGCTTTCAGCAAAATTGCCCAATCCCTAATTGGTTTCTGTTTGCGCAGCTCTATGGCCATTAGAGTTAAAAGCTCTAATGCAGTGAATAAATACCTCTATGCATCCAGCTGACTACCATCTACGTTCATATGCTGATGCACTGAAAAGCCTGACACAGGCTTCTAATTTCAGCACTGATTTTATGTGTTCAGCATCGTGTCAGACAACATCCACCACAATAACTTCATTCTTTGCACAGTTGTGCTCAGACCTTCAGTGGTGACACACAGGCCTTAATGGGTTCTTGTGGGACATAGGATACTGTTTTTGCCCCAATTTGGAGGTAACTGGAACAACCACATTGCAAGTGGCTCTTTTCAACTCACACTGAGGATATTATTTAGCATGCAAGACTACAAAAGCACCTCAATTCACCCATCCCAAATCACCCGAGAGAGAAATCATCTTCTAGACTTGCCCATCACTCCCTACAGACACTCCCACCAGAGCAGGCTGCTCTGGTTAGACAAAAGGGTTCCTCCTGAATGACACAACTTATCCTTACAGATTTTACCTTGTGTAAAAAAATCTGGATACTTTTAGAAATCTGCTGCAGCAGTAAAGGCAAATTTACATTCTTTTTACATAGGTTTTGTGGTATATCTTCATTGTACTTCATTGTAGTTGGAGTGACAGCAAAGTAATCAAGCCTTCAGGAAATGGGATGTCAGTTTGGTCAGCGATTCATGCAATGCACTGAGAACATTAAAAACTTGTCAGTGAGCATGCTGAGTGTATGCTGAGTACTGCCAGGTGTATACCATTTAGTACTACATGAGCGTACAGCTTATTTAGTAATTTATAACGCGCCTGTCAGCTAATAAAACAAAACAAAAAAGCCACAAAAGAAACTAGATACTATGTAACAGAAGTAATCATGGTTTAGATTGTTTCCGAAATTCTCAGATTTCTCATCAAGATAAGAAATAAAAAAACACCTTACTATACAACAACAGCAATACTTTCTTTTGTAAGGGTACATGGCTATAACTTTGATGACCTGACTGGCACATGTACTTCTTTACTTTGGGTGCATAAGTAACAGTAACGGGTAAATGACGCTCTACCTTTCCAGTTTTAGTTCCAACTCTCTAAGTGGTAAAGGAAAGACTGTTTATTACTGAACATGTCTTGTAGTGATCAGAGATTATTCTCTTCTCCTTATTCTCCTTCCTTATAGAAGGAGTAGAATTTCTTGCAAACTACTTAATGATCTACCAGTCCCTTAGGAAATTTATCAGGTTTCCATAATTCCTATATTTTACAAAGATTGTTAGTGTTCCTCCCTTACATCTACCATTCGTAGACATTGTATCAGTCCTTGAAAGGCAGGATGGGAAGCAGTGGCTCAGTGATAAGGTGACTGTGAAGAGTGATCTTTTCATGTGACCAAGATGGCTACATAATAGCAGTAAGGGACAGGAAGCTTAGCAGAAATTTTTCATGCTGTGATAGAGTACAGAAGGCATGCAGGACTTGTATAGATGCCAGACTTCCTACATTGAGGCACCTGTCCCTACAATGAGGGAGTGGGGCACAAATTACCTAAATATTGCCTTTCTGACAGAACAGCTAAAAACCTACATAAAACGTTGAAGGCATTGTTTCCCTTTCTTGAGTACTATGCAGCATGAATTAGAAACCAACCCCATTTATCCGGCATTTATCTCAAGTCTGCATGAACTACCAAACATAAAAAGAATCTATTTGTAAAGAAAAAATATCTGTTTCCTTATCTACTTTTTCTCCAGGCCACTGAATCTTAAACGGCGAACAAAAATGATTTTGTGACTCTGAGACATATCAGTCTACATCTAAAGTGTTTATTTACAGCTACGAGCAGTTTTTCGAGGTTGAGTGTATTATATGGCAAAAATCAAGTGTTGTAAGCTTAGAGTCAGCACTTAAGCAAACTGATAAAAATACCACTTACGTGAACAGTAGCACGTTTATGCTTTTGACCCAACACGTTTACTTACAGCTGAGTATTAGCCTCAATCTTGTTTCATTACATTACAGTATTAGAATTATTTCTGAGATTGACAGAACTATCTCAGCCTAGCCCAGTGCAAAGTATCAAGGATCTCATTGGTGCGCATCTGAGATACTCGCTTGAGGAGGTTTGAATCATTTCAGTGTATTTACTCTTCAAGCCTTCTATGTCCTGAGCACGAAAGAATATGAGCAACTTTAACTTCAGGGGCACATAATGACCAGAGGGCTCCAAAGATTGGGCTATTGTTTAACAAAGGTTTTAACAGTGTTTTCTACACCAGAAAACATGCACAACTGTACACAGTTTGCTTACTCATCACTGTGAATTCCACCAGAAATACCAATCTCTGACTCAAGCTTGTTACTCCCCATGTCTCCACTGCTCAGTTGAATGCTCTTTGAATCCATGCATTTTCCTCCACCTCAAACATCACTGAAGTTCCTTTATGTAGCTCAGCTATGTGGCAGATACAACATCAACATCCATTCATCAGTAAATATCACATCAACAGCAAACAAAACTCCCCAGTCCCCACTCCCACGCACCATGTGGCTATCAGATCTCTCTCTGTCTGGTAGACCTACTGAAAATGTTACAAAAACCTTCAGGCTTCATTATTTGAGGAAGAATAGGAATAAATACCTCTTATAAATGAGCTATTATTTCACCGTCGGTTGTCAGGTTTCCCACATTTTACTTGGGAGGGACTACTTGACCAGTCATTGCCAAACGCAACTTACGGGATTTGCAAGTTTGGTTGCCAGAGTTAGTCTGACGCACTCTTCTGTGAATGCATTCCTGGTGTTTTCCTACAATACATGCAAGCATGACAAAAATTCCAAGAAACCTCAGAGGGTTGTCTCAGACTGCCAGCAGCTGAGAAGACTGTGCTAGTACCTCGTTATCACATTCTGAGAGGAAGGGCCCGAAGAGACAGAACATGCAGAGAAGTAAAAGGCTCTGGTAGTCCAGAGTGCAAATAAGGGATGACCAGCAAAATTCTGAATACCCAGTGAAGGGCATCTCCCTCTATGAGTACTGAAGATGACTTCAAAATCAGATTAGGTGTTGTTTTTTTTTTTTTTAAACACTCAACAATATCTAATTTACAGAGCTAAAGGATTAAAAGTATTCCCCTTACTAATACATTGCCTTGAAGCATGCAGATTAAAGGCACATAGACTTAAATTAAAATATACAAGAACATGTCTTCTAGAAGCATGTATTTTCTTACATGTATAGATCTAAATCTTTCCAGACATAGAAAGAAAAAGACATCCAGGAAAATGAAAATACAGCTTGAAAAATTAATCTAACAAGAAAGCTTCTTTAAAGCATCATAGTTTCTTTGGATACTCAATAGAAAATTTTGTTCAGATTACTCATTTTTTCACCTAAAATTCCAGCTCCCAGTCAAGCTTCTGGAGTGTGCTAACATTCCCAAATTCCTATGTACATAAATAGTTTGTCTTTCTCCGTCCATCTCATGGTAGTTATTAATATTTTAATATACTTTTTTGTTTGTCAGCACCACTTTCTGCCACTTTTGACTGGAGAGATAGGTGGCAGAGTTGCTTTCCTATTTTTCTCAGCATTACAGACTTTATTTAGCCAGTTTGTACAATTATTAAAGGCATGTGTAGAGACTCCATGCATATCTTCATCTCAGTCACAAGTGGAACTTACCTAAACAGTCACACAAACACAAAACTAGAACCAGAAAGTGGAAATAAATTGTACTTTCCTGTTATATATTTATGCCACCAGATGCAAACCTTCATAAAAACTCTCAGTAGATAGTTAAACTTTGACATAGTGCACATCACAACAAAATGTTTTAATAGACCAGATCCTCCACTACCTAAAAGCTCAAGGCAAGTCCAATGAAACTTAAGAGCAAGGGTTGTTGACAACAATTTCAGATATGGCCTATTATTCATAGTTCAAATGCCTGCTTCAAGGCATATCCATTTTTTTCTAGCCTTTTTGACAGAAGTGAGGTAGAGAAGCCAGATAGCAGGCTAAGATCTCCCCCACATCAAATAATTCTGTTTCACTGAAACAGAAAATAAGTCTAAGGACAATCAGGATAAGGGTTGTAGAGTTGCATCTGCCTAGGCCTGCTGGAAATCAACAACCATATAGTAATGTTTCTTCTGTTTAATTCTCTCTTATAAGTTTTGCATCTGTTCAATACGTTTTCTGTTTGGAAATATGTTCAATATGTTTTCTGTTTGGTAATTCATAAAAAGCATTGCCTCCTTAGATAAGCAGATAGATAAAATAAAAGGTTGAGAGAAATAATATAAATAAGATTATTATTTAATAAATGAGTCACAGTTATACGAAATACAGGTGCATGGAGGCATCAGCTATGTATAAGTCAGTAGGACAAATACAGTCATGGACTCAATTACATTAAAAAGAAAAAACATATTAGTCACCTTCTTCCTACCAACAAAACAAAGACATTATTTGGTATCACAATGAACCTCATTTCACTATTAGTTTTCTTTATTTTCCTTTTTTAGAAAACCAGACTCCTAACTCTTTCACTTGTCTTTCTCAATTCTGTTTTTGGAAAAAGCCTCCTCACAAAGTCCATAGCCTATAAAAATAATCAGAAATAGGTACGATGAACAGAAACACAATTTACTCAAAGTCCAGCTCATCCTTCCAAAACCATAGTGTAATATTTCTAATCATCTTACCTTTTTCTCTGAATGACCCACAAGAGTCATCCAACCAAATGAGCAGAAGGACCCATGTCTCCACCCTATGAAACTATACAAACACTTCATCTGAATCTGAATCCCTATGCCACACCATGACAAAATTTCCACAGCTGGTAACACAGAACAACAGAAATACCTCTATCCTTCCCCATTCAGCTGAGCAAATAGTACCTGTCCACTAACAAGAATCCAAATCTACATTTACAGAGAGAATGAAGTCATTTTTGTACACTACAGAAATTCAGTGTATACGTATTACTAGACACCACAAAATGGACTCTTTAGTACAGAGGCTTTTCCGGTGTGAGGAAAATAAATCAATGAAATCTTTCTTTTTTCAGTAGAGACACCTTTTGATGTTAAACTTTCTTGTTGATTTGCCATGCAATACGAGATAGGTTCATACTCAAATTTCTGTATGGAAGAACAGAGATATCTTAATGAAGCTGCATACTTTTATTTGGCTGACTACTTTTCTAGCCTTACAGGAACTTAGTGTCTTTGAGCCATTAGCCATCTGCCAAAATTGGCTGAAATCAGCCAGAGTTCCAGAAAATGTTCTGGGGAGCAGGCAGACAAATGTTCACCTCTGGAAACATATCATTATTTTATAAAGGACATTCTCCAATGAAGACATCATTACTTGAAAAGTGAATCTCTGCAGGCACAGATCACCCAGTGTTCATCAACAATACAGCTATTTTTTAAATGTTCACATGATCTAACTTTTGTATAGCTGGCAAACAACTTCATGGGGAATAAATTAAGTAATAGCACTTATAGGAGAAACCAAACTGCAGGAAAAAAACAGTGTGTGTATAATTTATAAAGATCTCCACAACTGCTAGTCACCCACCTTCTAGTGTTGATTAAGCATTTCCTTACTGTTTAAATCCAGAACCAATAAATACAGTCTAAGTTTTCTATTTGCTGTTTTGAGTATAAATATACATTGACCTCATTTGTTTGATAAAAAGGTCCTGACCTGACTCTTTTCTGATGTGTACTTCTTGACAAATAGCAAATTGTTATGTCTGCAGTATTCCTAGTTCAGTTTGCACTTGAATATTGGTTTATGTCCCACAGCATACACCTGTTAAAGGTATGCCATGGATGCCTCATATAACTTACCGCCTCACAACCACAGAATCATATAAACATAGAATAGTTAAGGTTGGAAGGGACCTTAATTATTAACTAGTTCCAACTCCTCTGTTATGGAAAGGATTGCCAGCCACCAGATCAGGCTGCCCAGGACCCCATCCAACCTGGCCTTGAACACCTCCAGGGATGGGGCATCCACAGCTTCTCTATGGATCACTTCCTAAGTAAAGAATTTCCTCCTAACACCTAACCTAAATCCCTCCTCTTTTAGATTAAACCATTCCCCCATATCCTATCACTATCAAACTGTAAAAAAGGTGGCCTTCCTTCTCCATGTGAGTTCCATTCAACTACTGAAAGGCTACAAGGAAGTCTCCTCAGAGCCTTCTATTCTCTAAGCTGAACAAGCACGTATCCCTCAAGATTTCATCATATGAGAGATGCTTGTATATTGATATCATGGGACTGATTTCAGTTTTTATTATGCTTTGGCACAGTAGTGGGTGATACTCTTAGGCAATAAACCCCTTGTGAGCAAAAATGTTTCCTCAGTCTGCACTTCTGCCAGCAAATGGCAAGTGTTTTTTGATCCTTCTTCAAAGTTCAAATGCCCTTGTCTGTGGGTGTGTTTGTTGAAAGTTGTGGTAAATTTTCTTGTAAACCTGAACCATGTTTTTCCAGCAGTCCTTTTCTTTAGTTGTGAATCTTCGCTATTTTCAGAGTTGTGCTCATCATGTAGTGCTCTACTTGGTGCTGCAATATTTATTCTTGGCTTTTGTTTCCATTAAAAAAAAATAATAATAGCATCTTGCTATTGTCTTTACTATTAAAATACCCAGAACCTCAGTGACTCCACTGCTGCAGGTATTCTCATCCTTTACTGCATTAAACTCACTGTTTTTCTATTTTAGATGAGATAATGGAAAGTTATTACTTCATTTGCTCACCTTTACTAACAGAGAAAGTACATGTGGGTTCTTTACACATTATTCCTTGGAGAAACACAGTTCCTTCTTTATAGCATGTTACATACATTTTAATACTGAAATACTTTAATACTGTTCTTATGGGATAGTTGCCTATCACTTACCTACAGAGCAACTGAAAGATGATGGTACAAAGCTAAAGCCTTATCTATTCTGCTGCACAGCAGACTGATGCATTTTTCCTTTTCATGAAGTTAGACAGTTTCAGTGTATGTCATAAGAAGTCACTGGTGAAGCAAGAATTTAAAATAAAGGGTCTAGGAGCCTACCTTGTAGTTGTATATGCCCACTGCAATTCTTTATGCATGATCTACATAGCAATGTTGTTTGCATTTGGCTTCATGTTCTCCGAACTCTGGAGAAACTCTTTTGGCACTCTCATCCTTTGAGGCTTGCTAGCAGCATCAGAATTTATGCCTTCAGGCTCTCACATAAATTATTCTAAAGACAACATAATATTGTAAAATTATGAACTGTTCAAATGCTTACTGGGATGTGATTGATATATAAACACAGAATACTTAAAGATTATTGTATCATAGTTGTATCTGTTACATGCCTGTTAGGTGCTTTTCTGTTCTGGTAAGTCAACTAAGATTTTGCGAAAGAAACTATTTTAGTATTGAATTTCAGATATCTATTCCACCTAAGCATTACTTTGAGAAACCTGAAAATATGAAAGGGACCACAGAGAAAAAATGAAGGCTGTGATTTAGATGAAGGATATGACCTAATCCACACTTAATCTAAGAAGTGACTCAAGGACTTGGATTGAAATGGGGAAGTTCTGGGAGAGGCTGAGATAAATAAAGCCTTTCACTTAGAGGGGAGAAGCCATCTGTTTACTCATAGAATAGTTACTACAGTTCACTGTCCGAGGAAACTCTAAACTGCTTCTCAGCTCACAAAGTAAAACCGCAGCCATTCTAACAACAAAAGTAAGCTCAGAAACAGATTTGAAACAGATGGACTTGAGCCTTAAAAAAAAAAAAAAAAAAAAGGGGGAAAGTGAAGAGATGGGAAAGGAAAAGAGAAAAGGGGGAATGGGGAAAAGAGGAAAATAAAACAGTAGCACAGTTCTTTCTGTCAGGTAGGGTGGAGGCAGGTTATCCCAAGTTCCACTGCCCCACCAATGGTTCCCAGAAAGTCCTGCTGCCACCACAAAACAGTGCTGGTTACCAAGGAGCAAAATCTCACTGCTATCTATACTAGTGCTATCAGAATTTTTTTTGTGTTCAAACTGAAACACAAAAAAAGGGACACATCTCCTTTCTACACAGGTGCTTTGTTAAGCACCCGTGTTAGCAAAAGTTCAACACTGATTTGAAGATTAGACATCTGAAAGGGAGCAACAGAAGGAGAACCAAACTATGAAGTAAACTAATGGCATTTTTTTAATAGATGTTCCACCCTTGGAAAAGGGAATAATAGCATATCTCACAATACGTTTCAAATTTTCCATTACGTTGTGATAGCCGTGTATGACAACACTTTCACAGAGGAAAGGTTTTGGACTTACTGGGGAAATAACTGATGTATTTTACAATCTACAGTTACTGGATTACATAAACAATGAAAACCTCGCCTCCACTTATGGATTTTGGATATTTTCTCAAATTTCATACAAATTACTGACATTTCTGGTCATAGAACTTATAATTATTCATGTACATATATGATCTTAAAGCCCAAGTTTCTATGCTACAGCTTTTTTTTTTTTCCCCTTTTTTTGACTTCTAACGATGCTAAAAATACAGAATGTCCTACCAGTACTCAAATGGAAAATGACCCTTCTGATACCAAGTCTTTAGTAAACCAATCCCTACAAGCAGATGGGCCCCACCTTGCAGGAAAGTGAACAAATAATTTATCTTTGAGTGCAATAAGCATCTTTCATACACAAGTTTGCCAAAGGCTGGATAATTCCACAAAGGTGCTCAACAAGAAGCCAGAATTGATTAGAAGTGAAAGGTCCCACAACACCACCCTGAGTACTCAGCTCTTAATCAGGTTATCAGACTGCAGGGCTTTTCTTAATTGATGTAGCCTTTTATCAAATTAAAGTGTTATCTACCCAGTGAGGTCATAAAATATGAGTCACACAGAGTCAATAGGATATCTAGCACAAAGGCAATGCTATGCATTATAGAGTCTAAAGATACTGTAGGTGCAGTTTACTTAAAGGTAGCTTGGTGAATGCTCTGGCCCTCTTTGACCTTCAGAAAAAGCTGTTTTAACTCCCTTTTAAATTATGGTTTCTGGTAGGAGTAGCTCTGCTAATCATGATTTCATATTGTTGCTTTGGTAAGGCAGAGTAGCATTTTGAGACCAACATCTAATTTCTCATAATCAACTATTAATTCCACTGATTTTCAACTGCCACAAAGCCTCAGCTGAGGTTTTCAAGTAGCTACGATGAATGCATTTTCTGAAAGCTGAGCTTTGTGTAGCTGCCAAACAATTCCCCCATGTTAAACAAAGAAAAATGAACACTGTGAATGAAGCATTTCCCATTTTAACTGAAATTTTATCTCAAAAACCGCTACTGGCCAACTTAATGCTGGAGATCTGACTTAGATGACTCCTGAATTCTTGTCTGACCTTTGGCAAGTCCTTTCCTTTGCTTTTCTTCAACCCATAGGTGCCAAACTCTTTAATGTTTTACCAGTGTTTTGTTAGTTTCCTTTTTTTCTTTTTTTTTTTTTTTGTTCTATTAACTAAAATAGATGCTCACTGCTTTTTCTCATGAAGACACTGGGTGATTGAGTCCATTAACAAAACAAAGGAATTCAGTCAATAGCTATGAGAATCCTAGTAAAGGCCACTCAAACATTAATCAGTTAGTTAATAACCCATACTAGTGCTTTCTGCACTAGCTGCTAATGCTTGAAGTCAGAGCTGACTGTCATCTATCAAATTCTGACTGCTACTTCGTACTGTGCAGCCTAAACCATAGTTCAACAGCTTCCCATTAGGGCAACTGCCTTCAACCCATATAATTGCAAACAGCCTCACAGAAAGGCAACTCTTTATATGGTCATGTAGATTGACCTAATTTACAAGTTTCCAAGTCCATTGCCATAGAGCTCAAATTTTTTAGGCACATTATATGAGCAAATTACAACGTGTAAATGAAGAACAAATCACAGCATCTAAACAATTTTCTTTCTGAGATTATCCTTAAAAACAAAATCAAAACATTTCAGTTGATTAAAACATCTTATGTGCGCATTAGGAATGTTTTGTTTCACTTTCAAGCTGTTTAAAATTCTATTAAACAAAGAATTATGCAAATGTAATAGTAAAAAAGAAAGAAAAAAAAGAAAGGGATTTGGCAGCTCCACCGTCCTTACAAAGTCATTTCAGCAAGGCTGGAAAATCAATTCCCTGTTTCTTTATGTACACATATGCAAAGGAGTTCACTGTATCAATTTAACCTTTCTTTTCCTCTTTAGGACAAATACAATAATAAGGTGAGAGAAGTTATTTTACTTTCTTTTTTATCTTGTAGCTTTGGTTTTACATTCTGTTGTCTTTTTGCTCAGTGTTGGCATAGTGATGTGACACAGGAGTTTCATTTTCATTTTTGTGGGTTCTAAGAAGTTTTAGTGACAAATGAAAGAACAGACACAGCAACAAGCCCACATACAGCTCACTTTAGAACTATCAATGGAAAAGAGCTTAAAATCTTTTTATAGAGGAATTAAAGATTAAAATTCTTAAGTAATGAAATGTTTAGATATTTTTGTAGAAAATGGAACTAACTCTGAAAAACAAACCTCTTAATGTTTTACAGCAAAAAAAAAAATAGCCTTCTTTTTTGTTCAGTGATCTTAAAATTCAAATTTCTATGCTAGGCTTTTTGTTATTGTTGTTGTAGACTTCTAAATTTCCTCTTTCTTTAAGTATGCATATGAAAAGGAGTTCATTGCATCAGTTGGATCAGTTAGTTGTGTCATATTAAAGGCCAATGTAATAATGAATCTGAAAGGTTAGTTTATCTAGTTGATGTAATTGAGATACAAACAAATGTTATATTTTCCAAATGAGAATTGGAGAATCTCAGGTTACAGAGGTTTATCCTGATAATAAGTACAACGGATACTAAATGGCTTAAATAACTAATATTTAAGTTAAATTCCTACTTCCCCCACCACTGAGGCAACCCCGAACCCTAGTTCTATTGACTCTGATTTGAGATTATCTGACTGCTACTTTGTACAGTGCAACTTAAACCATAGTCCAATGGCTTCCCATTAGGACAACTACCTTCAATCCATAACATCACAAACAGCTTCACAGATAGGCAACTCCTTATATGGCCATGTAGCATGACCTAATTTCCAGGTTTCCAAGGCCATTGCCATAGAACTCAGATTCTTAGGTATGTTGCAGAATTTATGCAAAATATTGCACAGCTCATCTTGAGAACTGGAGAGAGGTACTCAATCAACAAGTTTTTTTATATCATCTTTATGCTAGCAGGAAAGTAATGAATTTTTAGAGAATTTCAGAAAGATTTTGAGCTGACTGGAAGTCACACAGTCTGGTTAATAACCTTTGCAGTGTTGAATACTACAGGTAAAACTAAAGACAAGAGCAAACAAATCATTAAAATCTTTTTCACCTCCTCATTTCACAGGCTTGAATTCTTCTCCCACTATCAGTAGGACAGAAGCACAAAATAAGCTACTGCCAAAGGCAAAGGCAACCACATAGTTTGTTTGGTTGCACAGCAGTAGCTATCAAGAAGTTCTGCATCACACTGAAGTAATGCCTCAAATCCACTGTCAGGTTTAAACTTTTCAAGCACACCAAATTTGAAATTCAAATGAAGTAGAAAAAAGAACATTCTCTTTAAAGAAAAAATACTTTTCTATCCTGAACTCTTATTTTCACATCAGCTTGCAGGCATGTAACAGAAGAGAGCTCAAGCAAAGAAACAGAAGAAGAAAACTAAAGTCTCTCTAGAGAAGAAGCTGTGAATGACAACCTGCTCTTTTTTGAAAACTGCTGCATTATCAAGTTGCTATCCTTTGCCATATCGAGAGCCACTAGAAATATCTACAGTTATGTGCTCTGTAAAGGAAACTGGATCTCAAAAACACCTCCTCATGTGCTACCTCATGTTTCATGCACTTAATGAAGACTACTCAACCTTTTATGAGTAAGGAAGCATATGTTTCATTACTAACGAATGCTGTGTTTCTATTCAGAGCAACAAGTTGCCATAAGGATCTGTAGGATTTCATTTCCATTGCTTCAAATGTTTGCTGCACTGACCAAAAGGAAATGGAGATTTCCAGGTACAGATACTTACTACAATAAAGAAGATTGCTTGTAATATCTCAGTGTGTTTGTTACCTGGACAAAATTCACCCATGGCCTTGAAAAGCTACTTAAGCGTACGGACTAATAGGGCTCTATAAATAAAACTAAATAAATGGATGGTAGAAAGTTTGCAGAGAAGTCAGTGGAGAACAGAAGCAGAATTCAAGCTGAAAAAAAATATTCTCAAGTCTAATATTTCCAGATCCTTGGTGCAATGAGCACGAGAAATTAGACATTAGGTCTTCCCTCACAAGAAATCTAATTGAGTTCTAGACTTCCATATTCCCTTCTCAGACATGGTTTTGATTGCTTGCTCATACTGCAAGTATGCCATCTTACTCCCAGGCTCATTTTAGAAACAAACTAACTCCACCCAGGATAAAATCTGAATTAGAGAGATACCCTTCGGGAGTTTCCGTCACAAGGGACAATGGAGGTGCTTACGTCAGGATCAGGTTGCTGTGCTCCATACTGTCTTTTAGCACTATCCAATCAGGCCTTGAATCATCAAATAGTGCCATGCTCAAGATTCACAATTGGCTCCCTTCTCATTGATTTGTGCTTTTGAGACTGAAAAAGGCCCAAACCAGAGAACCATTATGTCTTTGGGCCACAGAAATCTTATATAGGGCCCAGAGGAAATGCAAATCAAGAGATTTCCAGCGGGAATGTGGCTAGTCTGCTCCAGAAGAAAAAAGGCTTGATAGCCAGAGATTGTTTGGATGATGTCTTCAACTATGAAGTCCTAGCATGGTGTGTATGTCCACAAACTAATTTCACTCTTCCCCGTAATTATCACAATGCTAAAATTTGGCATCTTATATTCGATTCTGACTTTCTGAAGCCAGAAAGAGTTTCATTTTCCTTTTGGAAAGGAAATTCTGAAAAGTTGTAGTGGCAAATGAAAGCACAGATACAACAACAAGCCCACATACAGCTCACTTTAGAATTGTCAATGGAAAAGGGCTTAAAATCTTTTTATAGAGAAATTAAAGATTATAACTCTTAAGTAATTGAAATCTTTAGATATTTTTGTAGAAAATGGAACTAACTCTGAAAAACAAACCTTTAAATTACAAAAACAAAAGTTAAGTTTGAAAAACAAAACTTTAAGTTTTCAGACAAGAGAAATAGCCCCCTTCTTATTTGCTATGTGGGGCAGCTGCCCAAGAGGTGGACATGGCAAGTGTCAGTTCACAGGACTCTGTAATACTGGCAGCAGTAGAGGTCAGATCTTAGCTGTGGGATGTCTTCAGATTGCCCACAAGTTGTGGCAGCCCTTATTTGGTATCACGTGTAGAGCTGACTTCACGCTTGCTGTGCATGCCTGTAACCTGGCTATGTACCTCACCATTTGTTTGTGCAGGAGAAAGCACTAGATGGTGTGGGAATTGCTTACTTCCTGCACAGCTGCTCCCCGTCTCTCCAGGGGAAAGTAACCAAACTGAAACAACCCTTACTGCAGACTGTGCCAACAGGATGCAAGTGGTCACTGGTTTTATTCTGCACGGAATTCATGTATTGTCATTGTTACTGTAAAGGAACATGGCTTGCCACCAGCCATGGGCACAGACATGTTGACCAAGAGACCCAAGAGCTCTGAGTACAACAGCCATGCAGAATAGAGTCCTGTGGTCTTTATTCTCTAACAAAGATCCCAAAGATTTCTTCCTCCCTTTTAACCCTGTGTGATGGGAGCTGTCAGGGGGATTCACAGAAGTACCAGTGTAAAAAGACTGACTAATTGGACAGAATCCCTAAAGGCTTTACCTTACTACTTTGTAGTAAATAAGAATAAGTAAGAGTCCAATTATTACCTTCCCAAGGCCTGTCTCTCTTGAACAAGTCAGTGCTTTAGGGAAATAATTATATTTAGCTGATTAAAAAAAAAAACAACACGAAGAACAGGAAAAAAAAAAAAAAGAAAAAGGAAAAAGCACAGGTGAAACTATGTAAAACAATTGTGAAAGCTTGATTTTCTTTTTTTGACAACAGATGTGTATTTTCTGTAATATGTTTTATATGTTGTTTTAAATACATACTTCTAAAAACTGATTTAGGGCACAGAAAAGACATCTGGAAAATGTTGACTATTCTGCCCAAGCTGTGGCCACATCAGCACACAGCTCTAACTATTTGATCCTGTGAGGGGTATAGCATAGATCCTCCCCTCTCAACAAAATATCCCAAAGCGGGTCTTTAATATGTCTGAGTGAAGCCTATTACTGATGGTACTCTCATGTTGATACCCTGGAAGAGGCTGAACTTGGCCAAATAGCTTGTGTTATCCTTCTCCTTCACTCATCCATGCTGTGAGAGACAGACAGCATGAACAACAAAACTATGCAAGTAGCAATGGGAAATAAAGGAGGGGGAGGTTGGAAGAGAGAAAATACAGTTTTTTCGACAGCTCATCTAGCCAAAGGCATCAGATAAACATAATCACACACAAAGAATCACACAGAATCATAAGATTTAGAAGGGACATCTGGAGATCACCTAGTCCAACCCCCCTGCTAAAGCAGGCACCCCACAGAAGGTCACACAGGTTGTCTGGATGGGTCTTGAATATCTCCTGATAAGGAGACTCCACATTGACATAGATTTTGAACATTACCTAGACTTGTTCTTTGATATCAGAGTAGGAGGAAGTCAGATCTTCTGACCCAATAACTTTGCATGTGTCGTTATTTCTCTGGTTATTAACTACTAAATCAGTAAATTGTTAGCATATTTGAATCTGAATGCAACGAGCTTTACTTGCTCATCCAGTTACTGGTGTGCATGCTTTGACATCAGATTCAGCAGGGAAGAGGATCTGAACCAGGAACTCCTATAAAAAATTGTTCTTTGAAATCAGATTAGCCAGTCAGAAATGCCAAGTGATAAGAGAAGACTTTCCTTTACAGACTTCCTTCTGCAGTTCTAAGCCAAGGGCATCAGAAGGACAAAAGACTTCATATCTGCCCAAAATGGTAAAAAATGCTGGTCCTCATAAAACGCACAGTTGTAGCTTCACTGTGGCAAGTTATGGAATATTATCAGAGCTGGATTAAAACCAGTTTCTTTTTCTAAAAACAATTCAGCAGGCCTCTTTTATTTCACTTTGTTGAACTTCCATGATACATCTCAGACTCAACATCTTTTTTTCTGTCTGGACCTCCAGGCTAAAGAATCAGAGTGGAAGCAGAAGGTAATGTTATGCAACTTAAGCTGCAGGTATCTAGCCTTCTCCCAGCTGAAGAGAGAATTATTCAGCCTGAGAATTTTTCTATCTTTCTCAAAAAAAATTGGCCTTCAGACCATCACAATTAAAAAAAGTTTAGTTACATTTTCAAACTTCTCATTACACAGCAAAAAACGTGATGACAGTCCTTCCAAAGCGTAGGATTTTTAGTACAGGCATCATGTCAAAATGTTTAGCATCTATAAAACTATTCCAAAGGTATTTTACAGAAGGGATTTTACGTGCACTGTAGGTTACATTGGTCTAAAACAGCCTCTGTCATTCAAACCAAAATAAAGCCAGGTATTACGTGCAGGACATAAAAAAAAACACCTAGAGATACAAAAGCATGTAACTGAGTCTCTTGCATCCAGCAACTGGATTTAAAGCTTCCTGTTCCCTCTCTATTAAGTATGGAGAGAGGTTCCACTAGGAACCCATTTGTCCCACTTAGAAGCTGACTGGAACATGCAGTATAGCTACACCTGAAGTCACTGTTTCTGTAGCAAACACCATTGCAACAGCATTCAGAAGTAACTTCTGATGCCCAACTCAGGAATCTCAGTGTCGTTCATTTGACTTGATTGACTTTAACATAAAAAAAACCTCATTACACTGCTGGAAAATGGAGCTAAGCTCTGTACATCCAGTATTTCCACACACAAGTTGTAGTTAGGGCTTTGATCTGCCATCAGTGTGGTTGGGCATTATCTTCAAGTATGATGTTTTCTGTCAATATTTGTCCAAGTCTGGAAATAAGTGGATTACCTGCAAAGATTTGTGTTAGATTTGCTGTTATCAGATCACAGAGGGTGTAACACAAATTTAACCACATCCATTTCAAAGTGCTAAAGCTCCTTTCTCACCCTGGTGGTTTACCACAGAGTTATCACAGGAACATCATCTCAGAGACAAGGATGTGGTCAAAAGACATAAAATAGATGACAACAACAGGAAAAAAAATCTACTTTTAGTTTTCTAGATGTAATATACAAATCGATGATCAACTTGTTCTAAAGTAAAAAATCACTTTAAAAAAATAAAGAAAAGCCCGCTATAGGGAATGAAAAGAAAAAAAAAAAAAGTCCGGATTTTTTTTTTCCATTCTTATTTTCATAAACATCTGAAAGGACTGGCAGAATAATGTAATGAATGTGTTTGTTTCCTTATGGACAGGTGATTTTCCAACATATTTTCTACTCTGTACAAATTTTCTTAAAGCAGTGGTTCCTACTCTAAAATGAACAGAACTTTAAGGGAAAAGGGTTGCAAAGGTGAACACAGGATAACATTTTTTTCTATAATGTCCTGAAAACAACCTATAGCACATACCTTGATCAGCTGTCAGAAAATCCAAGACCTTGTTGAGGCTACTAAAGCAGCATCTTCCAGTCAATGGGAGAGTGTAGGCTTCTGTGAGGTTCGGGGTTCAGTGTTTGTTTTCAGGCAAATGGTGAAGTTTCCTGGTTCCAAAGGAAGCAAGTATTAATATCCTAGAGCAAAAACTGTATATTCCACTACAGGGGCAAATATTTGCTAGAACTTGACCGTGAACACTTACTCTTAAACTTTAAAGTGGTATGAGCCTACATGCTTCCTCAAGCAATACCTGCTCCAATTCCAAGCCCATTAATTTGGTGAAGTTACAGCAACACTGAAATATTGCACTTGAAAAGAGCAGCAGGTGAAGACATGCAAGTTCCAGGTGGGTGAAGTTCATTTTTAATTGACTTAAAAACATAGAATCATCATAGAATCATAGAATGGCCTGGGTTGAAAAGGACCACAATGCTCATCTAGTTTCAACCCCCCTGCTATGTGCAGGGTCGCCAACCAGCAGACCAGGCTGCCCAGAGCCACATCCAGCCTGGCCTTGAATGCCTCCAGGGATGGGGCATCCACAGCCTCCTTGGGCAACCTGTTCCCAGTGCCTCACCAACCTCTGTGTGAAAAACTGTTTCCTAATATCTAACCTAAACCTCCCCTGTCATAGTTTAAAACTATTCCCCCTTGTCCTATCAACAAGCACTACAGGTAGAACTACGCATAGTGGGCATTTGGAGAAGCACTTGTGCGTGATTGTCCAACATCATTATAGCATTGAGTATTTAAAAAAAAAAAAACAATTAAAAATATATGCTTAAAAAAATGATTAGGTGAAAGAGACAGTGGAATGGGAAATTTTTGCAAGTCTAGAAAGGAAGAATTATGACTATAATCTTTGTTCCTACACTGTATTTTTATATATTCACAGAGTTTTTTTCTGCTTAATGTTAATATAAAAGATTTCTTCCACAATTTATTTCCATTAACTTTGTCCTCAAATGAATTTATTTCAAATCAGGATGTATTTCTATATCTGCTTCACATCCTGGTTTTCTTTTCTCCGTCCATATTTCTTTCTTTTAAAATGCGTGAATTTCTGCTTTCTAATTTACTTTAAGCCAAGCAACTTTCTGCTTGATGTTTTTTCAATTAATGACAATTGCTTCTCATTTTTTTCTATATAAGTAATGTTTTCTTTTAATGATCTTCTGGCTTGCTTTCTTTTCATATACATATACCTACAACAAGCCTTTTATCAGGCTGTTTATGGATTTCATATATGAGTTCTCTGCTTTTATATACGTGCACTCTGTTTTTATACTTTTCTTACGTTCCTTTTCAAATAAAAGTACTTCTCTCCTTACATTTCCATACACCCCTAACATTTTTATTAGCCAGATAAGAGAATATTATTTCTATTTGCTAACGTGTTAGTACACAAAAAGAGTAAATTAGTTTGGTTTTGTTTTATTAGCCATTAAAATGCTTTACTTGTTTTTTGTAGAACAGAAAGTAGTACAGATATTAGGCCTATGTATGCTACCAAATACAACTCTGTTGGGATATAAAATACGCAGAGCCACAGTAGCTTATTTTGGCACCTTTATTCTATTATGTTTAGGGCACCTGCCACATCTCATAGTTACCTATGAAGCATCTGTGATTCCATGGCATAATATTTCTTCTAGTTTGCCTGTAATTCTAACATGCAAGTGACCAAATAATTATTAAGCTTATTCCCAAAAAATCAGATGCAGTATCTATAGCTAGTAGGCAGTATAACTTCTATCTTTTCAGAGATCTAGAAAATTATACTGGCTGTGCTAAAATCCTCTGGTCCAATTCAGTACCTCAGCAAAAACAACTGTTCAGTGGAAAGCTTGCAGGCTTCAAGACTTGCTTCTGCTTTTTTCTTTCTTGCTACTAGTCCTGCTCCTCTGCACAGTGAAGTTAGAAATACAGCACAGCTGTATATATATAGGACTAAGGAGGATAGAGGCCTGGGCTGATATAGAGCAGGGGCTGTTCTCTTGAAACTCAAACTGTCATAACTTTATTTCTGGAAGCAACTGAGAGAACAAGAAGCCCATATGGTTAATTGGTGATTGACCTCTGACTATATCTCTGTGTACAGGTGGAGGTGAATTACTTCTTTATAAATCATTAACATAATTTATGTTTACCATCTTGTGGTAATATGACAGCTGACTGGTCTCTAGTGAACAAAGTCACTGTGTTTGAAAGAGTTGAGGGCAGGAGTTGACCCAAAGTTAGCTGTACTAAAACTGTCAAGATATGAAGCCCAGAAATGTTTCAGATGAGGTTGCTCTAAATTTCATTCCAAATCTCATCTTCACGCTAGTTGGGAACTAGTGATGCATATGGAACTGACAAATCTGCTTTCATGAGCATTACTGTAGGAAAAAAAAAGGCAAAAAACCAGTCACTATCAACACTACCTTGGATGTTGCCATCTGTTGAAGCAGCTATAAACTGTAACTACAACCGAGAACCTCTTTCATCATGATGGTACAGTGAATACTTGTGGAATTGAGGTTTATGAGGTCTTATCGCCTCATTCATTGAAGAACTGTTTCTACAGAGTCTTGTCTACCTCAGACCTGTCACTACAGAGAGAGAAAAAAAGTAGAAACATTAGCTATAGGTGACTGATTGAACACATATAACTGGAGGGTAAATAGGTTTAAAACACAGCTCATTTCCCTCACTGACCCAGCCCCAGCCTTAACAGTCACATCTCAGAGGTAAACGTTTAGTGGGGGCAGATGTTTTTCCTGCAGGGTATTCTCATTTTGCACGCATTTTCATGAGTTTCTCCTTTTATGAGGGTCTTGTGCAACGCTGCAAGCCTGGCGGAACAGGCTGCAGCAGGGTGTTTTGGAATTTCAGCCTTGCACTTGCTTCTTCCAGTTCAAAGACATGTCTCTAAGAGAACAGGTGTATAGTGGCTGAGCAGATCAGCCGTTTTCACACACACATCCATTTTCATTGGTCCTGGATAAATATCTGTGGTAATTCTTCGCTAATATTTACTCAAAGAATTCTCTGTTCCAGGGAACAGCTGCACTATATATCCCGCTTCAATGCATTCTGGCATTTGCATATATTTCTAAGACCGCTATCTAGTTTCCTTGTAGACTATTACCTGCCTGCCATCCACAGACTACTCTGCTGTCTGTTGTTTTGTTCGTTGGTTGCAAGACCTTTCTGGAAGATAGGAATCTTTTGTTTTTACATGTCTAGCAGAATAGAGTTTTGTCTTGAGATTGATAATTATATATATAGGAAGGACAATATTTCATCTGCTCTGTACATGTTCAACTCTTTGTACGTCCTTCCACAAGATGGGCAGTCACTCAGCTCCTTCCCCTCCTGTATTTCTCCATTCATTATTACTGTGGGCCATCTTTTCTGAATTCCCAACATTTCACTTCTATTAGATGCATAATCTGAGCCATGTATTGTAAAATAACAAACCTTTGGTTGCCATAAATGTGGAACAAGCAGAGTCCAGTCTGTAACTAGAGGTAAGAGAAAAGAGCATGATCCAGACCCATACTTTCTCAGGCTTTTGGAAGATGTAAATCATGATTCCAATGCTAATTTTCTATGCTAAATTTAAATTGCCAGAGTAGAGGGCAGAGAACCCTACTTTTGTACCTCTTCTAAAGGCTAGCTGTACGGCCTGCATACACCTCTGTCACAGTACTTCACAGACCAGACTTGTAACTTAAGTAAATTGGTAGAGCTAAATTTATGGTAGTAAAAATGAGGCAGTTGACAGTATTTGAGAATTTGTCTCTGTTTATTTTTTGTAACAATAAGGAAATTTTCTAGGCAAGTCCTTCTAGATAATGGCTTCCTAAGATATTTGATGTAAATATTTCTTATAGAAACTCTTCTCATCAAATTTTGGAGTTTTAGGGACAATTTATACCAGAAGAGCATTACTAAATTGCAAGATTGTCACACATTTAAAGATACTGGATCCAACCTACTTTTCATGGATGGACTGCAAGAAATAGTCTGCTACAATCCTGGCTTAGCCTTAAATGTTTAGAAATGTGAGACTAAAATGTAGCAAAAATTTTGCTCTGAAACCTTATTTAGGTGTCCAGTATAACTGCCACTTTAGGGAGGTCACATATTAGAAATATAGGTTTTTCGTAGCTAGGTGTGCACATCCACTGAATGCAGGTTAAAGGAAAGAGTTCCTATTCATCCTAAAGCACTGTAATTCTTTGAATAGTTTAAAAATAGTTTGTACACTGATACAATAATTTCTCAACAGAGCCAGAGGGCCCAATTGGGCAGAAAAAGCCAGTGTTAGCTGGTCCAGGCCAATGCCTTCCCTGATAAAGCTACTTAACAGTCAAATAGCAGATGAAAACAGGAACTGTAAGATTTCTGCAGAAAAAAAAAAAAAAAAAAAAACTTCCAACGCACCCATTCATATCATAGAACTGCAGAATGTTGGAAGTTGCAAACCCTTACCATGGGCATGGCTGCCACCCACCAGATCAGGCTGCCCAGGACATCATCCAACCCTGCCTTCAGCACCTCCAGGGATGGGGCATCTACAGCCTCTAAGGGCAGCCTGTGCCAGTGCCTCATCACCCTCTGATTAAAGAACTGTTTCCGGACATTTAACCTAAATTTCCCCTCTTTTTGTTTAAAGCCATTCCCCCTTGTCCTATCAGTATCAGACTGTGCAAATAGTCAGTCCCACTCCTGCAAGTAAACTCTTTTAAAGTACAGGAAAGCCATGGTGAGGTCTCCCTGGAGCCTTCTATTCTCCAAGCTAAACAAGTCTAGCTCCCTCAAGCTTTCATAGGAGAGGTGCTCAAGCCCTTTGAGCATCTCTGTGGCCCTCCTCTGGACCCACTCCAACAGCTTTGCATCCTTCCTGTACTGGGGGCACCATGCCTTGACACAGTACTCCAGCTGGGGCATCATGAGGGCAGAAAAGAAGGGTATGATCACCTCCCGCTCCTTGCTGGCCACCCCTGTTCTGATGCAGCCCATGATACAGATGGCTTTATGGGCTGCAAGCACGCACTACTGCTCATGTCCATCTTTTCATTCACCAGAACCCCCACATTTTTCTACTCAGGGCTGCTCTCAAGAAGTTCTTCTCTCATTCTATATACATGTCTAGGATTGCTCCTACCCAGGTGCAACACTTTGTACTTGGCCTTGTTGAAACCTCCCTTAGTTCACATGGTCCTCCTTCTCATCCTGTCCATGACTCTCTGGTTGGCATCCCTTCCTTTTATTGTATCAACTGCACCACTCAGCTTGGTGTCATAAGTTGCTGAGGGTACACTCAATCCCACTGTCCACGTTAAAGGCCTTACACAATTCCAGGTATATGACACCAGCTGCCCTTCCTCAGGCAAGTCCTGGGAGAGTGGCTTAGCAACCACATTTGTCACTTCCTTCAGTACCCTGGGATGCACATCGTCCAGCCCCCATAGACTTGTACTTATTCAGACTCATAAGGAGATCTTGGATTTGCTCTGCTCTCACAGTGGAAGGGATTTTGCTCTCCTGAACTCCACCTAGAAGTTCAGGGACATGAGAGGTATGGGAAGTGTGACTGCCAGTGAAAACTGAGGCAAAGAACTTACTGAGAACCTCAGCTTTTTCCATGTCTGTTGAAGCTAGTTCTCCTTTCTCATTTATCAAGGGAGATACGCTCTCTTTTGTCTGTCTCTTCTGACCAATGTATCTAAAGAACATCTTATTATTTTTCATATGCCTTGCCTAGTTCAGTTTCACCTATAGGCTTTCCTGATCCCATCGATGCATGTCTGGATGGCATCTCCGTATTCTTCCCAAGAAGCAGGTGAATCATGGCTCCCTGGCTTCTTCTCTTGGCCTTCTTGAAGATACGAGTGACATTTGCTTTCCTCCAGTCTTCAGACACTTATTCAAGTCACCACAATTGACCAGAGCTTATCAACAGCAGCCTTGCAATGACATCCGCAACTTTCTTCAGCAGATGTGGTGCATTCCACCAGGGCCCATGGACTTGTAAGTGTTCAGTTTGCTTAAGTACTTGATCCGCTGCCACTAAATATACATCCTCCATGCTCCAGCAAGGCCTCTGGAACCAGGGATTACAGAAGGGCAGTCTTTCTAGTGAAGGCTGAGGCAAAAATGCATTCAGTACCTCAACCTTTTGCATGTCCTGTGTAATCAAGTCATTCAGCAATTGGCCCACATTTTCCATAGTCTACCTTTTGACAGCAATGTACTTATAGAAGCCTTTCTTGTTTTCTTTTATTTGCCTAGCCAGATTCAATTCCATCTGGGCTTTGTCTTTCCTAACTTCATTCCCATAAGCTTGAACAATATCTCATGCTCAATACACTTGAAAATCTAGATCTTATCCTGACTTAGTATTTTGGATCAAAATAGAGTCAGATTTCCTGAGGGAAAGAATCATACCGTTGCCACCACAAGCACTAAACCACATCACGCAGCACGTCATCCAGATGCCTCTTGAACACTGCCAGGGACGGCGACTCCACCACCTCCCTGGGCAGCCATTCCAGTGCCTGACCACTCTGAGAGAAATAGTTCTTCCTTACGTCTAATCTAAACCTCCTCTGATACAACTTGTGGCTATTTCCCCGTGTCCTGCTCGTTGCCTGGGAGAAGAGGCCAAATCCCTCTTCACCACAACCTCCCTTCAGGAAGTTATAGAGTGCGATGAGGTCTCCCCTGAGCCTCCTCTTCTCCAGACTAAACAATCCCAGCTCCCTCAGTCACTCCTCATAAGACTTGTGCTCCAGACCCGTCACCAGTTTCATTGCCTTTCTCTGGACACATTCCAGGACCTTTCCTGTACATCTTTCCTGTAGTGAGGGGCCCAAAACTGAACACAATACTCGAGTTGTGGCCTCACCAGTGCTGAGTAGAGGGGGGACGATCACCTCCCTGCTCCTGCTGGCCACACTATTTCTAATGCAGGCCAGGATGCCGTGGGCCCTCTTGGCCACCTGGGCACACTGTTGGCTCATGTTCAGCTGAGCATCAACCAACCCCCCTAGGTCCCTCTCTTCTTCACACTCATCCAGCCACTCATCCCCAAGCCTATAACACTGCATGGGGTTGTTGTGCCCAAAGTGCAGGACCCAACACTTGGCCTTGTTGAACCTCATCCCATTCACCTCAGCCCAGCGATCCAACTTGTCTAAATCCCTCCGAAGGGCCTCCCTACCCTCAGGCAGATCAACACCTCTGACAGAGACAATATCATTTGTCTCTTGTGTTGCATAAAAGAAATGAAATGCATATTAGTATGCTCAGCATGCACACTGACTTTCATATTCAGCTCAGTATATTTAACTACCTTATAGGTCCACAGCACACAACGAGGAATAAAAGATTCTTCTATTTGCATTGTATTTGCCAGCAAACCCTTTCAGATAAAATCCTATCAGATAAAACTACACAATCATTACAGAAACAAATGGATTTAACCATGTAGTACTTGACACCAGTGAAATTTTGGCAGAGTAAGAATTCCAGATTTTCAACCTCCAAGGTTATGGGCTATCTGGTTACTATCAAGAGAAAGCCTGGTATTTATTTTGGGTAAATATAAAATAAAATGAAGTGGGACATTTGTACTTTGTTCAACCACAACCTGTCAAATTTCTTTTCACTTAATTGTCTACACAGCACAGTTCCATAAATTAATTATTAAAATATCATAGAAAATTTATAACTCACAAATAATATATTAGTAATAACGTATTATAATAATACAATTGTGTCTGCAAGTGTACATGTCTATATATAAATCTGGAACACTTACCTTAGAATTACAGAGATAATTGTCCTTTTTGATATCAAACCATTTTAGCTTTTTATAGAAAAATTCTCATCATAGGTCTAATCAGTTTTTCATTCATAATTTGGATAATGATATTTCTTGATAATTCAAGATGGTCAGCAGGTACACTGGAAAAAAAGAACAGGCATCAAAATTATTCAGATAAACTGTAAAAGATACCTAAAATAAAGACCAATAGAAAAAAGATAACTAGAAATTACTTGAGCAGTAGATTTGGGGTTGGTAAAAGGATCTGCAATTGCAGAGGGAATTGGGTACCACAAACCAGCCAGGAAAGTGGTGTACAGTTTGCTGTAATTTCCAGTTAGCATGTTAGTAAAATAGCATCATACCAAGTTTCATTCAGTTATTTCCCCTTTACCATAGAATAAATTTGAGACTGTTATGCTTTCAAAGCACTGTTGCACAATCTTATGTATACAAGCTACCAGGAATGCATACCGCAGCTACATCATCCTTATTAGAAAAACTGCTAAATTAGACTTCTGTCTGTAACTACCAGTGGTTCTTACTATGATTACATTTCCTGCTAACAACAATAGAGTGTCAGAAATTACCATCAGTCTTACGGTTATCCTCAAATAATGCATTCAAGGATATACTAGTGAGAACCAAAGTGTTAGAGACATGTGAAACAACTGCCAGTAAGCTGGACAACTGTATAACTCAAAACATTATGGATTGTGAAGGTAAACCTTGGCATTTGTAGTAACCTACATAATGTGTAGAAACACATGATAAAAAAAACCTGTTCATAATATCTTCAGATCAGTTTGGCCTTCTTGACTGCATTTTCAGACGGTACTTTCTTAGCTCATTTTAACTAATGTTTAAGTACTCTTATGAAACAGTATGCCATATGCAAATTTCTTTTGGTATTGTGGCCAGAGCTTAAGATGAACATTACTACTCTACCAGATACTTCCTTCTACTTCTCTTCTCTCCCAGACTTCCCACAAGGGGCCACAGGAAAATTCTCAGCATACCTGACAGAGCATGTTCTGAGGCAGCTTATTTCCAATAAGTGTAGTCCTATTCTTTGGAGAGTTGGGGACAAAAGCAAAAAGCAATGTTGACATCTTTATCTGGAGCTGTCTCTTCAAAGCAGAGTATCACAATATTTCTTCCCTGGTTTGAATCAGCATGTGTCAAAAAGGCTGCCAACAACAGCATAGTTTCAGACTTCCAGCATTTCATTAAAACACTAGAGTTTTCACCTTACAGTATTTGGATCTGAGATTTAGAACACTTTTATTTTCAGGGAATGTCAAGAGAGATTGAATTGTATACCCAGAGCATTGGCGCTTAAAATCTTCATCAGTGCCAGAAGTTCTTGCTTCCGCCCATTCTTAGCACTTAAGATGCTATTCTGGGTTATCAAATGCTGAATTTTCTTATGCACTGGCCCAGACAGTGGCTAGGGCTTGATGTATATTTAAGATCTTAATGAGATTTATTTACCTCTTCATTTGCAATTCTGGCTCTGACCAAGTGTCTCTGGTGTCTCTACCCTATCCCTTCATTTACTAGTATAAATCACCATCCCTTCAGTGCCTCCAAATTTTAAGCTTCTGAACAAGAAGCCAATTCTGCTTTTTATTTAACACACAACTCTTCCATCCTCTTCCTGGACTTTTGCAGCTAAGAGGTTAAAAAGGCTCATACTACAAGCCCATGGAATTTTTCCCTTGTTTCTCTCATGGAAAAGTAAACTGTCAAATTTTACTACCAAGGTAGTTCATCTCCCAGGACCACTATGTCCTACGTTGCATAACAAAGACATAATTATTATTTTCTGTAGGCTTGAAGTCAAGCTAAGCAAAGGTTTTGCTTTGAGAACAATATAGTAAGCTTTGAGAATATCTGCAAAGGGATTATTCAATAAATGAAGCTTAATTGAACATCAGAAGATTATATAGGCCAAATACACTGAAACCAGTTTCTACTACCTGACAATCTAGGCTATTATAATGTTGTAGGACAGAAAATGCACAGAATCTACATTATGTCCTCCTGATAGTACTTACAACTAGTTTCAACTTGTTCCAACTTGGAACAACTAGGTAGTAATAAGGGAAACTGATCACAGAAAGAAAACACCTTGAATGTTCTCAGCTAGTTTAATCAGTGCAAATACAAGGAATTAATGCAAGCCAACTGCTTCAAATTAGGATCTAGCTTCATGGAACAAGGCAGTCAAACCCACTTTAGCTAAATCTTGACATCAGTTTTATAGCAAACTGCTTTAGTACCACTCAGCTGTGCAACTCTTCAGTGGCTGATGAATGTATGTTTCTTCACCTTGACTGTTCCTTCAGAAAAATAAGATTGTGTTTCAGCATTGTTGCATTTATAACAGCCAAAACAGTTTGTCAACAGATGGAGACAACTGTCTGCAATTGGGAATCTTTGAGTCAAGGGACATTGGCTTAAAAAAATATGCCCTAAATCAAATGTAAACTGGTAATAGAAACAAAACAAAACAAAAGGATTAAAGAATGTATGAGGATGTAGTCTGGTTCAATAAAAATTATCACAGTGATCTCTGATGGCTTTACATCTTTGAGCCTTGAAATGGATTATGAGATGTTTTGAAGAAACATTTCATTGGAAGAGTGTCGCTCAAGTTTACTTTTGCACAGCTCCACTGAGTTCTGCTGAAGTGTTTTGAAAGTACGCTAACACAGAAGACCTGAGTTTCCTGGAGCCTTGAATTCAATCCAAAAACTGTAAGAAAAGAAAGTGCTCTCCACCTGTTTGCATGAGTGATTCAGAGAAAACAAATGAGCATACAAAGGAGTTCCAAAACTGCAGGATCCACACCATAAAAGCAAACTTACTTTTCCTGTTTCTCTTCTTGCTGGCCAGAAAGAGAATACAGAGATGGACAGCTTTCCGGATTGCAACTGTTTCAGAAAGCTTAAGAGCTCACTGTCTACTACAAAACATACAGCAATATTTTCTCTCTTTCTGGGGATAGTAGCAGACTTATTTTTTCCTAGTGGTAACAACAGAAAAAATGATTCCGCATTTTCTCTATCAAAAATGTTATTGCATTGATAAAGATAATAATGGAAGACAACCCTTTGTGTCAATATTAATCCAAGATAAACATTATTAAAAAGTCTAATCCACTTTCAATTTCAAGAAAAGTCAGCCTCTTACTAAAGTCTGCTCTGTAGACATTTTCACGAACTTTTAATAAATTCCACTGTAAACAGGATTTCTTCAGCTCTTTGATGTTCACTGAAAAGAAATTGTAGGGTATTATCAGTTAAGATCTGCATTTGATGCATTATTGCCAGTTTTTTTGTAGCATGAGGTTCTGTATTTGTAGTATACAGAAATTTCCAGAAGCACAGTAGCAACATTCCCATTCTACTAAGATGGGAAAGTATAGCAGTGCTGAGCTTAGTTTGAATAAACAATTAAAAACTTGCTTCCACAAAATTACTCAACATAAAAGATAAGTTCTTTCAGCAATAGGCAATATCTGCTACTATTTCAGTCATGAAATTGAAACACACGCAAATGATATATTTTGGTGAAGAAGTTAAATACATTCTAGTGCAAACTATCCTAGTTCCATCTCACACTGTATCATAAAAAGATGGGAAAAAAGCATCGAAGGCACATGAACAAATGATAGAGAGATATTTCCCTAAAGCTAGCTGTGGGGCAATATAAACAAGAGATAAATATGCTTTGTTATAGCGTACAAAAAGGAATCATAGCTCGTCTGTTCTGTACCTGTATAATGGCTCCACTCCACAAGCATGTATCAGAACTAACTACACGCAGAGTAAGTCTTAAGATAACGTAATGCAGGAGAAAAGTATCAGGAAGATAAAAAAGACAAAAAAATTCCACATATTTCTCCTAACCACAATGATTACTATATCAACAGTCAGATGAGATATGGAAGAAAATCAAGTGTTTAAGATCCCAGAGAATAAAATGAAAAGGTATATTCATCCTCTAGGAAGTAAGTCATTTATTATGAAAATTAGGTGAATTTGACATTGTTTAAGGGATCTAGAAATGCTGTTGTTTCAATTTTTAGGGTGACCACAAACAATTTGTAATTCATTCTTCTTTCCTAATTAGCAGCTCACCAAGCCTCCCATTAGCTCTGAAGTCTACGTGGGCTTCTCTCAGTTCTCTTGATTAACAATAATGCAGACTCTGCCTTCATTCAGTCGGAAATACAGCATTTAAAGAAACTGAAGTTATAATCTGTCAAAAATAGACAATGGAGATAGCAATCACTACCAGCTTACGCCATCATATTCCTACTGAAGACTGACAGTCATGTTGTCATCGATAAAGCTAGCCTGATTATAAGACTAGAAAGAGCAGATTCATTTACTCATCCATCTTTGTCAGGCATTTCAGGTCATGGGAAACAAATTCACTCAATGCTGTTCTGAAATAAAAAATGCAAACATGGAACACCAGTTTTCATTTACTTGCAGCAACAAATCAAAGCAGATAAGGATTTTCATAGTTTTCTGAACAATAAAACCCCAAACTATCAGTAGACAATTCACCCAGTGACGTATTTAATGTTCAGTACAGTGCAAGTCTAGCTGTTCACGTTTGACAGCATTTTTGTTTTATATCATACTTCGTCATTCCAAAATGATAAGCATGCTGACAGCTTACCTTAGCAAAACATGCACAGCAATTAGTCACCTCCATGATGCGTATTTGGAGAAAATATCAAAAAACCGCAGACTATGATAAGTGACAGCAGAGAAATGAGGATTTCTCATGAGAAATTCTCCTCAACTTACTCAGACTCACTGGGAAAGTACTGTCAATATGAATAAAGGCTGCAGGCTATCTCAAGCTGCAACATGCCATCTTTGTGCATACGCAATATTACATGACCTACAATTACATGTGGACCTCACAATTCTCCACAGGGTCTCAATTTCACTGAACGCACAGCATGAACCTGCGGTAGGGAGGATGAACCCGGACTCGAGTCTGAATGTGTGAATGTGAAGGCTGTCCACAGACCAACCTAATATTACCCGAAGAAGCTGATTCTTGAGAAATGAATGTGGCAAGCAGGTATTGCCATGAAGGAAGAGAATTTTAGATATACGGAAAAGATGGCATGGGGCAAGATCCTCAGATATTTCTCACAACCTCACAAAAATACGTAAGTGAAGCTGATAAAGTAAACTAAACAAACCTGCTGGCTCAATATTGTTGCTAACAATCCAGTGACAAATAGTGACAAATGCAGTCTCACTGTCTGAGACTCTCCTAACATCCTGCTGCCAAAATAAGCTATTAAGGAGGAAGAAGAAAGGAACTTTTATGAGTGCAAAAGAACAGGTGTATTATAGAAGGTATGAAATTGAAATAATTCAAAAGAAGAGGGAAACCTTGGCATCTTGGGAAGCAGTTGGATAATTCATTGTATCAATACAGATAATGTATATGTAAGTACATACAGTGGTAATACATATAAATTTATATATCAAGTTTTTACACAGTGTGTTCCTTCTAGTATTACAGACATATCAGAATGATGTTCACCAGTTCCAATATACAGATTTTTCGAGGCTGTGCATCACTACTGCTCCTTCCAGGGTTTTGTGCTGCTCAACTCAGCCATCCCTTTCACCAACTTAGATTTCTATTATTCATTTTGCTTATTTCTCTATTTCTACTGAAACTGTAAACATTACCACCTACTTCAAAAGACTGCTTTTTTTTTCTTTTTTGGACACAGCAGAGTCGTCCAGCTTTCAGTGGTGAAAACACTGTCACTACAAGCATATAGTCCTGTTTAGAGATATCAGCTCAGATCCCAAGCACAATGCTGCAGTGCCAGTGCCTCAGAGAAAGGCAAAATCACTTAGTGCAACTTCATGCCCCTATTTAGTACTATAAATTTATCTTGGCTGTTGTTAGCAGTAGGATGTCTGCAACACGCACTACTGCACAATGTAAACCTGTCCTCAAGCATTTGTGTACACACACAGATTCTAGTCTATAAAATCAACTGCAAATATGAGTATGCACAGTTGTAATATTTGTGTTTACAAGCTGTAAAGAGGATTAAGTGTTGATCCCCTCTATACACATAGATATCCTGGATGTTTGCAGATGACATGACAACCTTACCGTCATTTGTTTTCATACTCCTCTTGATGCAGGATGCACATTGTTTTTTCTACAACCCCTTCTATTACTCAGTGAAGTGTAGGGATTTTTTGGTAAAGAATTAAGTATAGAAGAATATAGTTTGAAAGATTTCCTGCTTTGTTTCCTTGTTGCAGAACTTAAAATCAAAGTGACCGAAGGAGGGAAATGCTGAAAAGAGCAAGAACAATATCATCAGGCTGCTTGAGTGCCATAAACTTCATTTGTGATATCAGCAAAAGATTTGTATCAAATTATAGTCATGATTCTTAAATGTACTTTCTTCATTTTCTGGATGATTAGTTTGAAACACTGAGACAGAATGTGCAGAAATGCTGAGCATTCGGCTACTGCCAAAACCAATGTGAGCCATGCTACATGGTATGTAATGCCAAACACTCTGAAAAAAGATATTAAGTTGTCTTCATCATCTGCACCCAAACTTAGTAGTACTACTGACCATACTTCAGTTGCATTTCTTCATTTACCAGAATTTTGTAAAAGTACACTCAGTAATAACAATTTGTGAAGAAGTCAATTGCTAGAGTGATAGCACTATAGAGACTTATTTGAGGAAATCGATCATTCTGTTACCAGAGAATTGTGTGAATAGGAACCAGTAATCAAGATCTGGTCCAGTACTAAGTAGGCATAAACAAAATACAGCATTGCTGTTCATTAACCGGGAAGTGGAAATCACAGAGGTTCAGCTGTGTAAGAGTCTCCTGGAAAAGCCATATGCCAATATATAACATATTTTATCAGAAAACTTAATACTAGATCACAGATCATCTGCCCAACAGAGAAGAACCTGTTAGGCTAAGTCGAAATTCTCATATTTTCTGATTTTGACTAATTGCAATTGCAGATCACAGCTACATAAATCTCAAAGAACAATGTTGCTCACGTACTCTTATCTCCTATACTTCTGGACAGACACTAAGTAACATTAAAAATGTCTGTACTAAAAACTGCATTCTGGACCCCTTCATGGAAACACTTCCATAAAAAATCATGGGCACTGAACAGCATGGTGGATTCGAAGAACTAACCAGGTGGATAAATGGGGCTTGATTTCAGATAACAAGCACACAAAAGGCACTAAGTGATTTGTCTTTGCAGAAAATAACTTTTTTTTCCTCTCTTCCTGTTTTAAAGAAGCATTTCTGAATTTCATCATGCCTATTAGCATGTCATAACTCTGAGCAAGAAACACAAACATTAAACTGTTTTCTACACCGCAAATAAGTTTTTCATAATGTCCAGTCGGAACCTCCCAGGCTCCTTCCTGAATGACATCTCTCTCCATTTTCCATGCATTGTAGGAGACAAAAAAAGCAGGACAAATTTGGTGAAAGCAAAAGTTAGGAGAGTAGGTATGTCAAGAAGAACATAAAGGATACTAGAGGAAGACGTAAGGAAGATTGAAGAGCAGTATTAATTCAAAGTAGCGCTGATCTGAAGAACTAGCTGGCAGAAGCAGTCAGTCACTAGAAGGGTTATTCTATATGCAAAAATCCTGGGAGTGACAGCCTGGATTTATGGAAAAGCTGTGAAGAAAGGAATGGGCTAAAACAGTGCCGTTCCACCTCTGAATGCCTCATGACAAGAAAAACACCGCTACAAGTTACTAGCAAGGCTACTCTGGGAACTTGTGGTAAAGTCACATTATTGTGCTAATGCTTATATTATTGTTCACTTGACCTAGCCGACATCAGTCACGGCATTTCACATCTCTCCCAGGAAATGATGTTTAGTTACTTTATGAGCAGAGATCTATTCGATATACAGCGTTTAAGTATTTTCTGTTTTCTTGAACAGGAGGAATTAAAAAATACTCTTCCATGTTGGCTGTGTAAGTCTATTGAATGAATGGAGGTGAAATGCAACTTCAAGAGGAAGTATTCCTTTGAATAATTAGTAATATTACTAAATTAATTTATCATAAGTATTTGGAAATTATTTTCACAAGTCTCATATATTTTGATACATTTCATTATAATTTCTGAAAAATCTCAGTACCAGATAATGAAAGTTAACTTGGCAAGAAGTAATCATTTAGGAGTGTGGGAATAACGTGATCTGTATCAAAAAATGCAGATATATGCAAATGCTGCTGATGGTGTCTTAAAGGTCAAATTAATTAAATTTAAGTATAAATCTGTTTAGGCCTTATTTATGATAGTTTACAAAGGGAATAATCAGTAGTGACAAATCCGGGGCTTCAGAGAGGTCATAACACTTCTCCAAACATGCAGGAAATGTTATCCTGTGTATTTGAAACCACAGCATAGCAACTGTTGATATTAATTGATTTTTCAGTAGTAGCAACGTAATGATTCATAAAGTATATTTTCCCTCTCACTATGATGTGTTACTTCATCAGAATCACTTAATAAGCTTACGTTTGTTAGCCAGATGAGTTTACCTTATTTTTTCCTTTCATCATGGCTTCAAATACACACCAGCTACCTCCGTTAAAATTTTTGTTTTTCAATTATTCATCTTGGTATCTTCATAATAATTGAGATGGTAACATTTCCCTTAATTTTGAACTGCATATATTTCCAAACGTGCAAGTATTTTGTAGCCATCTTTTCCTCATTCAGATAATACTAAAGTTAATTCTATGCTGATGTGTATGTCACTGAAATTGCCGCTAATGACTGAAAGTGACCAATTCTTTTCAACACTTCCAACTTTATTTAGTTATGTCACTTTTATTTGTAATTTTAAAATATTTGATAAAAATAGGATCATTTCTTGCTATGACAAAAAAGAAAAAAGTGCCTTTTAATTCTCCCTTCTTAATTATTAAGTTCATTACTCAAATATAACTGCTCCTAAAGAGAGAATACAGTAATTTTTTTTTTATTTTTCCAGAAAAAAAGTGGGTTAAAAGGAATCTAAAATGGCCATTCTGCCCATTCCCCTGCCCCAGTACACTATCAGCTACACTGACACCATCCTCAGGCAGGTGTCAGTCTAACCTGCTCTTAAACAACATGAGCGTTGGAAATCCAACAGCCTTCTCAAACAACCTCTCAAACATGTGCTTCACCACATGCGTAAAAAGAATTTATATTTTCCATTGTCTAACCCAAAAGCCACTCCTGGCTTTTTTACCTCATTACATCTTGTCCTGTTCTCAGTGAATATGGGAAACATCTTAGTACTTTCTTCTTTACAGGAACTGTTCAGTCTATTCCCCTTCTGAAAAACTGTTTATCCACAGCCCAGGGAAAAACATTCTAAAAAGTTAGCTCACTATAGTAATATATCTTTAAAATCATATTTTAACACATTCACAAAACTTTGTTCGTTCTCTCATTGTTCTTAAAACACTACATCACAAAGGATATTCCTGTAAATTAGTCTTCTTGTGTCTCTAGGTAAAGCAATAATCAATAATACATCTATTTTAATTGTTAAATGAATATATATATTTAACTCTAAAATTTGATCTCATTTATTATGAGATTGAGATCATGTTTATAAAGAGGAGAAACTGCTGAACTAGCAATAAAATTGCATATGTGAGAAGAAGGAATATTCAAGAAAGGATTCATACTATAAACTGTCCAAAGCTGAAGGATTTTCATTATGTAGACCTGTGGATAAATGCTGACCTTAGATGGCTTTTGAAATGTCTTTTTCACAAGCAAAGTAACTACATGCACAGGTGCAAACTCATTAAAAATTTGTGTCAGATTGGACTTGACTTTTTTGAGAAGCTGGAATCTTTAAATATAAGGAAGAAAATTATAAAACTGTGGAGTTATTCATTCCAAGGTCCTGCTCAAATGTCACTCAGAAATTCATTAAATTACATTTATCTTACAATATTAACAATTTTGTAGGACTAAGTCTGTGCAAAAATTTTTCCTGTTCACCTCTTGACATTTCATCTGCAAGACCTGTAGAAAGAAGACTCCTCCTAGAGTGCAAATACCATAGGGAAGTCAGAGCATCCTCTATTTACCTGTGCACCTGCAAAGGAAAAGTAAAACGTCCGAAGCCCCACCTTTTAAGGACCTTGTGAAGCAATCTGGGAGCTGAGCCAAAACTTGCTCTCTCACTATATAAAACTCAGGAGCAGACCAGTACTTTCTCAGAGGCAGGTTGTTCGGTAGTTTCTACCGGACTTCCAGAAGATGGGCACAGGTAGTGGGACACAAATACCACTATGGATATCAATACTAGCACTTGCCTACGTACAGATCAAAGGTAGGAGGATTTACTTGCTTGGGATTTTTACAGTTTTAAAGAATTTATGACCTGCTTCAGAGTTTGAAACCTTTTTTTGGCTTTGCGGAGCTAATGTATACCTTTATGCAAAATTTTCTTCTCAGTTACAAATACTTTCCTTCCTAAAAAGAGGAAATTAAGAGTCTTCAATGTTCATATTCTAGTTCATGTTCTTAACACATTTTCTGCATTTGAAATCTGCAGTAATTCATATTTCTACCACTGTACCTCAAGACTGGCATTTAACTTCTGATGTGAGCTTTTGAAACTACTTCTTTTAGGAGTGCACAAACCAAAAGGTGCAAAAACACATTTAAGAAAGAACAAACTAGTGGAATCTGTTTGCATTGTGAAATACTTCTTTGTTGTTTTATCAGCTAACAATATGGTAGAGATTTTTCTTGAAAAATGTTGTACATTACACTTTAAATGTCATTTATCCATAAGCATGAGATTGTACAAAAGCTTAGAACAAATGTTTGTTTTTTTCAGGGTACAAAAACAAATAGATTTGCCTTAAATATTACAAAAAAAACACTTCATACTCACAAATGGGTAGAAATCTTTTTTATTCATATTCCTCTGTTAATTTCCTTTAAAGATTAAGGTGACAACAGTGTTAGTTTTTAGTGTGTTTTAGTTTCCGATGTAAATCCTAGTGAACTACTTTATATTTTTCTAGCACCAGATAATTCCACATTAATTTCTGTTAAAAAGTAGTGCTGTCTAAGAATAGCCCATCAGAAGCCTAGCTGTAGTATTACCATACAGTGCAATGGAAATGGGAAACTGGGAAGCATGTGGCACTAGGCAGAGTGTTGGAGCCATAGTAGGCATGGAAAAAGAAGAAAAAGCACACTAAGGATATGGAATGGAGGGGAGGAACCCAGAAGCACTGACTGGTTCACATCTGCAAAAGGGGTACAACACATCCTTCCAACCCTAGCTGCAAATTCCCAGCTGATGCAAGAAGGAAAGAATTTATGGAGCTCCCTTCAGCTCTAATTTCAGTATTAGCCCCTCTAGTGGTGCTACCCATGGACTGCCCTGCTGTGGGACACAGAAAACAGTTGGCCTGGCCTGCCTTTGTAGTTTTTCTCCAGCTGCCATGGCCTCCCCTGCAACCTGCCTTGTATCTGACAAACTCTCAACAAGTTAAAATGCCTCTTGGGCCCTACAGATTTTGTGTGTATGCCCCTTTGAAGCTGAAGGGGCATGGATTAAAAAGCAGCTTCACAGCTGAAAAGAGAAAGCTCTGTTTGGGGGCCTATTTCCTTCTATGTGGCTTGTGGGTTTATTTTTCTTTTGCTGCTTATTATAAAAAGTGCTTGGAACAGTAAAATAAATAGTAACTTTGGCTTTCATTAAAAGAAGATAGAGATTGCTCTTCCACTTCAAAAACGTCCTGTAACAAATTGAACTATTTTTAAAGCCCTTTAGATAGACAAAGGCTTTTACTTATGACTAAAGGACATAATAATCATAAAATAGAAAATTAAGTCATTTATCTGAAAAATATAACAAAGTATTGGGGTGATATTACAACAATTAATAGAATAAGAGTCTGCTCAAATTCTCACTAGCACATTTTTGATAGCTTCCTTGCAGTAGTACTTCATTAGCCTGCAGAAAAAAATATTTCAGGGAGGGGTATAGGGCCACCATGGTTGCATGGAGCACAGGTCCTAATGTAAGTCTGGCACACAAACATAGCTTTGCCAATTTTTACATACATAAACTGCAAGTTTAAATAAATGTAGTTGAAAGAAAATAATGAAGGAACTCATGTAAATTAAACATTAACCCTTTCCTTTTTCACTCTCCTTGGTGCAGTTCAAGCTCAGGGCAATGAGCAACAATCACAATCGAACTATGACTCTCCATTATTCCTGCAGCAACAAAATAGTAAGTACTTTTATGCTGACATATTTCTAATATTTTATCCCAAGTTAAACTGATAAAATTCTAGATTCATAGACTGGGACTAGAATGGCTTAAACCTACTTTCCCTCTACAAATAAATGAGCAAACATAGATAAATAAATCAAATGGAGAGAGAGAGAGAGAGAGAGAGAGAGAGAGAGAAAATCTGTCTACAGAATATCTAAGTCCCAGCAGCTCTTGGGAGAACTAACTTCTTCTGAGATCTAGCCTAGTATATCTGGTCAACTGACGTGCTACAGTTATCTAATCTTTAACTTCATGAAAGGTACATACTTTCTATCAAAAAGCGTATTTTCAGAAGGGGGTGTGTATACATACGTATCACCAAGGTATTTGATAGAAGGCAATAAAAAATACATTTTTAATGCTGTGTCAATATGATCGCATCACTTACAAGTGAGAATAACAGAACTGTAACTACCTTAAAGATTACAATGATTAAGCACTAAATCATCATGTATGTGAAATGGTTTTATGACACATACTGGAACAGAGTAACAATACACAGCAAAACAAGGGTGAAAAGATAAAATGCCAACTGGTGTATTGGTGATGACATGTTGTGATAATTAACCATTTAGCCTGCACTGCTATCGGCAATTGTGAAGTCTCTAGCTGGGAATTAAAAAAGTACTAAACACAAACTGGAAGTATATTTCAAATTATTTCATGAGTGCATTCAGTTATTGGAATAGATTATCAAATAAGGTAGTATATCTGCTTTTTCTTAAAATCCTTACATCAAGACTTAACCAAACTGCCTTTCTAAAATTATAGATTTGTCCTAGTGTTGTTTTAGTCTAAACACATAAGTCAGTTGCTAATATTCCACAGGCTACAATTTGAAAGTCATTGTGTTGTACAATTTTATACTGTCCAGGGAGAAACTGCAGCTAATCCTCAAACTCTGATGTAAAGAAAATATATAGTAGATTCTCTAAGTGTTCTATCCCCTTCATAGCTAGAGCTATAGAGAAAACATAGGATTTGGACATAGAAGATTTAAGGCAAGATCCCATGAACAGAAGTCTTTGCATGAAGAAAATGATCAAAGCTTTACAGAATTTAAACAGCTTTACTTTTAGGGAAAGCAAACAAACAAGAAAACCTACTCACAGCTGGTTGTGTAAAGTTCCATCCTCACCAGAAGAAAGAGACTAGGTTCAGAAAAAAATAGCTGCTGTTTTTCATCCTCTAAGGTTCTTCAGTAGCCTTCTGCTTCTAAATGTACTGAGAGGCGAAGACTGAGATACAGACATTAGCGTGGCTTTTTCTCCACTACTGTTACAACACAGCAATCTAAGGATTACACTGCTGCTTTTGAGCTCAGATTAGCAAGGCCAGCATCAGATGGGAGTCTTGAATATATAATGCAAATAAAAACTACGGCCAATCTCTTTGAGATTTGGATGCTAGTGAAACACACGGAAAGATAGAATACAGAGCATTGCATGGAAAGCAACAGTAAAGCCTTGTGGAAATTCTCACTAGGGTGTAACTAGTAGCAGGAAATGTTATATTACTAAAGAAACTTAAGCAATCTCTAGCCATTTTTCAGGATTTCTCATGAGATTAAACTTGAGCTTTTTTTTTTTGTCCTAGATCTTTCACCAGTTTCCAAATCCCATGGACTGACGTTCATCCCACCTCTTCAAAACACACTGAAAGTAAAGGGTGAGTTCAACAAATGTCATGGCTCAGATATGTGTGTATTTGTACCACACAAAACCTGGATTGAACTAAACAGATTCACAAATTTTATAAGATCCTTCAGCCTCATAAAATAAAAAACAAACCAGAAAAATAATCAATTAATCAAGTAATAGGGATATTCTACAAGCAGCATGATCTCCATCCTATATTTTGTTAATACGATGAAACTGGGGAAAAATATTATATATGAAATACTGGGATAAATCAAACTGACTGTTTCCAGTAAAGTAAGTTAAATGTGTTCAAAACATTGGGAGATATCTCACCAAAGGAACTAAATGGAGGGTATCTACAGCTAATTGCAGAAAATTCTGATGGCTCATTTTGAATCCGCAGCTGGCAACCCCTCTCACAATGGCCGTGTATGCAGTACATGGGGTAACTTCCACTTCAAGAACTTTGATGGGGACATCTTTTACTTCCCTGGGGTCTGCAATTACATCTTTACATCCAACTGCAAATCTCCCTATGAGGACTTCAATATCCAGATTAGGCGCACCACTGGGGAAAATGCTACCGTGATCACTCACGTCATCATGAGGCTGGAAGGAGCAGTGGTTGAATTGACACGCACCTCTGTCCTGGTCAACGGCAAACAGTACGTTCACATCTTCTACTATGAACTGAAATTGTCGGGACTGCTATCACTCCCTGAAGGCTCTTTGAGCAAGCATCCCTTTTCTTCATCTGATCTGATACTGCTCCCAACCAGCTGAAGGGCTCTGGTCCTTCTTGAGGCAACAACAAAAATTAGAGTGCCTGACAGTGAGCAACATGCAACTTCTGCAGATTATCCTTGTGTGCATTTCGTTCAGAGGAGCTATATCCCAGATGCAGCCCCATTGCAACAATTGTCTATATACGCAGTTGATTGTATAAGCTGGATTCAGCCAAAGTATTGGCCTTCCAACCTTTAAGTTTCTACCTGTCATTAATTTTACCAGACAGGAGCCCCGTGAGGAATTTCTTATTGTTCCTGTACTTGCACTTCAACTACAGATTGCACCTGAGCTTATTTTAAATAAGCTAATCTGGGAACCTCCTACTCTTGAAGAAATGGTAGCACTGACTTTGGCAAAAAGTGTGAAACCTGTCCAAATGTTTGAGTAAATATTTGGACAGCTATCTCACAATGATCTGTGTATTATGGCAACTACTTACAGCAAGCTAGACTAAAGGTTATTTTGGATACAGCTTTACAAATGGCACTCATGTCACAGAAAGCCTAAAGAGTCTATCCCTTCATTATCAAGGGCTTAAAGGAGTATTCAGCAATATTCTGAAGCATACTGCCTGCAAAACAGAATATCCCAGCACTTTTTTTGATCTGTGTAACTGAAGACATGCCAACATTTTACCTTTAACAGAAATAAGCAAAAGGAAAAGCAGGGAAAGTAAGGCTGATCCATTGTGGACAAAGAAACAATCCAAATAGCCAAACGTTAACAAATTTGAGCTGTCTGTATTTAGTTATTGTTCTGGCTAATTTCCTCATCTTTGTGCACTGAAGCTTCTCAAAGAGTAGGAATTGGTATCAATTTTCTCAATGGATATTCTGTCCCTGCTCCCACTGAATTATGGTCATCTTTTCCCAGGATTCAGATGCCCTATAGCCATATGGGAGTCATGATAGAGAGAAGCAACAACTATTTGAAAGTTTCTGCCAAGTTAGGACTGATCTTTCTCTGGAATGAAGAGGATGCCCTCCTGGTAAGAAAATATCCAAAATGTGACAGAAAGCCTATAATTAGAAGAAAGTCCATTTAAATTTTTGCAATCTTAAACAGTCAAGCAGACATTAATACTTTATGGATTTGTATCTATGTTTAGTATAGATACAAATCTGTATTCCAGCCTTTTCTTGGTTTTACTTTTTTTCCCACTGAGAATAATATAAACCTATATTATAGTGCTTGCACATCACAGTGAAATACTCAGATGTTCACAGTCCAAGGGCTGGACTAAGATGAAGCTTTTCATGGTGGTCATTGACCTTCCACATCTTACAGTCTGCACCAGCACACCCACGTCAAATTTTAACTACATAAGGACAGTGTTTCTAACCATCAGGTTACACATTACTGTGAACCTAAACTTGCTTTCCTCATTTCTTTTAGGTGGAACTAGATAAGAAATATGCCAACCAAACCTGTGGACTCTGTGGGGACTTCAATGGAATCCCAACCAACAACGAGTTTATTTCACAAAGTAATAAAAACCATTATTATGCCTTGGCACTTTTTTTCCTCATTTTAGCAGTATAGGACGTGGGTTATATTAACTGCCAAATTAATGATACATCTTCCAGTCGGTATTTTTATGATGTCAGTTTTAACACGTAATAGCGTTACAGCTTTCAGATGTATTCAGGTGTTTCGACCACTGTTAGATCTTTTAAAATAATGTAACCTTCTACTTTTTTTCAGTTAGGCTCCAGACCTTTTTTACCTCCTTTTGCCTATCACTATAGTAATATTATTTGGTAATCACTGTTTTCAATGGGTAGTATCTTAAAAGAAAAAGAAAACACCTCCATGCAGAAGCTAGTAAAGCAGTAAATATCATTCTAATATTTTGTCTACTTTATACAGATGCAAAACTGACTGCTCTACAGTTTGGGAACAGGCAGAAGATAGATGGACCCACAGAGCAGTGTGATGATCCTATTCCTTCCACTGTTCTGATGAACTGCTCATCTGAATTTGTAAGAACCTCTCTTTCAGAATTTTTTTTTTCAGAGTAACATACACTATCCTTTCCTCCCTTTGTTTGGAGAATATCTGCTAAGATATGTAAAAATACAGCATGAATATGGCCAGACATGGGTCTGGAAAAAAAAAGATTCCCAAATTTAGTATTCTTTGCTAACGTGAATGCAAAAGAAAATAAAAATTACAGGAGTTCAAGAGAAGACTGGACATTTTAAAATGAAAAAGGAATTTACCAAAGATGTCTAAAAACAAGGAAACAATACAATGCTTGCAGAGTCACCTGAGAAAGTAACTCAACATATGGGAACCATCAAGGGAGTCCCATGAGTCCTATTGTGATAATATGTTTTTCTAAGCTTCTAAATAGATCTTTCCCTAAACATTTGCCTATGGCTACTGTTGGACAGGGTTTTGGACTAGATGGACTTTTGATTTGTTTTGCTTCATTCCTGAAATGAAATAACTATTTCCATGTTTTCTAAACACTATTTCATTGTTTTCCTTTCCAGGCTTCTATCTGCAAGACAGTATTAACCAGTGAAGCATTCACAAGCTGTAATGCACTTGTGGATGTTCAGGACTACATTGAAACTTGCATACAAGACCTATGCCACTGTGATACTTCTATGGCCGACTTCTGTATGTGCAACACCTTTGCTGAATACTCCCGGCAGTGTGCTCATGCAGGTGGACAGCCTCTGAACTGGAGAACCTCAGAATTATGTCGTAAGTATCTCTGGAAAAGACTTCTACTTACGCTGCCTCCTTATATACAGTGAGCTTATAATATCTAATTTTTCTTCCTGAAGAAGAAAGGTACATATTTAAAGGTATATTTATCATTTAAAGGTATACATAAGTTTCATGAAATCAGCTTACACTTGAGTACACTCAAGATTTCATGGATATGAAGGTTTAGAGGATTTTACATTACCATTTTCGATACATATCAGAAGGTCTAAAATGTTGCAACCTACACTCGGATGTTGTCCATTATATCTTGACAGAAAACAGAGATATTAAATACTCTTTCTCAACATTTCAAAGGAAAAGCCAGCATCATACTACTCTTTCTATTTTCAGCCAAGTCATGTCCTTTCAACATGCAACACCAGGAGTGTGGCTCCCCCTGCTCCGACACCTGCAGCAACCCTGAACGATCTGCACTTTGTGAAGATCATTGTACAGATGGCTGTACCTGTCCTTCAGGCAAGTTACTTCATACCCTTCATTCATAGCCAAAACCATTAAAGCCTTCTTTATCTATTCATGCTATGTCGTTGTTGTTGTTATCTTCCTTGATATACATACATCTACCCTGGTTATAAAAACACCTTTCAAACACCAAATGGTCCTAAGACATGCATATAACGACTCAATTGTGTATAAGATACTTTACTACTAACGATAAGAGAACATTCTCAGCATCCACATGCAGTTAACTGAATGCGCAGAATGTTCCATCTTACTGTCTAATAGTTTTAATCCTAATTCCAATCTAATGAAGCCTATAACAGAAAGGACTTTACTTAAAAGTTCCTTATGATCATCCTAGGATTTCAGATAGGCTTCAATGAAATATAGCTTCTTCATTCCCTCTATAGCTGGCATTCTATTATTTTAAGGACCTTTACATTTTCCACATGCAGGAGAAATGCAAAACACTTCATACATCTGGCAGATATGTAGACAAAAGCAGATTCTGTAGTGCACAGAATGACTAACAGACTGTTTCTTTCCCTAGGAATGGTATTCGATGACATTAATGGTGCTGGCTGTATTCCCCGTAAGGAATGCCATTGTACCTATGAAGGCGAAACTTATGCTCCTGGTACCTCCTTCTCATCTAAATGCAGATCATGGTAACATAGCCCCTTTCTCATACTTTTTTTTTAGGGGTGTTACCTTTATGTTTTGGAGACAGGGAAAAATTACTCCTTAAAAAAAATGAACTACTTATTAGCTGAAGTTCCTTGATAACTTTTTAAGAGGTTTTTCAAATCTGTTTTCTCTTCAGACTCAGAAGCACAATTTTAAGTTTAGATATAGGTGTTCTGATGTCAAGACTAACCATTTATACGGAACAATCAAACTCAAATTGTGGAGGCTGAAAAGCCATGTAGAGATGAGATTACCATGTCACATCCTTCACAGCACTGTGTAACAAAATGAATGCCAGGTTCAAAGGAATTTAATTCTGTCCAACAACTGGAAATAAAAAACATGTTAAAAATATCATTAATATAAATGATATAAATGATATTTATATTGATATATATATATATGATATTTATAAATGATAGATGATTTATATTAATGATACTTATTTTGAGATCTCAAAGAAATATGGTTTCTTTGTCAGTATTCTTTTCTCCAGAAGGCAGCATGATCAGCAATGATTCATGAAAATAAAGGTGCCCTTATGTCTAATTTCATTTATACATGCACTACCAAGGTTACAGAATGCCTTCTTCGTTTCAGTACTTGTGCTGGGGGGGAATGGACTTGTGTCACCCAGTCATGTCCAGGGACTTGCAGCATCGAAGGAGGCTCCCACATTACGACATTTGATGAAAAATATTATTCCTTCTATGGAGATTGTAGCTATGTCCTAACCAAGGTAAAAAGGAGTCACATTCCTTGTTAAAGTAATTTGCTAACGGAAAACACTGTTATTAAATACAAGAATGTTTAATTTAAACTACTGGCAATTACAGCCATTTTCTGAAACTTAAAAGAAATACCTGGAACCTTAAATAGATCCCAACGGGCTTTCTGATAGTTTTGTAGAAAACAAATATATTTTAGTATTCTTATCTATTTGATCATTGGTTAAGAACTGCAGTGAGTTTTTAGTTTCATGAAACAGCCTCTACACTTTCCTTTTTGTTTTAATTGAATATTCCCTGTCTGGTGTTTCGTAACTGTCGCTTTCTGAGAAAGGGAAAATGCAGAATACACTAGAATTTGAGAGCAAAATGGTAAGAAGTCATACATGTATTCAAAAACCAGCATCAGAAATTATATATATACATTAAAAAAAAAAAAAAAAACCACTTAAGATCAACTGGACTTGCTAAATTCGTAGGGACTGAATCCTGAGTAAGTATGTCTTAGTTAACGACTGCAGATTTCAAATCTCAGAATGCAATGTATTTTTGGCTGTTGATTTGTACTGCATGAGTAACGCAAAATCAGTCTCCTGAAGACTTTATATTAAATAAAACCTGCTCTGAAAAAGCTCAAGCTGAATGTTACCTGGAAAGAGAACCATAAACACTGAAGAAATGAGCTAGAATAACAAAATTTAGAAACAGATTAGACTAAATCAATGAAAATAACATGCATAGGGTTGGATCAACAATGTGAGCGTAGATCAGACTTACACGTTAAACTTCCTTTTTGGCACCAGCATGTAAAATTAGATTCACAGGATTCCTGGAAGTACACCAAAACCTTCAACCTGTATAGATAAGATTTAAAAAGCCCTAAATTTTAACATTAAATTTTCTTATGGCTGTAATTCCACATCTCAGCTGTCCTCAGGTTAGTACTGTTAACACCAAAAAAATGAGTTCTGTGTGTTTCTCTGTAATAACTTGGCCATTAGGCATACTTTGAATACAGCTCACAGAACACAGTCTGCAAAAAAAAAAAAAAAAAAGAAACAAAACAAAAAACCAAAGAACAACAAAAATGAAACAGAAAAAAAAAAAAAAGAAGTGAAAAAACCCACTGAGTGTGATCTTCCTAATACAATGGCCTTATTTTGTTTTCTTCTTTTAGCTCTGTGACAGCAATGATTTCACTGTTCTGGGTGACATCTACAAGTGTGGTCTCACTGACACTGAGACTTGCCTCAAGGGCGTAGCCATCAGTCTAAGCGGAGGACAAACTGTAAGTAGCAAATACAAACAGCTAATATTCTGCAGTGATGTTTTCCAATCTTAATATGCAATTAGTATGCAAATGTCTCATAACAGCATGGACTGATTTTTTGTTTTATCTCATTTGAAAATGGATTCAGTTTTCGAAAAGAACAAAGCAGATATATTGGAAGTTAAAATCCTCATAGTTTTCTGTCATTTAGTTGTCTGTTTTAGCCATCAATGGATCTCCATAGTAATGATAAAAGAAATAGTAAGGGAATCTGAAAATCACCATAGCTGGAGTCCACCAACTTGCTTCTTCGCTTCCCCCCCCCCCCCCCCAACTCCTTTCCTTTATCTTGAATAATACTAGATATACTATGTTTGGAAAGTGTTTTACCTTTCCTAAACATGCTTGACAGTCATTGCCTTTTCTTGTGGACAGAACGTTGTGATCCAGCCTTCTGGCAGTGTGTTTGTGAATATGATCTACACACAGCTGCCCTTCTCTGCAGGTAAGTTCCTTTCAAAGACTTCTGTGATATTTCTCACTGGAGAGTATCCTACCACTTCTTCTCAGATACTGCTGCACCTGAACAGAAAGCAAACTATTAAATGACAGAATAGTTTCATATTGGAGTCTACCACTAACTCATGCTAAACATTTTCATCAAGCAGAGGTGTTCTTTTAGATAGGAACAGAAAAGTATGCCTTCCCCTCCACTTTAGAACAGCTGATGGAAAAGTGGAAGCTTTTTGCATACTCATTCTTTAAAGTAAAGACAGCCCATCTTGGTGCAGGATTTGAAATCCTATATATATATATATATATATATATATTTCTGTTCTTCAACAACTAAGATCACACACAGCTGTGTAATTCTCCTATATAGTGAGAAAAAAAAAGTTGTTTCTATCTTAAATGAAATTATTCCTCCTTGTCCACAGCAAATGTCACCATCTTCAGACCATCATCATTCTTCATCATTTTACAAACAACTTTCGGTCTTCAGCTGCAGATTCAAATTGTACCTCTCATGCAACTTTTTATAAACTTAGACCCATCACACAAAGGGCAGACCTGTGGTAAGTGATCTTATTCTAACAACTGCCTTCATCAGCATGCATATTTGGTAGGAGACTTTCACAGCCTATTTACTTCCCTCTAGGTCTCTGTGGAAACTTCAATGACATCCAGACAGATGACTTCAAAACCACAAGTGGTGTAATAGAGGGTACTTCGGCTGCCTTTGGCAATACTTGGAAAACTCAGGCTGACTGTCCTGATGCCAAAATTACCTTTGAGAACCCCTGCACTCTCAGTATAGAAAATGGTAAGCTCTTTTGTGTTCTCTTTTAAGATAAAAAGAATAAATGAACTGATCAACCACAAAGCATTTAGCCAAAGTAACAGCGGACCATTTGCATACACATGCTATTTTCCTCAGCAGACAATAGAAATTATCAATTAGTAAGTACTAAGTAGTTCAATATTTTGGATTTTCAAAAATATTCCTTTGGCTAAAGAAAGCCAGTGTTGCTTTCACCAATTTACCCAAGGGAAACTGGAACTATACAGCTAAGGAATCTATTCTTGGAAAGCACTGGTTATCATAAATGAAAAAAGCTGTGCATAGCTCAACTGAAGGAGGAGGACTCACTGTGGTCCTTCCGCTATCAAACTATGACCCACTTATAGTTCATGAATGACTTCATAGCTCTCTGAATCTTAAGAATTTCAGACAAAGAAACACTTATGCTTCCACCATCCACAGCCACTCTTCAGTTTTTTAAGATGAACTACTATACTTTTGATTCACAGTGTGATTCTTCTTTATCAAAATACATCTAAGAAATTTTACTTTATTCCACAACAACTACTGTAAATTAAGAGTGCTCAGTTTATGAAGAATTATTATTTTTGTACAGATGATGCAGAATACTGTTAATATTTAAGGAAACAGCCGAATTCTATTAAGTTAAACCTCTCTAATTTCACTGCAGGAAGTAATGTAACAGAAACTAGAATTTAGAGAATGAAGTGCAATATTAATTTGCATATTTTAAATTCACAGATAACTATGCTCAGCACTGGTGTGGCTTGCTCTCTGATACCATGGGACCTTTTGCAGAATGTCACTCAACAGTGGATCCAGAAGTTTACCAGAAGGTACTTGGCTCTTAACTTTTTCATGCTTAAAAGAATAAGATTTGGACTACTGATGCTAACACTGAGAGAACACACATTTACAACTGTTCTTTCCAAGCTAAGGATTCATTTTATCTAGGCATCATAATATCTACTCCTTTATAAAATAACCTTTCTTTTCACTCAAAGGAGAATAAATTTACAGACATTTTCTTGATGCCAAATTCCTAATCTACGAGCTTAAGCTGTCTGGATTCTTTGTCAAGTCCAACGACACAAGGTGCTTTTCCAGAGATAAAAGGAGTATAAGCAGTACTTTGCCTAGTTGCTCTCAGCTGGCCCCTTTCTGCACATTTCTAAGGAGAAAGCAAGAACTGAAAGTACAAAGCAGCAAATGGACTGTTAAAAAAAACATTCCAAGAATTCAACCTATGGCCCTACATACAAAAAGAATGACTTTTTTTTTTCTCCCCTTTATTCCTCTGAATCAGAGAGTCTAGCAAAGATGAAAAGTCAGGTGGTATTAAATACTTACTAATTGTTCCACTATCTGTGGTACCATGGCTACAAATTGGAAGCAACAGGGAAACCTATCACCACCTGCAAAAGTAAAGAACAACAACAAAAAGGAAAAATAAGTTAAAATCACAGGCCTCTGATTACTATCTTTCTTTGCAAATAATCTTTTCTGAAAGGGCTCAAAGAAATCTTCAAATGAAAAAATAGGCATGTGTTTATTTATACGTATTCAAATTACATTTTCTTTTAGCTGTAATGAACATGACTCTTTAAATAAAGTCTAAAAAGATACAGTTTTGAAATGACAATCTGATGATCTCATATCATCCTCTTTCCCTAGAACTGCATGTTTGATACTTGTAACTGTGAGAGTACTGAGGACTGCATGTGTGCTGCCCTTTCCAGCTATGTCAGAGCCTGTGCTGCTAAAGGAATACTCCTTAATGGATGGAGGAACAAAGTCTGCAGTAAGTTCTAAACCCCTTTGCCTCTTGAAAACAATCATCCGAAAGACCCCATAAACAATCTTTCAGAACATATGGGATTCCTAGAGTAAATTGTGTTAATTTATGCTTTAAGTATAGCATTCAATTCCAAGAATTTGAGGAAGAGAGGAAAAAGACAAGCAGCATACAAGGAGAAATATAAACAAGATACTTGGTTACTTGCTCAGAAAATAGCAATGAAGGAAAAACACACAATGTATCAATATAATTGAACTTTTTTGCTTTTTTTTTTTTTTAACTTGGACAAAATATTTGTATCTGTGACACAATTATGGGGGAAATTTTTCCTTTGGAGTTAAAAAAAAAAATAAATCACACTACTGAGGATATTAGAAAAGCACATCTACCTACAATGCCATTTTTTATCATATGTACTTCACCTCAAATACTGCATTTATATCTACACTGATCCTTAAATTAACTCACGTTGTTTTACTCTCTCAAGCAAAATACACCAACACATGTCCAAAATCCTTGGAGTACACTTACAATGTTGATTCCTGTCAACCTACTTGTCGTTCTCTGAGTGAGCCTGATGTCACATGCAACATCAAGTTTGTCCCAGTTGATGGCTGCACCTGTGTAAATGGAACCTACATGGATGAAAGTGGAAAATGTGTGCCTGCATCTAGCTGTCCTTGTTACTACAAAGGAATGCCTCTGTCTACTGGGGAAGTTATTCACGATAATGGCATTGTCTGGTAAGAGATTTGAAAAGAAAAGAATGAGATTGGATACAGGCAATCAGGAAACCACATATATCCTATGCAATTTATTCAAATCAAACCAATTTTTCTCCCTAGTGAATTCAACACACACAAAAAAAGAATTCAGAAAAATTATAAGGGCTATTCATGTTTTGAATTAGACTACTATAGCAATCAAATAAAGCATACTATGGTGAATTAACCTTGGCTACTCAGCCAAACTCTCACTGCAACAAAATTTCGGTGAGCGTAAAAGACTTCTTTGACAGTTGGAGATGATACAGACTTGACAATCGTACTAGGATTAACATTATGAATGAAATCTGGAATATTCTGAAGGACAATTTTTAATTAGACAAATGGACAAAGAAAACTGGTCCACTTATAGAACATAATGGCATTTTGGTCTGCTCTAATATGAAATATTTTCAAATATTCTAAACTATTCTGATGAAAACACAGTGTTTGTTTCATTCTTTCAAATTAATTAGGAAACAAATTGAAACTCAGTAAGAAAAGCAAACATAACACCTTTCTCTTCTTTATAGCACTTGCAGTTACGGAAAGCTGAGCTGCATTGGAGAGAAACCATCACCAGGTAACGTACTGCTTAAGATTTTATTTAATTTTCCCTTCACACCTTCAGCCTTTTCAATTCTCTGTTTTTGTTATAATGATACAAATACTTTAAGTCTGAAATCAAAGAAGAAAACAAACCAATGATTCTGTAACACACCATAACTGTGAAGAAAAAAAAAAACCAAAAAACAAAAAACACTGTTTTTGCTTTCAAGTGATATAACCATCAAGTTATACCTCCTGGATTACCCAGGGGAAAAGAATACTTGCTCATTTCAGTGAACTTGAGGGGAAAAATGACCGCCTTTTAAATATATTTTTTTAAATTAAAGAACTGAAAGCCAGTCACTTCAAACATTCAAAGTGAAACAGGATCTTTGCTTTCTTGCTTTTCCTTTGGTGAAAAGAAGCGTTTTATGAAGCTAACTGCACATTAGCTTCTATGAACAGTCCAAGCATAAACATAAAACCAAAATGGGTATGACTTCAGAACATTTGTTTTTACCTCCGGTCAAATGCATTCTCTTAAGTTGCATGTATCTGAAACATACGTTTTTTGTTTGTTGTTTGCTAGTTTGTTTTTGAATTTTTAAGGAAACACAAAGATATAAACATGGTTCATTTCACACGTCTCGTGCTTTTTTTCTCTCTTCCAGTCTGTGAACCTCCCATGGTCTATGTTGACTGTGGCAATGCCACTGCAGGTGTCACAGGAGCAGAGTGCCAGAAGAGTTGTCAGACTTTAGACATGGAATGTGTAAGTATAGAATCTGTACACCCAATTGAAAGCGTAAGAAACTAGATCTCTTTTATGCTTACCAGTTGTAGATGGACTCTTCCATCAGGGCAATGTCTCAAGTCACATCTCTTACACGGTCTTTACAGTACAAAACCCACTGCGTCTCTGGCTGCATATGTCCTCCTAATTACGTATCAGATGGCAAAGGTGGCTGCATAGTTGCTGAAGAGTGCCCATGTGTTCACAATGGGTATTCCTACCTTCCAGGAGAATCAATCAGAGTTGGCTGTAACAACTGGTAAGAGTATATTAAAACATTATCTTCAAGCCCCTAGAAAGGAACGGTTTAAATTCTAGTTGAATTATAGCTTTTCACTCTAGCAGTATTAAGATTTGTAGGAAAGAATCCTAAATAAAATGATAAATTAAGCAAAAAAATAAGGCCAATTGGGCCCACTCATGGCCATTTTAAGTAAAAAGCAAACTGCTTCTGTTTTCAAAGATGCACACAGCGCAGAAATTGCATGTGGTCAGAATAAAAATTTGGTTTAGATGCTATCATATTCATTAGAATTAAGACAGCTTTCTTTTTTTCTTCTCAGGCAATACTTATAATTCAATACAACCAAGATTTAGAAATATGGAACACCTAAGTTTTTTCTAACCCAAATTATTCACGTCATCATAAATTAACACTCTTTGGGTAAATTCTAGAGACTGGAGCTCTGCTGCGTTTCTGAGAATAAACACACCTTATTTTTTCACTGCAGGCTTAACATTTTTTAAAACTAAAAACAGAAGAATGTACATGTAGAAATATAAATCTGTATAATATGTGAATATCTGTTTTCTACATTTTTTGAGTTCTTTTCATCTTATGTAGCACGTGTAGAAACAGAAAGTGGCACTGCTCCGAGGAACCTTGCCTAGAAACCTGTTCAGTTTACGGAGATGGGCATTATACCACCTTTGATGGCAAACGCTTTGATTTTGAAGGAGACTGTGAATATGTTCTAATCCAGGTAACAGATTCCTTCTGTACAACTACCTGAAAGGAGGTTGTAGTGAGGTGGGAGCTGGTTTATTTTTCTGAAAGCTGGAAGCCCTGCCTGTGGCAGGGGGCTTGGAATTGATGGTCTTGGGGTCTTTTTCAATCCAAGCCACTTTGTGATTCTAGGATTCTCCAAGTAATAGGATGATAGGAAATGACCTTAAGTTGCAGCAAGGGAGGTTTAGGCTGGATATTAGGAAAAATTTCTTCTCTGAAAGAGTGGTCAGACTCTGGAATGGGCTGCTCACGGAGGTGGTGGAGTCACTGTCCCTGGAGGTGTTCAAGAAACATTCAGATGTGGTACTAAGGCGTGTGGTTTAGTGGGGAAGTATTAGTGGTAGGTAGACAGTTGGACTAGATGATCTTGAAGGTCTTTTCCAACCATGGTGATCTGTGATTCTATAATTCTTGTATATTGCATCACAGAACATCATTAACACAGAATATCATTTCTCTGTTTCAGAACTACTGTGGCAGAAAAGGTTTGAATCAGGGAACCTTCAGAGTAATCACTGAGAACATTCCATGTGGCACAACAGGAACCACCTGCTCCAAGTCCATTAAAGTTTTCTTGGGGGTAAGCATGTTCTTTAATAAGTTTCACCCAAACTAATTTGCTGGAAGGACTGTTGGGTTGTCCCAGACAAACTGTATAATAAAAGTGTCCCCCAGGTCAGTAAAAATGTTATCACGCTTCCATGATCACTGCCAACAATTCTGCCAGGGAAAACAATGGAGGGATTTTTGAAGAGAAGCAGATCAACAGGAGAATTTTGAATACAACATTTTGATGATGATTATTTCAAAAATGGCTACTAACAATATAAAAAAATGGACCTAATGGGTGACTTTTTAAATTTGTCTCTAACTTTTTCATTTCTTGCCCCAGAACTACGAGCTCGTGCTCAGCGATGGACATTCTGATGTCATCCAGAGGTCACCTGGAGGAGAAATGCCATTCCAAATCCGTTCCATGGGCATCTACACGGTTGTTGACACTACTGTTGGTCTGATACTCATGTGGGACAAGAAAACCAGTATATTCATCAAACTTAGTCCCAGCTTTCAGGTACGTTTTAAAATCCAAAACCTGGAGTGGATGCTTCCTGACCCATTTTCATGCTCTATCTCGTGTGGAAATATGGAAATTTAGGCTGCAACTGAAATAGCAGTTATTGCCTATTATCTTTGTAATATTGACTCAGATTCTATATACACATCTTCCATAAATTCTGTTTTTCAACAACAGCATAACAGCAGCTGTATAAGTAGTATCCTTCAAGAAAATGTACTTTGCTGAAGCGGTACATTTAATTAATATTAAGAACAAAAACCACAAGTCTACTCTGCTTCTTTCCCTATCACTTGTAAGGATAAGTTAGAGATATCTTTACCTGAAAGGTATTTTGCTGAAGAAGTCCTGTTCATTTTAAATAAGGTTCATCCTGGAGTACGTTCCTCACAGATACTGAGATGCTGAACCTTGCTGATCTTCGTTATTTTATGTTTATCCCCATGCAGGGACATGTCTGTGGCCTTTGTGGAAATTATGATGGCAATGGAAACAATGACTTCACTACGCGCAGTCAGTCTGTGGTAGGAAATGTGCTGGAGTTTGCCAATAGCTGGAAAGTGTCTTCTACTTGCCCAAATGCCAATCAAACCAGAGATCCATGCACTGCAAACCCGTACAGGAAATCCTGGGCACAGAAGCAATGCAGCATCATTACCAGTGAAGTATTTGCAAAGTGTCACTCCCAGGTACGATAAAACTTCAGTCTGCAGAGTTTACATCAATTTTTATGTGGGGCAGTTGAAAACACACTAGGATTTGGACTAAGTCATGAATAACAAAGTCAGGCCATGCTCTAGGGAGATAGAGTAGAAAGGATATGCACCTCCATTTCTTCAGCTTACGCCAGTTTTCTAACACAACACAAAAATCCATAGGACTTGGTTTCTTGTGTTATAGAAGGGACAGTTACAGATAAATAGCAGGATACATTTTAATTGCGATGGCATCGTTTTCTATTAATATAAATATCAGCTACATGACATCTACAATTGTGTGCTAGCATGTAGTAATGTAGCAATACTCCTTCTGCAATTGTGTCTTTAACACCAAATCGTTCTTATGGTTATGACTTCCTACTAATAGCTGTCTTCAACATTTCTCTCTTGATTTTTCAAAATATTATCATAATTTTTTCATTTTTTATCTTTCTAAAATATACAGTGGCCAACTTCAGATATTTTCTAAGTCATTGTTTTAGTACCGAAAATACCTTTTAAAAGTGGACAAGTGCAGGAAACAAAACTCAAATATTTCCTCCAACAGGTTGAACCGAATGAATATTATCAAGCATGTGTGGATGATGCTTGTGCTTGTGACACTGGAGGAGACTGTGAATGTTTTTGTACAGCAGTAGCTGCCTATGCTCAAGCGTGCAATGAGCTGGACATTTGCATTTCATGGAGAACCCCATCCATTTGTCGTAAGTCTCACTCCACTTCTTTCTGAACGGATACAGAGGGAAAGAAAGTAACAGACAAGAAACAAAGAAAATCAAAGAAACAACAACAACAAAAAAAAGTAGGAAGAAGAAAGAAAGGAGGATAAAATTATATTTGTAGGGGACACTGCTGTATCATAAAAACAGGCAGAAAAAAAAAACAGCACAATAATAACAAAAAAACAAACAACAACAACAAAAAAAGCAACAACACAAAACCCAAAGCAATTTGAGTAAATCATTGGAATCTATTCTATTCAATCTACATAAAAAGAAACCATCTGCCAGTAACTTTACCAGCAGTATTATTAGTGTCCCATTTACTTGCCAGTCGTTATTTTGCACACTTGAAGTCTAACTCTGTTCGCTGTTTTATAACTTCATTGGGTTCAAAATGTTGTAAAAGTATAACAACAGTATTAAAAGAGAAATAAGACAACATGCTGTTCACCACTTACATGATTGTGCTGATGACATGAGACTTTTACCCAGCAAAATAACACCAATAGAAATAGATAAAGTTAAGATCCTTTTCTGTCATTTCTCTTTCTCTAGCTCTGTTCTGCGATTACTACAATCCACAGGGGGAATGTGAGTGGCACTACAAGCCCTGTGGAGCCCCTTGTATGAAGACCTGTAATAATCCAAGTGGGAAGTGCCTTCATGAGTTGAGAGGTTTGGAAGGTAAAAATAATTATGCATATCTCATTCTACTTAGTAAAAAATTGAAAGAGTAAGATGAACAAAATCTGGATTATTCAGTGTATGAAATGTTTATAGCAGAAATTTGAAGACAACCTAACTCCCAGTGAATCATACACTAGTTTGGAATGAAAATGAGGACAAAATGTTTCCAGAGATTAATCTGTAATCAATGAAATAACAGTAATGGAAAATGAAATTCCAATTACCACATGGAATAATTTCACTAGATCAGATATTAGCAGAGTATAGGGTCACTTCCACTTGTGAAAGATCAGCATAAATAAGACTCTATTTTTCTGCAGGCTGTTATCCACACTGCCCAAAGAATAAGCCCTATTTTGATGAAGAAACCATGGCTTGTGTTTCTAATTGTGGTTGCTATGAGAATGGAAAACATTACAAGCCAGGAATGCAGATGCCTTCAAAGCAGAACTGCCAAGCATGGTAGGATTAATAAAGATTTTTCAATGTCGAGCCTAAAGTTGCAGAACTTAATTCATCGTGCATTTGGTTTTTTGTTTGCTAGCAAAAATTAGGCTGCTGAATAATGTCTAATGTTCTTCTGTTCCCAGGAATGTAGAAGATGATATGATGAAACATTTTACTTTAGGGAGATTAATATATATTACTCACTCTGCATTCTTATTACAAACATTATTAAGTAAAAAAAACAAATAAAAATAATAATAATTTTGTAAATAATCTGAGGACTTACATTAAGATATCCCTAAAGTAATTATGTGGAATTATTTAGAAATGAGTACATATCAATTCTTCATTGTTTTGAACTCATTTCTGTTATTTGCAACAGTCAGCAAGTATTCCTACATATTCCATTAGAATTTATGAACACAAGCTAGCTGTACTTGTTGGGAAAGTCTTGTCAAGCTTCCTATCAAATAGCACAAAGTTAGCAGAACCAGCCATGAATCAGTTAACATTGTCCTGAGACATCTTTGGGAGGGACTCTTTGAGACTGCAGTGATAGGACAAGGGATAATGGTTTAAAGCTAAAATAGGGTAGGTTTAGATTACACTTTAGGAAGAAATTCTTCACTATGAAAGTGGGAGGCCCTGGAACAGGTTGCCCAGAGAAGTTGTGGATGCCCCATCCCTGAAAGTGTTCAAGGCCAGGTTTGATGGGGCTTTGAGCAACCTCATCTAGAGAAAATGTCCGTACCCATGGCAGGGGGTTCAACTAGATGTCTTTAAGGTCCCTTCCAACCCAAATCACTGTACAATTTTATGACTCTGTGGTCTTTAAAATAGCTATAAATGAATACTGCAAGCAATGCAGCCAGAGTGGCAGAGTCCATTAAAAGCCAATCTGACTATTTACTCAACATTCATGTTACACTTTGCAGCTCAAAGATAGCTTTGATTGCCTCACCTATGTCATCAACAGTACTAAATGTAAACTGTTAAATATATATCTGTATTTGCTTAAGTTTATGCAGTGTACATATGCCCTTAGTCATATAAATGTAAATAAATATATCAGGATTCAATTCTTAACAGATAATAGATAAATTCTTTTTAAAAACTACATTCCCTAAAGGTTTGTCGGAAATCTGATGTAAACATCTGTAACACAATGATCCTTTCTCAAGTGATATTTTTACTGTACTTTCCCTTCCAAAAATGTGTGCTTATCAAGGAGACAAGAACATTCCTAATCACGCCTCCCCATATCTTTGCCTTGCCTCTAAATGCACTGCTGAGGATACCCTGCAACATGCAATGAACAGCAGACAACAGAAAAAGAAACAGTAAACTGATACTACTAACCAATACATTCAGATTCATTATCTTCTTTTTTCTCTTTTCCAGTGAATGCACAAACCATGGCAAAATATGCAAATACGACGAACACGGTATGTTGAAAAAGTTGTTTTCATAAGAGTACAATGCATTTAAAGCACCCTGCTCTGTGTTTTAGATACCAAAGAATACTATCCTCTTTTGTTTTACAGAATGTGTCTGCGTTTATGAAGGACGGGCATATAACTATACAGATATGATCTACAATACTACAGATGGCATAGGAGGCTGTATTGTTGCAACCTGTGGTCCCAATGGAACACTTCAAAGAGTTGTGTATGACTGCCCAATCTCAGTATCACCCACAATACCGTTTTACTTCAGCACTACTCCGCCTGCCACTGCTTCCACAGGTATAATCTTACAGGTCATAAGAACTTATTCTATGCATTACTGGATACAAAATATAACCCCTAAATAGCACTGTTATTAGTGTTGGGTTTCAGTCAATATTTGGTAGTCAAACTAATACAGTACAGAAAATAAAATCACTTCCAAAACACCAGCATAAGAACAACTGCACACTATTTTGATACAATTATTTTGTTTGTTTTCACAGCAAACTATAAGAAAGCTGCATGAGATTTATTATCTCTGTTTGTAACTATGTACCTGGAATAATCTTTACTGAATAAATAGATCACTCATTATTTTTCCTATTAAATTATAAAATGATTACATTCTATAGAATTCCTGATAGTGTTCATGATATACGTAATTAAAGTACTAAGTAGATCACTCAGATAATGACATTGAGATATTGAAATACTCACTTCTAGAATTCTCCGGTATACTCAAGGTTGGTAACCTCTAATTACTATGACCACAGTCTAACAAAATACATGTTCAACATAAAATTTTGAATTATAAGTTTTCAAATCTCAGAAACCATCAGCACAACTAGAATTTGTTAGCTATTTTCCAGCTATTTCATGTGAATAGTTAGTCTGCAAAATCTTATGGACTGCTCTCCAATCAAGAAAAAATTTCTTAAGAGCAGAACTTAAGTACAAAGTGTTGAGTTGCTAATGATGTTATGTCAGAGATATCTTAAATTCAAATGAAAAAGCAATGGCAATGCCGTGTATTTCATGAGGAATAAATTCATTAGGAATGAAAACTAAACACACCAGTGAAACAAATGCTGTTCTTTCTGCCACACTTGATGTTCAGGAAAGACTATTAAATACTGAAACAAGACACAAAACCAAGCAATTGCACTGAATCAAATGTAAAAAAAAAAAAAAGGGGGGGGGGGGGTTCCTTCAAAACAGATGAAGTGTGTCTGAGTCTTATTTCAGCACTCTCTAAATAACAAACAATATTTTCATTGAAGTGACTGTTCCAAACATGTCAGTAAGATAAATCACTAGATAATGGATTTTCTATTCTAGTTGATATTAAATTATAATTATCCTAAAATAATTCTTAAAAGACTCAAAATGCAACTAATGATGTTAAAAAATTTTCAGCCCCTTCAACATAATGAAAATATGTATATGGGAATGTACTCTAAGTTTCAAAATATTTTCTTTAACTCTTTCAGTTACATCATCACCAACGACATCGGTATGTGTTCATGAAGTCTGTCAGTGGTCAGAATGGTATGATGGAAGTTCACTAATACCTGGATTTGACGGTGGAGATTTTGAAACATTCAGTGATTTGAGAGCTAAAGGTTATGAAGTCTGTAGAGCTCCAAAGGCAGTTCAATGCAGGGCAGAGAAATTTCCTAACATACCACTGAAGGACCTTGGCCAAAGTGTAGAATGTAATACAAAAGATGGGCTTATATGTTACAACAAAGATCAAATTTCAACTATGTGCTACAATTACGAAATCAGAATCTTATGTTGTGTCTTTGTACCATGCTCTTCCACTCCATCCATCACAACACATACCCCAGTTCCAGAAATGACAACCACAACATCAAGTATGATTACCACAACTTCATCTACAACCACAGAAACAGGAACTACTTCTGTCACAAGCACTTCGGAAACAGCAAGTACCTCCCCAGAGACAATCACTACAACACCTTGCCAACCAAAGTGCAAATGGTCCCAATGGTATGATGTCCATTTCCCAACACTGCACAACAAAGGAGATTATGAAACCTACCAGGACATTAGATCTGCTGGAAAAGCAATCTGCAGAAACCCTGAAAAAATACAATGCAGAGCAGAGAAATACCCACATAAATCTATTGAAGAAATAGGCCAGGTTGTCCACTGCAATGTAACATATGGACTTATCTGCAGAAATGAAGATCAAAAAGGAGAACTGCATATCTGTCTTAATTATCAAGTAAAAGTATTCTGTTGTGATGACTACAGCCACTGCCAATCAAGCGTGACACCTACGGTACTAGAGGAAATTACTACCACCACTACACAAACACCAGCTACTACAACCTCAGAAATTCCAACAACTGCAACTAAAACAACATCACTAGTCACCGTATCTCCTTCAACAGCAGCAATCTGTGTAAAAGAAGAATGTGACTGGTCAATTTGGTATGATGCCAGCTATCCAGACTCGGGATACGATGATGGAGACTTTGATACAATTCAGAATATAAGAAAACAGGGATATAAAGTCTGTGCTAACAGAAAGGCTGTTGAATGCAGAGCGGTAAGATTCCCTGATACACCATATCAACTCCTGGAACAACATATTACATGCAACACTGAAGAAGGTTTAATATGCTATAATAAAGACCAGCTACCACCGATCTGCTACAACTACGAAGTAAGATTTAAATGCTGTGAAAACATAACAATACCATGCCAAACAACACAAACACCATATTCAACTACAGAAACACAAACAACAACTACAATTTCAACAACAACAAAAACACCATACACAGAAATATCAACAACACAATACACACCACAGATACAAACAAAACATAAGACAACCACTATAGAAACAATACCACCAAGAACAGAAAATATTCACAGCGAAACCACATCAACACCAAAGCAAAGCACACAGACAGAAACACGGACAACAAAGAAAACAACCGTACCGACAGTAACAACCCCCACCACCACAGCTATAACCTCCACAACAATGGAACTCAGCACGACCTCAACCATCAGCACCCTCTCGCCCACCCCTACTCTCATCTCCTCTACCAGCTCCCCCTCCACCACGCAATACACCACCTCCTGCGAACCTGAACTCTGCTCCTGGACGGACTGGTTTGACGTTGACTTCCCCTCCTCGGGGACAAGCCAGGGAGACTTCGAAACCTACCAGCACATCCGCGCTGCCGGGAAGGAAGTCTGTCAACAGCCAAAAGAAATTGAGTGCCAGGCCGAGGACTACCCCGACATTTCCATCGAACAAGTCGGACAGGTTGTGCAGTGTGACGTTCACTACGGACTGGTGTGCAGGAACCAGGACCAGCAGGGCAGCTTTAAGATGTGCCTCAACTACAGGATCCGTGTCCTCTGCTGCCGGTCTAACCCCAACTGCGTACACACCATCACTCCTACCACCAGTCCCACCACCTCCATCTCCACAGGCACCTCCTCCCCTACGTCCTTCATCACCGTCACAACCTCCACCTCCACCGCTACGCCCTCCACAACGGGAACAACACCAACAACCACCACCAGCACCCTCTCGCCCACCCCTACTCTCATCTCCTCTACCAGCTCCCCCTCCACCACGCAATACACCACCTCCTGCGAACCTGAACTCTGCTCCTGGACGGACTGGTTTGACGTTGACTTCCCCTCCTCGGGGACAAGCCAGGGAGACTTCGAAACCTACCAGCACATCCGTGCTGCCGGGAAGGAAGTCTGTCAACAGCCAAAAGAAATTGAGTGCCAGGCCGAGGACTACCCTGACATTTCCATCGAACAAGTCGGACAGGTTGTGCAGTGTGACGTTCACTACGGACTGGTGTGCAGGAACCAGGACCAGCAGGGCAGCTTTAAGATGTGCCTCAACTACAGGATCCGTGTCCTCTGCTGCCGGTCTAACCCCAACTGCGTATACACCATCACTCCTACCACCAGTCCCACCACCTCCATCTCCACAGGCACCTCCTCCCCTACGTCCTTCATCACCGTCACAACCTCCACCTCCACCGCTACGCCCTCCATAACGGCAACAACACCAACAACCACCACCAGCACCCTCTCGCCCACCCCTACTCTCATCTCCTCTACCAGCTCCCCCTCCACCACGCAATACACCACCTCCTGCGAACCTGAACTCTGCTCCTGGACGGACTGGTTTGACGTTGACTTCCCCTCCTCGGGGACAAGCCAGGGAGACTTCGAAACCTACCAGCACATCCGCGCTGCCGGGAAGGAAGTCTGTCAACAGCCAAAAGAAATTGAGTGCCAGGCCGAGGACTACCCCGACATTTCCATCGAACAAGTCGGACAGGTTGTGCAGTGTGACGTTCACTACGGACTGGTGTGCAGGAACCAGGACCAGCAGGGCAGCTTTAAGATGTGCCTCAACTACAGGATCCGTGTCCTCTGCTGCCGGTCTAACCCCAACTGCGTACACACCATCACTCCTACCACCAGTCCCACCACCTCCATCTCCACAGGCACCTCCTCCCCTACGTCCTTCATCACCGTCACAACCTCCACCTCCACCGCTACGCCCTCCACAACGGGAACAACACCAACAACCACCACCAGCACCCTCTCGCCCACCCCTACTCTCATCTCCTCTACCAGCTCCCCCTCCACCACGCAATACACCACCTCCTGCGAACCTGAACTCTGCTCCTGGACGGACTGGTTTGACGTTGACTTCCCCTCCTCGGGGACAAGCCAGGGAGACTTCGAAACCTACCAGAACATCCGCGCTGCCGGGAAGGAAGTCTGTCAACAGCCAAAACAAATTGAGTGCCAGGCCGAGGACTACCCTGACATTTCCATTGAACAAGTCGGACAGGTTGTGCAGTGTGACGTTCACTACGGACTGGTGTGCAGGAACCAGGACCAGCAGGGCAGCTTTAAGATGTGCCTCAACTACAGGATCCGTGTCCTCTGCTGCCGGTCTAACCCCAACTGCGTATACACCATCACTCCTACCACCAGTCCCACCACCTCCATCTCCACAGGCACCTCCTCCCCTACGTCCATCATCACCGTCACAACCTCCACCTCCACCGCTACGCCCTCCACAACGGGAACAACACCAACAACCACCACCAGCACCCTCTCGCCCACCCCTACTCTCATCTCCTCTACCAGCTCCCCCTCCACCACGCAATACACCACCTCCTGCGAACCTGAACTCTGCTCCTGGACGGACTGGTTTGACGTTGACTTCCCCTCCTCGGGGACAAGCCAGGGAGACTTCGAAACCTACCAGAACATCCGCGCTGCCGGGAAGGAAGTCTGTCAACAGCCAAAACAAATTGAGTGCCAGGCCGAGGACTACCCTGACATTTCCATCGAACAAGTCGGACAGGTTGTGCAGTGTGACGTTCACTACGGACTGGTGTGCAGGAACCAGGACCAGCAGGGCAGCTTTAAGATGTGCCTCAACTACAGGATCCGTGTCCTCTGCTGCCGGTCTAACCCCAACTGCGTACACACCATCACTCCTACCACCAGTCCCACCACCTCCATCTCCACAGGCACCTCCTCCCCTACGTCCTTCATCACCGTCACAACCTCCACCTCCACCGCTACGCCCTCCACAACGGGAACAACACCAACGACCACCACCAGCACCCTCTCGCCCACCCCTACTCTCATCTCCTCTACCAGCTCCCCCTCCACCACGCAATACACCACCTCCTGCGAACCTGAACTCTGCTCCTGGACGGACTGGTTTGACGTTGACTTCCCCTCCTCGGGGACAAGCCAGGGAGACTTCGAAACCTACCAGCACATCCGCGCTGCCGGGAAGGAAGTCTGTCAACAGCCAAAAGAAATTGAGTGCCAGGCCGAGGACTACCCCGACATTTCCATCGAACAAGTCGGACAGGTTGTGCAGTGTGACGTTCACTACGGACTGGTGTGCAGGAACCAGGACCAGCAGGGCAGCTTTAAGATGTGCCTCAACTACAGGATCCGTGTCCTCTGCTGCCGGTCTAACCCCAACTGCGTACACACCATCACTCCTACCACCAGTCCCACCACCTCCATCTCCACAGGCACCTCCTCCCCTACGTCCTTCATCACCGTCACAACCTCCACCTCCACCGCTACGCCCTCCACAACGGGAACAACACCAACAACCACCACCAGCACCCTCTCGCCCACCCCTACTCTCATCTCCTCTACCAGCTCCCCCTCCACCACGCAATACACCACCTCCTGCGAACCTGAACTCTGCTCCTGGACGGACTGGTTTGACGTTGACTTCCCCTCCTCGGGGACAAGCCAGGGAGACTTCGAAACCTACCAGCACATCCGCGCTGCCGGGAAGGAAGTCTGTCAACAGCCAAAAGAAATTGAGTGCCAGGCCGAGGACTACCCCGACATTTCCATCAAACAAGTCGGACAGGTTGTGCAGTGTGACGTTCACTACGGACTGGTGTGCAGGAACCAGGACCAGCAGGGCAGCTTTAAGATGTGCCTCAACTACAGGATCCGTGTCCTCTGCTGCCGGTCTAACCCCAACTGCGTACACACCATCACTCCTACCACCAGTCCCACCACCTCCATCTCCACAGGCACCTCCTCCCCTACGTCCTTCATCACCGTCACAACCTCCACCTCCACCGCTACGCCCTCCACAACGGGAACAACACCAACAACCACCACCAGCACCCTCTCGCCCACCCCTACTCTCATCTCCTCTACCAGCTCCCCCTCCACCACGCAATACACCACCTCCTGCGAACCTGAACTCTGCTCCTGGACGGACTGGTTTGACGTTGACTTCCCCTCCTCGGGGACAAGCCAGGGAGACTTCGAAACCTACCAGCACATCCGCGCTGCCGGGAAGGAAGTCTGTCAACAGCCAAAAGAAATTGAGTGCCAGGCCGAGGACTACCCCGACATTTCCATCGAACAAGTCGGACAGGTTGTGCAGTGTGACGTTCACTACGGACTGGTGTGCAGGAACCAGGACCAGCAGGGCAGCTTTAAGATGTGCCTCAACTACAGGATCCGTGTCCTCTGCTGCCGGTCTAACCCCAACTGCGTACACACCATCACTCCTACCACCAGTCCCACCACCTCCATCTCCACAGGCACCTCCTCCCCTACGTCCTTCATCACCGTCACAACCTCCACCTCCACCGCTACGCCCTCCACAACGGGAACAACACCAACAACCACCACCAGCACCCTCTCGCCCACCCCTACTCTCATCTCCTCTACCAGCTCCCCCTCCACCACGCAATACACCACCTCCTGCGAACCTGAACTCTGCTCCTGGACGGACTGGTTTGACGTTGACTTCCCCTCCTCGGGGACAAGCCAGGGAGACTTCGAAACCTACCAGCACATCCGCGCTGCCGGGAAGGAAGTCTGTCAACAGCCAAAACAAATTGAGTGCCAGGCCGAGGACTACCCCGACATTTCCATCGAACAAGTCGGACAGGTTGTGCAGTGTGACGTTCACTACGGACTGGTGTGCAGGAACCAGGACCAGCAGGGCAGCTTTAAGATGTGCCTCAACTACAGGATCCGTGTCCTCTGCTGCCGGTCTAACCCCAACTGCGTACACACCATCACTCCTACCACCAGTCCCACCACCTCCATCTCCACAGGCACCTCCTCCCCTACGTCCTTCATCACCGTCACAACCTCCACCTCCACCGCTCTGCCCTCCATAACGGCAACAACACCAACAACCACCACCAGCACCCTCTCGCCCACCCCTACTCTCATCTCCTCTACCAGCTCCCCCTCCACCACGCAATACACCACCTCCTGCGAACCTGAACTCTGCTCCTGGACGGACTGGTTTGACGTTGACTTCCCCTCCTCGGGGACAAGCCAGGGAGACTTCGAAACCTACCAGCACATCCGCGCTGCCGGGAAGGAAGTCTGTCAACAGCCAAAACAAATTGAGTGCCAGGCCGAGGACTACCCCGACATTTCCATCGAACAAGTCGGACAGGTTGTGCAGTGTGACGTTCACTACGGACTGGTGTGCAGGAACCAGGACCAGCAGGGCAGCTTTAAGATGTGCCTCAACTACAGGATCCGTGTCCTCTGCTGCCGGTCTAACCCCAACTGCGTACACACCATCACTCCTACCACCAGTCCCACCACCTCCATCTCCACAGGCACCTCCTCCCCTACGTCCTTCATCACCGTCACAACCTCCACCTCCACCGCTACGCCCTCCACAACGGGAACAACACCAACAACCACCACCAGCACCCTCTCGCCCACCCCTACTCTCATCTCCTCTACCAGCTCCCCCTCCACCACGCAATACACCACCTCCTGCGAACCTGAACTCTGCTCCTGGACGGACTGGTTTGACGTTGACTTCCCCTCCTCGGGGACAAGCCAGGGAGACTTCGAAACCTACCAGCACATCCGCGCTGCCGGGAAGGAAGTCTGTCAACAGCCAAAAGAAATTGAGTGCCAGGCCGAGGACTACCCCGACATTTCCATCGAACAAGTCGGACAGGTTGTGCAGTGTGACGTTCACTACGGACTGGTGTGCAGGAACCAGGACCAGCAGGGCAGCTTTAAGATGTGCCTCAACTACAGGATCCGTGTCCTCTGCTGCCGGTCTAACCCCAACTGCGTACACACCATCACTCCTACCACCAGTCCCACCACCTCCATCTCCACAGGCACCTCCTCCCCTACGTCCTTCATCACCGTCACAACCTCCACCTCCACCGCTACGCCCTCCACAACGGGAACAACACCAACAACCACCACCAGCACCCTCTCGCCCACCCCTACTCTCATCTCCTCTACCAGCTCCCCCTCCACCACGCAATACACCACCTCCTGCGAACCTGAACTCTGCTCCTGGACGGACTGGTTTGACGTTGACTTCCCCTCCTCGGGGACAAGCCAGGGAGACTTCGAAACCTACCAGCACATCCGCGCTGCCGGGAAGGAAGTCTGTCAACAGCCAAAAGAAATTGAGTGCCAGGCCGAGGACTACCCCAACATTTCCATCAAACAAGTCGGACAGGTTGTGCAGTGTGACGTTCACTACGGACTGGTGTGCAGGAACCAGGACCAGCAGGGCAGCTTTAAGATGTGCCTCAACTACAGGATCCGTGTCCTCTGCTGCCGGTCTAACCCCAACTGCGTACACACCATCACTCCTACCACCAGTCCCACCACCTCCATCTCCACAGGCACCTCCTCCCCTACGTCCTTCATCACCGTCACAACCTCCACCTCCACCGCTACGCCCTCCACAACGGGAACAACACCAACAACCACCACCAGCACCCTCTCGCCCACCCCTACTCTCATCTCCTCTACCAGCTCCCCCTCCACCACGCAATACACCACCTCCTGCGAACCTGAACTCTGCTCCTGGACGGACTGGTTTGACGTTGACTTCCCCTCCTCGGGGACAAGCCAGGGAGACTTCGAAACCTACCAGCACATCCGCGCTGCCGGGAAGGAAGTCTGTCAACAGCCAAAACAAATTGAGTGCCAGGCCGAGGACTACCCCGACATTTCCATCGAACAAGTCGGACAGGTTGTGCAGTGTGACGTTCACTACGGACTGGTGTGCAGGAACCAGGACCAGCAGGGCAGCTTTAAGATGTGCCTCAACTACAGGATCCGTGTCCTCTGCTGCCGGTCTAACCCCAACTGCGTACACACCATCACTCCTACCACCAGTCCCACCACCTCCATCTCCACAGGCACCTCCTCCCCTACGTCCTTCATCACCGTCACAACCTCCACCTCCACCGCTACGCCCTCCACAACGGGAACAACACCAACAACCACCACCAGCACCCTCTCGCCCACCCCTACTCTCATCTCCTCTACCAGCTCCCCCTCCACCACGCAATACACCACCTCCTGCGAACCTGAACTCTGCTCCTGGACGGACTGGTTTGACGTTGACTTCCCCTCCTCGGGGACAAGCCAGGGAGACTTCGAAACCTACCAGCACATCCGCGCTGCCGGGAAGGAAGTCTGTCAACAGCCAAAAGAAATTGAGTGCCAGGCCGAGGACTACCCCGACATTTCCATCGAACAAGTCGGACAGGTTGTGCAGTGTGACGTTCACTACGGACTGGTGTGCAGGAACCAGGACCAGCAGGGCAGCTTTAAGATGTGCCTCAACTACAGGATCCGTGTCCTCTGCTGCCGGTCTAACCCCAACTGCGTACACACCATCACTCCTACCACCAGTCCCACCACCTCCATCTCCACAGGCACCTCCTCCCCTACGTCCTTCATCACCGTCACAACCTCCACCTCCACCGCTACGCCCTCCACAACGGGAACAACACCAACAACCACCACCAGCACCCTCTCGCCCACCCCTACTCTCATCTCCTCTACCAGCTCCCCCTCCACCACGCAATACACCACCTCCTGCGAACCTGAACTCTGCTCCTGGACGGACTGGTTTGACGTTGACTTCCCCTCCTCGGGGACAAGCCAGGGAGACTTCGAAACCTACCAGAACATCCGCGCTGCCGGGAAGGAAGTCTGTCAACAGCCAAAACAAATTGAGTGCCAGGCCGAGGACTACCCCGACATTTCCATCGAACAAGTCGGACAGGTTGTGCAGTGTGACGTTCACTACGGACTGGTGTGCAGGAACCAGGACCAGCAGGGCAGCTTTAAGATGTGCCTCAACTACAGGATCCGTGTCCTCTGCTGCTGGTCTAACCCCAACTGCGTACACACCATCACTCCTACCACCAGTCCCACCACCTCCATCTCCACAGGCACCTCCTCCCCTACGTCCTTCATCACCGTCACAACCTCCACCTCCACCGCTCTGCCCTCCATAACGGCAACAACACCAACAACCACCACCAGCACCCTCTCGCCCACCCCTACTCTCATCTCCTCTACCAGCTCCCCCTCCACCACGCAATACACCACCTCCTGCGAACCTGAACTCTGCTCCTGGACGGACTGGTTTGACGTTGACTTCCCCTCCTCGGGGACAAGCCAGGGAGACTTCGAAACCTACCAGAACATCCGCGCTGCCGGGAAGGAAGTCTGTCAACAGCCAAAACAAATTGAGTGCCAGGCCGAGGACTACCCCGACATTTCCATCGAACAAGTCGGACAGGTTGTGCAGTGTGACGTTCACTACGGACTGGTGTGCAGGAACCAGGACCAGCAGGGCAGCTTTAAGATGTGCCTCAACTACAGGATCCGTGTCCTCTGCTGCCGGTCTAACCCCAACTGCGTACACACCATCACTCCTACCACCAGTCCCACCACCTCCATCTCCACAGGCACCTCCTCCCCTACGTCCTTCATCACCGTCACAACCTCCACCTCCACCGCTACGCCCTCCACAACGGGAACAACACCAACGACCACCACCAGCACCCTCTCGCCCACCCCTACTCTCATCTCCTCTACCAGCTCCCCCTCCACCACGCAATACACCACCTCCTGCGAACCTGAACTCTGCTCCTGGACGGACTGGTTTGACGTTGACTTCCCCTCCTCGGGGACAAGCCAGGGAGACTTCGAAACCTACCAGCACATCCGCGCTGCCGGGAAGGAAGTCTGTCAACAGCCAAAACAAATTGAGTGCCAGGCCGAGGACTACCCTGACATTTCCATCGAACAAGTCGGACAGGTTGTGCAGTGTGACGTTCACTACGGACTGGTGTGCAGGAACCAGGACCAGCAGGGCAGCTTTAAGATGTGCCTCAACTACAGGATCCGTGTCCTCTGCTGCCGGTCTAACCCCAACTGCGTACACACCATCACTCCTACCACCAGTCCCACCACCTCCATCTCCACAGGCACCTCCTCCCCTACGTCCTTCATCACCGTCACAACCTCCACCTCCACCGCTACGCCCTCCACAACGGGAACAACACCAACAACCACCACCAGCACCCTCTCGCCCACCCCTACTCTCATCTCCTCTACCAGCTCCCCCTCCACCACGCAATACACCACCTCCTGCGAACCTGAACTCTGCTCCTGGACGGACTGGTTTGACGTTGACTTCCCCTCCTCGGGGACAAGCCAGGGAGACTTCGAAACCTACCAGAACATCCGCGCTGCCGGGAAGGAAGTCTGTCAACAGCCAAAACAAATTGAGTGCCAGGCCGAGGACTACCCCGACATTTCCATCGAACAAGTCGGACAGGTTGTGCAGTGTGACGTTCACTACGGACTGGTGTGCAGGAACCAGGACCAGCAGGGCAGCTTTAAGATGTGCCTCAACTACAGGATCCGTGTCCTCTGCTGCCGGTCTAACCCCAACTGCGTACACACCATCACTCCTACCACCAGTCCCACCACCTCCATCTCCACAGGCACCTCCTCCCCTACGTCCTTCATCACCGTCACAACCTCCACCTCCACCGCTACGCCCTCCACAACGGGAACAACACCAACAACCACCACCAGCACCCTCTCGCCCACCCCTACTCTCATCTCCTCTACCAGCTCCCCCTCCACCACGCAATACACCACCTCCTGCGAACCTGAACTCTGCTCCTGGACGGACTGGTTTGACGTTGACTTCCCCTCCTCGGGGACAAGCCAGGGAGACTTTGAAACCTACCAGAACATCCGCGCTGCCGGGAAGGAAGTCTGTCAACAGCCAAAACAAATTGAGTGCCAGGCCGAGGACTACCCCGACATTTCCATCAAACAAGTCGGACAGGTTGTGCAGTGTGACGTTCACTACGGACTGGTGTGCAGGAACCAGGACCAGCAGGGCAGCTTTAAGATGTGCCTCAACTACAGGATCCGTGTCCTCTGCTGCCGGTCTAACCCCAACTGCGTACACACCATCACTCCTACCACCAGTCACACCACCTCCATCTCCACAGGCACCTCCTCCCCTACGTCCTTCATCACCGTCACAACCTCCACCTCCACCGCTCTGCCCTCCATAACGGCAACAACACCAACAACCACCACCAGCACCCTCTCGCCCACCCCTACTCTCATCTCCTCTACCAGCTCCCCCTCCACCACGCAATACACCACCTCCTGCGAACCTGAACTCTGCTCCTGGACGGACTGGTTTGACGTTGACTTCCCCTCCTCGGGGACAAGCCAGGGAGACTTCGAAACCTACCAGCACATCCGCGCTGCCGGGAAGGAAGTCTGTCAACAGCCAAAACAAATTGAGTGCCAGGCCGAGGACTACCCTGACATTTCCATCGAACAAGTCGGACAGGATGTGCAGTGTGACGTTCACTACGGACTGGTGTGCAGGAACCAGGACCAGCAGGGCAGCTTTAAGATGTGCCTCAACTACAGGATCCGTGTCCTCTGCTGCCGGTCTAACCCCAACTGCGTACACACCATCACTCCTACCACCAGTCCCACCACCTCCATCTCCACAGGCACCTCCTCCCCTACGTCCTTCATCACCGTCACAACCTCCACCTCCACCGCTACGCCCTCCACAACGGGAACAACACCAACAACCACCACCAGCACCCTCTCGCCCACCCCTACTCTCATCTCCTCTACCAGCTCCCCCTCCACCACGCAATACACCACCTCCTGCGAACCTGAACTCTGCTCCTGGACGGACTGGTTTGACGTTGACTTCCCCTCCTCGGGGACAAGCCAGGGAGACTTCGAAACCTACCAGCACATCCGCGCTGCCGGGAAGGAAGTCTGTCAACAGCCAAAAGAAATTGAGTGCCAGGCCGAGGACTACCCCGACATTTCCATCGAACAAGTCGGACAGGTTGTGCAGTGTGACGTTCACTACGGACTGGTGTGCAGGAACCAGGACCAGCAGGGCAGCTTTAAGATGTGCCTCAACTACAGGATCCGTGTCCTCTGCTGCCAGTCTAACCCCAACTGCGTACACACCATCACTCCTACCACCAGTCCCACCATCTCCATCTCCACAGGCACCTCCTCCCCTACGTCCTTCATCACCGTCACAACCTCCACCTCCACCGCTACGCCCTCCACAACGGGAACAACACCAACAACCACCACCAGCACCCTCTCGCCCACCCCTACTCTCATCTCCTCTACCAGCTCCCCCTCCACCACGCAATACACCACCTCCTGCGAACCTGAACTCTGCTCCTGGACGGACTGGTTTGACGTTGACTTCCCCTCCTCGGGGACAAGCCAGGGAGACTTCGAAACCTACCAGCACATCCGCGCTGCCGGGAAGGAAGTCTGTCAACAGCCAAAAGAAATTGAGTGCCAGGCCGAGGACTACCCCGACATTTCCATCAAACAAGTCGGACAGGTTGTGCAGTGTGACGTTCACTACGGACTGGTGTGCAGGAACCAGGACCAGCAGGGCAGCTTTAAGATGTGCCTCAACTACAGGATCCGTGTCCTCTGCTGCCGGTCTAACCCCAACTGCGTACACACCATCACTCCTACCACCAGTCCCACCACCTCCATCTCCACAGGCACCTCCTCCCCTACGTCCTTCATCACCGTCACAACCTCCACCTCCACCGCTACGCCCTCCACAACGGGAACAACACCAACAACCACCACCAGCACCCTCTCGCCCACCCCTACTCTCATCTCCTCTACCAGCTCCCCCTCCACCACGCAATACACCACCTCCTGCGAACCTGAACTCTGCTCCTGGACGGACTGGTTTGACGTTGACTTCCCCTCCTCGGGGACAAGCCAGGGAGACTTCGAAACCTACCAGCACATCCGCGCTGCCGGGAAGGAAGTCTGTCAACAGCCAAAAGAAATTGAGTGCCAGGCCGAGGACTACCCCGACATTTCCATCGAACAAGTCGGACAGGTTGTGCAGTGTGACGTTCACTACGGACTGGTGTGCAGGAACCAGGACCAGCAGGGCAGCTTTAAGATGTGCCTCAACTACAGGATCCGTGTCCTCTGCTGCCGGTCTAACCCCAACTGCGTACACACCATCACTCCTACCACCAGTCCCACCACCTCCATCTCCACAGGCACCTCCTCCCCTACGTCCTTCATCACCGTCACAACCTCCACCTCCACCGCTCTGCCCTCCATAACGGCAACAACACCAACAACCACCACCAGCACCCTCTCGCCCACCCCTACTCTCATCTCCTCTACCAGCTCCCCCTCCACCACGCAATACACCACCTCCTGCGAACCTGAACTCTGCTCCTGGACGGACTGGTTTGACGTTGACTTCCCCTCCTCGGGGACAAGCCAGGGAGACTTCGAAACCTACCAGCACATCCGCGCTGCCGGGAAGGAAGTCTGTCAACAGCCAAAACAAATTGAGTGCCAGGCCGAGGACTACCCCGACATTTCCATCGAACAAGTCGGACAGGTTGTGCAGTGTGACGTTCACTACGGACTGGTGTGCAGGAACCAGGACCAGCAGGGCAGCTTTAAGATGTGCCTCAACTACAGGATCCGTGTCCTCTGCTGCCGGTCTAACCCCAACTGCGTATACACCATCACTCCTACCACCAGTCCCACCAGCTCCATCTCAACAGGCACCTCCTCCCCTACGTCCTTCATCACCGTCACAACCTCCACCTCCACCGCTACGCCCTCCACAACGGGAACAACACCAACAACCACCACCAGCACCCTCTCGCCCACCCCTACTCTCATCTCCTCTACCAGCTCCCCCTCCACCACGCAATACACCACCTCCTGCGAACCTGAACTCTGCTCCTGGACGGACTGGTTTGACGTTGACTTCCCCTCCTCGGGGACAAGCCAGGGAGACTTCGAAACCTACCAGCACATCCGCGCTGCCGGGAAGGAAGTCTGTCAACAGCCAAAAGAAATTGAGTGCCAGGCCGAGGACTACCCCGACATTTCCATCGAACAAGTCGGACAGGTTGTGCAGTGTGACGTTCACTACGGACTGGTGTGCAGGAACCAGGACCAGCAGGGCAGCTTTAAGATGTGCCTCAACTACAGGATCCGTGTCCTCTGCTGCCGGTCTAACCCCAACTGCGTACACACCATCACTCCTACCACCAGTCCCACCACCTCCATCTCCACAGGCACCTCCTCCCCTACGTCCTTCATCACCGTCACAACCTCCACCTCCACCGCTACGCCCTCCACAACGGGAACAACACCAACAACCACCACCAGCACCCTCTCGCCCACCCCTACTCTCATCTCCTCTACCAGCTCCCCCTCCACCACGCAATACACCACCTCCTGCGAACCTGAACTCTGCTCCTGGACGGACTGGTTTGACGTTGACTTCCCCCCCTCGGGGACAAGCCAGGGAGACTTCGAAACCTACCAGCACATCCGCGCTGCCGGGAAGGAAGTCTGTCAACAGCCAAAACAAATTGAGTGCCAGGCCGAGGACTACCCTGACATTTCCATCGAACAAGTCGGACAGGTTGTGCAGTGTGACGTTCACTACGGACTGGTGTGCAGGAACCAGGACCAGCAGGGCAGCTTTAAGATGTGCCTCAACTACAGGATCCGTGTCCTCTGCTGCCGGTCTAACCCCAACTGCGTACACACCATCACTCCTACCACCAGTCCCACCACCTCCATCTCCACAGGCACCTCCTCCCCTACGTCCTTCATCACCGTCACATCTTCCACATTTTCCACCAGTTTCAGCACCCGTACTTCTATATCAACATCATGTTTCTGTAAAATTGGATTCAACATTTATTCACCTGGTGGGTTCTAGTAATTTTTTCAGTTTCAATATGTCTTCTCATTTGTGGTATTTAAATTATTGTTGTTTGTATTCATTTTGATTTTTGTTTTTATAATTTCAGCGTGTGTTTCTTTCTGTTTTCTATTAATGTGACATACTCATGACGATTACACAATCTTTCAGTATCTTTCTCCACTTCAGAGGTATTGTGGAAATTCCAGATATAAACACCTGATCTTTAGTTTCGAGCAATGTTTGTTAATAATGGTTAGGTACTGAATAGATATTCTGTGACAAATATCATAAACTTAACAACTGATACCCCATCAAATTTTTCATCACCACCTGAGAAGGTCCTATATCCTGACCCTTGGCAACAGTTGCACTTTTCCCCATTTCTTCCTATTTTCATGGTTCTGTATGGTGTCATACAGCATTAAACACCCCTTTGCTCAGTTGGGACCAGCCTGTCTGGTTTTATCATTTCATAATTTCTTCTGCAACCCTATTCTTCTCATTAGCAGGGCAGTGGAGAATGCTGAGGAATTATTAACTTAGTATAAGTACTGCCCAGCAGCAACAGTATTTTCATCCTAAATCTGAAAGACTGAAACATCGCAGTTTATTTGTAAAAATTTCTCTACCACATCAGTTTAAACCAGGACACTTCAAAATGTAATGCGTTGATCAATTTTGAAGAATTTTCATTTTTTCTCTTTATTTGACTGTATTTTTTCCCCTTTTTCAGGTGAACTGATTTACAGCACAATGGATAGTGATGGATGTAGATTTTATGCTAGGTGTAGTGAAAAATGTACAGTTGAACGCTACACTGGAGACTGTAATTTTACTACTCCATTAACCACTACATCTCCTCAGACGCCTACCATAATAACAACACATCCAATTCTTCCTCCGGGTTGTGTTTCTGGTACTCACCCTCCCCTACAGGTACATTGATTCCGCGTTATGATTATTTAAATAACATCAGTGTTAGTTTTATACCAGAAAGGTGTAAGAAAGAAACAGTTGCCAATCTTATATATTTTGGTTGTCAGAATAACTCTTATTACCAGTCAATATATGGCATAAGATTTCTATGCATCTTTTTCCCTTTTTTTTCTTTTTTTTTTTTTTTTTTTTTTTTTGTAAACTAAGAAAGAAAAGTACAACAATTTTTTGTTATCATTTTGCAGCTAGTTAAACATGCTTTTTAATGCACAGCATCGTATACGTAACAAACCTTCTCAATGAAATAAAAAAGCACGTTTTCTATTGCTTTTTGATTCTTCACTGAGCAGAAAAATCAAAGCTAGTATAGAGGGTTACATCTCATAACAATATTAGTAAAATTCATACCTGTTTGCAAATTTCTGTGACAGCAATTTTTGTTCATTTTGCAGCCTGGCCAGAGATTCAAATTATCCAACTGTACAGAACTCATCTGTGAGGGAAACAACAAAGTTATAGTAAACCAAACAGTATGTCCACCTATAAAGGAAATTACCTGTGCAAACAAATACCCAGCAGTATTGGTACCTGATGAAAATGGATGCTGTTACCACTATGAGTGTCAATGTAAGTGTAGATTAAGGACTAAAATTTTCAAAAATAAGCAAAAGTTTGCACAGAATATAAGGGAATTATGTTTTCCCAAGGTTGCATTTGAAATTGTAGTATGTTCTTCTATATTTACTTTCATGTTAACACAAATATTTTCTCTATGCCAGGTGTCTGCAGTGGATGGGGTGATCCTCATTATATTACTTTTGATGGAACCTACTATACTTTCCTTGAAAATTGCACTTATGTTCTGGTGAAACAGATTGTGCCTAAATACGACAACTTCCGTGTTCACATTGAGAATTACTACTGTGATTCAAAAGATGGACTTTCCTGTCCTAAATCCATTATTATTTTCTACAAATCTGCAACAGTGAAGCTGACCCGTGAACTCCTGAACGGTGTGATGACAAATGTGGTAAAATAAATTTATTTTTACTTCTCTGTTACTGAAAAAGAGAAATAAGGTCCACAGGCCTTACAGTTTCTCACTTGAAATACAGTTTGTTAGAATATCAGATTATAAAGGTGAGAATTGTATGTAGTTACAACAAAACAAACAGGAGTTGGATGTGATGCACAACAATACCAAGTTACGTATGATTATGAAGATTAGAAAATACATTATCATTTAATACATTAAAACAATCAGACAGAAGCAGAAGTTTATTCTGAAGTTGTGTTTTGTTTTCTTTGTTTGTTTGTTTTTTGTTTTTTAAACTCTGCGTTCAGATGTACTTCAACAATAAGATTGTCCAACCAGGCTTTCACAAAGATGGCATTTATTTCTCCACACTTGGAATCAATATGATTGTAGAAATACCAGAAATTGGTGCAACCATCACCTTCAGTGGGCTGATCTTTTCTGTGAAACTCCCATACAGCAAATTTGGCAACAATACTGAAGGACAGTGTGGTAAGACAGATGTACTAATCATATTTTGCCCATCCTCCATAGCTATAGTTACCCACTTTGGCTATGCAAGATCATGATAGGCATACACATTTTGAAGTGTTTTCTGATGTCAGATTTGGGTTTTGGATTTTGACTGCTTTTTTCCTAAACTAAATTAAAACTCATACGACTGTAAAGAATCCTTGTGAAGTAGAGAATTTCATGAGCACATCACATGTAAACGTAGTATCAGCACACTAATGTACTGTGCATCACCGATGTGGCATATGAAGCTAACATACCTTGTCTCTGTTATCTTCCAGGAACATGTACAAATAACAAAAGAGATGAATGTCGCTTGCCAAGTGGTAAGATCATTTCTTCCTGTCCCCAAATGGCTCATCACTGGCTTGTTGGTAATGACACATCATGCACTGGAGTACCACCACCATCAATAGTAACCACACCTCCTGCAAGGCCACAGTGTCATGTTCCTGAACTCTGCAAGCTTATCATAAGCAAGTAAGAAAAAAAAGAAACAACCAAAATTGACTTGCTCTTTCTATACAGAAATGTTTCAGTATTGTATGAAATGGTATGAACTACAGTCCTATCATGGGATCATTGCTGAAAACATCAACCTAATATAAGGATATATACAATAAAAGTCCTTTGATAAAGAAACTGCTTTTCTTTAAGGACTTGTATCGCAAAGATAGCTGAGCAAGAATTAGAAAATGAAGGAGACAGCAAGCACTAAAGTCCATACACCCTGGGTTGTTACCACATACATTTCTGTTATCTTTTTCCTTCTCTGCTTTCTAGGGTATGCTTACTCATTCTTAGTCACGCTATTAAAAGAAAGATGAAAATTTACATGTGAAGTGGTCCCTTAGTCCTGAAGGGAAAGAATTTGGTTACCAACCAGAAAAACAGAACAGACAGAAATGTCTTAGCCAAAGTGTCTTCACTCTTAGCACATTTTATGCAAAACATCGAATTTAAAAAAAAAAAACAAAAAAAACCCAGCATCAACAAAGGCTGTTTTTTATACTTGTGTGAACTCTAGCAAAAGTTTTTTTTCAGCTGTGTCATTCATACAGACCCTCATCTGCATGCTTGCTGTAATGTCTAATAAGTTGCAAGCTATTCTATCCGATTTTTCTGTTCCTTGAGTACTTACAGCATTCTTTTTCCATCTATCTGACGCAATTGCCTTCTTCAAGAAATTTCTAGTGTCAGACTGATAAAACACTGTGTACACTTACATAAATATTATACCCACAAGCCTCTTTAGAAAAGAATAGAGCTTCAATTTCCTAGTCTTTCCATTCCTGAATCTATCTCCCACAGTAGTGGCCATTCATATGGTTAACTCTCTTTCTCATAATACATTCCTTTTGAAGCAGAGAGTAACATGCCATTAACTGGGAAAATGCCACGTGTGATCAGATTTTATATAATAACCAGTTTCTTCTGGTTTCTTTTCTGTCTGTAGAGTTTTTGCAGAATGCCATGACGTGATACCTCCAGAACCATTTTACAAAGGATGTGTTTTTGATGGATGTCGCATAACTGATGAATCCATGCAGTGTTCCAGTTTGGAGATATATGCTACAGAGTGTGCTGCTAGAGGTGTCTGCATTGACTGGAGAGGAAAGACAAACAATACGTGTCGTAAGTATTGCAGGACTCAAAAATGTACGAGTAAACCAGTAGTAGTTAGGATTTTATTGAGTAAGTATATGTTGCATCTTACATTTGACTATAGCATTTTACCTACAAAAATACAGAAATATCCTTACTGTCAGAAACCCCCGATGTAGACAGTAAAGATAAAGTCACTTTTCTTTATATCTAGTAGATATATCACAATATCTTCTATCAGTTTTTGATCATTTTTCATCTTTTGTCATACAGCATACAACTGTCCAGCAAACATGGTATACAAGCCATGTGAGTCCATTAATTCTGCTACGTGCAGCCAAAGGTATGGAAAGACCAAACAAATGTTTATCTTTTTTTTTCCTTCTGTTTTTAACTACTTTCCTTACAAAATATAACTATTTCATAATTAAATCTCATGAATTTTCATTGTTTATTCAAAATTCATAGATATCAGTCATTGCTATAAATATGTACTTCCAGTTCCATTCAGCAAAATGCAAATTCATTCGTCTCCCTTGTATCTGACACAACGACCTTCTTTACACACCTCTCTCCAGCTTCACTGCAAAAACATGGCACTCAAAAACACATACATATATATATGTTCCTCTCACTCCAGCTTTGTTGACCGTCCTGGCTATGGAGTAACTGAAGGTTGTTTCTGTCCTGAAGGAAAGACACTCTTGAGTGAAGACAGCAACATTTGTGTCTCTGAATGCTGTAAGTACTCTGTAACTAGTTTGGGGAATGGAGATCTGGATTGTTAAAGAGGAGACCCGATTAACAATGGCAGGAGACTTGTCATCTTTTACATAGTCAGATCATGGGCAGATCAACTTTTTTAGGCTCCTTTAGTCTCTAAAAACATAATAATAAAAAACAGTAGTTTTTCCCCATCTTCCTTACTTACATGAGACTAGGCAAAATGGAAGAAATCTATCATTTCATATTAACTAGTCTGTATGTTCATTTTCTGGCTAGATTTATGTTCATGGTGTTTTTATTTCAAACTGCACAAACTTACTCCTTCTGTCAGTAGTCAGTGGTATAAATCCCCATTATTTTTATTTTTTTTTCAGCTTGTAGAGAGCCAAATGGAGTATTCAGATGGGTGAGTATCGCTATCAAAATTACATCAAAGTAATTTATCAAATACAAGCAGCTGAAGCAAGAGGACATTTGTTGTTTGGTGTTTCACAAGAGCAAACCAACATCCTCAGAACTGTCAGTGGTCTCTAGCATCTTCTCCTAATTTGTTTCACTTTAAGGGTTTCTTAACAAATCTAAAAATACGAGGACCACGAAAAGATGGTTGATGTAATTGATGTAATTAGCTAGTTAGCAATAACTGTATTTATGAATAAAACATTTAGAAGTTAAAAAAAATTGTTTATTTTATTTATTTTTCATTTTCTTTTTGTATAGCCAGGAGAAAAATGGACAAAAAATTGCCAGGAATGTGTCTGTGACAGATCTACTCTCAGAGTGCATTGTACAAAATACGAATGTCCTCTGTCACAGCAAGTATCTTGTTCTGAACCAGGATACATGCCTGTTCAGACACAGATACCAGAAGATCCATGCTGTACCAGGACTGAGTGCTGTAAGTACTGTCTCAGTTCTTTATTGTGAGTAATACACTATACTTGTTTTGGGGATCTACAGCAGTAATTTCTCTTGTTTGTGTTTTTTTTTTTTAATATATAGTTTACATTGATCTTATAACTTTTCTCCCTCATACAGCTTTTTAAAGCCTTGCTGCAAAGCATCTACTAGATTCTTGAAAAGAACAAATTTAAAGATTAATCAATTTTACACTCATAGACAAAGGAAAGTAGCTGTAAATTTGTAATTTAATGTTTGAAAGGAAAAAAAAGAAAACCTGTAGCACTGCCACCACCTGAAACAACAATCAAAAGCTATTCAGTATCTCTTATTTTTCAAAGACCAGCATAAATATTTTATCTAATCTTAATACATCTCTTGAACTTTTAAGAATTGTTCAAGAGACTGTCTGAAACTCAGAGAGCCATCAGATTTTCTGATTATTTTATCTTTGGAAATATGTCTTTTCAAGCAATCATCACTCTATTCTTCTCAGCCAATGCTTTGCTTTGCAAAGGTTAGAAAAGCTCTTTCACTTTAAAATTAGATGGGCAAATATACTGAAATAGTTATTAAATCAACTTGTTTTTACTTAAAACACTGTATTTGCCTCACTGGAAAACTTCTGAAGTTCATGCCAAACAAAATTTAAAAATTCATAATTTGCTGTCTTCTTTTACATTACACAGACTGCAATACGAGCCTCTGCCCTGAGGTCACACAACAATGCTTAGAGGGACAGGAAGTAATTACAGTAACACAGCCTGGAAAATGCTGCCCTACCTTTGAATGCAGTAAGTGCCATGCAACTTTTTCAACGTGTTAGTCAGAGCTATGAATACAAAATCCTTAAAAGAAAAAGATGTAATTAATCAACGTTGTCACGTTGGGCCAAAAAAGTAGGAGTTTCTTCACATACTTCAGCTTCTTAAATTTTATACCTTGGTGACACTATCTTTCTTCCTTCTTTCCAGGACATGGCTGTGTAGTCAATGAAACCTACTATGCGGTAAGTACACAGAGTAACTCACTATAAAAATACAACTTCACATAGATTCACAATGAAACGTTTTTGAGACTCCTATTATAGATGCCATTTTGCGAAAAGGACCAAGATACTAATTGAGGTCAGCATATCAGCACCTTTCCTTATATGCAAAAGTATTATCTGCTCACCTGTAACATTAGCATAATTTCCTTTCAAAATGAGAAGCAGCATGGACATAACCAACAATAGAAACTCTGCTTAAACAACCAAAATTGAATTTAAGGGTAGTTTAGCTGATAGATAGTTCAGCCTTGAATTGTCTGTTAGGTACATACTCACAGCAACTTGCTATTACTAATACCGATTTTTCTTCTGTCTTTCCCTAGCCTGGAACTGTGATTCCATCAGGCCCCTGTGAAAGCTGCAGCTGCTCCATATCCTCTTATTCAAGCCATCAGAAGTTTGCTGTCAAGTGCCAGCCTGTTACCTGTGACACCTACTGTCCAGTGGTGAGTGCTACTTTATGGTCAGTAATGCCTACCTTGCTCAGTTCAAACATCTGCCACTTAATCTCAGTGTCCTGGCTCAACAATATTCCCTCTGTTTCTTTCAAAATAGGGTTACAAGTATACAGAGGAACCTGGAAAGTGCTGTGGCACATGCAAGGCTGAAGCCTGCATAGTGGTCATGGAAGACAACACTACACATGTGCTTAAGGTAACTAGCCCTGCTGCAGCTCACCTTTGGTGAACTCTATTTGCCTTTTAACTCTTTCCTTTCCTTGCCTCTATCACATTTACTTGCAGTGTCTTTTCACATATTACAATACTGCTTATTCAGATGAGGAAGGACTGACTCACCTAGCTTGAACAGAACCTTGAGCCATGAGGCTAACTGAAGCTTCTGGAAACAACTGTGATATTGAACAATGGCTTTCAGAGGTCTAAATAGAAAAATATGTGAAAGCAATGCCATCTTATTTGCCTTCAGCAAGAAAACATAGCACCAATTTCGCTCAGTTTTGTCTTTCTATGTATGGAGGCAGCTTCTGCTCCGAATATCCAATCTCAAGTTAGCTGGGAGCTCAAGAACAGAATGAGTTGGTGAAAACACCTGGAATTCTGCCATGTACCTGAACAGGACTAGGCACATCATAAATTCTGACAACAAAACCACTGAAACACAAGTCAGCCTTCACTTAAGCTATGCACACAAAAACCATGACCATAGCCACCTAAAATCACATCCTCTTCACTTGGTTAATGAAAAAGGTCAGTGAGCAACTACTAGCTGCCATTCAAGGACATTATTCAGAATAAGCATGCTGCAGTGCACAGCAATGATGAACACCAGTTGTGTGTTCTCACTTTCAGGCAAGATGCCTTTTATTCACCTTTATTTAATTTAACTACTTTCAGGTTGGAAAATTCTGGAGCCCACCTGGTAATAACTGTACAACTTACACATGTGAAGAATACAATGGTCAGTTCATTACAGTCATATCAAAGAAAAGCTGTCCCGCCTTCAACTCGGATCTCTGTGAACCTGTAAGTACTTGTCTACCAGCTCTCATGTTTGTTTGAAAAGATTGCAGTGATTAGCACCAGTGATAGCAAGATCATGGTATCCCAGAAAAATACCTACAAGGAGCATCACATGGGATATAACTCCGATTTTATCCTCTCTGAAACTGTACCCCCATCAAATTTCACTTTAAAAAAACAAATGAAAATTTAAAATGGCAATATATCCTCACTGAGGAAATAAGATAGCACAGGGCACTAGGGAGAAGGGAAAAGCATAATGCTTTGCATTCCTAAAAGTACCAGGTGTATAGGAGCAAGAATATTACCAGAAAATAATGGGATTTTTATTCCAAAATTATTTAGGCTTATAATTCCATTTTTGGAAACCAATCATTAAGAACAAAGGTGAAGGAAAACAAACTACTTCAGTTCACTTAATACACCTCAGGAAAGATAAAAACCAATCCCAGATATCTATACTGTCAGTAGTTCATTAAATGTTTTACACTGTCTGACATAACCCTTAATCTACACTGATTTTTGTACCTCAAAATATCCCATGTGCACTGCAAGCTTTATTTCTGAATTTTTACTACTGAGCTCCAATGATAACAAAGCAATTCCAGTCCCTTCAGTGTACGCTTCCAAAGAAGTTTTATTAAGTACTGAACTAGTAGTTACGTGCCTTTAATATTTAGATCTGCTTGAAATTAGATTCCATGCCAATACAAAGAACTTTCTGGCACCAGAGAACCCTACAAACCAAGTTTTTATCATGCATATATGAAACCTGAGTTTTTTTTTGTTTTTTTTTTCCCACTCCAGGACAGCATCAGGCTATCAGATGATGGCTGCTGTAGAGTGTGCTCAATCCCAACATCAGGTAAGTGATGGTAATTTGGGGTAAAAGCACAGTATGTGCCTTGTTAGCTGTATTAGTCCAACTTGCATGGCAGGAGCAAGGACAGAAGAGGTGAAAAGCCCAAATCTGGTACCAGTGTTTCCATACCACCTGGTATGAAACAGAACATTTAGAACCACCAGGTGGTATGGAAACAGAACATTTAGGGTCTTTGAAAATACAGATATGGTGAACTTTCCCATTCTGTACTGTTCAATATTAGCCTTTTAGTGAAATAGAGGACTACACCTATTCTCCAACTTGTACAAACACATTCTCTTTAAGGATGATAGTGAAGCTGGTCCTGGGAGATGGGTGTGCACTGAACAGTTGCCATGGCACTGCTCTATATTTCTGCATCCTGCACCAATGCAGCATAAAGGGAATTTTCCACTCAATGTTAAGACAAGTAGCACGACCTATCATTTAGCCATAAGCAATTAAAACAGAAACGCACTGTGACAAAACTTCCTATTTCAGCTCCACGCATCTTAGTTTTCAGCTAAGGATTGTCTATCATATACAAGTATCTGTCTATATATGCATATATTTTAACCTATCTATCTATATATGCATATATTTTAACTATTTTCTCTTGGTTTGTGGCAACATCAGGTTGCAAGAAGCATAACACCACTACTGTCATCAAATACCAAGGATGTGTTTCTGCACCTGTTGAGATGACATACTGTGAAGGCAGCTGTGATGCTTACTCAAGGTAAGTGGTGTAAAAGATGACTGTAATCTCCTGTCTTCTATTTGTTATTATAACAGCAGAAAACACATTGCTAGTGATTTTCTACAATGTCTAACATTCACCAAGCCATCAACTGTTCCCATTACGCTAACCAGAATTTTTAACAGACATGGTGCTACATTAGCTTAATTATCTCAGAACTAACCAGATCTTAACAGACGATTAAGTGACTGGTCCCGAGTTTTGATCTTGCCTCTATAAAAGTGAGGTTATTTGTTTCATACCAGTCTCTCATTTCGGACTGGCTTGATTTGTTATCTGGATTAGTTTTTTTTTGCTTTTCTTTTGTCTTAATGAATTACAGAATTATAGAATGGTTTGAGTTGAAAGAAACCTTTAAAATAATCCAGTTCCAAACCCCCTCCCATGAGAAGGGATGCCTTCCACTAGATCAGAATCAAAAGCTAGGTTTACCCATTTTTACAACGAAGAACAAATTCTGTGTCACCAAACTACTGGAAGAATGGTAATATTAAGACATATCCCCATGCACAACTTCTACTTATATTTAGAAATGTGTGAGAGGGCAGCGATATTTCTCACATAATTTCTGAATATCTCTCTTTTGTTGGTTTTGCAAACAGGTACTCTCAAGAAGCAAACATGATGGAACATAAATGCTCATGTTGCCAGGAAATTCAGACTAGTGTAAGAAAGGTGACTTTGACATGCAGTGATGGAACCTATCTTGATCACTCATACACCTATGTGGACCAATGCAGCTGTGTTGGTGCTGAGTGTGTTCCACAAGACATTGCCGACCAACAACAGCAAACAGGCGAAATATGAGATAAAGAAGAAAAAGGGAACGCAAGAAAAAGGGAACGTCTAAAATTAAAACTAAAGAGAAGCCAAATGAGTTGAACATAGATGAAAACAAACATTTGAAAGAAAGTGTCAAAAGCAGCTACAATTTTTTACGAACAGATTATATTTTCTGCATACAAGCTCAATATGTCTGTCTACACTATGTCAGCTTTCCTTACCATTGTGTCTCATACTGTTTTTCATGACTTTTCTTTACACCTTGAGAGGTACAGTATAAGATCATATACTGTATACAAAACATATACAAAATTTTCATATTTCTTGTTTGTTTGTCTTATGAGAAGTGCTAAACCATAAGATTTAGACCACACAAAGTCTTTTATTAGAATGACATTGTTTTCAAGGCTTTCCTTTCATGGCACAATATAAACTGCACTGGTGCAGAATAAATATTACTCTGCAGAAATCAAGTTTTGCTGGTCATTACATTCGACAACTACTTGACATTATCTGAGATTTCCTTTGATACACTGAACTATTACGGAACATTTCAATTTCAGTTCACTGAGACAGATCAAAAGCTAAAGTCCAAGAAAAAGAAAATTGTACCTCTGTTTTACTTTCTGTTTTGCATTATGGAAAACTTAGATTGCAAAAAGCCATATCTTCTCAAAGCTATAAAATTCAATGTTATAAACAATTTTTAGGGCATTTCCCTATCTATTCTCATGAGAAAGAAAAGAAAGAAAACAAAAGAAGAAAGAAGAAAGAGAGAGAGAAAGATACTATAATGATAAGCTGCTGCATACTACTCTTTGTTTACATAACATCATCAGCATAGAAACTGTATGAAAATTTGGAATTTTTTTTTCCTTTGTGGTTAACTGTTTACAGAAGAAGTATATATATATTTCTATATATATTGCCAATGGGGCATATGAAGGACTTTTGTAAACAAAAGTAATAATAATAATATTATATGTAAATTCTTTCCTAGAAAGCTTTTAAAAAGTTGTACTATTGCTATTTATTTTGTTTTTTTTGGAGAACTGATTTATTGGGCCATTTCTTTCAGAATTAACATTACCCCATTTTTAGTCTTAGTCATATTATCTGGGTGTGGTGTATTTTCTTCTTCCATTTTGTTTTGGAATATTGTTTTATTTTTGTTCTTTATGAAAAAAGTAATGATGATTAATAAATTGTAAGCATTTTACAGCATGTCTCCTCAGTCTTTTCTCTGAAACACTCCCTGCTGGCCCTATAAAATATTTGCTTCCCGCTCTACCACAGTTGTGTTTGAATAGCTCTACAGAATCACAGAATGGTTGAAGTGAGAAAGGACTTCTGGGTCCATCTAGTCCAACCCCCTGCTTGAGCAGGGACATCCAGAACTACGTCCACGTGGCTTTTGAAGATCTCCAAAGAAGGAGAAGTCACAACCTCTCGGGGCAATGTGTGCTTAGGCACTTGCACAGCACAGGAATATCTCCCACTAGAGGGAATCTCTTGTGTTCCAGTTTGTGCCCATTTCCTCTTGTTCTGGTACTGGGCATCACTGAAAATAGCCTAGCTACATTTTCTTTGCAACTTCCATTCAGGTATTTATGGACATTGGTGAGATTCCTTTGAGCCTCATCTTCTCCAGGCTGAATAGTCACAACTCTCTCATCTTCTCCGCATAGGAGAGCTGCTCCAGGCCCTTCAGCATCTTGGTGGCCCTGTGTTGCACTATTTCAAGAATGTCCAGATCTCTCCTGTACCAGAGGGCTCAGAACTGGACGCAACATTCAGTGTGGCCTCACCAAGGCAGAACTGAGGGATAACCTCTCTTGACCTGCTGGCAATACGTTGCCTAATGCAGCTAAGAATATCAGCTGCCTTCAATAAAGGCAGACTCATTGCTGACTCATGTTCAACTTGGTACCTACATCCTTTACTTCAGAGCTGCTTTCCAGTTGGGTGGCTAGCTCCTGGTGCCTGGGGTTTTTCATCCCAAGGTACAGGATTCTGAAAGTGTTCCAAGTATATCCCTTTTGATGCCATCAGTAAGTGAGATTTCAGTAAGCAACAACATTTTGGGTCCGTATATACTTTATAAATCTACACGTTCTTTACCTGACTGACAAACTATTCAAAAACCCCTAAGCCAGTGAGTTTCATATCTTAATGCCTACAGAAACATACATAAATCTGAAACAAGCCTGAAATTGCACTGTTGCAAATCAACAAATTCTAAGTTACCATGCAGCTTTACTTTGAACTAGCTACCACAGATTTGAGCACAGTTTGTATATTGACAATTTTTTACACAGTTCACAAATGACTAAATGACTTCCTGGGCCAGTAGGGGCAATAGTAAATAAATAAATAATAATAATAATAATGAGCTTTGCAGTTTGGACAACTCAGTAACAGTTGTTTCTGACTTGTAACATTTGGGTAATAATATAGGCTTCCTGCAGATGCAGATGCCTGATAAGGCTGCTTTTCTCATCTTTTAAAGAACAGGATCAACTTATATACCTCCCAGTCAGAAGTGAGCATTTATTTGTCCCAGAGGATCACTGGTAACTTCTTACCTCCTCCTGGCAAAAATCTGCCCTAAGTCCTTCCAGCTTTCTACTCACAAATTGTCACTTCACTTTCTGCTTTTTGGCTTTTCTGAAAACTTCCTCTTCCCAGTTCTTGGACTTTTCTGCTTCACAGTGAGGCTCAGGTAGTTTACTGCACATACTCCTCCTTTCCTCTAAATCCATTAAGCTTCCCTATGCAGCACTATTCAAGAATTTGTGACCAATTTGGTGAGTGACAAATTCTCTGAACTTTCCTCCCAGGTAAACTGGGAAATTATTTTTCTCCTGCTCATTCTGCAGAAGGGAAAAGCGAATCTCCATCTAGTATAAAAATTTTAAAAAGAAAAAGAAGCAAAGGAAGGGACAGACCCAGGTCCTGGCATGAAGAAGCAAGGAGGCAAGGATACAAGGAGAGGGGATGAATGAGATCAGTTGCTTTCTCATAAATAAATACTAAAGTCAATAAAAAATTAGGCGATTGGCTTAGTAGCCCTTTACTGACACAGATCAGAATAATGTGCAGTTCACAGTGATCTACATTACTGTGAACAATAATATGCATTATACAAACACTAACACTAGAGGGCTCTAGGCTCACAATTTACAAAGACTAAGGGAAGAAGTGCTCATTCCACAGGGTTTCTTTGAATGCACTTTGAAGTAAGCAAGGTAACAACTATTGCCTTGGTTTCCAGTCATTATGATAAACTTTGCTCTTCATTATTTCATGAATCGATGGGCATTCATTCTAAACAACATACCAAGACTTATTTGTCACTTTTTTTTTTTTTTTTTCTTACCTGGTCATCTTTGGAATACAAACAAATCACAAAGAAACCATTAACTTTGCACAAAACTTTTTCACAAAAAACATTCAAAGGCTTTGGGTCTAAGCTCTGTATTGTCTGTCCAAGGTTCTTCCTTGGACATTCATACTTTCGCCCCATTCAGGACTTTTGTAGCTTAACTATTGCACGACCAGATTATTTTCTTCTCCCTTTTCTATGCACCATTTAAAAATTCAACAGTATAAATTACTAATCACTAAGAATGACTTTTCAGTTATATTTTGTAATGATGAATAATATATCTGCTCAGATTTACCACCTTGGAGTCCCACCTGAAATAATTTATTTGAGTGTTAAAGCACATGACAGCCAGCTTGTGAGCAATATAGTAGCTATGAAAAGACTTAGGTCTCTTTATTACCTGCCTGTTAATTCCAAACAATTGTTAATAAGAAATATGAGAGAAGTCTGCAATTTTGTTTTGATTTCACAATATAGAAATCCTGGACAAAAAGTATCTCTGAGCAAGACTCACAGTAGAACATAAACATTCAGAAGGACTGACTTCACAGAATCCAGTTTTTTTCTAATAAACAAAGAATAGCCCTTTACCATGTCAGCTTACCGTTCATTTATTAGATCCGCTCTTACATTCTTCTCTGAAGAATTCATCTATGCCACCATCTTTATGAAAGGAACAGCAGACTTGAGGGAAAAGGAGGGCCACCAAAAAGCATATGCTCTTCAGTAAGCCATCAGATGGCACAGATTCACATGTGCCTTTCACAGAATCACACACCGAATCACAGAATGGCCTGGGTTGGAAGGGACCTCAAGGATCATGAATCTCCAACCCACCTGCCACAGGCAGCGGCTATCAATTTAATACTACAACAGGCTGCCCAGAGCCCCATCCAATCTGGCCCTGAACACCTCCAAGGACGGGGCATCCACAACCTCTCTGGGCCGCCTGTTCCAGCACCTCACCACTCTTACTGTAAAGAACTTCCCCCTGACATCCAACCTAAATCTTCCCTCTTTCAACTTAAAACCATTTGCCCTTTTCCTGTTGTCATCTACCCTTTCAAAGAGTTGACTCCCCTCTTGTTTATAGGCTCCCTTTAGGTACTGAAAGGCTGCAATGGGGTCACCCTGCAGCCTTCTTTTCTCCAGGCTGAACAAGCCCAGCTCCCTCAAGGAAGCCCTTCCACAATACTGCTATACTAAAATCATCACAGTCACTGTTGTATCACATCCTGGGAAAGTGGGAAAACTTCTACTCCGTTGCTCCTTTGGAGACCCACCAAAAAAAGCCAGGTAGCAGAGGGAACATAATAAAATGTGCATCTCATGGGAGTACTTGATCTGACAGACTGCCTAATCATATTAAACGTACAGACTTTGTTGTGCAACGTGTCAGCCAATATCTTTGTTTATAATGAAATTACCGTAAGTTTTCCTGTGATAAAATCGCACCACAGAATTGATTTAAATAATCAATCAAAAACTTACCTGGCAACAAGGAAGACACCAGATGAACAAAAGACTATGCAAGCTTCTCTAATCTGTCCTCTTTTCAGCTCAGCATACAGTGCAGAATAGCTGAAGTCTGCTGAACTCCCGCCAAAATTCACAGAACTTAAAAACTGTCTTGCTTCAGACTCAGCGAAGCCATTTTTGCACACCTGAAACAGAAATTCACACAAACCAGCCATCATAAGCCAGAAAGCCAACAAACGTAGCCTGCATTCTAAGACATGGAAAACCATAGGATGGTTTGAGCTAGAAGAGACCCGATGAGGCCATCTGGTCCAACTCCCCCGCAATGAACAGGGACCCCTACACCAGACCAGGTGCTCAGAGTACAGTCCTGCCTGACCTTACGTGCCTCAGAACCCAGCCAGCATTGCTCTGCCGCGGATATAGCAGCAGGATGACCACTTAGATCACAGTAAAATAACATCCGTGCTATGACTAACCTCTGAGACGTTCAGGAAACTACAGAGAGGCTTTTTCTCAGATGTAACTTAGTCCCTACTGCCATTAAATAACAAAGAACTGAGCCCTGCACAACTCCTGGAATACCTACTTTTGCAGGGTTAAGAGGAAACAAGAAGGAATTAAACAAATGTATTGGAATGTGTCACATTTGCCCATAACGGAAATTTGGGAGGGAGGAGACATCCACTACCTCCAGAGATCTTCGTGCATGCTAAACACAATCACGGCTGCCGGCAAAAGGAGGTTGTCTCGTTCCCAGGGTCTATCCCGAAACTCGCTGCACTCCAGGAGGGTCCTCAAACAAGTACTAAGAAACACAGCACGTAGCCCTTCCCGCCCGCAGCCGCACGGTCCGCCATCTTATGGCCACAGCGCCGCCGAGCGGCGGGAAGGGGCTTCGCGCCGCTGTATCTGAGAGTGGGTCTGCCAGTGGCTCTGCCGCTCCCTCACGGGCGTCAAGCCTGGCGTGGGCCCCGGGCAGGGTCTCATGCCTACCAGCGACTGTGCAGCACCCCCTCGCTTTGGTGTAAGCCAGCAGGCACGCTGTGCCTCGGCGCGTGGCTCTGGGACGGAGGGGTGGCATCAGGCAGCGCTGTGGCCGCGCCTCGTGCCATGCATGCAGGGTGCCTGCAGCTCCTGGGGCGGCGAATCAGCAATCGCTCCTCTTCTGAAGAGAAAGGCAGCGAGGTATGTGCTAGCGGAGGTACGCCTACCTTGTTGAGGTCCTACCTTGTTAGGAAACCTCTTCTGAGAGATTTGTGTGTTTTGTCTGCCTTGTTTCTGCTGAGCCTTGGTCTTTTTTAATTGTCCCTTTCTTTCCTTAGTTCCTCCTCCCCAGCCCCTCTTTTTTTTTTTGACAGGAATTTGGGGTGAAACCCATCCCCTCATTCAAGCGGGCACCACAAAAAAAGAGTACAGCCTTCTCACAACAACTTGATGTAGCAGAAACTCACTTGCATAACAGGTTTACTTGCTACCTCAGATGTACAGGGGAAGTTAAATGCAATGGGTAAAGAAGCACTGGTGGCAAAGCTGCATTAATGTTACCTTGTACAGACACCTGTGTGCCTTCACAGGTGCCCCTTGCCTCTGACTGGTGCCCATTTCTGCTCCATTTCAGGGCAGTACAGGGAAGGCTCAGAGCCTCATTCTCTCTATGTTCCCCTCTCTAAGGCATGCTGAGATGTGTTCTAACACTGCTGAGAATCTCGTGTCTCATACTCAGGCATTCTGACTGCAAAATTGGTGGCAACCAGTGGGTTCCTTGCAAGGAGTCAGCAGAACGTTGACATCTTAGTAAAACAACAATTCTGTCCTTTCTTACATTTCTTGAGGCTATGATTTTCCTGTTATTTGTTCTTCATTTTATTCTTAATATCCATTGTATCATGCATTTTAATGCATATTTCAACAGTTGATTATATTGCATTCCCTGTGTTATATGATATGGCAACTGACTGTTTCATTCTTCTTAATGACATGCCTATGTTCTTTTAAGGTTTCTAAATAGATATTTTAGGCATATTATCTTTAAAAATATATTTTAAAATAAAACCATACACTTTCACTTTTCTGAAGAAGCTGAAACCATGTTTTTGGTCTCTTATAAAGATTGCTAGCTGCTTTTACATCCACAAAGTTTCATAGCTATGCCTTATATATCTATCAGCAGTTACATAGTAGGTGTATCTTGACAAAGTTAAAATTCTATACAATACAATAACAAAAGGAGTCTTTTATGTGATGCTACAGATTATTTTGCTCCTTTCTCCTAAAAATTTGGTGGTAATCTGGGATGTGACTCAGACATTTCAGCTATGTTAGGCAGTCTGCTTTGAGCTGTACATATGTCAATTCTCACATTAAGAATACTTTCTGTGCTTAGTGCACAAGAATGCCAAAGGGAAAAAGATCTACAAGGAAAGAATGCATTTGTTGTTTCTGAATCAACCAGTTTCTTTCCTCCTACTTTCAGTAATCATTCTGGAGCTACTCTTACTTCTCTGAAATCTTTATGGTCTTTTAAGGTCGTAGGTAGAATAACATTACATTTATAAGTGAAAATAGTAAGTTGTAAGTATAGATGGTTCAAATTAGAAAAATCTAGGCAAACTTCTCAGTGCACAAACACTTGTATCATTGACACTTGAAGAAAAGTCTTGCGATATTTTACAGTGTTATAAATAAATGAAGTTTTGCTTCTTCTATGCCACTAGAGACACTCTAAGCTATTTGTATCATTACTGTAAAATAGGTATGCTAATAAATATTAAAGGGAACTTGTTGGAGTCATTCTCGCTATCTGTACTGGTGCAGTGGTATTTTTAAATTCCCAGTCGAGCATATGTTTACACATCACTGTATTGCATATAATGCACATATGCAACAACCATGTAGACAGATTGAAAATGAGCAGTCAGCATTTTATCTGTAAATGCTTTCTGGCAATGCTCCTGTCTCTTGGGGGATTGTTTTTAGCAGAAAGGATTGCTCCCTGTGATACTAACCCTGGGGGAACTGGGGCAGTGGTAGTTACTTATTTCACTGAAACTTGTTTGACGTTCTATTTCTTCAGAATCCTCCATATCTACCTATGCTTGTGACATCATTGGCTGCTGTTAGCAGACTAGTGCTTTTTCTTACTGGAAAAGCTGCTTTGTCCTTGAGTTCTGCAAAGGTTGAGAATCATCGTCGTTTTAGCCCTGTTAATAGATCTATTCATTTTGACAAAAGCTTAGATAATTATCAGGCGTCACACAAACTGAATCCATACCGAGCAAACAGTTAGACAGAGGCTGCCATTGTGGATGACTTGTGTTACCTTCAGCCTTGTGCCTAAAAACGTCCTTGAGGTGTGGTCTTGACTCAGCCTGAGCACAATGCACATGCTGACAGATCAGAGCCTTGTAAAACAATCACTAGTAGCTAAAGTAAATCTTCATCAAAAATGTACTCTGTAATGAAACAGTCACAATATAAGCAATCAAGGCATTCAGTTTGGTAGCCATTTGAAGGCTATGGGAATACAGTACAAAAACTGGGAGTTTTGGTTGAAACATTTCTGTAAAAATCTTGTAATACTTTGTGTAAAAGCGAATCAGTAGCAAAGGATGAGTCTACTCTTTTCTGCCTCCCTTTGTTTTTTCCCTTTTTCCCCACTCTCCACTGGGTGATGCCTTTTTCTATTTTCCAATTCTGTTTCATTAAGAACATCCACTTTTGGAGGGCATGGATTATTGATTCTTAGTTGCCAGCTTGGCAAACTTCTTGAGAGTTTGTTAAACTCTAAACTCACCAATAGTTCTGTTGAAACAACTGGGATTACTTGTGTCTGTAATGTCTGATTACACTTAATACCCAATTCCCTTCCACATACTTATTCAAAAACATAGTGTGAGAACATATACATTTCAGAATAAACTAAACGCTTGCTTTGGCATTAGTGTTACCCTAACAGCTAAGAATTCTACTCACACAGATCAGGATTTTCCTGTCGTAGGCACTATGCTCTATGTCAGTTCTTTGAAACGCTGCCATACATGGTTTGCCAAACTGCATTAGAGTTTTATTTTGCTTACATCTCTCTTCTTTGTCCTATTATTATTTATCTAGGTATTTACTAAGCCATGGTGGTACTTGTAGTAGAATGGCATACAATTATGCTCTGCTGTGCTGTGCAAAAACAAAACTTGAGAATTCTTGGAGATAAAATGTAATATAAAGACACGGAAGAGGGGAGAGGAAAAACAGTAATAGGCATCTAAGGTTACATATGCTATTAATGAAGCTTAAAGAAAACAGCCAAATACCTGAAACTGAGATTTTGCTAGTTATTTCTGTAGCAGAGCATACATTGCTCTGCTAGTTTTAGGACACTGGTCCCAGTGTTCATACAGTGGTTATCAAACAGCTGGGAGATTAGAGCTGGCTAGAGATACAAACTTTTCTTAAACTCCAGAAAGCAATGTCATTTAAAGGAGATGCTGAGATACAAGGATGTCCGCACACCACCTCCAAGACAAATAAAATTCAATAGCATGACGTCCTTTCCATGGCTTGCCCAGAACAGCACAGAATACCAAGATGTTTAACTCTTTCCGTTACAAAGGCCAGTAAGTATCTTCAGTTGTGTTTAATTTATTCAGAGTACAAATAGCTGTATTATTCCATTCATTTTTTCCCCACTTCCCCATAGTCATTCTCATCTTTCTCACTTACATGTACGTACCCATTTATCTCTAGCAATTTTCTGCACTGTCTGCTCACTTGTTCTTCCTAGGCATTCTCCCTTTATGTTTCCCCTGGTCCTACTTCCTCTCCCCTCTCTTCCTATCAGTGCTTCCAATTTTCATCTGCCATTGTCTTCTGTAAGAAGTAATCACTCTTGTAGCCCAGTGCTGATGGCAGCAGCAGCAAAAGGCAAAGGATAAGGAACTGCGAAGATGAAGCTCATCTGCAGTTATCTACTACAAAACGTCCCGAAGAAAATGAAATGGGTCAGTCTTCAAGGTCTTTTAACTCAGATTTTGAATCTTCTTAGTTTCTATATTGACTGTAAATATGATCTACATCCCCTTTTAAGTTAAAAGTAGTAACAAAGCAAGCAAACAAACAACAAAAGGAAAAAACCATACAGATGGTCAACCCAAAGTCATCACGTTAGCACCCCCTCACTCACATGGTTTTGAAGTATAGGGGGCATTCACCAGAATCAATCACTTTGTGCTTGCTCACTTCTTTCCTTGACATCCATTGTTGGCCACTGCCACAGATTTTGTATTGGGTTGGATGAACATTTCCTCTCATCTCAACTACTGTGTTTATTCTTATGGTAAATGAAGAGGGTGAAAGTAGTTCTCACGATGACTAAAACTAGCAACCACTTAGCTGTGGTCCTTACATTAGTTCTGGGAAGGAAAAAAAAGGCCCAACATATCAGCAAACCAAACAAAGACGGTCTTAGGTATTTATCAGGAAGGTTTCCTAGTATCCAGTTTACTTTTCTACATAATTATAGAAAGGTTAAGAGTTTGATTTGGCATTCAGTAAATGCTTTATCACACAATAGAAATATTAAGATCTCCTTGAGCTGAAAAAAATTGTACCCTGGAATGGCAACAGAAGTTACACGAATGACTTGAATACTGATAAATTCTACTGAGGTAGTTCTTTGCTTTGCAAATGTAGTTGTCCAAGTATACTTTTTTAAACAGAAGGAAGATCTTCCCAAATTCCCATATGCAGCAACACCTTGGTGTGTTAAACAATACGTCAAGCAATTTGTTCTCTCGACTCATTGTGAACAACTGGATCATTTTGACTGCAGTATTTTCATCTTTGAAAAGTATTTGATACAAGTAGATCATAAGTCTGTAAAATGTCAACTAAATGATTAAAAGGCTGACAAAGTTGTAGCAATTGGAAAAAATGATGTTGGCCTGGAAAAATGTTGTTTTAATCACATTTGACAATAGATCTTTCATATGAAGGATACAGGAACAGATCAAAACTGGTCAGTTATGCTCTAGCTAATGTATAACTAATAGTTCAGGAGTTCATATCAGTAGATATGCAGTCATTCAGGTTCAAAGAGTTGCCACAGGACTTAGGATAGGAAGCATTTTGCCTGTTTAGCATGCCCGTCTGTAAAAGGATATGATCATTAGCAAAGTATACGTAATTAAAGAATTAATAAAATTTGTGTGAGCTCCCATGAAAGTTTCTTCATGTGAGGCATGAGTAATGTTCATTATAGTTCCAATTCTTACCAAACTGTGAAGAACAGAGGATACATAAGGTCAATCATAGTGAATACAAATGCTAATTCTTACAATTTAGCAAACTATCATAATTTAAGAAAGGTAGTCATTTGTACAGATCTTTGTCATCACTTTAATTATCTGGATCTCTAAACCACAGAAGAGATACCTAAACACAGTTCTTTTCCCAAAGTATTCTTTGTTAAATCAATTTACAACATGCTCCTGCCTCAGCCCGCAGGAACAGCTTTTCCACATAAGCACTCAGAGACAGTTGAATGAAAAAAGGTCTAAGGAAAATGATTTTTAAGATAAATTTTAGTTCAAAACTGACTGAATTACACGTATAAATGTTCTTACATTCTTTTGTCTTTGCAAGCAAATATTAGTTAAATTAGTGACTGATTAGCAGATACGCCCAAAAGAACAACCATGAAAGCTTCCTGACACTCTTTGGTTTTGAAATATAATACGCCAAATATTCTACTCCATTCAGAAGTTTACATGGTTCTGATCCATATATATTCTAGCAAATAATTCCCAGGTGTCTTCTTGGGGGAAGCTAATGCCTCTGAGGTACAGAATGAGCTCATTCAATTGTTTCATGAGTGGTCGAACTGGAAACTCTTTCCCAAAGCCCTGCTGTACTTGTCCTGTTGCATGCAGGATGTTGCTTCTATTCAGAGCAAAATAGTACAACATGGAAAAACCCACTGGATTATCCCGTGTATTTATACTGCATGCACTGTGAGTGAGACCACCAGAGTCTTCTCAGTTAAGGTGTGTCTGATGTTAACCTAATGGTAAGTTTTCTTATGTACAAGAGTCCCAAAAGATTCCCTCAAAGTTGATATGCTTATGTTCAAACTGAATACAAGAGCTAATATATTTTTATATATTTTCTGATAACGTATATTTCAACATCAAGATTCTTACTGTGAATTACATGCTTCATGCTCAGATGTAGGCAGGAGTATCCAGTTTTCGCTTGCTAAGAATCTCAGATGAGTTGCAAGTGGTTTCAAATGCAATTCAACTGCTTTACCTATCCCAAAGTTGGACTGGGAGAGTTGTGCAGGTTGTCTAAAGCATTCCTCTTGATCTTAAGTGCTGGACATATTGATTTAAATGCAACAATTTGAATATATTGATGAACAATTAATTAGCTCAGCATGTGCAATGAGCTACATCATCGTAGGATGACATTGGTAAGGGATGCCCTAAGAAACACATAACAAAAATACAGATATCCTTTTTTCAGTTTGATGGGAAATTTCAAGGACTTCTATGTGTGATGCTATTAATAAGCTACTTTAAATATTTACTTATTGCTGATATGAAAAAAAAATAGAGTTAGCAGGTTTTGAGTAGTTCCTCAAGCTACAGTAAGCTGCAGCTAGGAACTGTTATAATCAGAGTTGGAATATGTATCTTTATGGAACACAACAGTATTTCTCCTTCTCCAATTCCTTTCCCACTATTTCCTGTTCTCTTATCCGCATATAATGCTCCTCTCCACATTCCCCTTTCTGAAGGACAGGACAGGTTTCTGCAACCAGAAACAGTGCTGGAGGGGACAAGAGACTTCTTCTAGGAGTGAACGGCAGCCTTACATCCACAGATCTTTTTTCTATGAAAGGTCAGAAAGTATGAGATATTTATGTATGGAGGGATTTATGCTGCAATAGGCAGTGAGTTCTGGAGTACTAATAGCAGTGCTATTAGTAGTAGTAAGGGTTGAGTTGGAAAGGAAGTTGGAAGGCTGTTTGGTAGGACAAGGGATGAACACAAACAGCTTAGAGCTGGTGAGGAGGTTGTATGCTGCCTGCAGATAACAGGCATAGGAGTGAGGGCAGGAGAATGCAGCTGAAATGTGTAGGAAAAAGTGGTGGATGAAAAACTGGACAATGAGCAGGCAGCACACACTTGCAGACCAGAAGACCAACGAGACCCCACTTTAGCACCCACAACAAAACTATCCATGTTATGCTTTTATTTGCAAATCAGGCACTTCCAGCAGTTAGTCTGTATAAGACTTTGCATAGCTTATAAGTTGGTCTCCTACTATGTATGATCAGTAGAGAAGGAAACGGAGCAGAAGAGTCATGAACTAAAAACAGAGTTGTTGAATTGCTGTTTGTCTGCTTAGGATGGATACCAGGTAACTTCCATCAATCAGAAGAATACTGCAGACAAGGAGACAAGGGATGATAAGCTTAACTCCTTACGCAGAAGTTCAGCAGAGCTTCTAAACTTAGCACTGTAGGAAGGAGTCAAATTTATAGCCTAGTCCTTGCATAGAGTCTACAAACTGAACTTAGAGTTACCTATCAATATCAGCATAGATTTGGTCTGCCAACTGTTGAGCTACGCACAGCACTGATGAGCACACTCATATCTGAACAGCTTTTTGTGAAGCAGATGCTAAAAAGGCAGCACTGAGAAAGCCTCACTATGGAAGGAAATATACATGAAAATGCATTCAATGACAGATTCTGAAATAGACAGGAGTTGTAAATGAAAAGTGGAGAGTGCTTTGGAAAAAAATTGTGAAGAAGAAAGGCTATGTGCAATACTGTGGCATGAGAAATAGTTATGCTAAAGCTTGTAAAGAAAAACAGAGAAATAAACTTTATCTAAGTCACCATCAGTAGTTCGGAAGATCAGATGTGGCTCACGTGAGTTATAGGATCATAGAATGGTTTGGATTGAAAGGGACATTTAAGACCATCGTGTTCCAACCCCCTGCTAGAGAGGGGCAGAGATACCTCTCTCTAGACTAGGTTGCTCAAAGCCCCATCCAGCCTGGCCTTGAATGCCTCTAGGAAGTGAGCATTCCACAGCCTTTCTGGGCAACCTGTTCCAGTGTCTCTCCACCCTTATAGCAAAGAATTTCTTCTTAGTATCTAGCCTTTATCTACCCTCTTGGAGTTTAAAACCGTTTCCCCTTGTCCTGACACTACCTGCACTTGTAAAAAGTCCCTCTCCAGCTTTCCTGCAAGCCCACTTAAGGTACTGGAGGGTCACTATAAGGTCTCCTTGGAGCCCTCTCTTCTCCTGGCTGAGTTATTAGTAACCCATGGAATAAACGTTTAATGAAATGAAGAAAAGGTACACAGACAAGGCAAAAGCTCAGTAACATATAGGAAAGTGAATGCTGAACAAGTAACAAAACATCAGTGATGCTGTTGTCCAGGAAGACAACCTCAGCACTATGCAAAAGAGGAAAGTAAAACAACAATCCAGACATTGGGCTATGAACAATACTGCTATAATACTGTGAGAACCAAGTACATCACAAGCAAATACTGATGGGGGAAAATCTGCCAGTGGAGTTTTTGGATAGACTGTACAATAGAAAAGTTATGCTTTCAGCTGAATTAAGGGCACGAAGAACCTAGGAACTTTCAACCTGATAAAAAATTGTTCACTAGATACATACATGCATTTACCCACCTTAAAAAAATAGCACCCAACGATCAAAAATATTGAGATAGAAGGCACAGCACTTTTCTGTCAGCAAAGCTATTAACATTTTATTGATATTTTTTTGAAGCATGAGGATTAGGTAAGAAAAAAAATGATTCTGTTAGTCCAGCTCATGTCTCTCGACATTAAAACCCAGGGGAATGAGTAAGAAGGCATTGAGCTCACATGGGGCGTAGACTGGCTGCTCAGACGTCAAGCAAGTTGTGTACTTAAGAAGAGCTATTGCACTTAGAAACCACAATGTGAATGAGTAATACCATTAGTTCAATTTCATATGTGCAGGAGCCATTGTTGCCAGGGTACTAGTTCCATTTCTTTTTCATGAATCTTTTATTCCCTTTGGTGAAGGTGAGCAGAGTGATGGCTCAGCTCTCCCTTGCCTGTCAGTTCAATATACCAGTTACGTGCTCCTCTTCCAAATCCTTTAAAACACAAGCAAAAAAAGTGATGGCAGCACAGCTGTGTGCTTAAGTCATCATTATGTAATGAAGAAACTATGACTACTGTCACTGACAAATGAACTAAGTTACTTTGTTCCTTCTAACCTTAACTGTTGTTCTCTCACTGATTTTCCATTTAGATTATCCAATCTCCACAGTCAGAGATTTTCTTCCAATTTTTGTAGTATTTTGTGTAATCATTTCTAAAGCTATTGTAACAAACTAAAAAATGGTCACAACCATTTACAATACACTGCTCATCTGCTATTCATTTTAAGATTTAACACCCTCTTCTCATGGAAAAACCTCTCATGTTTCTCAGGTGATGTGACATGTTATACTAAGCAGGCAACAGACTACATAATCTATTCCAAGAGCAAGGTAAAGGAGCCCATGACCAGAGTGCGTCCACCATAGTCTTCCACAGTAGCAGTACATCTTTTCAGAAGGGGGAAATCAGCAAGTTAACAGGGTATTGAAATAAGGGTGGATAGTGAGCATGAATTCCTTGGGAGGACTGTTTAGCAAAACTCTGGTGAGTCACTTGTAGATTGTTGAAAGAAAAAAATGTTAAGTAAGAGAAAGGTGAGAAAACCATGAGCAGGACAAGCCTAGGAGAGCAGCTTTATCTCTACACAGCCAGGTGGGAAGAGTGTGCTGGGTCCTCTGCTAAGTTAATGCCAATGTTGTTAATGCCAATGTTGTTTTATGTTAATTGCAAACTTTCTATCATTACTTTACATTGCTTTCCAAAGTAAATATTCCTGTCTTCTTACACAGCTGTTTATTCTTCTTCCCAGTTCACATGGTAAGATAGGACTTCAGAGATCTGGAGCACAATGCAGTTATCCAGGTCCCAGCTGTCCCTAGTTTGTCATGCTTGTGAGGAGGTGGAAGTTCTCAACACCTAGTGGAGTTGTAATTTGAACATAGAAGGAAAATGAATTCTGGTTTCACTAACAGTCTTAATACCATCTCTTCCTAACTTTTGAATAATTGCCTTTGCCACTCATACATTATGTGGCCTATTTTCAGATTGCAATGTTAGTTATTTTTATCTAGAAACACATTTAAACTAAGAGGGGAGATTTAGGTGAGATGTCAGGAGAAAATTCTTTGCTCAGGGAGTGGTGAGGCTCCGGCACAGGCTGCCCAGAGAAGCTGTGGATGCCCCATCCCTGGAGACATTCAAGGCCAAGTTGCCAGGTTGGATGGAGGCCTGGGCAGTCAGGTAGGGTGGGTTGCAGCCCTGACCATAGTAGGGGGTTTGAAATTAGGTAATCTTTAAGGTTGCTTTCAGCCTAAGCCATTCTGTGCTTCTGTGATTATTTCAGATTTTCCATTATAACTGGTATCATTGGCTATCTGTTGTTAAAGGTTTTCCATACAAGATTAAAAGAAAATAGAAGAATATTCATCAGCCAGATCCTTGGCTTTTGTCATTCATCTCCATTAACCTCCTATGAACAAACTCATCTATTCCAATTTTATAGATCTATCCTATATTTAATTTCCATGGTATTTGGGACTGAGATGTGAGGATAAGGTTTGGGGTTTTGCACAGCATTATAAACAGAAAAACTGACAAAAAAAACAGGAAAGAAAAAAAAAAATGCTTTTAACACCTCCGTGAACGTTTCCTCCTGCAAACAAAAGTGCTTTGTTTTTGTGCCATGCACCAGGAAAATGGTGCCCCTTTAATGGATCCCTGGTATATATTAACAGTAAAGACAGCTGCTTAAGTAATTAAAACACTTTATAAACTTGCTTCTGGGGTTTCTTTCCCCTTACACAGCTGGAGAAGTGAGTTTCCTCCTCCCTGCCTGCATAGGTAACTTCTTTTCAGCACCCTGGGATACTGAAGTCCTTCAACTGCTGTTTCTTTAATCTGCAGGAACCACTTGGAGAAACTGCCCATTTGACCAATAAATACCTAAAATTAAATCTTTGTTTTTTTGTGATAATATCAAGTCTATGTACAGGTAAGATTCTTCCAGCAATCAATCAGATCATATAAATATCATATATAGTCTGATAACTTTCAAAATTTCATAAGCCACTTCATCAAAGTGACCCAAGTTTCTTTTATATTTGCTTTCTTATTGTTAATTGCACCTACTCCTTGAGATAGAGGAAGAGAAAGAGCCTGTGTTGTTGGATAAGCTGAACACTGGAATGCCATTTGAATGTCACTACTCCTTGTAGATCAGAAATTTCAGTCTGAGCAGTAGCAATCATAACCATTTCAGTAAAATATCAGAGTAGCATCTTTGAAGAACACCTACAGATACAACTAGGACAATTCTCAGTGCAGCTATACAATGTGCACTTGTAAATTCTTAGGTGAGGTTGCGTATTCAAGGTTGACAAGTGTCACCTTCTAGTCACAAGGAGGTATAACGACTGAAAACTAAGATCTTAGAAATAGAAATAATTGGATATTAACAATGCTTAGCAGCAATTCCAGCAAAGGAGACAGGGCAAATGACAAATCTGGCCTTGACTCTACCAACAGACCTAGGAAGTCATCCTAGGTACAGACACCCCCCTCACCTTCCTCGCATGAGTAGCAAAAGCACTAATTCTGCCCTCAGAAAACTCCTCCCTTTACCAGCAGTGCCTTGCTCTGTTATACCCAGTGGGAAGCAAGAAACTCTTTCAAATGTTTTGAAGTAATATGAGAAGAACCTGATACTCTGTTTTTCCCCTCAGGCAGAGGTGAGTGCAACTGAGAAAGGAAGCAAGGTCTTGCTCCTTCACTGTGAGGTCTTAGTAAGTGGGTAAAATGCACAGCATTCACTGTTTCTTTGAAAGTTAGCTTTTCTGTCTTTAACTCTTACTGGGCCACATCATTGCAAAATAAATGTGAAAATGGATGTGTTCCACCTCTGATCTTACAGTATTTTTATTCCATTTTACTTTGAGTTGATTTTTTTAAGTGTACAAAACACAGAATATAGCGCCTGCCCTATATTTGTAAGTGTTTTTGTCATCATGTTAGAAAGACATGATGATTCCCATCTTTTCTACTATATTGGGTTTTAATGCCACTTAATACTCTTGTTATCTGCTGAAGAACAGGGATCTAAGTCACTTCTAGAAATTCCTTTCCTTAAAAACCACTATCTCCCATGCTTTTAAATAAAATATCCTATTCATTAATTAATACTGCACTTTTCATTACTTTTTTTTTCCTTCTGAGTCAGTGTCTAACTGATGCCTGCAAATCTCTGCTTTGAGGCAGTTAGAGTCTGCTTTAGTGGAATAGTTTTTGTAATTAACTTTCAGAAATTAAAAAGAAGAGGATCCACATCTCAGTTATGCATAAGACAGCAAGTTTGGCAGAAGAAAAGCTCTGCTGCCTCTGAGGATCACGTGTAGCCCATTGCATATGCACAGGTATATGCACAGTAGTTGCTGAAAGCCTAGTTTGGTGGGTAGCCTGTTTAAATAAGTGAGACATTTGAATATTTATTTAATAATCTAACTGGTCACGTAAATAAGATATAATTTGCTTTCTGTATGTACAGATGAATTTACTTTCATTATGAGTGCTGGCACGAAATAAAACAACATTGTATGGGCAGGAAGTCCAGTCTTTTCTTTTCTCCCTATCTGCTGAAGCATGAAGATATAAATCTAGGATGTGTAAACAGCTTACTACTGATTATGAAGATGTAACTTCATTAAACATCCTGGATATTTCGATAGGGAACATGTTCCATTCTGCATCAGGCTAGTATGTTGACATAAGTACCCTAAGCTTGCCATAGTAAGCTACCACTGATTTCAATCCAAAAGTCCAGATAGTACTCCATAATTACTCCACATTTTGGGGTTTATTTTATAATAATAAGGATCCAAGATATTTAGTTTTAAACATAAATGGAAATAGGGGCTGAAAAAATTGACAATTCAGTTCAGTAAGATCCTAAATGGAGTATGAGATTGTAGTCCCCTATTCTTTTAGGATATTAGGATTGAATTTATAATTGTAGGACAGGATTTCCACAAGAATCCACAGGAAATAGGCATCCAGCTATGTTCACTTTTTGCAATTAGGACACCTTCCCAAATTTTTCTTCTTCCTCTGCTTCAACAAAAGTGAAAAAAAAAAATCAGTAAAGACTGCTAAACTCAGTCTGACCAGGCACAGAGAACAATACTACCCCATACTAAGAAAGTACTTTCTGCAATTTCTAGACATCCTAGCACACATGAATTTTATTCTAGCTGCACCACACACAGCCACCCCAATTATATCTCCCAGATGCCTCTTGCTAAATTCCTCACTGTGCAGCAGCTCTCTCATGAAGAAGATTTTTTGTTCCATCAGCTACCTATGTTCTTGTATCAGTAGACTGAAGATGAACTGAGGACAAATGTTACCTATACACCAAGCACTGGGCTGTGCACTATTATTTTTTTTTGCCAAACAGCAGTTTAAAAGAGCTTTAAACTTTTTGTCCATATTTAACCATGTAAAGGTAAGGTCTGTTGACATTGAAAAGACAATGAGAAATCTGCCCAGAGCAACTTATCCTACCTTCCTTTGATGTCAAGCTAAAAAAGAGGGGGATACAAAATAGCTGGACTGCTTATTGAAGTATATGTTCATTCACACTTTTGAAATGTTAACACCATAGAACTGCAAAAAGTCAACATTTGGGGGGAAAAAGCGTTAAACATTAACTGGTGGGCCTAGGCCTGATATATTGTGTTTCCCTAACGCGTAGGGGCTCATTTCCCCATAGACAGGAATGGAATTACATAGGAATGGTAATGAATGCGGTTGCAGGCCTTTATCTGTTGAACTTTTCTCTCCTACAAAGCTGTGGTAAGGCTATCTGACTGTAAAGTTACTGGTGTTTTCTGTGAGAAGGTTAAAAAAAAAAAAAAAAAAAAAGACTGCAGCAAATTCAGAAGTAGATGTCAAGGTCTGAACCCATCTCTAACAAAACCAGAATATAGTCCAGGGAAAGCTGACTTAATGAATGTTCCTTAAAAGGTTGCCTAATGCTTACCAGTGTCAGAGGTTTTCATGGCATACACTCGGTATGACACTGTGACAGTGCAGAACCCTTCAAAGTTGTTAGTCTGTTCTTTTTGCGAGATTTGCTGCCCTGAGTGGCACAAAGTGACTTCATAGTACTGTGTCCCCCCCATTTGGAATACTCCAGATCTCTTCCAATTTCAGAAATCAGCAAACTTTTGGTTTTATGTTTTCTTTTGCCAAGGAGCAGCTGGCATCATTTACAGTATTGAAAAACTTATAATAGTTACTTCTGTGCCACATGCGTAACTGTAACTGTAAGACAACATCAAATTTTATTTGTTCTAGGACCTTTTCTTTTGTGGAGGTCTCATTTTATTTGCAGTTTATTTCTTTATTAGGCTGAACTTTAACAAAATATATGTACGTATATGCATATACTCCTCCCAAAATGCAAATAGCATTGGCCAGTTGCAGAGGAAAGAAAAGCATCCTCTGTTTACCTATTCATTTGCTAAAATCCCCCAAACCCCACCTTTCTGGATTATCTGAATCCATCTGGGACTGAAGCCAAAGACACCTGCTATATAAGACTGAGGGAGCATAGGTGAGCTACTCTTCCTGACCAACCTTACACTGGCACCCTTCTGCCAGACTCCACTCAAAATGGAGTTTGGTAGGAGGATATGGTTACGAGAATGGGCTTTCCTTTTAGCACTTTGCTGCGCCCATCAGATAGGTAAGGAGTTAACTCTTTTATCATTGCTTAGATCTAATAATATATTTTAAGCAACTAAATCGATTTTAATGTTTCACTTAGCAAATGGTTGCACTTAAATAGAACTTTGTCTTTGATAGAGCTAAGTCTGTTTTTGCATTTTTTTTAACTTGCGTTAAATAAAATGTAGTTAAAATTAACTGGATTGATTTGATTTCACATTGCCCCAAGCCACTGAATATAACCTCACTTGATAAGTAGTCTTGAAAACCAAATCAAAAAGAACCATTATTCATGTCTTAAAGTACCAGATGTTCAGTAGTACTTATGCCTTACAAAAGCATTTCGTTTCCTTTGCATTTTATAGTAAGAATGATTACAAATGTTCTGATCTTTTCATGAAATTTAAAGCACTACTTTTCTAGTTGCTAGATCAGGTAACAGGTCAGTCTTTTCCAGTATTTTGTCACCTACTAGAACTTCATACTAGATTACTCTTGCCAATTCCTTTGCAAAAAAAGACTAGAATTATTCATGTGACAATGATTTTTGGTAATGAATGTATACTGATACTACATTAGATATAATATTTAATATTTACATAAATTGTTGATCTTCACTATGAAAATCACTGGGAGGTTAATCTGTTACATTGCAATCCATCATTTTGTGCATTTTTTTCTCTTGCTTGCATTACATTAATTGAGGACAATCTTGGCAGATTGTTAATATTCAATCATGTTCAATCGGACTATGCAAATAGAAATTACTTGCATAAACACAAGCTTGCTAACTCAGTCTCATAGGTGTACAGTAATTACTGTCCTGTCAGCTAGCATTTTAAAATCTTCAGATTGCTTTTCAATTTATCTTGTGTATCACTTTCCAAACACTAACAAGTGTAAATACAATTTTAGGTTACTTTATGTTACATGAAATAAGCACTAAAATACTGCTAAATTGATTTAAGCACAAAAGTACAAGTCACCTACAGGTGTAATCTTACGTTTAGAGTTACATAGTGTCAATCAAAATATCCTCAGCCCTTCTTTGTACAAGCAAGTTATTTGTATTGTGCAATGCCAACGCAATAAATTGCTTTGAAAAATGAGTAGTGGTTAGACCAAATCCAGCAAAGACTTCTTTCAAATCACACTAGGTGGAAAATATATTCAGATGTCCTCACTGACTACAAAATATTGGCCTTATCCCATGCCATCTTCTCTAACTTCATGTTCAGGGTCCAATTCCAACTTCTATAAGTTGTAATGAGAATTGTGTGTATGGGGTGGCAGCTGGATAACAGCTTGACAAGGTGCATCCACAAATATTCATAACTCTTTCCAAATAATCAAAGATTGAATTACCATGTACTGGTATTCTTGGAAGCAATAAGCACCTATTTTTATAAGGATCAAGAGCATGGCATTATGCAATTGCTAGATAATGCTAGATAAACTAGTGCAGCTAGAATTTCCTTGGAAATAATACTTGCTTAGTAAAAAAAACACTGCATTTCCTTGAGAAAAATTAACAGACTAAAATACATGTATATACTGTTTTGTTCTGTTACAAAAGTTCTCACACTTTTAAATAAGCATTCACAATATTTTAAAGAGTATTGGCTCTTAGGTGAAGTCAGGATGATTCTATGTCCACTGAAGCTCCTGTGAATGTGTTGAATGAAAGCAAATTGTCACATTATTAAGACTCACAGTGGCATTTGTTATATTTTCTCAACAATCGTAGTGGCATGAATGTATTTATCTAATGATAGTATCTGTGATACTGAAAGACCAACAGAAAGCAGAAAAAGATTAAAGTTACTTCTTCATACGTCACAAATGGTCATGTATAAATGAGAACAGAACAGAAGCTTAGGGACGAAAGGAAACTCCTGCAGACACTGGAACAACTTCTAGAGATGGTGAAGCTTCCCAGAACACCCTTCCAAAATTAGGAGTGTCTTGGGTTTCTCTTTGGTAGTGCAAGTTTGAATCCCTTCAGCTCTGAGATCAAGTACTCAGTTTGCTTAGGTGGTGTGCATTTCCAGTAAAAATCCTTCCTTGTTTGGTGTGGTGGTTCTGAGTTCTCTAGTTCTGAGTTTCTGGATCTGTCTGTTATATAATGAGAAAGGGAACTTAAAGCTAAATTGCACAGGCAGCACTTCAACTGGCAAGTACTTTAGACACCAGAAGTGCTCATTCAGACATGAGTCATTTCATCACCTAAATCCTCTGAGGATTTAGACTTGACATGTTGTAGGTTGGTATTAGTCAACGTTTTCCAGGCATGGTTATTTCATTCTGGATGGATTCAGTCTTTCATAAAATAAAGTCGTAGCCATTTTTCTTAAATGGGAAGTGCCTGACATGTTTACTTACGAAAAATAGGAGCTTAGAGCACCAAACTTGGAGCACAGGATCAGGTGTTTTTCTAAGCACGATAGTTGGGCCATGTGTAGAAAGCAATTCAAAACTTATGGAGACAGAACAAAGAGAAGGAGAATTCAGCTGGAAGACAATTGAGTAGTTGAGCTACTATTTAACTAGAGGTACAAAAATAATCGTTGAAGCAGAACACAGGAATAGGACAGTTTTGATTTTTAAGTTTTTGATTTCCTCCTTAGTCAGAGTAGATGTAACAAAAACCAGCTATGCTTTTGTATTAGGCTAATTTAGTGTAGCTTAACTCTTTGTATTGGTTGTTGTGTCTGAAGAGCTCTGATATGCAGAGCTGTGAGTTTCTGCCTATGCTAACACAATTCGGAGTTTCATAAAAAAAAAAAAAAATCAAAACTACAAGGTAGAAAATGGAAATCCTCACAGCTGAAAGCAATTTTTTTATGATTGAATTATGAAGTGTAATGTGGACTTTTAACCTGATTCACATCCTGTATAAATCAGCACCAGGCTTAACACTGTCAGATTAGCACACTGATCTTTTCTTTCTAGGTCAGTTTTAGATGCAAGTCTTGGAATTGTTATACTAGATTTGGTTTTCTTAATTTTTTTTCTTCTTTCACAGTTTCATCTGAAGTGAAAATCATCCAGCAAACATCAAATCCAGTAATAACACGTAAGTTAAGTAAATGAAATGTGTTCAATAAGTATTCAGTTTTAGAAGGTGTATACGAAGGAATTAAGCACAAACAGAAATGCACTGGTAAAAGAAGTCATGAAGTCATAAGAGGAGAAAGAGGCCAGTTAAGAAACATAGCATATTATTGAACTGTTATCTTGTATGAAATGTGAACAACTAAATAATCCACTTGAACTTGACTACAACCATTTACAGGTATATATGTGATGAACAGCAGACAGATGATGAAGGATGAATACATGGTGACTTGTTATAATGGATAGATGGGTGGAAATAACAAATGGAGGTGGTCAAGGGAAAACTGTGACAGAGTGAAGCCTTAGATAATTTGATTCACCATGTTAAGGCTAGGATTTTAAGTCATTTTTTACAGCTAGTTTTAAATTTCCAGCTTCCAACCCTGCTCACAATGGCCGTGTATGCAGCACATGGGGCAACTTCCACTTCAAGACTTTTGATGGAGACATCTACCACTACCCTGGGCTCTGTAATTATGTTTTCGCATCCCATTGCAACACTCCCTATGAAGAATTCAACATCCAGATTAGGCGTACCGTGGTGGAAAATGTTCCTATAATCCACCGCATTGCCATAAAACTTGAAGGTGTAGCTGTTGAGCTAACGAAGGATACTGTCCTGATCAACAGCAACAGGTGAGTCTACTCATACCATTTGTTTGGTAAATACAGATGTTTTGGTTTTTTTTCCCCAAGTTGGCCAAGTACTTTTTGTATAGTGGGGAAATAAGATCAGCATTCTTCAATAAGTCTGACAATTTTACCCAGAGAAATAATGAATAAGTTGCTATTAATTCAAGTCACGATAAATCAATTGTTCATTTAAAGATTACCTCAAAAACAAGATTTCTATGAAAAATCCTGAGGTTGGATTCAAATTTAAATCCACATTTGATGGTACTGGACCATTTTATTTTTTAATTGCTTTTCTTTCCACACAACTGCATTATATCCTTGTAAGACACTGGAATGCACAAGCCTTTTTTTTTTCCTCTTTATCAAACATCCGGATCAGAAAATATTCAGTATTAATTCTACCTTTCTGTAGAGTTCAACTGCCATACAGTCAAGCTGGAATTACTATAGAGAGAAGCAGCATTTACGTGAAAGTTGTCAGCAAAGCAGATATTGTATTTATGTGGAATCAGCATGACAGTATCTTGGTAAGAACAACTCTTGGACCTGCCTGCACCTTTGGATCAGCCAAAAAGCTAATCTTTGATTAGGTTAATGCTTGTTTAGTAGTTACTGTTGCCTTTCCATTGCATACTGTTGAGCAGTTTTTCCTTAAGAAAGATAGGTTTGCATCCAGGTAGTCCCAAAGAAAATTACATGGATTTACTTCTCTTTGATAGCAGACTTCTGCATAAAGTAGGTTGAAAAACCACTTTCACTAACATTAATATATTACCATTTGTATAATCAATGAATATAAAGATGTTATAATTATGAACTAAACCAGAGAGGTTGGATAAGCAAGTTACAATAACAAAAAGAGAATACATAGAATGCTTACTCACATCCTGGGCTCACTGCAAAACTCCAGAGGAGGGATTTCTAGAAAAGAACCATTTCCACTGGTAGCCAGCTCTTAAATGGGTCTAGGAGAAGTGGAGCTAGGCTCACCCCTTCCAGCAGCACAGGTGAATTGCCTTCACCTGTGCTCTGTGGCTGACTCATTGCTTGCCTCAGGTGATCAATCAGAGGTTCAGGCTGTGATTCAGCAGTTCCCATACACCATCACTGCCTGACTTACCTCTTCTAATACAATTTTTGGGCAGAGTTTTTCTCTCTTAGGACATCGTTTTTGCTGTGAATTTGATTTTCTTTCTGAACAATGGAGAGAAAAAGGCTGGGTTCTCTACAGATATTACAGTGAAAATTTATGTCTACACCAATAGTTTGGAGTTTTTGTTGTAAATCAAATCTAAGACAACTCTTCATTCTATCCCTCAAGCTTAAATTGGATTTCTAAATAAAATTACATAGTTCTGATGAAAAATAGGGTCAGCAGGTACAAGTGTTTTTGATGATCCTGAATATATTTTACAATGTGTATACTAACTTTTGTCAACATATTGCCTATCATTTTAGTTAGAACTGCATGAGAAATATGCCAATCAGACCTGTGGTCTTTGTGGGGACTTCAATGGCATTCCAGTTTACAATGAGTTCTATTCAAACAGTAAGTTTTTTAAATATCAGAAATTGGTTTCTAGAGTTGTCAGCATGTATTCTACTATCTTTCAGCACTAACATCACCATCATTCCTCTTTCCTATCCTGTTGAAGAATATACTCAGAAGCTATGATTCAATCTATGTTGAAAAACATAATAAAAAAACATAAACAGATCGTGTATTTAATACCTAAAGTTGTTAGCTATTTCATTAATAACATAAATATTGAAATATATCCAGTAAAACAAAATGTAGGTGTAATATCTAGTCAATACATTTGTTTTTTCAGTTCTGTCATAAAAATAATTCTAGTAGTAACATATCAATTCTGATTTGAAAAGCCTGGGAAATAGATCTTTTGTCTATATTAATGAGTCCATTAAACATGCTGTCAGAATTTTGAATATTTAATCCTATTCCACAAAATATATCCACATTTGCCTTTTAATATGCATAGTCTATATATAATCCTCTCTTATTTTATCCCTTCTCAATTTGAGTGTTTTCCTAAACCTTGTTTCTCAGCAGTCTCCATTGTACAAACCCCTATTTTAATTATTTTCTCTCTTCCCTACATGGACTCATTATCTTCTGAATGTAGTAGGCTGAAAATTGTTTTCTAATGTTTTATCTTTTTCCAGATAGTGATGTCAGTGTTTATTTTGGAAGGGATGATGATAAAATGAAAAAATTCAAGGGAACTATCTGCCTTAGCTGATCTTGAAAAGAATTCTTGACAAGAGGAAAAGATATTAGGAAGTTGTGTTGACCAAAAAAATCCCGCACAACCCTCATTATTAAATTTCTTTTGCACAGATATCAGAATGACAGCCTTACAGTTTGGGAATATGCAGAAGTTGGATGGGCCGACAGAGTACTGTGAAGACCCAACTCCTTCCTCATCAGATAACTGCACATATGACTTTGTAAGTATCTTTCTGATTATTCTTTAATTTTTCTTTCACATTTATTTGTATTGTTCTACAGCTTCAGAGGGATCAACTGGAAAAGACCTAGGGCAATAGTAAGTAAAGAGGGATATGAAATTCTATTAAAGAACAATCTAGCAAAGAAACAATGCTAAAAATTTGCTACTTTCTATTTTCTGAAAGTTTTCTTGTCTTTTTTTTCTCCCCAGGATGACATATGTCAGAAAACATTGACCAGCTTTGCATTTGAAGACTGTAATGGCCTAGTTAATGTTAGTGAGTACATTAGGGCTTGCCGAGAAGACTTGTGCCGCTCTGAAGAGTTAAAAAATGCCTCATGTATCTGCGATACTATTGCTGAGTACTCCCGGCAGTGTGCTCATGCTGGTGGGGAACCTTTGAACTGGAGAACCTCAAAACTGTGCCGTAAGTATTAGTGGAGATGCCTTTATTTTGTGCTGGGTAAATAAAAAGAAATGAGTTCTCAAATAATGCTGAGTATGCATTGGAAATTACAGGCGTGGTGAGGGTTCTGATGTATAAGCTCCAGCAAGAAGACTAAGGAGAAAGAACTAAGTGTTTTAATGCAGAGTGGCTTAAACAGTATCAGTTAAATGGATACACTTACTCAAGAGCTGAAGGGTCATTTAATGAATTGGGATAATAAAAGAAACAAATACAAGGAGAAAGAAGGAGAGTGATTTGGTTACTTATATTTCTGTTTCTCCCCTTTTTTTTATGGTGGCGACCATATTTTTTACCCTTGTTGATGAACTGATTGAGTCTTCACTGGTCTTAGGCTAGTGTAGCATTTAATCTCTAGCTTGGTTTTGAGTAGTTTGTACCACTGTAATCTTCAGAAGTTTTCACTGAATTAAACACCTGTACATTATTAGTGTAGCTGTTGATACTGTCACCAACATTTGTTTGAAATTAAAATCCACTGGGATATTATTTGCTGTTTCAAGGGATATCTGAAAAATCTGAATACACTGAAGCTTTAGGAACTTGATTTTTACGTTTCCCTAGCTATGCAGATGTTCTTGAAAAGGCTACCTTTAACAGAAACCTTGCTAGCTTTGCAGAACCATTTTCCTGATGTGCCTAGAACTCCAGTCATTTTGGCATCAGTTAAGTCTTTCTTCACACAGTCATGAAAAGCAAATCTCAACTGTAAAACATAGATCTGAATGAGTAAAGTTAAAGATTTTGACAAGTGGGGATAGGTCTGTGGTTTAGTGTGGTTTTAAATCTAGCTGAAAAAATGTAAATGAACATACTTATTTCCATATACAGTGAACTAGAAATACTTCAGACTGAAAAAACTCTCCTTTTATTAACCTTTCAGCCAAGACATGTCCTTACAACATGCAGTATTCGGAGTGCAGCTCCCCCTGCACTGACACATGCACTAATCCTGAACGATCTCAGTTTTGTGAAGAGCACTGTATGGATGGTTGTTTCTGCCCCCAAGGCAAGTTCTTATATACTCACATTTCTGATCTCAAAATAAACAAGACAGATTCCATGAGGCTTAAGGCCCTTATATTTGCATTTTTCACAACTGCAAGTGATAAGTATTTATCATTTATCAACTGAGGAAAGGCACTGGAATTAATTGCCAGGGCACACGCAATAGTTAGAAAGCAGGAAAGCAGAAAAGCAAACAGATCAAAGCTAGTCTTTCAGCAAGCCACCTGTACTAAAATAACTCCCTTTTAAAGCAGGTGGAATTTAAGAATAGAAAGGTTGAAAGTCTGTAAATTGGCATAGTCCTACTGTCCTCAGTACATCTATGACAGTTCACAGCAGCTGCAAATCTGTCTTTGAAGCAACATTTAGTAATGAACAAAAATGATTTTTTTCCCATGTATGGAAAGTACCTCTTTAATTGATTAAATTCTGCTGTTATTGTTTTTAACTTAAGGAACCGTTTTTGATGACATAAACAATTCTGGCTGCATCTCCCGTCAGCAATGCTCCTGTATTTACAATGGCAACACTTATGCTCCAGGAACTTCTTTCTCAGAGCAGTGCTATTCCTGGTAACTCTTGCTATTTTCTTAACTCTTTATTTCCTCTAATATATTTAGTGGGTTTAATGATTTATTGTTTGCAATTACATCATCGTAATTGATCTGTGTATTTAACTAGCCGCTACAGTTCCAAAATAACCTCAACGAACATTCTTTCTTTTATTTAGCAACAGCCTTAACTGTCATTGCACTTGAGCTCAAGGTGATCAAAGTAAGGATTTACAGTGTTTAGATTTCTCACCAGTGAATTCAAGTGCTTCCTCTTTGTTTATTTTGTTCAAACATTTGGACTTCTCTAAAGGGAATGAAGTTGCAGTAATTTACGTATTTGCAAATATTTATTTTCTCTGAAGAAAATAAGAGAAGCTACACAACCATAGTTTCACAATTATTAATCCTGTACCTGTACAGTACCACATTACCTTAGAAAACAGACATACTCTATCTACTCACTAGGAGTAGATGTGGAGTCACATTTCTCTTAGTTTCTTATAAATTTATACAAGAAAACAGAAGATATTTTAATTTGGCATTATGTTTTATGTAAGCTGTAGAAGACAAGCAATTACTCATCTAGCACCTGTTGCTACTGAGTTAACCTGTCCAAAAAAAGAATAGAAACAAATGAACAAAGTGAATGCATATCACAGTCACTCCCTTTAATGCTTTACTTCATATGTTCACAATATTTGAGAAAGTCTTAAACCTGGATTTGCCGTGTATTCAAACTAGAGATTGAAAGGGAAAAGCAGTTCTAAACCTAATGTCATTGTAATTTCTGTAAGTCTAGACTGCTATTGCTGATTTCAGCTAAGTTTGTCTTGCCTCTTCCAGTACATGCAATGGAAGCAAATGGAATTGCGAAGATATGTCATGTCCAGGAATATGTTCCGTAGAGGGAGGCTCGCACATTTCGACATATGATAAAAAGCATTATGATGTCTATGGAGACTGCACTTACGTCCTTTCTAAGGTGAGACTATTACTTGGTCATAAAGCCTTATGTGCTTGTGGAGAGGATAGGTAATCTCAATCAACATCTTCAAAACTTGTCTTTTGACGTATGTATATTGAGTTGCTTCAGTTAATCAGACACTTACTGGAATGTATTCTGCCATTCAAATGATTTAATTATCAGCTAAATATTAGGATGTCATGCAACAGTAAATTGTGGTTTCCAGGGAATTTCCAGTTCTGTCATACAATAAATGCTGAGGACTATTATCTTTTTAAGGTATTGCTTAATATACATTCTTCTGCATGATTGTTCCAGCTGTTTTACTGGATTAAATAACTTTGCCCTGTTAACTGTATCTAATAAGTATTTCTTTCTTGGAAGCAGAAATAAAGAAAAATCAGATCATGTCAACTGATACATTTCATTTAGGTTTTGAACCATTATAAAAATGAGTTAAGAGAAATAAAGAAGTAAAAAATTTATTGTAATCAGAACATTTTGTTACAGTAATGTGTAAGTGAAATGGTTTGACCTTTTTGATCTGATTCTTCTATGCTTTCTTTTTTTCCATTTGCACAATTCAGTCTAAAAAAAAAAAAAAAGAAAATTACTCATTTTTACTATTTCCCTGACAAGAGAGACTTTGACAGGGACAGCTATTGTAATTAGCCTTTCATTGAATAACTGTTGGGATTTTTATTTATTTTCAGCAATGTGAAGATGAAATATTCACCATCCTGGTAGAACTACGCAAATGTGGCATGACAAGCACTGAAACATGCTTAAGGACAGTGACCCTCAGCTTGAATAAAGGACAAACGGTAAGAATGCAAAATAAGCACGAGAAAAAAACTATTAACCACGTGGGGAACAAAGCATCTAGGCCATTATCAGGTAGGGACCTGCATTTATTTCCACACATGGGATAAGTACATTAGATTTTTATCAAGTGAAAATAAACTAGTTTTGTTGTGAAAACGAAATAGTAGATTTGACTTTTTGGAAGTTCATTAAGAAAAAGCTGAAAAAGCTCTATTTCTGCCAATTAGATGAAAACACATAAACTTGTAATTTAGAAGCTACATGTACAACAGCAATGGGTGTAATTCATCATAAAGTTTTGTTCATAGAAACCAAGATGATAAAATTCACTAATCAGTTGAGAAGGACTCTTCAAAAACCATTTTTCCTTGGCCAGGAAAATTAGTGTAAGTGCACAAAGTGGAAAGAGTGAGAAAAGATGAGATCACAAAAATGCCCCTTTTAATTAATAGGTCTTTTAGTAATATCACCGGATTCATCACTATTATTACTCTTTTACCTGTTGTTCCTCTTCCTAAACAGCTCGTTGAGGTCAAAAGTGATGGTGGTGTGTTTGTGAACTCAATCTACACCCAGCTGCCAATCTCAGCAGGTATTTTTTCTCTAACATTCACCTCTGATGTTGTGGGCAATGTCATAAAATAGGAGGCATTAGTTTTAGAGCAGCCTTCGTATCATGATATACTCTGTCCCTCATTTAACCTCCTCCAGAAAGCAATCTTCTATTTTTTCTTTTTTAGCCAATGTCACCATCTTTAGACCTTCATCATTCTTCATCATCATGCACACAAATATTGGTATCCAGGTTGAAATCCAGATCACACCCATCATGCAAATGTTTGTGCGATTGGACCCTGTGTTCAAAGACCAAACCTGTGGTAAGTGAATGAAACTGAAGAACATCTTGCTAAATGTCTTTTGTTGAGTACAAACAGTATAAACTTTTCATCGGTTTTCAACAGGTCTTTGTGGAAATTTCAATAATGTCCAAACTGATGACTTTAAGGCCATAAGTGGAGTAGTTGAAGGAACAGCAGCAGCATTTGCTAATACATGGAAAACTCAGGCTTCTTGCCCTGATATCCAGAACAGTTTTGAGAACCCCTGTGCACTCAGCATCGATAATGGTAAATGCTTCATAACATTATTTTGTTAAGAAAAAGATTTTTAAAAAATTTCTTAAGAAATCTTTTTAATTCTAAGAAAAGCACAACTGTTAAAAAGCAAATATAAGAGAATGAAGAATTATATATTCGGTGAAAACATACATCTGTAATCAGAATATTCACAATGAGAACATGAGGGCTATATAAAGAAGTAAAGGAAGAGTCCTGGAGGCATAACTGAAAGAAACTGTGTGATCACTGAAAACAGAATGTCTAAGCTCACAGCTTCATATCAGAAGAGTGGATCACATGAGCATCTTTGGAAATTCTTTATTTGTGATCTTTGGTAACTCTTATTTCATTGTACCTTTGGTTTTAATAACCTTAGAGCACAAATTGAGTGAAAACAGACAGGAGGGAGAGATTAGATGTAATTTCAAAACTAGTTTTGCATTTTAGGAAAGTGGGTAATGGGACTAATGAATTAAAAAAGTAATGTGCATATTTGCACTGTTTGTTCTTTTAACAGAAAAATATGCTAAGCATTGGTGTGGGCTACTAACTAACAGAGAAGGACCTTTTGCTGGTTGTCATTATCTACTGAATCCCTCTACTTACTACATGGTATGTTGGTAGACTGGTTTCTCTTCAGAAACAATAGAAATAGGATCATGTACAACTAGCTACCAGGAAAAAACTGTCCCAGACATATCTCTAGTCTTTTGCAATACCTGCATTTTCATTTCTATACTGCACTTCTTTCTTTCAACATGTTGCTGTTTTTGCTGTGGCATTATCTTATTTCAGTTGTCAGTCTTGGTTTTGTCATTCCAAATGCAAAGGCAGCTATTTTTTCTTGGATGGATATACCTGTATGGGTAGGAGGTTAGCACAAAGGCAGGTTAAATGGTTATTTGAAAATTACAGTTAACTGCCGCCTCACCAACCTCACTTTATTGTTAACTACTTGGCACAGAAAGCCCATTGGCTAATTATCATCATTCCACTATCAGTGTGCTGTCAGTCTTCCTTCTCATTACAAATGACCCAGATGTTGATAGTATTAGAAGTGTTGAGATTATATTTTTCACATTCCCAGAACTGCATGTTTGACACGTGCAACTGTCAAAACAGTGAGGGCTGTCTGTGCGCATCCCTTTCTTCCTATGTGAGAGCTTGTGCTGCAAGAGGAATCCAAATAAATGGGTGGAGGACTAATGTCTGTTGTGAGTACACTTCTCTATTTCCTTTCCTGTGCACTCATCAATAAAAAGTGTTGGTGAAAAAAAAATTATATTGATTTCTAGACAAATATGGTAAGTATCAAGGAAGGGATTTTGTTAAATGCACTCCTAGATGTAATTCCCTGCTGTTCCTTTAGATTCAATCCATTAAAAGCAAGAATAAATATAAACAGATGGGAGAGAGCTTGCTGTTACAGACACACCTCCATCTGTTTCTGCACGACTTTGAATTTAACTGTAGTTTTCTATATCGCAGTGTAACAGAGATAAATATGATATATTAGAATAATAATATTAGTAATACTAACCAGAAAACTAGAACAATGAAATAGCAGCACCAAATGAAAGTTTCTTTCCAAACTCTCATTTGAAGAAAATATATTTCTTATAGCATATATGACTTGATTTAATCTACACATACAGTGGCTTTCACTTCTAATTCTGGAAAAATTCAGAAAAAACTTTGATGTGAAAGATAGAGCATAGGCAGAGGTGTATAATATTGTTCACCTGTTACTGCTACTACGTACCATTTCTTTCTTCTCAACAAAAATTACCATCTGGAATTAACAAACTCATTCTTCCTTTTTACTCTCTCAAGCAAAGTACGCCACCTCATGTCCCAAATCCCTAAGTTACAGCTATACCATCGATTCATGCCAACCCACATGTCGCTCTCTAAGTGAGCCTGATATCACATGCAAAATTAAGTTTGTCCCAGTTGATGGCTGCACCTGCATAAATGGAACCTACATGGATGAAAGTGGCAAATGTGTGCCTGCTGATGAATGCCCCTGTTACTATCGAGGATCTCCCATACCACTTGGAGAAGTTGTCCGTGAAAATGGGCTTGTATGGTAAGGGAAGCTTTTAAAAAACATTCAAGCAATAGTATATGCATTTTATTACCTAAATAAGCTTAATTTAAATTGTTCTCACCTTGTCCTGTGTGAGTTTCAATATAGTAATATCATAAACATTTTTTAAAAACTTTTAAGAATAATATATACATCCAGATTGATAGAGCAATTGTATATAGGAGTATTTTCTATTTGATTTTATGACTTTTCAAGCACAAAACACACGACAGAAAAAGCAAAGAGAAATCTTAAGAGAAAGTAAGTAACAAGCAGAAATATATCCATTTCAAACTCTAGTTTTTCCTATTATGAAAGCATAATTGGTAGTGGTGTTGAGAGAAACACTTCCCTGGGTCTGTAAAATAGTATTCAGGAATTCAATTAATTCCTTATAAAGTACTGAAATTTGACAGAGGTAGCTCTCAGTCTCAATATATGGTTAAAAGTTAATGTTTTTCCCTCTCTTACAGCACTTGCATCCAGGGAAAACTGACTTGCATTGGAGAACCCGATCAAATTCCAGGTTAAAAAAAAGTCTTCCACTTGCACTTGTCTTTTTCTCTGTGCCAGGTTCTGGACAGAAATATTTGGTAGAATTGATATTTCTTAATGGATTTTTAAATAATAGAAGTATTTCTATACTATAAAAGGCAGAAGTAACCCTAGGTTCATGAGAAGATCTGTTCTAAAGGATTTTTTTCTGATATACTGTGGAAGGTTCTGGGAATTCAGTGCTCTGAAGTGAATCTACAATTGGGTTCCTATTTAGCAGACTGAGTAGGGATAGCAGTCCTTACTAACTGAAATGTACAAATTCCAAACAATTTCTAGATGGCTTTTATTTCTACAGCTGTGTGATAAACCCCCAGCTATTTCTTACTTCTCTCACTTCTTTCCTTCCTCTAGTTTGTGAATCTCCCATGTTCTACTTAGACTGTAGAAACAGCACAGCAGGAGCAACTGGATCAGAGTGTCAAAAAAGCTGTCATACTCTGGATATGCAGTGTGTAAGTATGTCATGGCTAGATGAAATGGTACTTTCAAGTTTTGTCTGTCATCTTTGTGCTACAGTCACCATTGATCTAACTCTCCTTCTCTGAATCTACATCACAGATACTTTGTATGCTAAAATCCCCAAAACACGTTATGAATTGTTAACGATAGGATCATCAGAATAAAATTTAACGAAGTAACATCCAACTTTTATAAGTGTCAAAGTTTCTTCAGCTACTTCTCAAATCACGCTCATTAGAGCTAGCATTTTGTAACTGTTTCATCTGACTAAATTGAAAAAGGTGATGGCTTTCTGACTTTCAGCACAGGATTTGCGTGAAAATTCATGACACAAAAATGGATCAAGTGTAAGGACATAAACATGTGTGTATATAATATGAAGTATTTCTTTTTATGTCTTACACAGTGTTGTAACAGTTCAAGTCTTTCAAAGTAAGAGTAATTAGTAGTGAAAATATTTAGAGCTTTGCCGCATATTTTACTTCATTAAGAGAAAATTACTTCCTGTAGGCTGGCTAGGAGCAATCATTTCTTTCCAATGATATTGCACATCAAATTATATCTTTGTCTAAGTGCATGATAGCCATGCGTAATTTCATGAATAGGTACCATGAGAGATGCATCTGTTTTCAGTGCAACTCACTCAAACTAAATTTACTTATTTTCTTTTTAAAGTCCATTCATTCAATCACAAGTCATCCATCACAAAGCATAGGGCTTCTTCAGCTAACACAGAGCAAGTCTTAAGATCCGGTATAGTTCAAATTTCACAGACTGGAACAAATGCATTTAGGATCAGAATGCATCTAATGTTTAGCAGCTTTATATGCTAATAGCTTCGTCTTTGTTGTAGAGGCCTATAAATACATCAGTCTTCTCTTATTTAAGCTGGGCGGAAATAGAACATATAAAGACATTTTAAGTTGATCTAATCTTCGTTTTTCTAGTGTGATTATTTTATTCTGAAATTGTATCTTCCTCTTGACCTTTCCAGTATAGCACACAGTGTGTATCTGGCTGTGTGTGCCCATCTGGACTTGTGTTAGATGGGAAGGGTGGTTGTATTCCTGAAGAGGAATGTCCATGTATTCACAATGGAGCCACGTATCAATCCGGGGAAAAGATCAATGCTGACTGTAATACCTGGTAAGTATTTTCTGGAAGGTTGCATTCCTGGTTCCATCATTTGCCTTAAGATCTTAAGCTGTACAGTAGTGAGGAGAGATTTAGACTGTGCATTACATCAATTGATGGGTCTTTTAAGTTTTGACTCAGAAAGATGAGCAACTTTTGTTGCAGGTAGACAGCTGAGGCACAAACTGGGAGAAAACCTTTGGGAGGATGGTGTCCATTACATTCTACCCTTTTTTGCAGTTCATGCTTTTGGAATAGAAGAAGAGAACTTTGCTTTAATACTTCACATGGGAAATGTAAAAGACTGTTTTAACTTCAGAATCAATATAACATTTATCAAGAATGAGATGCCAAACAAATGCTGAGTTTTTGGGATATGTCTGCATAAGACAGCGAGTTACTTTATTACTAAAACATTTAATTCTCTTTCCTAGTGTGTGCAAGAATAGGATGTGGGAATGCACCAAAAAACAATGCCTGGGCACGTGTGCTGTTTACGGAGATGGACATTATACCACCTTTGATGACCAGACATTCAGCTTCAGTGGAAACTGCAAATACACGTTAGTCCGGGTACTGTTACTTAACAAAACTACATTGTAATATAATCTTGATCTTATCTGAAACAATAACATGCTTTTAATTTTACTACTCAGAACCACTGCGGGAAGAGTGACACAGTGAATGGGACCTTCCAGGTTATCACTGAAAATATTCCCTGCGGCAGCACTGGGACAACTTGCTCAAAATCTATCAAAGTTTTCTTAGAGGTATGTAGGTATTACATTACAGACCAGGGGGTTTTTGTTCAGTATCTGTGTAAAGCTTGGGAGAAGTCAGGATATCTGTTGCCGCAAGGAAGTTTAGAGAAAATATTTTGAAAAGCAGATCAACCTGTAAATTAAGCTTAAGCCAGAATCAGGTGAAGTATTTGGTGCAGCTTCCCTGCTATCCGCCTATTCCAGCCTCACAAAGCTGTCTTATACTTACCCTTGGACAAACTACAGCTCTAGAGGAAAACTACCTGTAGCAAAATTTTGGCTGATCACATCAGAAGATTTTCTTACTCTGTGCACTGTAGTTCCTCTATGACTACCATGACATCATTTTTTCATCAACAATCTGTTCCATTTAAAGTACGTTTTTACCACAATTCCATGAACCTGAGATTTGAACCACATTACATTTGGATGATGTATTTTTCATTAAACAAACTGGTTTTAGTACTCTTAAAAGTGGAGAAAAAAGTGTTCAGTAGCACAGCTGTAGCTATTAGGTTCATTTCTAATCACCTTTTCCTCCGTTTTCAGCACTATGAACTGATACTCAGTGAGGAGCGTGTCAGTGTGATACAGAGAGGACAAGGTGGTGAAGTACCATTCACAGTCCGTTACATAGGTATGTACACAGTGATTGATACCACCAGCGGACTGATCCTCATGTGGGACAAGAAAACCAGCATCTTCATCAAGCTGAGCGCTGAATTTAAGGTGCGGAACTAGTAGTCTAGACCTAGACTGGGTGTTAATTTTTTATCTGACTAAAACAATATCCCAAACAGGTGATTTCTCTAGCATTCCTGGAGGACGTCATATGTCATTTTCTATTCCTCTGGTACCTTAGGAAGACACGTAAAAATGCAGCTACTCTTTGGAGTGCTCAAGGCAGTGTTCAGTTTCTATTTGGCCTGACAGAACTTGAGTTGGTAAACTGCTGCTATGGACCGTACTTGTTAAAATTACTTTGTGAATCTTGGTAAAGCTTATCAGACTTTACTAAGATTACATAGCTACATGTGTAGAAATCAATTCAGTAGTCCTGATTTTGAAAAATCATCTATTGTTTCCAGTACACATTCACACATAAGTCCAAATTATTATACTCCAAAAAACAAGGAAGTAAAATACTAAGTAAAATGTTATATATTTTTCAAGTATATATATGAACAAGGGACAAAGCATGGGCAGAGTATAATCCTTGAATCCACAGAGAAAGCTTAGCATCTGTTACAGCCTATCACCATTTCACATATCGAAATTTGGAATGAGATATTTCTGGAAATGCAAGGAAAATGTCATTTATTTTTCCATCTGTCAGCAGTCATCACAGTAGACTTAACGAGTAAGTTACATGGGTGTACTGGCAGTACTTATGACAGCTTTCTAAGACTGTCTTTTGTATGAACATCCATTGTATAAAACAAAGCATAAATGAAAAGCATTGTAGCATGGTCAACTAGTTGAGTCCTCATTTCCTTTGTTAAATGTTAAGAGGATGTACCTCAAAGTTGATACGTCCTCAAAAATGGATAAAATGATCAAGACAGTTGTACTGTTCAGATTTAAAAAAAGGAAAGTCTGTAGCTGTTTGTAGCCTTGGTGGTCATGTTCTGTTGCTGAGGAAACAGACGGCTGCTTTTCCAGAATATCTAAACCTAAAATGTATCTTCAGTGGGAATCTTTGGGAAAGTTAGAATAGAATGGCAATCTAAGAGCTGAATTTCATGTATTCTTTCAGTTTCAGATCTTTGTTTTCTCATATCCATCATAATTTTTTTTTCCTTTTGCAGGGTCAGATCTGTGGCCTCTGTGGAAATTATGATGGCAATGGCATCAATGACTTCACTACAAGGAGTCTGTCTGTAGTGGAGGATGTCCTAGAGTTCGGAAACAGCTGGAAAGTATCCTCCACATGTCCTGATGCTCACTTCTTAAAGGACCCATGCTCTACCAACCCTTATCGAAAGTCCTGGTCAGAGAAGCAGTGTAGCATCATCAACAGCAATGTCTTTGCTGCCTGTCACTCACAGGTATCACCAGGGCAGGAGTTGACTCTGTGAAGATTAGGGCCTGACTGTTACTGAATCTTCATACACTTTACCATATATGTTTAATTCATTAGACAGCATGTTTCACTTTGAATTGTGTAACTTCAGCCTATATCTTGAACAGTCAAACAGATCTATAGCCCCTACCTGTAAGAAATAGTAGGCTATATAGATCATAGAAGATGATACTAACTTATTGGGAAAGAACAATAATTTCAGAATTACTACATATTTTCTTATGGTGTAACTTGGATAAAACATACCACGTAATGAACACAAATTCAATGAAATAACATTTTGGGGTAGTAATGAGGCAGTATTAACTGCCAGTACATATCAACAATGCAGGATAATTTTGTGCTGTTCCTATTACCTTAGTTCTTTCCACTACTAGAGATCTTCAGGTTATGGCTGCCTAGTACGGCTTGGGAACATGAAACCAATCTTTCACTGGGACACAAGTCTAGATGTCTAAAATTATGTCAATATGTGATTTGAATTATTATCTGGCATTACGTCTGGTGTCTAACAGTGTATATAAACATAACAAAAGAAATAACTGATATAGGCCTTCCTTCTGAGATCCTAATTTTAAGAAAATCAGTCTAGCGAAGTTGACAAAACTTAGAAGGAAGAATGTATAGTGTAATACTTATTTTTTTATGACAGATTGAACCAGCAAGATATTATCAAGCCTGTGTGACAGATGCTTGTGCCTGTGACTCTGGAGGAGACTGTGATTGTTTTTGTACAGCAGTAGCTGCCTATGCTCAAGCATGTAATGAAGTTGGTGTCTGCATAGCCTGGAGAACCCCATCAATTTGTCGTGAGTTTTATTTTCTATACACTTCTTCTGAAAGTGTAGTAAAGTATACAGCAATTCCTTGCTGCTATCTTTGAATATATATTCTGTGTACCTCATGTACATGAATTATAATTGCACTGTGTACTTTCCAAAGGGTTTTGATGGTCACACATTTCACCTATTCATTCAGTTTTCAAGGCTGTTTAAGGCAGCATGGTAGGAATCTAACAGACATGGCTCAAAAGAGTTTTGGGTTTTTTTCTGAACATGTTCAAATTTATATTTCTCTTTAGCACTGTTCTGTGATTACTATAATCAACAAGGAGAATGTGAATGGCACTATAAGCCTTGTGGAGCCTCCTGTATGAAGACCTGTAAGAACCCAAGTGGAAAATGCCTCCATAACTTGCCAGGTTTAGAAGGTAAAAAGAGCTTGCAAGTACCCTTAAATGGATAAATTTGTTTATAATCTTTTGAATAGTCTTTAATGGAACCTGTTTTCTCCATCAGCCTTTCTCATCATTTAATTCTCTTCAACATCATTGCATCAGCATGAATGAATAAAGCACACATGAAAACATCTGTGGCTAAGTGCTCTGCTAACATTAATGCTCTGCATTACTTCCTACAATTACTGGAAAAAATTAGTAGTAAAAATTATTGCTGTTAAAAACACAACGTGCAAACACATCTTGCACAAACAAAACTTTTCCTGATTTTCTCTGTTCACACTTTTTCAACCTTGTATATGCCCTTTCCCATATTTCAGGCTGCTACCCCAACTGCCCACCAGACAAGCCATATTTTCATGAGGATCAGATGAAGTGTGTCAGTCTCTGTGACTGTTATGATAATGAAGATGGAAAGATATATATGCGGGATAAATGTCAATTATGGTAAGGCTTAACACACCAATCTAATTGTGTACAAGAAAAACTGACTAAACCAACAATGGGAAATTGAATGTTCCTGTTTCACAACACAGTGAGTTTCATGCTGCCTGGCCTTTCCACCTAATACCAGCTTTCTTACTATTCAGTATTATTAGGATCTATTACACTTTTTGTTCTGTTGAATTTGATCATAATTATGTTGTAAATCCTCAGCACAACGATACAACGAAAACAGTAAGTACTTTGAGACTAAGCTTCCTCTATTTTCCATTGCTATAGCGGGAAAAAATATCATTCCAGAAGTATATATATCTACTAAGGGGTCTACTTCCAAGGATTTATTACATTCTTAGAGCATGCTTGTAGTACTTAAGACTCTCCCTTCTTAATGTGTTTGTAAAAACAAATGCAAGGAAAATTATACATGGCTCTGCTAAAGACTTGCACTTATAACTTTGCATAATCTTTAATTTCACTTTATGTATAAGCTTGGGTTTAATGTAAAGAAAGGTTTAGGAAAACCATGGCAAAAGAAAAAAAAAAAGAAAAAAAAATCAATATAAACTGGGTGCTCAAGGAGTAAACACATATGAATTGATGTTAACAGAATGAAATGGGTAAGGAGTGGATCTTCCATAATGCAGTCAGTTCTGACGATGATCCACACTACAAGAAAGAAAAAATTAAGACCTGCTTTTATTCAGGCTGTATGTTGATGGCTCTGCAGTGTGAAAAGGGCCTTAGTAATGTGGAATGAACAATTGTTATTTAGCTGGAATTGAGGCAACATGCCCATCTGAATGCTATTATATAAATCAACTAAGTTGTCATTCACAATTATCTATTTCTGTTTCTTGATGCTAGAATCTGGCAGAAAGATGATAGCGGTACAATTAGCTTATAATAAAATAAGTGTATTTTATGCTTTTTATTTTAGCGAGTGCACATCAGAAGGTTTACAGTGCAAGTTTGATGATAAAGGTAAGACAGCCAAGAAGCACTGTGAAAAATTTAGATACAGGATACTATGTTTTCATAGGTGACCAACAATAATCTTATCAATTACAGCATGTAACTGCATATATGAAAACAACATCTATAAATATAATGAACTCATCTACAACACCACAGATGGAAGTGGATGGTGTTTCCATGCAACATGTGATGTCAATGGAACAATAAGCAGAAATATATTTGAATGTGGAATCACAACCACCCCATTTACATTTTCTACCAGTCAACCTACAACAGGTATGCATGAATACTTTTCAAAATAACTGAAAAATCTCTAGGAGGGATTGAAAATTGCCTAAAGGGGATGAGCCATTAGCACATACTTTTATTTGAAACTGTTGACTTCTGAAGCAACCAACTCAATTGGCAGCTTTAATTGCTTAAAAAGATATATAAAAAATACAGCATTTCTCACAAAGTCAGTCTCCACTACTTTACTGTTTTGTTTTTTTTTTTCCAGTGGAAAAATGATGAAACTTACTTGTCTTTGCTCTTTTCAGAATCTCACTTCCCTACAAATAAAAAACAGTAATTCTAGACCAGCACAAAAGACAATTACTGACATTTCAAAAACTACTGACCACAATAGCATAAACAGAAGATAAAATAATTTTGAGGGAATGCTCGAATTATTTTAAACCATTTTTTGGAATCTTTCCAATCTGATCATCTTTAATAACCTGAACATCTACATTTTCCAGCAGTGAACTCATACTGACCATGTAATTGAGAGAAATTGAGAAGTATTTCAGCACAATTACAGAATACTACAGCAAGAACTGTACAATCAAATTTAAGTCTTCTATTAAGTGGTTGTAACATTCATGTGATGGAATGGGTATATGCTTCATACACTCATTTTCATAATGCTAACATACTGAACAGAAATCTCATTAAAATAAGAAATATTAATATGTATTCCATAATATATTATATAAATAAACTAAATATTACCTGTTTATATAATAAATTTAGAAATGAATGCCATAATACTAAAAATAATTAGGAAACTCATTATTTTTTAGAAATATTTTAAAACTAGTATAGTTGTGTAGCTACGCAATAGTAAGTGGATAGTGGTAATGAGAATAAAAATGAGAAAAGGAATAAAGAGATGAGATGAAAACCTATATTAAAAGTGAAAATCAAGATACTCAAAACAAGTTCATTAAAATACTATATTAACATACAAATATTATGTATAGCAATAAATGCATGGAAGTTGAATAACTTCTTTTTAATGACATTTTCCTCAGTAGAAGAAAACAAAACTTATATTTCTTTCTTTGAAATACAGAAATGGCAACCACAACACCAGCAAGAAGTGTATGCGTGAAGTATATATGTGAGTGGTCAGAATGGTATGATGGGACAGAGCTTGAAAATGAAGAGGAAACCTTTCAATATATCACAGGACAAGGAAAAAGCACTTGTAATACCACGAGCAGCATTGAATGCAGAGTACATAAACACTCAGATAAGACAATAAAATATCATAAGCAAAAGATAAAATGCAATAAAACCACTGAATTGAAATGCAATAACAAAGACCAAGAAGATAAGAAATGCTTCAATTACCAAATCAGAGTATTATGCTGTAAATATATATCATGTTCAGAAATAACAACTACAACACCAAAACAAACACAACAAACTACATTCACAACTACTGAAACAACAGCAATTCCAATACAGACAAAGAATAAAACAACAATGTCACAAATAGGAACAAAATCACAACAAAAAGAAACGACGACAATATCAAAAAATACCAGCAGTGCAGATACCACTAAGACGTCAGTGCACCAAACAGAAAGTACGACCACCATTGCATCAACAACTTCATCAACAACACCTACCAGCAGTACCAGCACGACCAAGACAACACACCCCGTAACAACAGGAACAACAAACATTGCACCCACAAGTGCAGGAACCATCACACCTACCAGCAGTGCCAGCACCACCAAGACCACTCCTCTTACGACTGGGAGCACAGTCACCATCCCCACCTCACCCACCACTACTGCCACGACCCCTCCCCCAACCAACAGCTGCCAGCCGCGCTGTGCCTGGACGCAGTGGTTTGATGTGGATTTCCCAAGCTCTGGTAGCCAGGATGGAGACTTTGAGACCTATGCAAATATCCGTGCCGCTGGTTATGACCTGTGCTCCCAGCCGCAGGACATCAGGTGCCGTGCTGAAAACTACCCTGACAGGAGCCTGGAGAGCTTGGACCAGAAACTGAAGTGCAGCCTCGATGTTGGGCTGGAGTGCAGAAACCAGGATCAGAACAGCAAGTACCCCATGTGCTTCAACTACCAGGTCAGTGTGCTGTGCTGTGACCGCCAACGCTGCTCGACAGCATTAACAACTCCAGGCACTACGCCAAGCACCTCAACTGGAACCACTCCAGTAACGCCACTCACTGAGGTCGACCAGACTACAACAACACCCACTACTGCCTCTACTATCCCCACATCTTCTGAGACCACCACCACAAGCACCACGGGAGTCACCAAGACCACCAGCACTCCGTCAGCAGGCCCAACTACAGTCACAGCTGGAAGTACAACCAAGACTGTTCCGCTTACAACAGAAGGTACAACCACCATTTCTTCCACAAGTGTGGGGACCACTGTACCTACCTACAGTGCCAGCACCACAAAGACCTCACCTCCTCCAACAAAAAGCACAACCACCATTACATCCACAAGTGCAGAAAGCACCACCATACCTACCAGCAGTGCCAGCACCACCAAGACATTACCTCCTCCAATAAAAGCTAAGACCACCATTTCTTCCACAAGTGCAGAGACCACCATACCTACCTCCATTGCCAGCACCACAAAGACCTCACCTCCTCCAACAAAAAGCACAACCACCATTACATCCACAAGTGCAGAAAGCACCACCATACCTACCAGCAGTGCCAGCACCACCAAGAGATCACCTCCTCCAATAAAAGCTAAGACCACCATTTCTTCCACAAGTGCAGAGACCACCATACCTACCTCCAGTGCCAGCACCACCAAGACCACTCCTCTTACGACTGGGAGCACAGTCACCATCCCCACCTCACCCACCACTACTGCCACGACCCCTCCCCCAACAAACAGCTGCCAGCCGCGCTGTGCCTGGACGCAGTGGTTTGATGTGGATTTCCCAAGCTCTAGTAGCCAGGATGGAGACTTTGAGACCTATGCAAATATCCGTGCCGCTGGTTATGACCTGTGCTCCCAGCCGCAGGACATCAGGTGCCGTGCTGAAAACTACCCTGACAGGAGCCTGGAGAGCTTGGACCAGAAACTGAAGTGCAGCCTCGATATTGGGCTGGAGTGCAGAAACCAGGATCAGAACAGCAAGTACCCCATGTGCTTCAACTACCAGGTCAGTGTGCTGTGCTGTGACCGCCAACGCTGCTCGACAGCATTACCGACTCCAGGCACTACGTCAAGCACCTCAACTGGAACCACTCCAGTAACACCACTCACTGAGTTTGACCAGACTGCAACGACACCCACTACAGCCTCTACTATCTCCACATCTTCTGAGACCACCACCACAAGCACCACGGGAGTCACCAAGACCACCAGCCCTCTGCCAACAGGCCCAACTACAGTCACAGCTGGAAGTACAACCAAGACTGTTCCGCTTACAACAGAAGGTACAACCACCATTTCTTCCACAAGTGCAGGGACCACCGTACCTACCTCCAGTGCCAGCACCACAAAGACCTCACCTCCTCCAACAAAAAGCACAACCACCATTACATCCACAAGTGCAGAAAGCACCACCATACCTACCAGCAGTGCCAGCACCACCAAGACATCACCTCCTCCAATAAAAGCTAAGACCACCATTTCTTCCACAAGTGCAGGGACCACCATACCTACCTCCATTGCCAGCACCACCAAGACCACTCCTCCTGTACCAGGGAGCACAACCACCATTGTCACCACCACAACCTCAGTGCCCAGCTCCCCCACCAGTACTATCACACCCATGTCGTCAACAAGCGCCATTCCAGCAACTTCGCCCTCTGGTCAAAGCCAGCCTACAGCAAAACCCACTACTATCTCTACACAAAGCACCTCAACTGGAACCACTTCAGTAACGCCACCCACTGGACGCTACCAGACTACAACAACACCCACTACAGCCTCTACTGTCCCCACATCTTCTGAGACCACCACCACAAGCACCACGGGAGCCACCAAGACCACCAGCACTCCGTCAGCAGGCCCAACTACAGTCACAGCTGGAAGTACAACCAAGACTGTTCCGCTTACAACAGAAGGTACAACCACCGTTTCTTCTACAAGTGCAGAGACCACCGTACCTACCTCCAGTGCCAGCACCACCAAGACCACTCCTCTTACGACTGGGAGCACAGTCACCATCCCCACCTCACCCACCACTACTGCCACGACCCCTCCCCCAACCAACAGCTGCCAGCCGCGCTGTGCCTGGACGCAGTGGTTTGATGTGGATTTCCCAAGCTCTAGTAGCCAGGATGGAGACTTTGAGACCTATGCAAATATCCGTGCCGCTGGTTATGACCTGTGCTCCCAGCCGCAGGACATCAGGTGCCGTGCTGAAAACTACCCTGACAGGAGCCTGGAGAGCTTGGACCAGAAACTGAAGTGCAGCCTCGATGTTGGGCTGGAGTGCAGAAACCAGGATCAGAACAGCAAGTACCCCATGTGCTTCAACTACCAGGTCAGTGTGCTGTGCTGTGACCGCCAACGCTGCTCGACAGCATTAACAACTCCAGGCACTACGCCAAGCACCTCAACAGGAACCACTCCAGTAACGCCACTCACTGAGTTCGACCAGACTACAACAACACCCACTACTGCCTCTACTATCCCCACATCTTCTGAGACCACCACTACAAGCACCGCGGGAGTCACCAAGACCACCAGCACTCCGTCAGCACGCCCAACTACAGTCACAGCTGGAAGTACAACCAAGACTGTTCCGCTTACAACAGAAGGTACAACCACCGTTTCTTCCACAAGTGCAGGGACCACCGTACCTACCTCCATTGCCAGCACCACGAAGACCTCACCTCCTCCAACAAAAAGCACAACCACCATTACATCCACAAGTGCAGAAAGCACCACCATACCTACCAGCAGTGCCAGCACCACCAAGACATTACCTCCTCCAATAAAAGCTAAGACCACCATTTCTTCCACAAGTGCAGAGACCACCATACCTACAACCATTGCCAGCACCACAAAGACCTCACCTCCTCCAACAAAAAGCACAACCACCATTACATCCACAAGTGCAGAAAGCACCACCATACCTACCAGCAGTGCCAGCACCACCAAGACATTACCTCCTCCAATAAAAGCTAAGACCACCATTTCTTCCACAAGTGCAGAGACCACCGTACCTACCTCCAGTGCCAGCTCCACCAAGACCACTCCTCCTGTACCAGGGAGCACAACCACCATTGTCACCACCACAACCTCAGTGCCCAGCTCCCCCACCAGTACTATCACACCCATGTCGTCAACAAGCGCCATTCCAGCAACTTCGCCCTCTGGTCAAAGCCAGCCTACAGCAAAACCCACTACTATCTCTACGCCAAGCACCTCAACTGGAACCACTTCAGTAACGCCACCCACTGGACGCTACCAGACTACAACAACACCCACTACAGCCTCTACTGTCCCCACATCTTCTGAGACCACCACCACAAGCACCACGGGAGTCACCAAGACCACCAGCACTCCGTCAGCAGGCCCAAGTACAGTCACAGCTGGAAGTACAACCAAGACTGTTCCGCTTACAACAGAAGGTACAACCACCATTTCTTCCACAAGTGCAGAGACCACCGTACCTACCTCCATTGCCAGCACCACGAAGACCTCACCTCCTCCAACAAAAAGCACAACCACCATTACATCCACAAGTGCAGAAAGCACCACCATACCTACCAGCAGTGCCAGCACCACCAAGACATTACCTCCTCCAATAAAAGCTAAGACCACCATTTCTTCCACAAGTGCAGAGACCACCATACCTACCTCCAGTGCCCGCACCACCAAGACCACTCCTCCTGTACCAGGGAGCACAACCACCATTGTCACCACCACAACCTCAGTGCCCAGCTCCCCCACCAGTACTATCACACCCATGTCGTCAACAAGCGCCATTCCAGCAACTTCGCCCTCTGGTCAAAGCCAGCCTACAGCAAAACCCACTACTATCTCTACGCCAAGCACCTCAACTGGAACCACTTCAGTAACGCCACCCACTGGACGCTACCAGACTACAACAACACCCACTACAGCCTCTACGATCCCCACATCTTCTCAGACCACCACCACAAGCACCACGGGAGTCACCAAGACCACCAGCCCTCTGCCAACAGGCCCAACTACAGTCACAGCTGGAAGTACAACCAAGACTGTTCCGCTTACAACAGAAGGTACAACCACCGTTTCTTCCACAAGTGCAGGGACCACTGTACCTACCTCCATTGCCAGCACCACGAAGACCTCACCTCCTCCAACAAAAAGCACAACCACCATTACATCCACAAGTGCAGAAAGCACCACCATACCTACCAGCAGTGCCAGCACCACCAAGACATTACCTCCTCCAATAAAAGCTAAGACCACCATTTCTTCCACAAGTGCAGAGACCACCATACCTACAACCATTGCCAGCACCACAAAGACCTCACCTCCTCCAACAAAAAGCACAACCACCATTACATCCACAAGTGCAGAAAGCACCACCATACCTACCAGCAGTGCCAGCACCACCAAGACATTACCTCCTCCAATAAAAGCTAAGACCACCATTTCTTCCACAAGTGCAGAGACCACCGTACCTACCTCCAGTGCCAGCACCACCAAGACCACTCCTCCTGTACCAGGGAGCACAACCACCATTGTCACCACCACAACCTCAGTGCCCAGCTCCCCCACCAGTACTATCACACCCATGTCTTCAACAAGCGCCATTCCAGCAACTTCGCCCTCTGGTCAAAGCCAGCCTACAGCAAAACCCACTACTATCTCTACGCCAAGCACCTCAACTGGAACCACTTCAGTAACGCCACCCACTGGACGCTACCAGACTACAACAACACCCACTACAGCCTCTACTGTCCCCACATCTTCTGAGACCACCACTACAGGCACCACGGGAGCCACCAAGACCACCAGCACTCCGTCAGCAGGCCCAAGTACAGTCACAGCTGGAAGTACAACCAAGACTGTTCCGCTTACAACAGAAGGTACAACCACCATTTCTTCCACAAGTGCAGGGACCACCGTACCTACCTCCAGTGCCAGCACCACAAAGACATCACCTCCTCCAACAAAAAGCACAACCACCATTACATCCACAAGTGCAGAAAGCACCACCATACCTACCAGCAGTGCCAGCACCACCAAGACATTACCTCCTCCAATAAAAGCTAAGACCACCATTTCTTCCACGAGTGCAGAGACCACCATACCTACCTCCATTGCCAGCACCACAAAGACCTCACCTCCTCCAACAAAAAGCACAACCACCATTACATCCACAAGTGCAGAAAGCACCACCATACCTACCAGCAGTGCCAGCACCACCAAGACATTACCTCCTCCAATAAAAGCTAAGACCACCATTTCTTCCACAAGTGCAGGGACCACCATACCTACAACCATTGCCAGCACCACAAAGACCTCACCTCCTCCAACAAAAAGCACAACCACCATTACATCCACAAGTGCAGAAAGCACCACCATACCTACCAGCAGTGCCAGCACCACCAAGACATTACCTCCTCCAATAAAAGCTAAGACCACCATTTCTTCCACAAGTGCAGAGACCACCGTACCTACCTCCAGTGCCAGCTCCACCAAGACCACTCCTCCTGTACCAGGGAGCACAACCACCATTGTCACCACCACAACCTCAGTGCCCAGCTCCCCCACCAGTACTATCACACCCATGTCGTCAACAAGCGCCATTCCAGCAACTTCGCCCTCTGGTCAAAGCCAGCCTACAGCAAAACCCACTACTATCTCTACGCCAAGCACCTCAACTGGAACCACTTCAGTAACGCCACCCACTGGACGCTACCAGACTACAACAACACCCACTACAGCCTCTACGATCCCCACATCTTCTCAGACCACCACCACAAGCACCACGGGAGTCACCAAGACCACCAGCACTCCGTCAGCACGCCCAACTACAGTCACAGCTGGAAGTACAACCAAGACTGTTCCGCTTACAACAGAAGGTACAACCACCATTTCTTCCACAAGTGCAGGGACCACTGTACCTACAACCATTGCCAGCACCACAAAGACCTCACCTCCTCCAACAAAAAGCACAACCACCATTACATCCACAAGTGCAGAAAGCACCACCATACTTACCAGCAGTGCCAGCACCACCAAGACATTACCTCCTCCAATAAAAGCTAAGACCACCATTTCTTCCACAAGTGCAGGGACCACCATACCTACCTCCATTGCCAGCACCACCAAGACCACTCCTCCTGTACCAGGGAGCACAACCACCATTGTCACCACCACAACCTCAGTGCCCAGCTCCCCCACCAGTACTATCACACCCATGTCGTCAACAAGCGCCATTCCAGCAACTTCGCCCTCTGGTCAAAGCCAGCCTACAGCAAAACCCACTACTGTCTCTACGCCAAGCACCTCAACTGGAACCACTTCAGTAACGCCACCCACTGGACGCTACCAGACTACAACAACACCCACTACAGCCTCTACTATCCCCACATCTTCTGAGACCACCACCACAAGCACCACGGGAGTCACCAAGACCACCAGCACTCCGTCAGCACGCCCAACTACAGTCACAGCTGGAAGTACAACCAAGACTGTTCCGCTTACAACAGAAGGTACAACCACCATTTCTTCCACAAGTGCAGGGACCACCGTACCTACCTCCAGTGCCAGCACCACCATGACCTCACCTCCTGTAGCAGGAAGCATGACCACCATTGTCACCACCACAACCTCAGTGCCCAGCTCCCCTACCAGTACTATCACACCCATGTCGTCAACTAATGCCATGTTCTTCTTTTAATGGAAAAAAAAAAAATTATCAGCCATTGCACTTATCCTGCATCTTTTAGCAGATTCCGTGGTTTCATATTTATTACTATAAAGGTGATATTGGTGACTCTGAGACATTAAAATATATTAATGCTAGAAGTACTATTATTTGCAAAATCCCAAATGTTACTTGGTACAGAGCAGTAAGATTTCAACAATATCTATTTATTACAGAAAGTTGGTCAAATAGTCGAATGCAACCAAACATTGGTTTGGTTTGTCCAGATTCTGATAGATTCCTATAGTACGTAACAATTAGGAGAACCAAATGCTGTGCTAAACTGTTTTGTTCTCAACAGCTGGTACTACACAGCCAAGACACACTACAAGCACTTCTGCAGTCTCCAGTTCTTCCCCCACCACACCTTCCACAACAGAAGCAAGCAGAACAACTCCATGTTTTTGCCACGTGTTTGGTGGCTTGTTTTCTCCCGGTAAGCTTCTTGCTTGATGGTTATAATCATTTTCATAAGCAGTGTGATCCCTTAATAATGTATTAAAGATAATCAAATAAATCTTAAATAGAATAATCACTTCAACAGAGTAATATGCTTCATGTTTTCACAATATTTTTTGTTTTGGGGTTTTTTTTCTTAGTAATTTCATTGGTCTTTTAACTTTTCTTTCATTTTTTTTCTACAGGAGAAGTTGTATACAACAGAACAGATAAGGCTGGATGTAATTTTTATGCACTTTGCAGCAAAGAATGTGAAATTGCTCCATTTCAGGGGCCATGTCCTGCAACAACTGCTTTAACTTCGGTGTCCTCAGAGACTACAACAGAAGCCCCCTCATCCACAGCAACATCCATCACAGATTTACCAGAAAGAAACTGTACTGATGTCAATCCTCCACGAAAGGTGATTCCCTTCTTTATTTTAATATATTACCATTGCAAAAACATCCCAACTTCTATCCTCTGTCATTTCAAATCAACTTGCACGTATTTTAATAACAGAGTTTGTCATGGAAGAATATCCTGATAAAACATATTTCAAACCTTGCACCATCAGGCTTCGAATGCATCTAGAGATAGAAAAGTCCAGTAATATAATAGCAGAGACTTTTAAGAATATTCAAACATCACAGAAATAAGTGGACTAGCTATGAAAATGTTACAATGCCTTTTTTTTTTTTTTTTTTTTTCCTACATAGAAGACAGTTATTTTATTGTTCGCAGCTTGCTTGCTCTTCAGTTTGGAAATCATATGGTACCAAAACTTTTATCTGGAATCCTTACTAAGCGTGAGAGTCTAAGTCAAGTTGGCCACGAATAACTAGAGCGAAAGGGCACATCAAAATAAATCATTTTTGTATTTTCAGCCTGGAGAGGTATGGACAACGCAGTGCCAGGAGTGTGTCTGTGATGGAGACACTGCTACAGCAGAATGTCGGCTGCTCCCATGCGATATAGAGGAAGTAGTTTGTGACGTAGGATTTATTGCCTTACCTGTACTACCAGTAACAGACCCCTGCTGTCCTGAACTTGAATGCCGTAAGTACTAAAAATACCAATGTATGCACCAGGCTACACTGTGGGAAGTTACCTTTGTGCTTCTGTTAGTATCTAGGCAGATCCTACATCCATCATGGTAACAGCAAAACCTTCTTTAAATTGTTCTCACTTATTGAATACACATCAATTCCTAGCTAAATATGCAATACGAGTTCAGCTAAAAACATTATTCTTAATATCTGCTCAGAGAACGGGATAGTTCAAGTACTTCAAGTTCATTAACATTAATGTAACTACAGCTAAACAAAGATACGTAAACATAACAGTGAGCCAGCAGAAATCTTCGGAGTTCACTAGAAAAGCAGGTAATATGAAGGAACAAAGTAAATCATAATTAGAAACTGAATTGCTGACGTACGAGAAATAATAATTACCCTTGCGGTATTGTAGAACATTAATAAAATCTATAATCCATGTGTTTATTTATATACTTACTTTTTTAAATAAAAGAATCAAAAAGAAAACTAGCTACAAATAAGCCTGAAAGAGGAAAATCAAGAGGAACTACGAAGTCTGAAGTAATGCTGTGAAAGCCACAAATGGAATCTGGCATGTTATCAAACTGTATTACTTCAGTAAAAAATACCACTTTTCCAGTTGATCTCACATCCAAGTTCCATTCTGAGAAGTCATAAGGTATCAATATACAAAGGCATTTTTGAAGGCTACTGGTCTTCAAGTGTTCAAACAGAATACAACTCATTTAATTTGAAAAGAACCAATATGGAAAGGGCAAGAAAGGAATTTTTTTGTGTTTAGCTCAAGTTTGGTGCCATTTCTACTCAACTCTTCTGGCCAATTAAAAGATAGATTCTTTAACATCCAGCTATACTGGTTTGAGCTTGAATTCAAATTTTCCATAATCTCTATGCTATTAACAAACGTTGGTAACATCTTAACTTCTTATGTATTTTCACAGTTTGAGTTTGCTGATTTTTATTTTGGTTGTTTTTCAGGGCAACGTTCAAACACCTGTGAGATTAATGGTAAAATATATGAGGTGAGCATGGCATAATTACAGTGGCATTTTACTAGAAATTAAATGTACACCCTTTCTACCGCAAAAGCCCTTTGGAAAATTCTTTTGCCAATCCATGTCAATTTACAACCCTAACCTCTGTTCCTCAAGAAGCTTAAAACAAGAATGCATCATTTTTAGCAGTTTCTTTCTTCTATTTGTGGAATTCAGTATTTTTTTTTTTTCCAAAGAAGCTGATGTATTGTTAAAGCTCAAATGTTTGAAATAACCCTACGAACCTTCAAAAATAAAGCCAGATTTTTTGCTTAATTGCACTTCAGAAAACTTAGTATACAGCACGTCTTCCACCTTCACCTGTGTGTTATAAAGACACTTTATGAACAGATGTTATTTTTTCTTTCCAATTTTTCAGAGTGGAACATTTGTAATAGATTCATGTAAGAATTGTACCTGCTCTTCTGAGAATGGGAAAAACATTGTGAAGTGCGAAGCACTTAAATGTGAAACATCTTGTCCAGTGGTGAGTTGAGATGCAATGGGATGCCCTATCAGCCTTCAAACAGTAGTACTGTAGTAAGACCAGAACCGTCCATCACCAACTCAACATAGTTTCTCTTTCATCTCTTGTGAGTAGGGTCACCAATATAAGATTGAGGATGGAGAGTGCTGTGGGAAGTGTGAAGTATCATCTTGCAGAATTCATCTAAATAACGAGACTGTTCTGCTCGAAGTAAGTAATCTTTTCCTTCTCCCACCAGCCAATATATCCCTTCCCAGTCAGAATTTATTTAACACTGAAAGTTCTCTGAAAACACTAATACAGGGAAAAACTTAGGTCTCTGAAGACTTACTTGGAAATTCCTGAATACCTCCATATGGAGTTCCTCGTATGGAACTTCCTGTGTGCCAGTTTGTGCCCACTGCCCCCTATTCTACTGCTGCATGCCCCTGGAAAGAATCTGGCCCCAAGATCTACGATATGAACTTTCAGGACAGCCATAGTTCACAAAAATTAGGCTTCTCCCATTTGGCAAAGAACTCAAATTCATCTAAAAATCTTTGAGGTGTGAGAACTGAACTCAAACATTTTTGAAGTAATCATACAGTATCTGATTACAATGGAAAAAAAATGTTTTTTTTCTTCCCTTAAAATCTTAGGTTGGTAAGATTCTGCCACTTGATCTGTGCAGCCACTACAAATGTGAATTAATTGAAGATCAATACGTTGCAGTTCAAACGAAACGAGTATGTCCCGACTACGGTCCACTGGAGTGCGATCCCGTAAGTTTTCATCGCTCCAGCTTTTACTGAATGCAGTGTAGAAGAACAAGGGGGTGAGAAAGTCAGGAAGAATGCAACAAGTTATTTTCATTGAGGTTGCAGAAATGTTTTAAGGATGAAAATAACATTGCTGTAACAGCAGTATCAAAGTGAAGCTTAGTATTTTTACACGAGCTCACAACGATTCAAGATTTCTGTGGCGATGAATCAGCCAGCAAGACATCCACGGTTTCATTCAGTGTTCATCACAGAGAAGCCTTCAGCTGAGCATTAGCAATGCTAACTTGTTAACACACTCAGTATTGTCATCCGTGTTATAATACGTATCCTTCTTTATTTCTGCAAAGGATGAAGCAGAGACTACTTCTGATGGCTGCTGCAAGATATGTAAACGTAAGTAATACCTAGCAAGTGCTTTCCTCTTACAGGTAATTATATTAAACTTCTATCTATATTTGAGTGGAAGGAAAGATTCTTCACTGACCTAGCTTTCACTTTTCAGTAACCCTTTCTATACTTTTTCCTTTTGAAGCAATGGTGAATTTCCTGGACTGTGAATACCACAAAACAAACCCTCACACTCAATCCTCAGCTTAGATCTTCCGAACACGCTGTACAGCCAAGATAAAAAAAACCACTTGAAATCTCCAGCTGTAGTACAGTAGCATCTACTGTTGCCTATTGTACATAGTCTCAGTAGTGAGACATAGAATCATAGAATCACAAAGTTGGAAATGACCTATAAGATCATCTAGTCCAACTGTCTCCTCATCACCATTGCCATCATGCGCTTCAAAATTGTTTTAGTGTTCAGTTCTGAACTAGAGATTTGAAGCATGTTTATCTTTTTTTCCTATTCTTTTGAAGCTACTAACTGCAAAGCTTACAGCACAAAAACTGTAATCCAATATGAAGACTGTGAATCTCCTGAAGCTGTTGAGTTGGGATACTGTGAAGGGACTTGTCCTGGCTCCTCCACGTAAGTTGAAATCTCCTCAGCTTTGTTTCTACTGAATTTATATTAAATGGTCATAGAACAACAGCAAAAGTAATGTGTGTATGAGTCTCATGAATAGAATCAGACTCAGATGAAGCAAGAAGAGTTTCACTCTTCTTATATTAAAATCATATTCACACAATGCTCCTATTTGTTGATGCTTAATGAGAAAGTCTTCTTTTTCTGTCGGAACGCAGGTATTCTCTTCAAGCAAACCAGATGCAACATAACTGTAGTTGCTGCCAAGAGCTCAGCAGCCACAGAAGAGATGTGATCCTGAATTGCCAAAACGGAACAAGCATAAATTATAGCTACGTCTATGTGGATCAATGCCAGTGTATAAACGGGTGCAACTCACAAAGCCTTGAAGCAGACGATTACCAATCAGAAATCAGCCAAAAACAGACATGATCATTGCAAAAAGAACAAAAATAGGCCCTAGGAAAGCTGGAACCGTATCTTCCTCGAGATAACTTGTGCTCCTTCTTTAACTGATATTTGTTTGTTATCGCCTTTTCTTTTTTCTTGCTTATAAAAGCCGAAGAACCCTTAAGTGTAATATTTTATTTAAGTGATACAGTTTTCAAGGTAAAAAAGAAGTAACCATGCAAAATAACTTCCTGTACATTATGCAAATATGTCAATATGTACCAGTACAATCACAAAACCAACGTTTTGGGAGAAGTTGTAATGGCTCCAAAAACAAAACTAGGAAACATTGTAGCTACATTGCACTCAACTCTTATGACTAGAGAAAGTTTTATTGCATAGCATTTGTATGGATATAATGCTCTTAAAAGACATCACTCAGTGACAGGGAAGAGACTATTTCCCTGTTCATCTTGTCTCTTATGTGATCAATAAAACTTTCAGCATTTTTCAGTTTCAGTGACTGATACTGTTTTCACTGTCTAAATAATGGGAAGTTCAGTGACAGAGGTGGGTTTTTTTTTTTCCTTAAAAAATGTTTTGCTGTTGAATTCCGCATCACAGCTACACTTTGCCAGGCCTGCTGTAGGTCTGCAGGTAGGATTGCTAGCTAGGACAGTGGTGCACACAGCACTTCCTGCACCATCTCTGATCCATTGATTCACATCCTTGTCAAGAACAAAGGCTGAATCCAGACAGGCTGTGCACCATCAGTTCCATAAATTCACCACTCTGACCTGAACACCAGGTATTGCTACAATTACACAGCCTGTCAGTCCTGATGAGCGCCCAGTGTGTGAAGCACTCAGCCAACTTCAGTGCAACTTCCACATTTCTGGCTTCCACAGCATTTAGCACCCAGAACAGGGAGGGTTTTGATCTAGCACTGTACTTGGGCAAGCAATCAGCGCTCTCAGCTGCATGAGGGCTCACTGTGTAAGAGGCACTCACATTCACCAGCTGTTTGAGGCCTGGCATCACAATACTGAGATAGCAATATTAACCTGAGCTGAGTAAACTGGTGCCTGCAGAGCTGATAGGTCCCAGTCCAGGCTGAAGAAAAAAAAAGAAAACCAGCAACACAAACAAAATCTGAAATGCTTTCAATGTTGCCTTTGAGTTTGTACTGAAGCCAGTGAGATGTGTGCACTTCCTCCTTCCTCCCCAGCTCCCTAATCCCTGGACTCTAGAGCATTTAGTGCTATGCTCACTGACTACAAGCTGCCCTTACTAACTGTCTAACCAACTACAAACTGTCCTCAACTTTTTCTGGGCTGGATCTCCTGAACTAACTTTAGTGCCATATTAACACATTATATATTCCAGTATATTCCAGTTTAAGCCTTAAGCTGCCCTCTACCGGTCGTTTTCTTCTCTAAAGAAGACTGACACACAGTAACTACCTCCTTAGTTCTGCTGTGGACAGGTAGCTTTACAAAGCATCACCACCAGAGGGAGATTCCTCCTTATCTGATATTGGTAGATCATGCAATTTTTTCAAATTTTGCTTGGGATTACAGGAAGAATAGAGCAATAGGGACTCACTGTTCTTCATTCACCAAAATAAACTGGAGCCGTTGCTTCTCAGTTTACAGTGCAACTACTTTCACCCAATCTTTTGAAACTATTTCTAGTCTCTTAGGCTATTCCCAGTCTTTTGTTGACAGTTTGCGTTTTGGAAAGCCCAGAGCAAGCATACATGATTAGTACGCGATTAGTTACTTTGGTTTTATTTAGACGTTCCCTGGACTTGCAGTAGCAGTACAGCATTTGTTCCATGAAGTCTCCATGTGTCTCCTGAACTCTACTTACTTGTAAGTGCAAGTCCCCTGGATTTGCTTCTGCTCAGGGCTTCAGAGAAAAAAAGGCACAAGAATTGATTTCCCTTGAAAAACAAAGACATACACCAAGCATCCCTTCCCTGACCACATTTCTCTGCCATTTTTTCCTTTTCCTCTTCTTTTGAAGCAGACTCTCAAAGCAGTGATTTAAGGAAATATTTCATTGCTTTTTAACTTACGAGTTCCATCCACCTGCCTTGCTTGTTGATGATTGGTAGCACATCCATGCTCATAGTACAATACCACTGCACGTAATGAGTTTGCTGTATGCCTTCAAGTCCATTACTTGTCTCCCAGTGACACATGGAGCTCCTGCATTGTTAATTTTACCTCTACACAGAACACATGTGCCCAAAGAGGGAGCTCAAGTTATACCAGAACATTGCTACTGATACATTCACTGTCATATTTCTTGTTCTCACACTTTCTTTTCTCAAGCCTCAAGGTTACGTTGCCAGCAGGAGGATAAGCCATTCATTTGGCTCACTAGTCTCCAAATATTGCCCCAGTAGCTTACAGAAATAGACTCACTGTAGTTTTGTGAAATAGGAGGTATGTGCAAAGTGCTTGCCAGGGCTATGAGCATCATACGGAGCTGTGACAGTTTTGTGATCTTGGGATTTAAAAGCACGTAGGGTTGGCCTCAAACTACGCAAAACTTTACAGAACAAATTACACAATTTCATCCTTTATTTTTGTAAGAAAAAAAAAAAAGTCATAGTTTCAGGTCTTAAAAAAAATATTATGAACCTTGAATCAATTTTCATTTATTCCTTTCCTGCAGAAAGGAATAATAAATAATAAATAAACTCCTACCTTTTCCCATACAGAGAAATTAGAGATTGAGATTTATTTTTTCCATAAGCTTCCTTGCCTCTTCTCAACCCCCTCCCAACTTCACAGCATAGAAACATCTTAATTTAGAACATACAAACAACTATTAAAAACTGCAAGTACTGCATTCTAGCATGTAGCGAAGCACAGCAGATTTGAGGCCACTTACACACAGCCACAACAGTCTTTATGGTCACATTATTTGCCAATAGCTGACAACAGCACCACATTGATGTAATTAAGCTCTCCCAGCTGCTTTCACTTTGATTTCCTCCACTGAAGATCGTGGTAATGGATCACCTTCAATACAGGATCCTGCAGAGTAGTTCTATGGCCTGAGCCCTTTCCAAGGCATTTTACCACTTCCACGGTGTTTAAATAAGACACAAATCATGTTTTATCCTTCCAAAACACTCACTGTGAAGGCAGAGCCCTGGCCCAAGATTCAGTATCACATGGATGTAAGCCCTGAAGCTGCCGGGAAGCATTCAGCTGCTTCTTAAAGCTTATGGGCTGTTAACTACCAATCAATAAATTCAGCTGACAAACAAAAGGCACCTGAAAACACAACAGCCCACAGCCTCTCATGCTACAATACTTAACCATATGAGGACTTAAGCCACCCAACTCATTGAAAACATCCCTGCTGATATCAGAACTGATACCATTCCCAGCTACCTGAGCTTTTAATTGCCCAAACACTGATTTCCAAGATGATCTGCGTGATGCTCTATCAAGTATCTTCAGGACTCTTGGTAACCACAGCCTTGAAACTAAGCTCAAGTTGTTGCCAGTTTACTTATAAGTGAATAAAATCAGTGGTAACAGGCAAGCTTGTTAATGTGCTAATTCACACCTCATTGAAAATGCAATAAAAACTATTTTACAAAATAATTCCTTTTTCTGAGGTGAGTCTGAAGAAATACCACAACATTAAGCTGATTACTAATAAATTATGTATTTTAAGGGGATGGAAACACAACGGCGCCAAATAACTGAAGCCAATCTAGAAAGAGATGGATAGTGCAGATGTGGAAGGTAACGGCATTGTGAGCAAAGAGGACACTGAACTTTGAACTGGAAAAACATTTAAAACATTCCTCATTCACTTACAATGTCAAATGGACTAAAAGTACAGATGTTGCTCACGCTCTGCTTCATACTCCAGATCAGTACTGAGTCTTTTTGAAGATCTGTTCTAAATGAACTCTTCAAATAGCCCACAGAGCAGTGTTTCCATAGTTCTCCCCACATGGATGTAGCAAAGATTGACATCCATCTGCTTGCTTCCGCTACTTCACTTTCCTAATTTATATGCAGCTTTTACTTCAAATGTTATAATACACAACTAAATACAGTTTTTCCTTACAAAAGAATTCCATGAATTGGCAAGATGCTTCTAACGTATACAAACTGTAGTATGAAAACAGACCAACCTGAGTTTCTGAGCAAGCTTACAAAAGACCTAAGAAAGTCGAAACCCACTCAACTTAAAAGTGCAACACAGAATATTGCAACTGTGACTTCTCATTTCTCCTACTTAGAGAAAATTTTGTGTTTCTTCCTATAGGCTCTGTTTCCACTGATGTACTTCAATGTCGTCATCATTCAAAATACTCCAACTTCTCATTACATTCCCAAAGACCATCGCTGGGTAATCAGCACTGAAATGCAAACACTAATAAGCAATGAAACGCTAAGCAGATACTTCAGCCGTCATAAGAAAGCCAACATTTGTTTATGTAAATTAATTCTCACTTGCCCTCTGTAACATGATGGAAAGCACAGCAATAATAGCAGAGTAGCAAAGTCCAGGCTGCACCAAGTGGGGCACTGCTTACCTTCAGAAGGCTTCAGGTACACAGGGAACCCCAGAAGATCCCCTTGCCTCCACTGCCAACCCTCAAATGAGGTTTGGGAAGGGGCAGATCCTGGCTCCACCCTTCTGGTCACTCAGGTACATTGCATACAGCTGAGCTCCCCCAAATTGGCCCCGCCTTCCCACCAGGTGCTCAATCACTGCTTCAAGCTGTGACTCCCATTTCTGCTACACTCACAGTATGCTGGAGCAAAGTGAAAGCAAGTGGTAAGCTTTAGAACATGCATCAGGATAGACACTGCCACTCAAGAGCTGCAGGAAAGCACCATGAGCAGCTCGTTAATTCTCACTGAGCACAGCAATGCTGCTGAACATGAAAAAGGACCTCAGCCTTCTAGATAAGGACAGAATTTTAAGAAGATAAATCAAATCCTTAATATTCCTCAATAAATTAAAAACGAGTAGGTAAAGCCAGTTTTGTCTTGTAGCTGAAACATTACATCAGTTTTATTTCTGACCTTTTCTCAGGGCACCACTACCCCTCAGCCTGTCCTCCAGACCTGGAAGTGTTAAAGAAAGGCAAACAATTAGACGTAGATGCTTCAAACACTTCTGAGCATTCAGTCCCACTGGAAGATCACATTTACATTTAGCAAACGTAACCGATACACGAATTCTGTATCGGTCTATAGATAAGCAAACAGAGGTGCTCTCCAGAGACGTAATACACTTTCATTTAGATGATACATTTATTAAATTAGAACAAAAAAGTTTATGTATTCTAGAGTGCAAGAAACATTTGGACACTGGACCTCAATACAGAGAGAAACAATGTCTTCAGAATTATTACAGCAAAGAACATTCTCTGTATTGTATTACAGATCAACCCAACAAGCAGTAACATTTGTAAGGGAAAAAACATTCGGTACCATCAACAGATGCAAACAGCAGTAGAGAAGAAAGCAGCAAGGATCTAGCTAGACAAAAAATGTTCCTATTCTTAGCAAGTTCAGGCTCTTGGCAGGACTCAAATTAGTACTAAAAGCATTCACTTCTAGCAGGCGCCAGGCTTTTACATCTGGCTTTGGCTCTGAGCTGCTTGAAGCTGCTGAGCAGCACAGTGTCAAACAGTATCATCCCACCAGCATTTCATCAAAGGCTACGACAACAGTGACAATTTATACCAAGAATCAGACTTTTGGTTCCAACGCTTTCATTTCAGACTGTAGGAAAGCCAACCTACTCCTCACCTTTTTTCCACCTCTTTCCAATTCAAACCTAAATGAGCAGATTGACTGAGGGTATTTATGCTGAAAAGCTGAGCAGGATCACAGTCAGTGTTTGTTTTTAAAAGACGACCTTGAAATAAAATTTTCAGGTATAATGCATAAGTAAATCAAGATAAAAATCCCAGGAACAGTATTTAAATACAGTTTAACATCTTGAATCCCATCTACTGGCCACGATGCTCCTGAATCTCCTGTCTTCAGCTCCTACCTACCCTATTTTGCATAACATTTGCATAAAACAAAGACATAACAACAACAGATATTTAACAGGAGCTACAGCTTGCTCAGAGGCCTGGAACCTAGTTTATGAATAAGCCTAGCTAACCTAGCATTCTGATTCCTTCTGAAGGTTAGAGTTGAGAAGTTGTTTGTTCTGTCCTTGAAAAGGAGCTGTCACAGGATGCAGCACAATTTACCAGCCATTAACTGAACTGTGACTGCTGCTTTTATAAAAAGCTGTTATTGTGGATCCCAGCATTTTAATATAAGAAAATCCAATCGATACATTTTCCCTGAATTATTACATCTCTATCAATTCACTTTGAGGAAGAGCCAGCACAGGGGAGGTCTTCCTGGACACAGCTGAGAGTTGAAACTTAATGAATATTTACCCTCATGGGCAACGCCAAGTCTCTGTGCTATGAAGACAAAGGCCAAATGCCTCCACACCTATTCAATCACAACACTTACAGTAACTGGAGGGAAGGTACAAGAGGAGTTTCTTGATGAACACCTGTTTTATTTTAGAAAAACAAAATGCAGGGACTCCACTACTAAAGCACAAAAAAGGTACTCTTGGATTTCATTAAGACCATGGAGGATGTGTAGGCATATTTATGCTTTCAAGGGAAAATTTACAACCGTAGGGAGATTTGTAACAAAATGTAAAATTCTTTATTATGGAAAAAAAAAAAAAAACAGCTTTAAAAGATCAGGAACCAGAATAGATTTAAACACTGTATTTTAAAAGTTTCAGCATCATTTTTCATTATAAAAAAATAAATATTCGTACTTTACCACCAGCGCTACCCAAAGATTTCTTATGTGTAGGTAGGGGAAAAAAAAAATAAAAAATCAGCTTTTCAGCAGATATGAAAGAATATTTTAAGTGTGTGACATGCAGCAGAGTTTGAGGAAAAAGAGAATAAGGGTCACTTTTCCCTATTCCAGACTCTGCTTTAAATGCAAAGTTCTCATGAATCAGATAAGAGCCTGGATTCCAAGTGTACATTCATTCCAACTCTTGAAAATGTAACAGTTTATGGCTATTGTAGAAAGTATCTGAAATCAAACATTAAAAAGAGACAGAACAGCAACATTGCACATCACTGAAATAATTACCTGGTACATACTACTTAAAGTGCATTACTTTGTCATCTACACAGACACTGCAGGAAATTATCCACCAGGATAACCAGTGCCTACTGTAAGATTCTGCAGCTCCAAGATGAACTGTTCTGGAAAAAAAACCCACTAATAATAAATACAAGCAACCTCTAACCTCCTCTGAGAATCAGACTAAGTCAGATATGTTACATTTTCTCCCACAAAGAATTAATTCCACCTGTATCAAATAAATTGGGTTGGACCAGTTGACCTTCAGAGATGCCCTCCAACCTCAACCACTGTGACCACAGCAACCACAATCAACAAGTCATTGGGCAGCTCAGTGACATTCAAAGATTCTGAGACTGTTTTCCATGCTTCTACTTTCAAATTGCACAAAGAAATACAATAGTTTGTCTACTCATATACAATGGTAGTTTTGCTGAAATATAGATGCAAAGAAAGAAGCCTTAAACAGATCATACATTTCTACTTTTTTTTTTAGATCAACAGCAATACCTTAAATTTTTACAGCTTCATTTATTCTCTAGGCACAAAATCTTTCCTCCTGTGCTTCTGTGTTTGTCCTTTGAAATAGTCATGGGAATGTACAAGCAGTAATGAGTGCAATTTGCAGTGGGAGTACATTAGGGCTCTGTTCTCTGCTACAGCAGTAGACTGCACAAGTTAAAAAGTCATTTGTTAAGATTTTACAGATATATAACCATGTTCTATGGTGTGATAAAAGCCCCAAGTGGACATGAGATAATATACTGCTTTGGTGCTCAATAACTAGATTGAAGGGAAGATGCTCATTATACCAGCAAGCACAACCTTAGAAATATAACTTACTAAACCAGAAGTCTTCCATCAATCACAAGCAGTTGAATATCTCACAGCAATAACTGACCACTGCAGGACAAGGAGCAGGACTTTCTTTTAATTTCTGCTATAAACAGGTTGCTTGGTTAAACCTAAACACTTCAGCAAATAAATTGTTCAAAATGCAAACCCTCCACTGGAAAAGCAATTTTTCCACTCTACCAAACAGTAGTAAATCCTGTACTGCATAGAGTTATTCTGTAAGAACAAGTTTTTGAACAGAGGGAGAGAAAAGGAAAAAAGCAGCATTATTCCCTCAGAATACAGCCAAACAGGGCACAGATGATATCAAAGGTGTTTCAGCGCTGTATTGTAGGACATTCTCTACCTGCACATACTCAGTTTAGCATAAGAAAGTGAAAAGATCCAAATGCTCAAGGAGAAAAGGGGATATATTCTTGAATACAGGATGCACTAACAGCAAACTGCAGGAAATTCTTCCTCTAGCTAAATCCCTGGCTTGGCAAGTAAAAATAAGTGGCATTGAGGAAAGGGACAACGCAGGAAGTGATTCTATGATTCTTCAGTCATCTGAAGCAAGGAGTTGATAGCTGCATTCTTGTTCCCTCTCTGAGCTTCTAGCACTGAGCGGATTACTTCTCTGTCCATGTTGGGAAACATGTCCTGGATAGATTTCAGGTCCTCTTCATTACACAGGTGCTGAGGATTGACTGCAGGAGGTGGTATTGCCACAGGGACCATGTCAGGATTACAGACTGCAGGCATTCCTGCATGCAGGAAAAAAAAAACAACACATGAGAGAAAAGTTAACGAACGAGCATGAAGAAGGAAGCATTCCATCCCTTACCACTAACCCACCTACTTCAGAGATAGCAAAGATTGCTGCAAACAAAAGCACTTTCCTAGACCTGGTTCTCTGCCCAAGTTAGGTTTCAGAAGCAGTAAGCCGTATGGCCATAGGTACAGCTCAGAATTAAGATACAGCCCATATCAACCTGGCTTTCATGTAAGTCATCAGATACTAAGTGTATTTTAGGCCCTATTGTATTTATATTGTGATAAACTGCTTTTTAAACCAAAAAATATACGCAACCAAGAAGTAGACCTTCAAAAAGTGTGATCTTCATCACATTAAAAGGAAATCATGTCCATGAAAGGACTCAACTACATACATAAATGAATCTCAAACAAATGGTCGTGCTTGGTTCAAGTGCCTTCCAGATCCTCCTGCAGCGCCCCAGAGTAGCAAAGTACAATTCCCATTAAGCCCACAAGGGTGCACATTACTTCTCCAAGTACCTCTGCTTCAGTACAAAATCATTTGATATTTTTAATGAACCTTTTGCATTGCTGTGCATAATTAAAGCACTGTCAGATTAGAAAGTTTCAGAACGCGAGTTCTTAAATTACTCTTAAACAGAATTAGTAGACAAAAGCTCCTTCACATCATTTGACTTTTATTATTAACTTGGCCTACATCTGCTGCTGAAAAACTACCATTTGTTTTTGAAGAACTAAAACCACATATAGAACATCCAGAGGCTGTTACCTCTTCTGAAAATAGCCTGTTTCACTACAAGCCATTCCCCGACTATCTTAGTCTCCCATGTTTATACATTACTTTTTTCATTTCTGCTGTACTGTTTCTAACACAGGGCATGGAGAACTGCCTGCATCACGATGCAACTGTGCCAGTGCTTCACACAGCAGCTCAGTAAAGCCATTCATTCCCTTTCAGATGTTTTATCCACTTTTCAGTACACTATTCACCTGATGTTTTCAAAGAGCAGTCCATCATACATCCGTACACGTAGTAACGATCAAAGCACCACCAAATATGTATTTTATCTTTACATGTAACACCTGGTTTAACAGTTACCTAGGAATGTCACATTGTGTCCCACTCAGTGATATCAGATAGTTCCACAACTTGTGCAGACTTAGAAAACTGCAAAGAGCTTTTGAAGTGACAAACTATCTTCACTTATTTTCTTATATGATGGACTCCACTAAAAACCTCTTTCATGAGGTGATGACACACTTATTTTCATTTGTTCAGCAGATCTTCAAAATAGCTACTAAAAAAAATATGACATTTTTATGATTTCATAGAAAAGACTCCTTTACAAATGACAACATAAGAACTGCAGCTAAGGTGAGCACATCATCCTTACCCACATGTCCCTCAGACACCTACAGTTCCTGAGGTACAAGCTTCTCCTACAGAACCACGTTGTTTATGCTTTCTAACTTGGACAATTCTTTCAACCTTAAAAGTGATGTACTAAAATTGATACTCATGGTTGGATCACCAAAACCCACCTTAACTTATATCAAACTCTAGTTGACAACACCTTCTAATTGAATACAATCTGACTGCACTGCAACTGTTGTTTTACTTAACATTCTTTGGTATTTCTTCCTTCAACTTGGACTTCAGTCCTATTCAATTTCATGCTGGAGTGCATTACTGAATTGTAAGTGTCTGAATGCTTATCAGTCTTCTCCAATCTTAAAATTCTCCTCTTCTTCAGCTTTACTAGAAGCAAAAAAGGAACCTAGGAGCTCTAAGTCTAGGTAGCACAGGCTGCACCTATTTAAAAACGTTCACACTGGTATCTAAATAAAAGCCTCTTCTCAACATAATTTTGTTACCCACACACTCAAACTATCTCTGCCAGCCATATGTACCACACTCCCTCACAAGGACATCTACAGCCCCCTCCACAACCACCTAAACTTGGGCTCTGGAGCTTCTTAAGCCATTTGGATCATGTCCCCCTCAGAGTCTGCTCAGCACTGTAAGATTCTTCGACCTTCTGTCAAATCAGATTATGGCTGTGCCCCAGAAGTAAACCACAAAGTAATCCTCACCAATGCTGCAAATACAACTCCTTACACAATAACCACATCCAGCAGCAGCATTTCACATTGCTTCTTCTAAGCTTCAACACACTTCAACTCCTCACACTTCCTCAAACACTGCAGGCATTTACAAAATATACATAACTTTGAAACCATGCAAGTTTGAAGGCGTAAAGTGAAAGAACAGAGCAAGACAAGTTATGCTTCACTTTGAAGTTTCCTAACTTTCTTTAATAAGTTATCAGCACCATGAGACTATCCAGCTACCAGCTTAGCTATTTAAGATCTGTCTGTAAAAAAAGACCAGTTTAAAACATTAAGACAAACGAAGCATCAGGCTCACTTCCAAAGTGTCACAGCACCCTATAGCGTACCAGTAAGCCTGCCTCTGCAAAAAAATGATGGTGACAATTTCCTTATTGCTTACATCAAAATGATAATTATGAGGCCAGATATCCGTACAGGCAATCTAAGCACTTTCAATGTAAATATCTGATTTTAGAGAGGAGATATTTCTTGCCAGTGTTGTTCTCCCCACATTCAGACTATACTAGAGGAAGTCAGTATCAGTGATATTTAATAAGCATTTCCAGAATAAATGTTTATTTTTCATGAAAGTCAACATCACCAGTTTCAAGAGTACATTTTTCTTGGCTTTGTTGTTGTGCCCCCCAGACCAAAAGTATCTATTATTTCTGATTTACAAAATAGCAAGCATAACTTAAGATCTAAGCATAAATTTACACACTATGTATTTCAACATACATATATATGGATGTATGACATACATGTGTGTAACAGTTGTGACCAGAGTAGCTGTAATAAACCTCAGCTTTTTCTTTGTTGAGTAAAAAGCTGCTTTACATATTAAGCAGCTCCTTTCACTAACAGATGAAGACTGAAACTAAACCACATAAGCATCCTCTAAGTATAATGGAACACTCCTGTGTTGCTCTCAGATTAATAGGTGATAATAGGTGTCACACATCAGAAGAATGGAGCACTGTTTTCTAATTCAGTGAGATGGCAATGGCAAACATGCTGGCATAAGCAATGGCATTCCAGTAAGTGAAGCAAGTACAACAGCAGTCAGTTGCTAAAAGCAGCAAGGAAGCACCAACAAAGCCTTGAGTGTAAACATTTTCCAGCTGCACACAAGGCATTACCACACTTGTTTTACTGTTCAGTCAAGCACCCTACATTTATTAACTCATTACTCTTCTGTCTTATGTACAGGGATGATCCTTCCAAAATTAACTCAGGAGCTTCTTCAGCACAAGTTCTTTTAAAGAAAGACAAACATCAGTATCACTCTTTTTTTTTAATCTTAAGACTCAAGTTTTGTATTCCAGTAGGTCCTATTCACACTTGCCTCACAAAGAGAGTCAGTTCTAGAAGTACAGATGCCACCACCTTTTTCTTTAATGTTGATTTTTAACCTGCCAAGCAGCTAGGTGACATGAAGAACATGAACCTCCAGAAGTTTTACAGCTCCATTGCTCTGATGAAACTAAATACACTGTGGCACACCTCTCTTGCATTTACAGCGTGTTTCTGAGATTCAGAGCATCAAGGAGTAACTTTTTATCTCATTATGCATAAATCTAGAACTTTCTGAACATACTTGATTGAACACCAATGCTTATATTGAAGGTAAGGATGTCACAATATCTTTGCACAGTTCAAAACTCAAACGTGCCACATTAAATTAAGCTTGAATTGAAGAAAAATGGTTTTTGTAACAGAACTCACCTTTAGAATCATGTCAGATACTTAACTTCACATGAATCTAAAATGGTCTGTGTAAGATGCAAAATAAGTGATGAAGTAAGTGTTACCTTTTACAAAAAAAGGCTAATTTAAGAAGTAACAGAAGGTAGGTGACAGGCTGTCTTGTCAGAATATCATTGCAGAGCTGAGTTCTTCACTTCAAAGTTCACAATCATGACACTACCTCATTCTCCCCAAATCTTGCAATAGAACTGCAAGATTAAAGTTCGTCTTCCAAGAAACCAGTGCTGCCAGCAAAAACAGCTCACTGACACAGAACAGAAGAAATCAGCATCACATTTGACCAACCCATCACCAATTACTTTCTTACATACTGAAGTTGAGCAGAAGATTAAGAAATCTCCCACAGATTAGAAGGACTTCAGCAATTTCAAGAGATGCTTTATTTTATTGTGACATCCGAGTGGAAATACCTTGTGATACAGTCTGCTGTAATGTAAATAAAGCTGTCTATATGAATTCATGCATAGACTTGAATCAATGACAATGGGAGTGAGTAGAGAGCTTGGAAACTTACCCAGAGCAAAGTATTCAAGCCCTAAAGATAGGTGGAAATGAAGGGGCAAGGGAAAAGGAATAAGACATGGGAAAGAAACATTAATCTATATTTAAAAGAAAATGAAACATTTAGTTTCTAAAGGTGAAAGTTGGATACACTGAGGTAACTGCACAAAAACTACACTACCTAATAGCAAAAATGAAATGCTGCTAGGATTCAGTCTCACAGCTATTTTTGTTCCAGCACTCAGAAAAAGCCTTCTAGATGTGCTGTTTTTATTCAAATAATAAGAAAAGCTTCCAAAATAAGCAACTAGGCATTTATAGCAAGGATTATATTTTATAGCCCAGAAAGGACAACAAACATCCATACTGTTCTGAATAAACCACAACTTTCATAAACTAACCCAACGTACCCCATATGGAGACCTAAAGGAGTAACATACACATACATACAAGTTTGCCTCTAAGGAAACTAATATTCCTCTCGGAATTAGCCTTGGAAATTTTTATTTTCTTTTTGAACCTACTTGCCATAAAGGTGTTGTTGAATCAAGTGCAAATGCACTTTATCCAGTGACAACTTAGCTGTAAAGAAATACAGCTTCACTGAACTACCTGTGCTAAACTACTGCCTTCCATATCCTTCTCGAAGACCAGCTTTGATTGGCAACCTACGTATCACACAACTTATTCAACAGCATTAAACTGGCTGAGGTTTAGAAGACACAAGTGAAAGGACACGAGTAAAGCCAAGTTTTAGAAGAACTTCTGACACAGAAGTTCAGTATTCTCAAACCCAATTTATGTGACCATAGTTTGTAGCAACTAGTACTATCATCAGGATTCTTTAACTTTTAAAACCTTCAAAGCAATTTCACGCAGTGCAATGCTGTATGAGCAATATCAGTTGCTTTGACCTTAATTAGGAGGTTAGTTATGTATGCCCAGTTTTTAAACAGAATTTTGTTATCCACAAACAAAACAAAACAGTTTGGCCCTACTAGACACTAAATTTGCTAAATCTGACTTACTATCATCTCACTGTACAGCTCAGTTATTTTGGACAGTTCCCACAAATAACTGTGAACTGGATTGGATAAGCGTATTCCAGTCCACCTACTGAACCTATTTTCCACCTTGACAATTAAATTCCGTCTTGTCCAACAGCAAAATCTTGTCCCTTACAGAGGCAATAAAGCAATCACTGCTGCTCTTCCAGTTTCCTCAAAAACCTAATAGGACTTTACCATCCACACTCATTTAAGTGGACAGGTAGAAGGAAAATTGAAAGTGAAGAGACAGAACAAGATAAACATACTCTGTGGAACACGCTGCTGCCTTTCTTTAAGCTACATAACCATGCCTCAAACAGTAGAAGTATTCTGGAGTCACTTGCAAAGAGACTTCACCATCCTTCCAATTATTATGAGTGGGTCATTAGATTAGTGAATAGGCATAGGCTTCAAACCTCACAGTGCTTCGAGAAATTCCCACAGTGCCCACAAATTCTGTGCAAGTAAACACGTGGCAGAGTAATATTAAAAAACTCCTCAAAAATTGTGAAAAACACAAACAGGTGAAGGGTGGGTTATAATAAGCTAGTTTGGCATTTAGAAATTAGCAAAGTACATTCAAATTTTCTTGGAACAAAAAAGTTTAAATGGAACGGTGGGACTCCACAACATCTTAAAAATAAAAGTTCTATCATCAGGAAGAACTTTTAATAAAGAAGATTATTGTAGCAGTACGTAGAACAAGCATGCAGCATCTTCACAAAAGGCAGACACACCAATAAAACCAACATATAAATACTCATATGATAAAACGTCAGGCAATCACATGCACCAAAACACCAGTTGTTTGTTCACCTGTCCAAACTAATTTTTTTTTTTTAAAAGTATTTCTGAAAATATACTCAAGGTCAACACAAAACTTACAGAACACCAAGATATTAATCTCAAGATACACCACTGTACTTGTTTTTCTAACTCTACTACTGAAGATCTACTTTCAGTTTTACCTGATCAGTCAGATGTCTGCTTTCAGTTACTGAATTTATCTGAAATTAACCTCTGCTTCATTTTCAGTTTGCAGTCTCACTAGCACAGCATGAACATCACTGTTTTGATATGTTCAAGAAATTCTACAGCTTTTTTTTGTTAAACATCTAACCACCTATTTAACTATTTAACCAGCTATTTAACCCCACACAAGATACTAAATCTGGGGTTTACTAACTGCTTCAGTGTATCAGGACGTGATGAATCCAGAAGTAAAAAGGCACACCTAACACAAGAACAGAAAAACCACAGAAGCTTACCACAATGGAACGATACTTCAGAATATACACAATAGTTTAGACTAGTTTGCTGGCAAAGCAAGCAAGACTTCAATCCTGAGAATGAAGCTCTAGAGATAAAAGCACTTTGAATGAAGCATTCTATAAATTTCCATCAGGGAGTTCAGTATGTAACCAAACTTTCCTATGCTTTGCTTTAACTCTAAAAATGAAGCAGGAGGCAAATTTTCTTAAGTTAAATATCCAGACTTCTATTGCGAAATCTGCTTTTTCAGAGAATGAAATTTAAATTCAATCAAGAATTGAGCCTAAGAGAAAAATATATTGTGCCAGTCCTCAGTATGGCAACTGTGTCCCATACACTCTATCGCTCAATCATACAAATATACGCAAAGAAACCCAAAATACACCAGTGAGATTATTTTCCATGAAGTGCACTATCTTGCTGAATTCATGTTCAAACTAGAGCTTTTAAGAGCTGAAAGTAAAATAGAAAAAAAAAAAAACCAAACTTTACTTACCAATTATTGAAGAGCAAACACATGGTTACTTACATACCTGAAGCTTTTCACTTTTGAGAGTAAAACTACAAAACCTAACTTAACACATCCACCTGTACAAGTCCAAAATTTACTTTGCACAGACCAAGGCAACTGACAACTGCTTTCTTTTAGCTTTTTTTTTACATAGTTCTATTGATTTATCTCAGAGCTCCCTAATACTTTCCATTAACAATATTAATCAGTTCATGTGCTGTGCAGCAAGTTTCCAACAGAGCATCTTCAAGGTCCACAAGAAAGATAATCCCTTTGTAGTCAATTTTAGCTAGAGCTCTGACCACACAAATCTGATGTGCTTTCTGAAGTCTGAGCATTTTCTCACCTAGGTTGCCACCATCTTCACAGCACATAACATCTGACAAACTATACTCCAGTATATTTAGTCATTTAATGACTTGACATTAGTCTAGATTTCAAATAAAAGTAGACTTCATGCTACTTGTTCTGACTTTATAGCCATTTTAATCCAAGCTTATGTATCTCACTCAAACTCAGAAGTCAAAGACTGAAATTAGGTCTACATTTAACTCATTTTCTCTTCTTTGGTATCGTGGAAAAAACAGTCAAGGATGGAATCACTTGTAAGTTCCCTTCACATTCCATAAACGAAGAGAAACTTGGTAGATATCTCTGCACCACCCCTTTACTTGGCAGCTTTAGTCTTCAATAAAAGACAACATACCTGCTATAGGCACATATCCCACGCCTTGCTGGTATACAGTGGGCATCAGAACCACTGGCTGGGGCTGCATCATCATGGCAGCTGGCAAAGACTAGACACAAAGCACAACAGATGAAAACAATTCAAGAAATGTCAATTAAAACAATGCTTGCAAGAAGTCACCACACTGTAATACAGAAAATCTGCACTGCATGCCCAATAAGACCTATGCAATTTGTATTAAGCAGAATTTTTGGCAAGCTAATTGAAATACTACTCTTTGAAATGACAATTGAGTGTAAATCAGAATAAGCACATCATGCTAATTATCCTTCCCCATCAGCTTGACACAGCTGGCCACTGAAGTTCTGCTATTGAAACAAATTGTTTTAAAACCTGGCTTTCTAAGTTTTCATACTTTATTCTTGGGAAAATGAATACATTCACATCCATCCGAAGTGAAAAGCTAAAGCAAACTTGAATTTTATTAAGAGTAGAGATTAGTCCAAATCAAAAAGACAAAGATAATAGACTAGAGAATAGTCCAGAAGCTACTAAATAGACCAAAGTCAGCAGTTCAAAATAACAAGCACTAAATAAAAATGGAAATAAGAATTCAAGTCATCAGAGCATTCAAACTTTCCAAAAAGACCAAAAGAGCTGCCATTACTTTTACTTTTAAATTGACATGACCTTCTAAATATGCAGTGGAATCTTTGTTTGTTGTTGTTTTAATCAAATTAGAAATCAAAACAGATTATTTGATTGAGGATTAGCCAAATAAATATTCATTTACTACCTCGCCAAGAAGGATTTACTAACTTAACATTTTTGGCTGCTATCTGCAAAATAAAGTACAAATATTTTAAATGCTCACACACACAATAATAAGATACAATGGAAATACTCCTGCTTTAACCTAAAATATCTCCTTTCATTACCTCTCATTCTCACCCTAAACTTGCCTTACCGTGTATGACATCACCAGGTTAATCATTCCTTCTTTGTCGTCACCCTGCCTTCCACTCAGGCTGTACCATTCGTCCTCCACATTTCCTTGTTTTAGAGATTCAGGAATCGTAATGTGTGTCCAAGCAATGCGATCATCCATTGAAAAGGCGCGCTAGAGGAGAAACAAAAAAAGTCTCCATTTTACCTTACTGCAATCTACCTGTACACATGACGAGTCACAGCGTACAGACTGCCAGGAAATCACCTCTCAGCCTTCTTGTATCTAGGCTGAACAAATCAAGTGACCTCAGCCACTCCTCCTAAGTCTTGCCCTCTAGACTCTTTACTATCTCTGTTGCTCTCCTTCACGTGCTCTCTAACACACCACAGTCCTATGCCCTCCGGATACTGTGGCACCCAGAACTGCACACAGTGCTGGAGGTGAGGCCACACAGCTCAATGGTCCAGCCCTTCCCCTCACCCAGCTGGCAGCACAGGGCCTGGTGCACCCAAAGTACAGATGTACAGATGCCTCTTTTGGCTGCCAGGGCACACTGCTGGCTCACAGTCAACTTGTTGTCACCAAGAACCCCCAGATCCTTTTCCTGCAGGCCTGCTCCCAAGTCTCTCGTCCCCTCATCATACGTGTATCCAGAGCTTCCCCATCCCAGGTGGGAAATCTGACACTGCTCTTACTTCTTTATGTGGTTGGAAATTGTCCAGCCCTCTAGTCTGTCACAGTTTGACTGCCCTCTCTAGACATGAGGGAGTCAACAGCTTCCCCTTACTTCATATATTTGCAAGCTTTCTTAATATGCATTTGACTCCTGTGTCAAGATTACTTATAAAAACATTAAAGAGAACTGACCCCAAAACAGAGTCCTGTGGAATCCCACTAGTGACAGATCTGTCAGCCCAATCTTTTCGCTATAACTCTTTGAGCCTGACTTGTCAGCTAGCTCTTCACCCAGTGTATTATGCACTTGTCTAGCTGTATGCACCTGAGAAGGATACTGTGAGAAACAGTACTGAAAGCTTTTTTTGTTGCATGAACATTAAAAAATATTGACAGAAAATATTTCAGGTTTTTTTTGTTCATTCTATGCCATATTTCCAGACTCCACCTGATTAAACAACCAGAACGCAGGAGGTCCTATCCATAAGGCAGAAAGTATTTAAACAGGGGTATATCCGTAGATAGCAATCACTCATGAGCAGTCACACTACTAAGAATTAGTTTACATTTTAAATATAACTCCAGTAATTCAGGAGTAGCAATAAGCATTGATGTGCCTCCCATCTTGCAGTAATGAAACTTCAACCAATTATCACCGAACAGCATTCAAAAGCCTCATTTGTGTAACAAGTACACAGCTACTGCAGTGTCAAGTTAAACTCACTCAGTAAGAGAGACAGCAAAGAAGGGCACGTCACAGACATTTGCCTCAGTTGTAGCCTCTTGCTAATGCCTGAGAACACAAGTTTGTTCTAAGTCAAAGTCAACATCCCAAAACGGAACAGTTAACATGTAGGCACATAATCCCTGCTGCCAATAACAACATCAAGTAGAATAACACATCAGAATTTGTGACAGTGCTACTCCTATAAGCAAAGTTTGCAGAGCAGGTTACTTAACTGAGCTGTTAAACAGATGTACTTAATCTGAGAAACTGAAATTCATAACCTGTGAACAGTTTATCAGTTCTGCACGTTAAGTAAAACGTACCTAAGTGGACATGTGGGGACTTGCCATTAAATTCAGGCATAGATAAAGTTATGTTTCTGCAAATTATTCCCAGTGAACTACACATTCTATACAGGATTGGTTTATTCTCAGTATTTCTGGGCTTGCAGTTAACCTCTTCCTGCATTACAACAACAAAGAATTCCTGGGCTAACCCAGCAATGTAAAAACATGTTATTTTTAATAGGGACAGTACAGAATATAAGGCTGCAGCACATCTTGATAATAAAGAAGGGCTTCGATGCCACTCAAACATTCCTGCTTCTCTTTATTTGCAAGGAGCTCTGCTAATGCTCTGGTACCCCTTGTCAGGTAACAAGCTCTGGCATTCTTGGGCTGACATTCCTGGAGCTGAGCAAAGCTTCATATATTGCTGATCTTGAGAATCTGAGACGTTAGTATTATCTCCCAGAGAGTGCAGCTAAGAAACAGCCTTTGCTAACTCAACTCTACCTTGCAGGATTCCACCTAAACCTTAGTCCAAATAAGGGATGAGGAAATGAAAGCAGTATCAACATTCTGACCTCATCAAATATCTCTAGGTAAAAAGAGTCCACACCCGGAGGAACAGTGCACTGAATCACTTTGTTCCAGCGAGGGTTCTTGGCTCCATTATGTGCTGTGGGGGTTTCATACACAGCATACCCCAGCCGTATCCGGCAGTAGGGATCCATGCGGGTCATTCCATAGTTCTTTGCCAATTTTGCCTGGAAAAATAAAGAAATGAAAGCCCTTTAAGTGTGTAATACGTACAATAACTTGTGGTTATGATTAGATCACAAAGAATCAGTCATCAAACAGATATATTAGCTTGAGGTAGAGCAAAAATTTCGTAAGAACAGCATTCAGATTAGACACAGAGAAGGCTGGAAGTGCCTGGAAAAACCTGACAAGATTCTCTTTTTAAAGTGTCTTCTACAGAAGACACACATCTTCACCAAAGCTAAAATAATAAAACCAGCAGAAGCATGATTAGGAAATCGCATTATGTTCAATTTTTGCCTTGATTTCTGCCCTCCAATCAAACTCAGCATTATAAGTAGCCTATCCTCTTTTACTGAAATATTTAGAAGGCTGAAATAACTTAGTTTCAAGAATATCACACAATGTTTGCAGTAAAAAGAATTCAATTCGAGTAAAATCCAGTTATTCATACGTTTCAGATACAAGAGCATGCATTTGATGTCTCATAATGAGGTGGGCAGTGTAAGCACAGTGGTACTGGAAGGACAGATACAGCACGTAATCTGAAGTTACCCAACATACTTTCACTATAACATCAGGGGAACAGAAAAAAGACAAGTTTGTGACAGTCCTAAAGAAAACACTGAGTACTGCTGCACAGCTATGCCAAGTAGAAAACAGGTTCATATGACTTACAGCTGTGACCTGTAAGAAATGATATAGAATTCTTTTTACATTTAAGAAAAGAAAAATGGTGCCTTTGATGCCTCTCACCTGCAGGAGATACAAGGAGCTCAAACTGTTGAGACTTGCAACAGACTTAAGCACAGCAGCTCTGGCCTGGAAAGTCCTTTAATCCTTCAAGACATACACTGGTTTGACAATTATGTATCTGAACTGGTGAGAATTATCTTACACCGTTTCTTGTAAATGTGGGCTTTGCAAATTAAAGTATCTCCCAACATTTTATTAGTAGCAGAAATAGCACACAGTGCTCTGTGTACTTTATCAACAGGCATTTAAATAAAAGGACTTAACTAGATCTCTGCATTCCACAGTTTAACTATGCCACGGTAAGCCTCCTATCCAAGTACCACATGCCTCCATATGCAGCCAAGATTCCAGCAGCACTCCTGCTCAGACTGGAGAACAGCTTTTCTGAGAAGGATCTGGTGGACATCAAGTTAGATCTAATTCAGCAACTGACCCCTGCAGCACACACAGCTGATTCCTAGGCTGCAACAGGAACTCAGCCAGCAGTTTCAGGAAGTCAGTGCTGGCAAGACCCACATTTGGAGTACTTTTCTGTGCAATTCTGGACTGCCCAGCATAAGACATGGACATACTGAAACTAGTTCAGTAAAGGGCCACTGAAATTATTAAGAGTTTCACAAAACCACAGAATGGCTGAATTTGGGTGGGACTTCCAGAAAGCCAGTGCTACCACCTCCTCAAAGCAGGGTCAAATGCTCAGTGCTGTGGTCAAGCAAGTTCTGAACATTTTGAAGGATGGAGGCTCCACAACCTCTCCAGGCAGCCTGTTTAACTATCTGACAATTCCCACAGTAAGAAGTTTGGTTTTTATAATTTTTTCATTGCAATATGAGCTCCTCGCACCTCTTGTGGTCTTTTCAGTCACCAGAGATAACTAACCTCTAGAAATAGTCTGTGGAATTAATTACATACTGATAATACTCCTGCCCAAGCCTGATCTTCTAGGTGTCCCCAGCCTTTCCTTAGAAGTCCAATGTCCTTAATCCTTGATCAGGGGACTCTTCTTGGACTAAATCCCTAGAGGGTCCCTTAACCTCAACTTACAGTTCTGTACCAAGTAGTTACACACAGCCATGGCATGAAGAACAGCCATCAGACGTCGCTCTTGAAGAAAGTACATATGTAATTTTTACCTTTTTTTTTTTTTTGTCTTCACAACCTCCAAAATGTAAGTTAGCACTCAACACAATAAACATGAGTACACCTGCACAAACAGGAATCATCTGAATGTTTCTGCACACAGAAAGCGAGACGTAACAGTTCCTTGAGTATCTCATTGCCTGAGCTCTTACTTAATGAGTTTCTATACATGATAGGATCAAAATACCATGAGGAAAATAAAGCACTTTCAGCTGTCAAAACAAATAAAGATGAACAACTTACTAACATACAAATGGCTAGAAACTAGAGAGCTAACAGTAACACAGCATGTCATCTAATATACATGTTGTTTCCTTGTAGGCCTAAGGTTCAACCCAAATCATCTATACCCAACTATGAGAAAAAAGTCACTGAAGCCTCTACCACTACAAAGAACAGTAACATTCTTCTGCTATTCAAAGATGCAAGAGATCCATACCATAGTGTCTCTGAACAAAGACTGGGGGAATTGGTTAGAAATAGAGAAAGGTTTGCAGCTGCATTCAACAAACCTTAGATGTAACAAGTATTGAAAAAGCATTGCCTCCAGTCTTCAGAGTATAAGGAATATAGGTTGTGAAGGAATAAACTGACCAGCAAAAGACACAGGAAAAAAAGATCAGTACCTCCTTTCCTGAGAGATCCTATAGTTCTCCCCCTAGTAAAGGGCCTCACCTCACCATTAAAGCTTTAACCATAGAACACCTGGCTAGTCACTAAATACATCTTTAGTGTGTTTTTAGAAAAATACTTCTAAATACATGAGATGTTAACATGAAGAACACCTATTTTGCTGATGCAGATAAACAGAACTGTGCTGAAATCTTACACACCATGAAGGCAAAAATTTAGTATTGCCAAGAGGTCGATTTAGGGGTAACAAAGGGAAAGAGCAAGCAGAAGTTAAAAAGCTAGGACTATGTACTTGAAGAAAGCCTGCAGAAAACACCAGAAAAAGTAGCAAAACGCATTAAAGGAGAAGTGGCTCAGTACAACACTTAAGGAGAAATATGTAAGCTAAGTGCAGTTCCTTATAAGTCTCAAAATTGCAGATCTTTCCCAGTATTCAGAGCTTCTACAGGAATTCTTCTGTATCAGCACCTTCTTCTGCAATAGCAAGGTTTATAGGAAATTGCTGCCCCCATGCATGTCACAGTTAAAAAACAGAACCAGAAAAAATACTGACTTACAAGAAAATTAAGCAACAAAAACTTTGAAAACTACTCGCCCCCTAAAAACCAAGCAGTTGTGTAAAAAATTCCACACAAAGTCTTTTGCGTCCACTGATGAAAAATGACCAAAGTTCATGTAGGTACAACTTATACCTGTACTACAGTAATGCTCAGTCTGCCCACTGTACTCATTGGTCCTCCATACTGCAGCTGCTGAGCTGCCTGGGCGTCCAGTTGGATTTGCTGTTGCTGCTGGGTTGGGGTAATACGAAGAAAGTCTTGAGGAAGCTCACCAACATACACCTGGAAAAAAAAAAGAAAAGAAAAAACTTTAGATTTAGATCTCCCACTTCCATAATGAACAATGGAAAGGAACAGAAAACCCAAGAACCTCAGCAAAGACATTCAGCATTTTACTCTAGTTCTGACAGCATCAGCAAGTAAACAATGACAGAACTGCCAGACTCACTTTCTAAAATACTAAAATCCAATCAAGCCTCTGTGAAAAATAACAATGTGGACACACAAAGCCAAGGCTGTTCTACAACTGAACATTCAAGTAATCCATACAAACATCAGATCTACCAAGTTCCGCATCCCATTTCCACGTGACATCCGATGCTGCCCAGCTCCTCCACTTATTCACCACTCACCCAATCATTCCTGTCACAGTACGTAGCACCCTGCTCTCAAGAAAAAAGTGCACTGAAGTAGAGGCTGCAAGGTCTAATACGCTGCCATTACCATTAATAAAAGCTATTGCTCAATTGAAGTTGCCAGTATTTTGACACACTTGCAGCAGAGGTTAAAGCAGACTTGAAAGCTGCATAAATAAAACACATGGTACTTGGTAGCATTTGGAAGTGTCACTTTCAAAATTAATCCTCAAGACAAACCGTAATGACAAACCTTTCAGGAGAACTAGGATGTCCTAATGCCTTTCCAGTTTTAAACACAGCCTGCAAATAACCTGGTCAAGTTTGGGATCAGATACTACCATACTCGACCCAATGGAGGGATTCCAACTTCAGATAATCACAAATTAAGAAATGAGGAAAAAATTAAAATAGAAAAATTTGAAAGCATCTCTCACACAGTAGGGGAGAAGAAGAATTAAGCTCATCTCTACTGCCTATAGAGCTGCTTCCATATTTAATAACAACACGTCTAACATATGAAGACAAAAGACACTGCATTTCTTACACTACTGTCTCAGACAAGATTACTTAACAGTGTCTCCAGCAAACGCATGTCTACAGAACAACATCTGCAGGAAGAAAAGGCCCCTAGGACATTGCTTTTGAAGATTAGACAGCACTTGCACGCCAAGATTGCATCCTTGAGATAGCAACAGTCATACAAAATGCAATTTGGCAAGAGATGCATTTGGCTGTGTTCAAGAGCCTCAGGGATCCTGGCAGCAGGAGGTGTCACATACCAGAGAGGAGGTGTATCAAAGCTGCCAGCAAAGAAGTGCTGGCTGCCTGCTGCTGGGAGAGATGGGAAAGAGATGCAGTTCTGCTCGTAAGAGTCTTAAAATTTCACACTGAAAAAGTAATTTTACAGAAGGGAAACATTTTAATGTGCCCCCTAAAGATGGTTAACTGACAATATCTATATAAAGACCTGAAAGTGAATGCTTTAATGGTGACATTTAAACTACTGTTCTACTGAAACATCGAGCTCCTTTTTCACACAGCAACACTTCTCTTTGCAGGCATTCATCATGCACTGCCACAATGCTGAAAATACATTTCTCAAGAGTGTGACCAGAGAACATGCGCCCTGAATATTATTTTTTCACAACCATTTAAATTTCACAATCAGGTTCCTCATAATAGCTTGCTTCCTGAAGGAAATAGCTTTTAATTTACTTGTATAGTTCTTATATGCATCACATACAGAAAACTAATCAGTTATTTTCACAGCTTCAATGCTGTGAACAATTAGTAGCTTTAAAGTAGAACCGGCCATTTAGGAAAGATCTGCACTGGCCCTAGAATTAACAAAGCAAAGGAATTTGCAACACAGCTGGCTCCTTTCAACCCTTGACAACCTCCAGAAAGTTTGAAATTCAGAATTTTTAGCATCTAAGAGTACATATCATAAAGATTTCACATAGTCAGAAGTGAGAGCTGCAACTCTAAATCACATCCCCATACATGCAAACTCCCTCTGCCAGCTCATCAGAAATCAGGGTAGCATACAGCATTTGGTACAACCATCTTAATGCTGGAAACCTTCACTCATTCATTCATCATGGTTAGAAGTGAAAAAAATGTCATCTTTTTTTATTATTAAGTCATTCAAATACTGGTCCAACATAAAAATATAAACCAGCCACTGAGATCCAAAGAGACAAATCCAAGAAGGATTTTTAGTCATTGCATTATCTCACACAAAGCTATATTTTTACACTGGAATTGCAGAACAGATATTCTAAGAAACTGCCAGCAGCTAGCATAACTAAATTCTCAAAAGATACCAGTAGTAAGCCCCTCAAAAGTAAGGCACAGGAGAGGCACTCACTCCCAACTTCAGTGCTCAGCTGTGTATGAGATCTGGCATAAGAGTCATGGTGATGTATTTAGTAAGCAGCTAGCAGAGAACCTCCCTGAGGAAAGAACATTAATCAGTAAGTCCTTATGCTGATTATCAGTTGATTCCATAGAGATGGAGGCAAATCAGCACTGTGCAAACTTTGTCTGTAAAGGAAACAGACTAAATTCTCCCTTCAAAGCATTCAAAAACAGTTAAGCAATTGCTACCTCCAAATCTCAATCAAATACAAACTCAAACACAAACAGTTTTAAAGCCAGGAGAACAGGGGCAATGAGCTGGTATCCCACTCGGCACCCACTTCACACAGCATTCCCTCTACTACCATAACAGTCCAGGAAGGTGGTGAAATTCAACTCCACCCAGCCATTAACAGCACCATAAACATTCCATCTAACATCTGAATTTAACAGATGCATTTTTCAAGCCAGACAATTATAACAGTGTCACCATAAAACTTAATTCTTCAGGCAGATGATGAGCAGGCATTCACAACAATAGGTCCGCCTCATCATCACTTCTTAATAAGCTTTACTGACGGCACTGCACTGCAAATCAAGAATATGAATTAGCTAGAAACATCTCATACCTCATTTTGAGGAGCTTTAGAGCAAAAATGCAGCAGGTGAAACAAGCCACTCACAATCAAGTTATCTCTTCAAACCAATGGCTCTGCAGGGCTAATCCAGGCCTGGGCTGTCTTAGTCTCATCTTCCTGTTACCTCTCACCCTCACCTACCATTCAACACTAAGTGGCAACTATAAAGGAAGCTGAACAAAAGAAAACAAAACAAGGGTTGAAGGTAAAGGAGAGGAATGTATCATCAGGAGCTTTACATGGCTCACTGAGCAATTAGGTGATTACTACATTACCTTCATCAGGGAGGGAAAAAAAGCATCACCAAGAACAAGCAAAAATGCCCTCATGTCTAAGGATTCCAAACTGGCAAATAGATCCAAAACTAATTCTCAGAGAAATCTCACACTACAGAGCTAAAAAACATTCAGCCATTTGTGCTATTATTATATGGCTTATACTTTGAAAAATTGGGACCATGAGATGCATCCAAAAGAGCTAAAGAAGCTAGATATCATTTTCCAAGGCAGCTCTCTCATCTTTGAAAGCTCATGGATAACAGAAGTAGTCCTCAAAAATTGGAAGAAGTGTCACATTCATCTTTGCAAACCTGTAAGGAGAGAAGGGACGACTGTTTGCCTTGATTTTCAAACAAGGCTTTCAGAAAGTTCCCACCACATCTTGGTATCCAAGGTTGGTCACTGCAGTCCTAATGGGGATGGAGGAAAACTGGATTACTGAGCTCAGAAACTGAAGTTGAGCTGCTGGTGACACTGCAGGTTGGCTAACCAGTACGTTTCTCAGAAGTCTGCATGAGACCTAACACGTGTGCCTAATACATGGAATGAATGGAGGCTTGTTTGAGAACATGGCCAACAACCAGAGCTGGAAGAATACACTGATGGAAGCCCCATGAGATTCAGTAACAAGTACAAAGTCCTGCACTTTGAACAGAAAATTCCCCACCATCTGTACAGCCTAGAGAACATCTGGCAGAACAGCAAGGGGAAGCCTGCTGGAATGCAAGCTATGGTCAAGCAGCATACTATACCACAGACTCAAAAGCCAGTAGACTGAAGAGAGTCATTATTTCCCTTTTCTTGCAATACTTAAGGCAACATATTGGAATAATGCATCTAGTTTGGGGCCCAGCAGTACACAAAAGATGATCAAAAGCTCAGCAGAGATGCACCACGGTGGCCCGTGAGAAGGGCTGCAGCACAAGGTCTGTGAAGAGAAGCTGTGGATTCACCTAAAGCAGAGGGATTTTAGGATGTACTTCACACAGACTTTCCAGTGACTATGAGAAGGTTGTTCAGAAAATAGACCAAGTTCTCTTTTGAGATGCATGGCAGGAATAAACTTAGATTGTTCAACTGAAATGGGAGGATTCACATGAAACAACAGAAAAAAAATCACATGGAGATTATAAAAATGGTTTTTGCCAGTTTTGAAGATCCTGCTGGACCAAGTTCTGAGCAACCTAGCCTGAACTCAACACTGACCATGCTTTTAGGAAAGGTTGGTTTACATGGCCTACTGACATCACTTCTAGCCTCAGCAATTCTTATTCTGTACAACCTGTATTACTGCATGACATCTCCACTTCAACTTCTCTAGAACTGTAGTCAAAGACTCTATTCAGGCTTCTCAATTTAGAGATAAGCAAAGGAAAGAACTACATTTAATAAGCTTTAAAGATTAATAATAAGTTTTAATAATAAGGCAAAATAAAAAGGCTAGCAAATCGCAAGCTATCAGGCATTTATTAACTCGCTCTCATGATTCTCTTTGCTAGAAATTTATCACCAACCTTGTTTTCATATATGTATCTGTAAGCACTCCGTGAGTACAGTCATTACTGAGTATTTTCCCCTTCCCAGACACACCTACCAAATTTAGTCCCAACAGAATATTTTGTCACAAGCTGTTGCCCCTAGATTTTCCCAGTACATCTAAATTTGCCCCGGACATTGACACTTCAGATCTACAAAATACATTCCATAGTGAAAACGCACAGCCATTAATAAAAACACTGGTTTTAGGGAAGAAGAAACTATGACAAGCCTACACTATTTTAGTAAGGAGGTGAATATTTTGTAATTTGAGGGCTAATAATCATATTAAAAAAATGAGTTACGTAACAAAGATAGAATGAATGAACATCTTAAATTCAAGTCACATTTACAGAGCTCCTGAGCTACATTTCAAGACAAAACTTAAAATCAGAGATGACAATATTCATGCAGTTAAATGACAGTATTAGAACAGGAAAAGAACCAAGCGTTCATTCAGGCTGTCCAGTAGAAGAGTTCAGAGCAAAACAGAAACGAATAGGGAAGCCAAAGGAGCAGAAACCTAAGTAGTCCTAGTTTGGCACTCAATCTAATTTCGGAGGACCTGACATAGTTGTCAGCACAGTGAATAATGACAGACATCCATTCTGGGCATGCTAGGCTAGCTGAAGGATCACCAACACGCAGCGCTGGGGTCTCAAACTCAAGACTTAACGTGAAGCCTGACCAGACTGTTTAGTGATACCTATCACTTAAAAAAAGGTAACCCTTCAGCAGCCCTTCTGTATTCAGCTGCAGCATGGATTTCAAAAGCTGTAGCATTCTTACAATATCACAAAACACAAAAACACACTAATTCCCTATCATCCTAAAGGCAACCCAGGAAATCTACATTCTAGCAGGATATTTACCATCTGCAAACAGAATCCCAGCTCTGTTTCGTCTGAAAAACTCGAGGGCAATCAGCACTTTAATTACTCACCAAATAAACAGCATCAAACTAGAAAGCATGGTTATAAGAAAAAGACTGGCAGCAGTATAGCGCATACACTGCTTTCTTAGCTGCATGAAACAATCTTGAATGTTTGCTTGCCTGTTCAGAGACAGAAATGTTATGCAGCACTGAAGGGAAAAGGTTTCCCAGTCTTTTAGCACCATTTAGTGGCTATCCATTTGTAATGCAGCTATACATAGAGGAACAAATACAACTCTATCTTCTGCTCTTCAGAGAATTAAGGAAGCCAGTATGTACTGTATCAGCATTCTCACCCGTGAATGACAGCTCCTCAATGCTGCGTAATAATTCACGTGAAATTACCCCAGTCTCTAAAATGCTAAGACAAAGAAAGAAAGCACACACAATGCTGGGAGTATATAAGAAAGAAAGAAAAAGCCAAAGGCAACTCCAAAAAAGTTCTTGCTAAAATCTCAGCTCAACCCAACAGGACTACATCAAGCTGAAATAGGTCAAGATTAAATGTAATAAACTAAATACCAACAAGATATTTAGCACAAGTAAAACCTTCCTCAAAAAGAAATGCCATTCCATTTTGTGGAGGTATTGCTACCAACACAACACTGTCTCAGCAAATCAGGACTGCAACCAGGCCTGCTGTCCAGCTTTATCCAATCCAGCTGGTTACCATTTCCTTCCCCTCCTCCCACATTGATTCCCTACAAGTTCCCCAACCTTTACCAAACATCAACCAAGGCCTGACTGGAAGTTATTTTTTGTCAGATACTTATTAGTGAAACCTGTTACATATTAAAAGAACAGCATTTGGGTGCAATCACACCATCATTCTCAAACAACAAGCCTATGGGGACGATTGACAAATTCTTAAGTCACAGAATAGCAGCTGTCCATCAGTAATAGTGTCAAAGAGAAAATAAAAACCTTAATTCACTGTTTTGACTTTAGTTCTCCACCGAAAACTTATTCCAAGAATACAACAATCATAAAAAATAACTGTAAAAGGAATCAATTCTTAACGATCTTCCAAATATGGCACTTCAAGGAATTAAACTGATAGCCAAATAGCATTACTAGCATAAGATAATTATGGAGATTCAGCTTTTCAAGATCAGTAATTTAATAATCCCATCTTCCGGTCTCTCAGAGAGACTGCACAGACAGCAGCCACAAAGAACCTAACACAAGTGTTTCTAAGAAATAAAACACAGGAGTACATAATAATTAGGGGGAAAATCTGCTGAGCAATAAGTATTTTCAGCTACTGCTCAGTTCTTCCAGCCAGCAATAGCACCGGGCATTAGGGAGGTTTATCCCACAGCGTACCTCGGCACTGAAAGCTTCCCAGCTCACCCTCAACGCAAAGCCTCACAGGACTGTTAAACCGGACTGCTCGGTTTCCAGCCCCGCGGCCGCACCGTACCTCAGCACGTCCCATGCTGCAGCTTCCAGGGACAGCTGTCTGAAGCCGCCCGCTCCAACCACGACCACAGGAAGCCCTACGCTACTCTGAGGAGAAATGCGTCAGGCTTCGGTTTGGTTCACGCCGCTCTGCGGATGGCGGGCGGCACGAGAGCCCGCGGCAGGCTCGCACGCAGAGGAGGGCCGCTCGGCCGTCCGTCCGCGGGACTCTCTGCCGGGCGGGGACCCGAGAGCACAGGCAGCCTCAGTCCACGGTGCCGCGGCGGAGGCGTTCGCCCTCCTCTCTCCCGCGGACGGCGAGCAGGGGAGGAGAGAAGAAAGGCGGGCCGCCCGGGAGGCGCGGGAGCCGGCAGCACGCGGGATGGAAGGGTCCGCGCCGGGCCGCGGCCGCCCAACCAACGACCGCGAGGGGAGTCTCTTCCGGCGCCCCGAGTGCGAACGCGGCGGCCCGGCCGGCGGCACTCACCGGGCCCCGCTGGGTGCTGACGGTGGTCGCCATGGCGCCTCCCTCGGGCCGAGCTTCCGCCCCGCCGGGCCGCCCCGCTGCTCCCGTTAACCGCTCCAACGCCCTCCGCCGACCGTCACGCAGCGCCAGGCGCCCGCGTCAACTGACCCCGGCCCCGGCCCCGGCCCCGCCCCCGCCGCCGCGCAGGCCTGCGGCGACGCGCTCCCCGCCCCTTCTGGCGGTTTCCAAAGCCGTGCGCGACCACGCGCGTGCGCCGACGGGCCAGAAGCCCTGTTGCTGCTTGGGGGGCGCGATGCTTCCTGTCTGCGCACGCGCCGGCCGACCAGCGAGGGGAGAGGCGTCAGAGCGGTACTAGTCTCGCGCGTGCGCACTTGCGCTCTGCGGGCTCCGCAGCGCTGCACCGCGCGGGGCGCCGCTAGGGGGCGCTGCGGCGCTGGGAACGAGGCTTCGGGGCCGCCATCTTGCGGGCGGTGACGCCGTGCCCTGGGGCCGCGGTGTGAGCAGCGGGGTGGGCCGTGGGCAAGGCCTGGGATAGGAGCCCTCATTGAGAATGCTGGGAAGAGGGCTGGGCGGGCTGCCCTCGTGCTGGCGGCGAAGCGTCTTGCAGTGTGAGCTCCAAGCAGCGCCTCTGCCAGGTCCTGCCGCGTATGGGAGCGCGGAGCCTGAGCATCGGGTGCGGTGTGTGCAGAATGGCTTTTGTCTCAGCCCCTCCATCGGCTGGACAGCCGGCCATAATGGCCAACACGGCTGAGGAGGTGACCTCCTTATCAAGCCATGTGCAACTGCAGTTCTTTCCAGAAGAACAAAGCGGCTTTAATATTCATCCGAGTGCTGCTTTGGGAGATAAAATCTGATGGTTTCAAAGCCAATTTCAGTAACATAACTGTTTCCTGTTGTTAGGATCTGCTGCAAGATTTTAGCCCTTAATTAAAATTCTAATGTGAATTTCGGCAGCTGGAAATAGAACAGTGCAATTAGGAGCACTCCAAATATAGCACTGACTTTTTTTTTCACGCTACCATCTCATCTACATGGAGTGGGAACGGCCTCATCTTCTTGCTTGTCTTGATAGTCAGAAAAATGAGTACTACAGGATATAATTGATTGGGAGCCATTGAACAAATATAGTTGATGCCAGATGCAAGCTAACCAGCCAGCAGAAGAGAAAGGCTCTCATGTTCCGTTATCACTATCACCACTTCCTCTATTGGAAGCAGAAGTCAGTCCACAGAATTGTTAAAGAAGCAAACAGTCTTTCCCTTGTTTCTGCTGGTAGAAAAGAAACTAAATCTGGAAATAAATGCATCTTACAACGTTGAGTACATGGTCTGCGTGCATGAAGCTTGTGTACTGATGGAGTAGCTGGTAACGAATGTTGTGTAGATACAACCTCTGTCAGGAGATTATCTCCTATGCGTTTCTCTGTACTGCATAATTGTATGTGTGCAACCAAGGTGCAATGAGGGAATGACAGAAGTTTCTTGAAGTAACACTGTTGAAAGAGTATGTAAACCCCACAGAGGAAAAGGAAGAAAATCAGTGCTAGTCTTCATAATTACAATCTCTGTCATAAAGGCATGTTGAAGGGAAAAAGTGGTATCAAACCTCATCACACTTCTTACATCTGCAAGTACACAAGCTAGGAAGTTAGAGCTCACTGTAACTGCCCCTGGTTTGGCTATTCGCCCTGGATTTCATTTAAACTGAGGACTCCTGGGCTAGTTACAAGTAATTCAAGAAGCTTAGGCATGAGGAAATATTATTACCTCCATAAAATTTATTTTCACGGGAAAATTAATAATTCTATCTCAGAGATTACTCCTACAATGATTGGCAGACTAGAGAGAGCACTGTGCTTTCCTGAGAGCATCACCATTTTCTAACAGAATCTTTTCTTTTCCTGTTTTGTTGTTAGTCCTGGGAAATACACGCTTTTCCACGGAGACACTACTCTGTCTTTTAATGGCCATTTTTAACCTATGCACTTACCCTGGGGTTAGTTATTAGCTGTAGGTGGACTGTGAACTCAACAGAAATACCGGCTTTGCCATCTAGTGGACATGCACGAGAACAGCAAATACACAACTGCGAGGCAGGCGGTTTTGCTTCCCCAAGAGCATTATCACCACAAATAGGGAGCACTAGTGCAAGAGCGTTAAGTGAAACATCTGATATCAGTGTAGTAATTAAAATGGAATGTAAGCTATGGGAAAGGTGAGAGAACAAAAGTCATAAAACCCTCTTATTTGCAACATATGGACATTGTGTATATTAAAAAAAAGGTTGAAAGGTAATTAGAGAAGCTATAATGACAATAACTTGCACTTATCTTGTAATAAAAAAAAGTTGATGTCAGTTTCTCCTGTGTCATTCTTTTATTTTCATTCCTAGTCCCTTCTCTGTCCTCTTCTGTTCTTCTCGTGTCTCTCCCACAATCTCTCCTCTCCAAATCTGTCTTTTTTTCTATCACTGTGTTTGTTTGCTTTTTTCCTACGTAGCCCTACATCTTTTACTTTGATATTGTTTTGTATTTACTTTCTTTGTATTTAACTTTGCTTTCAACAGACTTGTTGTAACACCCTCACTGGAGAACACTCACAGCAGAGCTACTGCCAAATGTGGTTTGTGATTGTTCACAAAATCAGAGGGGATACTTGAAAGATTGAGAAGAATAATGCTACAGGGGTGTGGGTGTGCAGGAAGCTCATTGGGACAGCATCTAACTTTTGGCAAGTGTTTAGCACTCAGCATTGGAGTCTCACCTGTAAGACTGTTAATATAAACAATAATAATTTGTGTGGTGAGAACTTTCTATTTGTATCTCTTTAACGGCGCTTGTTTTGGAAATCCAAGCATTTGCACCTATTTGTGTGAGAAACAAAAGAGAATCCTTCTGCTATGAAGCTAATTTCAAACTGTTTGATGGCTGATCTTTTCCAGGGAACCCTCACAAGCAAACTGGGTGATTAGATTTTATTTGTTTCCTCTGTCAGTGATGAGTGTCTGTCATAATACCACGGGAGTTCCCACACTCATTTATAACTAGTTTGTTTGTATGGGTTTGCAAGGACTGATGTCAAAGGAGTGTTTTAAAATGTGCTGTAAGCTAAACTAAAGCTGATGAATAAAAGCAGAGTAATAAATTCATTTGGCCCTGCAAACTAGCGAAGTAAGTTTTAGGTTCTGCTTTGTAGGTGTTGCAGGCATACAAGAATATTGTGGAATGGCCATGCACTGTGTGTCTCTGGCTTGAGTTTCAGGCATGATCAGTTCATTTTACTCAGTCTCTGAAAGATCTAGAGGTGGCACAAAGGTACAAATCTACTACATGGGGAAAAGCATCTGTTGCAAAACGCAGAGCCAGATTCTACCTTTACTTCTTGAACAGTCTCTCCCAAAGCTGACTTGAAGGCAATAATCATAGAATCATAGAATCACATAGAATCACAAGGTTGGAAATGACCTACAAGATCATCTAGTCCAACCGTCTCCTCATCACCATTGCCACCACTAGCACTAAACCATATCATGCAAAAATAAGCAAACATGGCTGAGAAGTTCCAAGGGATCCACTACTCTGTGGATTCAACCTATTCCAGAGTGTAAGTGCAGCAGATGGAAAGGGACATTGCAAGGTTTGAGCTACAGAAAAGACCATGGAGTTCAATTGTGCAGAGCTCTGCTTCTTGGGAAATGTTTGTCCTTAGGTAGACACAGCACCAAATACACAACAGTGGAGTGTAATGCTAATCTTTTTTCATGATACCAGTTCAAGCTTGTTGATGCACAACAAAGCTGAAACCCTAACGTGGAAATCCCATATGGCATTCAGACTGGCTGTAACAAATAATAATTTCCACTTCAATAGCATGCAAGGAACTCATAGCGCATTGTGAACATTAATTAATCCTCGCAGTCCAGTTGGGATGCAGATGGATTACATCCCTCGTCACCAAAGCAGGGATAGCTCCAGCATGAACCACAGCAACTCCAAAACATCATTCAGGAATTTCTGCCAGGATGCATACTGTACAGAAACTACAAGGGAATTCAAGTGGATGGAGTAAGGAGAGAAAGATTTGAATACAAACTGAAGCTCAGAGTTGGCATTGCATCCCTCCCAGCACCATGCCATGAAACAAAGATGTTAAACAGCAGGTGACTTACCACCACTGCAACCACCACATAATTTCATACCGCAGCCTTATAGATACCGATTGAGCTAGATGAGTATTGGCAAATGTGTTGTTCAAGCAATTGCGGGGGATTCTAGCAGAAAAGCCGAAAGCACAGCCGAGCAGCTAATAAGTGGCTGTTCTTCAGTCACACTGCACTCAAAATAGCTTTCCAGCAGGGGAAAAAGCAAATTCTATTGGCTTCAACACCTGGTTGAGCAACTTAATAAGGACAAAATTGAAAGTTAGAGCTGAAAGAGCTGAATCATTATTTATTTTATAACTACATCTTCATCACGCAGTTCACTCTAAAATGGGAGTTATTTCATTTCAAATCAAGCTCGTGCCAGCTTCTTCTGTAGGCTCATTCAGCACAGAGGTGAGGCGAAGGTTCTTTGAAAACAATTTCTGATGGCAGCTGCTTCAGAGCAGGAGAGCAATCTGCAATCATAGGGAAGAATTTTTTCCCATTTTCTCCTGTTCCCCCCTGCCTTTCCCAGGGTGCATTTATAATTCACCAGGAAAATGGTAGCAGTGTAAATGAAGCTGAAACTAAATGCAAGACGATTACTTCAACCTTTCCTTATGATTAGATGAAGCCTGGTAATTACTGTTGTCTTCCTCTGATTTTTTTCAATAGATCATACCTTTCTTGAAGTACCTAAAACTGGACGCAGCATCCAATAGCTTGGGAATAAGCAATTCAAAGAATAGCTGAGGAGTTACTAATTGTTTTGTAGGTGATAACACTGGCTATAAATTGCAGCATTTGCCTTGGGTATGGTTGTTGTTATTTTGTTGTTGTTGTTGTTTTACAGCTGCTTAACATTGTTTACTCTCATTCAGCCTATTATTTATGTTAACATGCAAATTATTTTCTGCCATGCAGTTACTTAGCTTGTCCTTCCTCACCTTTTATTTTTGCAGTTCATTATTCTAGCCTAAATGTGATGACCTGCTTGTTTTTATTCGGTTGCATCCTCTGAATTCATCGTGGAATTGTTCTGCAATGTATACCTGTTATGTTTGATTGGCAAAAATATCTACCCAGAGTAATTATGAATAAACCAACATGTTTGTTTATGTAAAGAGAAGCTGCTCTCTTCTCAAGGGAGAAGTCTTGCAAATGAAATCTTCACATCTTCTTATTGAATTAGATTATCCTTTTTCTTTTCTTTTTTTTTTATTTAATCTAGATTATCTCTTAAATAGGAGAATTCCCTGCAGCCTCATTTCTTAAAAAAGACAAGAAGAGTTCAGAAGTCTTTATTTGAAAGTAGAGACTAGAGCACATGGATTTTGGCATTCTAGTCTTACAGAAGCACAGATAGCCTTCTAGGCTGTGATATCCAAATTTGTAACTGCTATCATGCCAGTGTGTAGGTAAATAATATTGTAGGAATCCTCTCTGTGACCATTTTCCTTTTTTTTTTCTTGCCTTGCCTCATCAATATATAAACTAAGATGAAGGAGAACAATGAAAAACAAGAGTGAAATGCTGCAGGAAGAAGCAATAACTTCCTCAAAAAAAAAAAAAAAAATGGTTTGACCGGATGTCTTCAAAACCCTTCACACTTGATTTGTTGTCACATTTCCCAGCTTCTTTCTGATAGTTTGTATGAGCTCAAACAGTGCGAATGGAATCTCTGCTCAACATACTAAAACTCTGCAGCTGATTCAGATGAAAGGTACAGTTGTCCATGCTGTTTGCAGTGGACAGAAATCCACATGCAAGCTAACACCGCTCTCCTGCTTATTCAAGATCATTATAGAAATCCTTGCTTATGTGCAGCAAAATATAGTTTTCCACCTTCGTAATTTAGCTAATGTCTGGTTCCTCCTCAGTAAGATGATACACATGCAAATCAATATGCTATCTTTCTTATCTTCCCAACTCCTGCTCTTTATATAAAAAAAAGCACCAGTTTTGTATGTGAAAGGAATTCTGCAAGTTAAACATCATACTTTCTCCCACTGGGTACTTTCATTTCATAGATATTAGTTCTTAAAACCAACAGTGAATGCTAAGGCTCATAGATAGCTGTGGCTTTCAATGGTGTTATTTAGAAGGCACTTTCTACGGTTAGCTCTCCCTCTGTGTCTTTATATTTGGTGCCTAAGTGCCTGCAAGGAAACCATTATCTTCTGTTAGATGTTTAATTGCAAATCTTGTGAGAAAATTTACTGTTTTCCAAACAATGCAAAACTAACTTCATTAGCACATTGACACACTAGTTATGTTTGTCAGCTCTAAAGTCCCATCTACTCAAAAAAGGCCCTAGCCAATATTCTCTTAGGGAAAGACTGTTTTCAGATGATACAATGGCCTGTTGTGCTATTTCCATGTTTCCTCAAGAGTCTTTCTTATTGAATGTGACAGGTTTGGGGACACAAATACACTTTGTGCCTGAAGTTGAATTCTTGTACATACTGGTTCTGGTTTCTCTGGGATCACATCTCAGCCTTCTTTGAAGTTTAGCACCAACACACACAGATGGTCTTCCAACAGCCTCAAATCAGTTTAGGTACCAGAGGCTGTCTTGAAGAAGAGCAGATTCTGGGTTGGCTGCAGCTTCCGTGTTCTCAAACACCTGGACTATATGAGCCTGTGTCTGTAGCTGAATATTTCAAATAGCTAAATAGCTTTGGACGCCTTCTTGTGTTCACTGATCATTTGGTGTCACCCTACAAGGTGCCATCTCAGTGTTCAGTCACTTGAGTATCTGGGTGAAGAAGCAGCTTATTTTCTCTGTACAAACGAGACTTCTAATAAAGTACTGGTTTTGTGATTAGAGCTAATTGCTGGAAGAGGAAGAGCAGTACTCATCTTGGACTTGCTGAAGATCCAAGCTCACTTTCTTTAGGCTGTGTGATTTTGCTAAGTAAGCTGATCCCACTGTGCATCCTCTTCACTTCTGGACACGGTGATACGAACATACCTGTGGCATGTTACAAATCTGCACCTCTAAGGGCAAGGTCTCTGTGACAATAAGCATGCATGGAGCGTTCAGCACAAATGGTCAGAGCATGGTCAAAACCTTCAGTGCTTTCTGCAGGATGTAAAATACATTCTGCAGTTTAAGGAAGAAACTACGAACCAGATATTGAGGGAGTGTACCTCACTGCTTTCTGTCATTTAGCAGATGGGAGAAAGAGCAATGAAAGCATTTTCTTAAGTAAGAATGTCATTCAGGACTCTGTCGTGTTATTAACTTGAATTCCTTTTTATTGGAGTTGATACTGTAGGAAAAGAAGATATTGTAAATAAACTTGTATCCCTTCAAAGGCTGAGTGTCATAGAATCACAGAATGGCTTAGGTTGAAAAGGACCTTCAACCCACTGTTGTGGGCAGCATCACCACCCACCAGATGAGAATGCCCAGGGCCCCATCCTGCCTGGCCTTGCACACCTCCAGGAACAGGGTGTCCACAGCTTCTCTGGGCAGCCTATGCCAGTGCTTCATCAGTCTCCAAGTAAAGAATTTCTTCCTAACATCCAATCTAAATATCCACTTTCAGTTTAAATCTGCTCCCCTTTGTCCCATTGCTATCATACTCACGAGTCATTCAGCATTGTATCTGCAGTGAGGACATTATATATGTTATTGACCCTACTCAAAGGGAAGTTTGATGGCAATTTGGTACAATTTTCTCAATATTTTCCAGGACTACTGTAGAAGAAAACAATTACATTCATATTTTTTACTGTGAAATAAAGGAGATTCACATATGAACACGGTGCTTCATTATAAGGTAAATGTGTGATGTGCAGGTGGCCTAATCACTGATATCAAGTGGGAGCTGCCAACAGGCACCTTCATTACAATTGGCAGAGTAAGTTTTCCCTGCTGCCAAAGTACAAGCACAACACTACACAGGTCTAAATACCAAGCTGTATGTACAGGATAGGACAGCACAGCACAGGCCGGCACTTTCTCAGGTTAACAGTCACATCGATCACTAACTCATTAAAGCATTGGCCTTCTGGTTAGGATCAGAGCAGAAGTAGGTGTGCACATGAATCCTCATGAGACCTCATATATACCTCAAGTTGTCTGCAAGAACGTACCTGGAAAGAATGAATAAGAACAAGAAGTAACAAACAGAATCAGGGTACAAAAGAAACAAGGAGGATTTAAAAAGCCAGTCTTCATCATTACATGTAAAATTTTCAGATGATTAAAATTAATGTTCAAAAGTAGCTGTTTTAAATGTGGTTTTAGTTGAAGTGATATTGAATTGCAAATAAAGGAAAGGATTACATAATGTACAGGTAGAACATGTCCGTGTAACACACACACACACACCTGTCTCAAGTCACCTCCTGCTCAGCTTCTTTGCTGCTTATGGTATTGTGTAGCAGGTTCTGGTGCACATGGTATCTTCAATGGAAAGGTGTTATCACTTGACTGTAATTGCAGAGGCTTTCCAGGCAGGAATTCAGTCTTGTAGCTACATTCAGAGCATGAAAAAATGTGTGAATTAAAAATACAACGTTGCTTTTTTGTGTGTGAAAATTAAGCATATAATTTTCTTTTATTTTCCTAAAACAAAGATAGGAAAAACGGAAACATAGGTTTATCTGAGCCTTGTGTATATCATTTGTAATGGCAGCAAAGTATAAAAAGGGCAGTTCTGCGTATGTTATTTTTTGGCTCATTCTGATTCTTTAACCGGAGTCTAACAGACAAACCTTGTATCTGTATCACTGGTAAATACTATTATTGAAACAATTTATCAAAAACAGTGAAACGTTTCCATTCTGTGAAGAGTTTACCACATTTTTAGGTGTTGTATGAAGTCAAAATTTTTATTAAAAATGGATTTGCAAGCTGCTATGCTGCCACTGGCTCCTACAGAAGCCTATAAAGTTTTACATATGCCACCCTCAGACTTGGAGTGTGCTACGTAGGACAGCAGCTGAAGCTGATGGAAAAGATCCGACGAAAAATAAGAGCAACAGAGCTATCTACCCCACTGAAAATCTACCCCAACTGACCCTTCCCCATGGATTTTTGTGGTCATGTTTCATTTTCACCTTTGTCCGCAGTGAACAGTTGCTTCTCTCCTGACTTTCCCTGTGGCACTGGGCAAGAAAAATGAAAGACTATCAGTCTGGCATGGCACAGCCTCAGTACTCAAGGAAGCGCAAGGTAACACGGTTCAAATCACTTTGACACAAGTGCCCCCATACAGGCAGTTCACCTCTCAGTGTTATCTAATTACAATATTACCTAAGGGTCTCTATTTAGATTAGCTCTTAATTGCACAAATCATTTTCTCTGACTAAGCCCTTTTTATGTGTGCGTTAAGTGTTCTGATGGATGGTGTTGATCCTGGATAAGAAATCTCTACTCTTAGCCTTTTGTCACCAATTCTTTTTTGCAAGGGTATATTCCCCACCTCCACCCTACTCTTATAGCTATACACAGTATCATTTCCTCCCTCTGTTCTGAAAAAGGATTCAAGGGAAAAAACAACAACTACAACAACAAACCACCACCAAAACCAAATAAATGCTCTCCAGTATCAAAAGAAATGCTTTTTTAGTATTACTGCTTTGTTATTCAGTTGGGGAACTGACATACAAAGATTAAGTGAGTTGCCAGAGGAAAAGGAGGAAGGATGCAGGAAGAAAATTCAGTTCCTCTGAGTCGCAGTTCAGCATCTTAAACAGAAACCTTCTTTGTTCCGACTTCACCTTACCTCTGAGTGTTGCCCAATCTCTTTATGCTCAAACTTTCCTCTTCTAGGCTGTATCTCTTCTCATTTCAAAGGGAGACTTTCTTGTCACACAGGGCAGGTATGAAGGAGATTAAGGGGTTGTTCTAGCCTTTTCATCTCTGGAATTTTTCTTCACTGCCACTACTGCAAGCTGCTGCATACATCACTGCTGAAAATGATGTCCTGGAATTACAGCTTTCCCTTTGCTGCTGTAGATTTTTTTTTTCTCCCTGTATCGTATTTGCTCAGAGTACTGCTTGTTTGCTAGCTCCTGCCTGGCAAGCATCATCTGCTTGCTTTGTGCATAAATGCCAGGGATAATTCTGAAGGCTCAGCATGATTACCAGTTGGCCAGCTGCCACATTGGTCTTTAGGATTTAATTTTCCATCCACAAACTGGCATTTATTTATTTATTTGTATTTTTTAAAAGTTCCTGTGGCTGTTGTCTCTCAATATACGAACAGAAGATTTCAGCCAAGTGTAAATATGCACTGTCTGAATTAATGTCCAGTAATGAAAGCCCTCCATAACCAACCTAAGAAAAGGTACTAAACTCTCCTACTTATTTAAATTCCTCCAATCTCTTCCTCAAAGTCTGGAGAAAAGATGGATGCAGTGAGATTCACAGGTGGAAAAAGAAGCTGGCAGACTAGCAGGGATGGACATTCCAGGATCAAGTACTGCACACATTACCACTTTCACTCAGTTTAGCACAAACCACAATTTTTTTTGTCTCATTTGTCTGAATCAGAGAATTCTCTGTTGAGCTTTTGCTACACATGGTGATCTATGAGGGCTGCTCCAAAAACAGTGCCTCCCTTTTTGTTATGTTGGCCCATGACATCAGAGGTGCGTGTTGGTGGCATGGCAGTAGATGTTGAACCTTCTCACCAGTTTGTGACAATTTTAGAGAATCCATGTGTTAGAATAACTGATGAGGTTTCCCAATCCAGCTCAAAGCTTTCCTTGTTTTCTTTTGCTATTGCTACCAAATGTCATTTCCAGGGCAGAGCTTCCATTAACTCAACACACTTACACATAAATCCAGTGTGTTGTACCTCCACAAATGTACTGTCCCTGTGTGAAAAGACTTGTAACAAGGTGTGTGCACACCCATGCCAAGCATCTCACTCTTCATTCTCAGTTGCTGAGGTACTCCAGTGATATCAAAGATCCTGATTTTGTTGCTGTTTGGTTACAACACTACGGAAAAGAAAAGGAGAAGAAAAAGCAGGCATTAATGAGCCTGAGTAAAACAGGAGAATTTTATTCAGCTGTAATATATGTTTTTGTCTGATTGAGTTTAGAAGATGAACAGTATTGATGCTGTGCTACTTTCCTTCCTCTCTTTCTTTCTGCTTGCTGGTAACCTGTCTCCATGTTGTTTGAAACCAATTAGCGGCTGTACAGCATTACAGAACCAGTAACATGACTGCCCAAAGATCTTCACTGTCTCTGCAGATTCTCCTTCACTACTGTTACATAATCCCTTCCTTTTGGATGAGTTATTCTTCCATTTTATGCTGTTCTAGCATGAAATTACAAAGCCCCATGCTGCAAATTAGATCCCTGTAGGGATATCAGATGTATCGGTAAAGGCAACTTCAACTGCCCACAAAAAAACTGCCTTCCTAAATGCTACAGAAAACTGCCTCCTGAAAGAGACTGTCCATTCATCCTGCAGGGGAAATGAGGCAATAGGGACATACAAGATTGTGGCATGTTTTGCACTGTAAAGACTGAACTTGTCAGCCTTGTTTTCAGTGTGCAAAATCCTTATTGTTTTCAATAAGTTTGGGATATGCAGCAACTCTGCATGTAAAGTGACTCACTTCTATTAAAATATCTTTGAACAATGGTCCTTTAAAGCATCTCACTAAGACGGCTGCAGGGAGAGAGGAGTTCCAGAAACGTGCAGTGAATATCTATGGAAAGAAAACATAGTTAGGAGGACATGAGGTCATGTCCCAGCTCATTTTAACTCGTACAGGATTTGCTCATCACAGCTAAGGTTCGCTAAAGTGGCACTCCACCAGCTACATAAAACCCAAGGGAGACTAAGGAGAGTGATAATCACTGAAAAACCCTGCTAATGACTCCTCACATGGCTTTAGGATTGATGCCTCTTGAAAACTCCGTGTGGCTGTTTCAGAAGTGCAGCCTCCTCCCTGCCTGCGTTGTATACTGATGCAGGAGAGTAAGACAAACTCCTATAAGACAGCAATGGGTGAATTTTACAGCGGATGAAAAGGTTCAGCTTTCAAAACAGAAAGGAGGTGCTCCTTGGACCACAGCGACTTGTCATAATATTGGAAAAGAAATATTTAAACTCAATATCAGTTCATCTATTGGAATTGCTAGAACAGAAAGCTAAAATTCTAATCTGCTATTTGAAAAAAAAAAAAAAAAACTGTAAAGCCAAAGAGTACCACCAGAGCCAAACTGGGCCTGGTACATTTACAGGAGTATTCAGAAATAAAATTCTGAAATAAAATGCATGGAAGAATACTAAGGAAACACATATTTTAAACTCATTTCTTATTCAACAAAATGACTGCTTATGTCAAAAGGAAGAAGTTAAGGGAGGGAAACCAAAATTTGTCCCTGCATTCATTTCTTGCTCCACTTTCTTCAGATAAGCACCAAATCAACTTTGTGCTCATCAAGAGCTAACAACAATATAGAGATGGATAATTTCTGCTGATTATAGTAAAAAAAAATAATTATACATAAACAGTATAGAATTTTTTTTCCCCAAAATATTTAGTTTTAAAACATTTCAAACTTCTTAACCACAAAAGTAGAAAGCCTTGAGGAGGCATTTCTTTTTCCTCTGTCTCCAGACCCATTTCTCCTCTGCCCACCTCCTCAGTGCTTCACCATATTCATTCAGAGAACAGCAGGAGGGAGAATCAAACAGAAAAATCACATTGTTCTGCTTTCCCTTTTATCACATTCAACACTTGACCCAAGCAATCAGGAAGCAATTAAAAGCTTCTGTTTCAACTCCCCATCCTGCTCAAATTCTTGTTCTCATTTTGTTTGTCTGAAACTTTGCTCTTTAAAGAGCTCGTCAGTGCATGCGAGTGTGTGTGCACTTACAGATATACGTATGACCTTGTTCTTTCTATCGAGTGATATTATAAAATGTCTTTCAATTTCTAACAGGGTTCAGTCATCTTTGTAACAACACGTCCTTTAACAAAATTCTCAACCTTAATGCTCTTCAAAACGCCTCTAATGCTTTCTAATTTACTGACATTTTCCCTGAGCCCCTCATCAATTTGACTATTCAAATTGCTAACACTGCTAATAGTTCCTCTGTCTCCAGCAGACCCACTGTAGACCTTGAAATCCCTCTGCTGTCTCTGCAGACAAGAACACATCTGGTTTTGCATCCACACCGTGCTGGATCAGAGTATTTAATAGCCTGGCAGCAGTGTCTCATCACCATGCAGTATGATGATTAACGGCTTCATTTTCACCATTGCTATCCAGAAGAGCCTCTCACAGGGCCATTTCCTCCCCTCGCTTCTATCTTACAGTGGTGTAATTCCACTGATTTCAGTATACAGAGAACAGCATGAGCACAAGAGTCTGTATTTCTAAGGGGTTTGTGGAGAAGATTTTGAGAAATGTTTGGAGCTGGATGCCAAATTGCCTTTGAAAAAGTCCAGATGTCTGTACTTTGGGGGAGATTTGAAGGGGAAGCAGATGCAAGCTGACCTGTCTTCAGAAAAAAGACCAAATTTTCAAAATGACCCAGTGTGTGTTCTGCTGGGACTTCAGAGCTGAATGCACTGAACCAAGCTAGGCAGGACCTTGCGGCACATCAGCTGAATTGTGCTAATTGCTCTTACCCAGTGGTATATCACAGACATTTGAAAATGCCCAATCTATCAGGGCAGTTCAGGCCTTGGAATGCTTTGCACTCCAAATTTCTAGACAGAGCTCCCACACAGGGGCTGATTTTTAGTGGCTCACCTGGAAATTTCTCAGCTGACATCTGTGATAGTACACACACAACTAGCAAATGACAGGTGAGTTTCCTAAAAGAGACCTTTCTGCTTGTACATGAACAACAAAGGTATGGACTAGATCTGATGACATTGCCACAGATAGTGAAAATAACCACACAAACTCAAGAGACCCGAAGGTCTGCAGCAGATAGCTAGGACAGCTGTTGTGAAACAGCAATGCTTCAGGGAAGATTTCCTTCAGAGGAGCAGCCCAGCAATTAGAGTATGAGAAACTTGTTAAAGATTCCTAAAGTCTATATCTTAACCACAAACCTCTCATTAACAGATTTATTTAAACTTTTCCAGACCTTGTTTTCCTTGTTGGTGAATCTGCAGCTGTGTTACCCATCTTCCTAGGGTGATGTAATTAGCTTACCTTTACAAAACGATTTTTGGTGCTGTAAGGGAAATTAATAATGACCAGGAGCATTTTCTGCATATCTGAGAATGTGGGATACTTCATTCTAGTTTTCATGGAACACTAGAGGTGAACCAGATCCAGATGACAGCATAAGTGAGTTTTTCAGGCTGTTTTGTTATCTGCACGTTCTGCAAAATTGGGATAATAATAATTACTGAGCAGCTCAAATGAGGGGTCTCACTGCCTCTGGAGCTATGAATACTCAGTAAAAGTTAAACTGAGATCTGAGATGGTCCAAGGCAAACAGAAGTCCACCCTTCTGAACAGAGTCTGCTCCTTGAAAAGTACTTCTGCTTCTGTGAAAAAAAAACAAGTTCAGAGGCAGATCCACAAATAAAATGCCAGTATTGAGTTCCATGTTTCCACCCAGGTAGCTTTCTGAGAAAGACAAAACATTATTTCCAAGTTCTGATGACTTCTAAAGTGAACTCTGTTTCTCCATTTGCATTAATTTGATATTAAAAGTAGCTCCTGCATGCATAAGGGCCGAGTGAAGAGGGAGGCATTTTTCTTTTCTGTTCTATCATCTCTGGAGACCTCCTACAACCACAGTGCCTTTTCAAACAAACTCCGAGCAACATTTTAAAAGCTTATTCTCACACTAGAAGTACTCAACATAAAATACGAACTTTTGTTAAAATAAAAAAAAAAGAAATGAATCAATATTTAAAGCTTTTGATATTGCAATAGTATTACTGTAAAGTCCTGATTCATGCCCCTTATTCTGAAAGGAGAAAAGACATGTTTCCCTACAGCTTTGCATTGGCCACGCTCAGATTGTTTCTCTACAGATGTGAGGAGATTGTCTGGTGTTTGGAAATCGGACCATAATCCTCAAAGGCTTTTAGCTGATGTAGTGGAGCAGGCTGGCTGAACGCTGTTGTGGATCTTGGCAGATAAATAAATGTGAATATCATAAATGAGTTTGTCAGTCAGAGGAAGTGAAAGCAAAGAGGAAATCTTACTATCTGCAAAAACCTAATGGGAAGGATTAAAGAAAGTATGCCCTCCATTCTCAAACTGGGGGACAGCAACCCTGTTATGAGATAAAAGATGTTGAGGACATCAGCTTACCAGCTTCCAGCACTTTCTGCTGCAGTTGCCTCCCATGCTGGCATTTGCCAATATGGGTCCCTGCAACCATGGTTTTACTGTGCTCCTCCACCTGCATAGCCCAGTTCTCTCTCATCATCCAACACAGATGAAGATCCAGTTCCTCCATTGCCCTGGCCACCTTCTCCAAAGCACACCCCAAGATCTCTATCCAGCCTCTGTCTAGAGGCATCCCAAAGGGACTGCGATCCTGTGTCTCCTCTACGTGAGAAGCGTCCAGCAAAATTTAAGTTCCCCACTATAACCTGATTCCTTTCCAGGGAGCTTTCAAAGTTAAAAGTTGACTTGTCTGCCAGAGCCCAATCAAAAAACAATTTACTGTTCTTCCTTTACATACCTTTTTTTTTTTTTTTTTTAAACTCCCTGATTAGAACATCTCCCTGGTACACCTTGTCTTCATAAACAGTGCCATTTCACAGTTAAAATCTTCTGTCTGATTTTAGTGAAGACAGTTAAACCATGATATGAATCATCTGAAAGAAGGCTGCACCTCTGTTTTGTTCTATCTCATGCCCATTTTATTCCTGGCAGTCTTTGCTTACATAAACAGGAAAAAAACTTGTTGATCTTCCTCAACTGTATTTCCACATTTCTAGAGAATTATAAATTGACAAGTGTGGCCTTTTGACCAGCTCACTTTCCCTTGCAGACATTTTCTCAGTTCCTTTTTGCCTTTGAGACCTTGTGCACTCAAGCTATTTTCAATGTCTGCTTCACAGTCAGCTCAACTGATTCGGCATTTCAGGCTTCACAGCTCCTTGCCCATATCCTGACTCAGGAGTCCAGACCTTAGAACACTGGCCTAAAAATTATGAGTTCACACAGGAATTACCTGTTTCATATTCTGTCTCTGGTCTATCCCTAGCTCAGCATAGTTTCACGTCATCATTCTTGCTATGCTCCTTAAAATAACCTTATTTCTTCCATCTGTGAAATAGGACTAACAGGAATAACTTAGAAAAAGTGGACTCTGCCTTGACATTAACAAGCAGAAGGATTCTTGTACCGATTACACATCCTGAGCTATGAACACACTGGCAAGTGTGCATCCCAGACAAATAACAGTCTCAGAAAAAGATGCTGTCAGATCTGTCTCGTGTACAGACCGCTTTGATGAGAAACATCTCTGCATAAATTTCAACAGAAAGACGAAGAGAGGACCAGTTCTGTTATATCAGACAAGAGCGACAATGGGCACTTGCAGTTTAGCAAGCCTAGTCTACACAGGAAACTAAAGTAATTCTAAATTAATGTGACTAATTAGCAGCCTTAGATAACATAATTGCTATGCAGAAGTTCCCAGTTTTAGTTAGCATTCTATATTAACTACTATGTAATTATTAAGGCACCAACCTCAGCACCAGCAACTTAATTATCTTTATATCACTGCAGTCTCAAGCATGAATGCTGATGATTAATAAAACATAATTATTTACATTGTAATTGTGGCATTTTAATTAAACTGAAAATGCACTTCGTTTGCTTTTTGCCACAGTGCTAATTTTTTAAATTAAGGTCAAATACTTTCATCAAGCTTCTTTTTTTTTTATCCTTAATTGCAAGTTAGATAGACTGATCTCTTGTCATCTTAAGAAACCATTGTGACTGTTGGTGACAAATGAGTCCTGGGGTAACAAAACAGCCTCATTGCTCTGGAGTCGTGTAGCCCCAGTGCTAATAAACCATGCCTTGATAATTTGTATTTCTCTGATGTAATTCCTGTGTGTGTAAACCCCACTTAATTTTTTTTGGAGTTAGACTTTCCTAGGATTTAGTTTGCTATAACTTACATTATGACACTCCTTAGAAGGCTCCATTGAGACCAAAGATTATAAAGACCAACCAGACCAAAGGTAAAAAGGGAAATGTTGGCTCATGGAAGTAGAAGTCTCCTCATTGTCACATACTGTGTCACTGCCAGAGCCAGGAATACAGCAGAGTCCACGCAGCTCCTCTGCTTCTTAGTTCTCATTGCTCCTCAAGTTAACAAGTTTAGAAATGCCAACTGTGTGATGCGTGGAGGCAGACTCCTAGCCCCTATTTTCAAATTATTACTGGGGATCCCTGCCTTAGTGATAAGAAAAGGTTGGGGTTTTTAATGTGTTTTTGTAACTCCTCTGACCTGAGAAGGCATCTTTATGCTAGTTACTTACACCAGCATAAGACTAGTTTGTTCCAGGATTAATAGCTTTCCTTTGAGTGCAGTTAAGTATTGTTATGTAGTTGAAGAATGATTTTCCCTGCCATTGCTCAGAAAAAAAATCATTGTAAATTTTCAGCAACAGGAGCAAATTCTGCCCCAGTTTTTGCTCTCTGAGGGACTTATAATACTAGCCATCCGAAACTTTATAGGTGAGCTTCAGTGTATTTTTAAAATAATATATATATATATATATATATATATATATATATATATATATATATATATATATTTTCCAGAATATGACTTAAGATACCAATGTGTTTGCCTTGGGAGGAAATAGTGAGAAGTATTATCTAGTCCATTTTAGGGATTATTCTCAGTTGTGCTTGCTGCATGCTATATCTTCTAAGTTACAGGACTGGAAGCCCAGAGGTGACATGGCTGAGCATTGCATCAAAAGCCAGATTTTAGGGGAGCAAAGTGAGACAGGATTTGTCACGTAGACTGTCTGAAAGCCATGACAGACCCAAAATGAAGACTGGAAAAGATCCAGGGGGAAAGAAATCTGACTGCTTAAGAAATAAATGAGTTATGGAAAGAAAGATGCTTAGGGCTGCTCTACTTAAAACAGAAGCAAGAAATCAGCAGACTTTGAAAGCTAAAGGAGGTTGTGTAGAAAGCACACATGAAAGCTGAGAAGGGAAGAGAAGAAAATGTTGTAACTGTAGTACCACTTAAGTGTGATGTAATCTTTAGCCTGGGCAAATCCAGGGTTTATGGATCTGTTCAGCTCAGTAGAGAAATAGTGAAGCAACTAACAGCCAAGAAAGGGGCAACCAGTTGCTTGTCTGTAGAAATAGTGCTGGTAGCTCTGAAGCTGTCTGTTTAACACTTGATGAAATTGAAAAAGCTCTCATTTTAAAGGGAAAAAAAAGTCTGTACCTACCATTTCTAGATTTTACAGTGCCCTCGTTGAAAGACTAACACCCAAATCTTTTCCTTATGTAGGAAGAGAGCAGAGGAAAAGAAAGCAACACGATACAAGGGCAGATCAACAGGTAACAGGAAGGATAAGCCAGCCTTATGTGAGAAAACTCAGTTCTTTCCATCCACATTCAAATTCTCTACATTTAAAAATCCTCATTTTATAAGATGCAATTAGCAGTAATTTCTCCGTTGATTCTTCAGCTGTTGTAACTTCTATGAAGCTGCTGTGGACTTACATAAGCAAAAGAAGAATCACAAAGCCTCTTACTCTAGGGATCACTTGCCTATTGTTTTTGCTGCAGATCTCTTAAACTCTGGAGATTATTCTTCAGTTACTTAAGCATTCTGGCTGAATTTCAAGACATTGTAATAATGAGCAGGGTAAGGACAGGGGATTTATAGGCATTAAGAGAAGCACTTTCATTTTGTCCCGAAACATACATATAAATTTGAGGATGGTAGTTTGATTCCTGAAGCTATGGGAGGCTTTGAGAACGACAGTACTTGCCAAGACAACAGAGCTGATTTATGCCAGTTAAGGGCTGGGCCACATTCCTAGCACAGCATAGCCACCGTGAAAGTGTCCCACATGATGGCCTCATTAGCTTGGAAAGATGCCAGCTGAAATCTACTGCATAGGTAAAATAGAAAGATGCTAAAGTTTTCCTCAATCAGATTTATTATCCATATTTTCCTCTATATCACATGATGAAGAGTGTGACTCTTTCAGAGGTAACCCCTGTCATAGTAATCCCTGCTTCCATCACTTGCAGATTACTTAGCTGTGTTACCCTTTGCATGGGGCTTTACCTTAATGCCCCTGGGAAACTGAAGCAGAGAAAGAAGTCTACAAGCAATTTTTAAAGTAGCATCATGATAAAAATATTATACCAATAATTCTGGATCTGTAGCAGCTGCTACTAGGTTTTTAGATGGAATTTAAAATGCTAGAATCAATCTAAAAATCTCTAAATTTATGAGATATGGTTACCAGAGGGACTGCCCCTTGATTCCTTCGCAGCTTTCCTGATGGAGATTTCTAGGGGTGCTTCAGAGGGAATTGTCAGAGTATAAATAAAAGAGGTCATGGATTGAATGTCTTTCACAGAAATAGGGTGAGGGCTGCGGATACCTGGACAGTGTCTGCATTTTGTAGAAGAAAAAGGAATTGGTTAGAGCAGTTTTAGTACAACTTATAAATACCTATAGTGCATAGGGTAGAAATGAACAGCAAAGCATAAGCCTCTCTGTGCAGCAACTTTTATGAACTTATATCCATGTCATTTCTGCTGTGTTTAATGCATTAGGGCAAGAGTAATGTTTCTCTGGCACAAAGCAGTTGCAGTGGTTTTCATACAGCATTATGGGATCTCATTCCATACACACAAACACCTGGGTGCCACAACTGCCTCAGCTCCATCCTGAGTCCCTCTCCTCATGGAAAACAGGTATGGCTTGCCCCACTACAATTTCTAGCCATCAGCTACAACACTGGGGGCATTCTGCAATTGCTGCAAATGAAGGGTGGCCAAACTTGTTTCTTACAGTGGCATGCTGTAACCTTGGTATATTCTTTAGACCTACTCTAGGGAGTTATGAATCATGCCATGATGAAAGCACCATGCTTATAGATGATAAACAGGAGAATGGGGTATACAGACTGCTCTGCTTGGCTTGCTTGTATTGAAATGTGCAAGCAATGGGCCCAATCAGTACACTGGGCCCAATCCATTTTCACCCAAAAAATACCCATTTAACTTCTGTGGATCCAGATCACACCCACTGAAAAGGACAGCCATACCAAAATTCAAACTGGCTAGATGTTGACAATTTCAGTATAGAATAATATGATGAAGCAGGTGGAGTTAAGGAAGCATGATTTCCATGCAATGAATTATACAGATCTTGAATGTTTTGCATAATTGCTCAATGTTTGCCTATTACTTCCATCTGAAGAGCTTTTTATTATGACTACTTGCACCCCCACGTTGTCTTTGATATAGCGTTTGATATGTAATACTTCTAATTCTGAAAAAATTAAATAAGTGATCCCATTATATCATTGGGAATATTCACCTTCCACTTCACAGAGTTTCTTCTTCAGAAGAAACATTGGAAAAGGTCTCAAGATTCATGTTTCATTAAACAAATAAATACAAAGACAGTCATACTAAAATTGCATGCAATATTAAGCCACATCTCGCTTGAGAATAAACAATATTAGGCTTTGATATAAACCATTAGCAATCAGATGAGTATGCACAGTGCCATTTATTTCATACACAATAACTTTTGTCTTAGTTTTCTTCATCAACTCTTCCTTGTTGAACTCACATGCAAAATGGAAAAGAAAAATGCAGCTGATCAGCCACAGAGTACCCTGAGTTGCAGGGGACTCCCAAGGAACACTGAGTCCAACCACCAGCTCCACACAGGACCACTCAAAATTCAAACCATATGTGTGACAGCATTATCCAAACACTCCTTGAACTCTAGCAGCTTCACCATCTCTGTAGCCCTCCTTTGGAGGCTCTTTAACAGTTTTATACCCTTTTTATATTTTGGCACCCAAACTGCAGCCAGTGCTGGAGGTGAGGCCACACTGCTCAGAGCAAAGTGGGACAATCCTTTCCCTTCCCTGGTGGCAGGGCTGAGCCTGGTGCATCCAGGGTACAGTTGGCTTTATGGGCTGCCAACGCACACTGCTGGTTCTCATTCAAGTTGCCATCAACTGGAACCCTTCGCTATAGTAGCAGGGGAGTTAAGAGATCTGTCTTGTTTTAATATCTTTAATAAATAACCCCTCTATGTTCTTTATAAGTAAACAGCAATTCTTTGTTCGTTATATATATGTCAGTTTGAATCTCATGGCTTTTACCTGGTTCCTCAAAATATTCCCCCATTTGCTGCCTAGGCTAGAAGGTAAGTAGTGGATGTTATGAAGAAGAGGGAATGGGTTCATGCCTAAGGAAATCAAGAATACCCCAGAAAACCATATTTTTTCCCTGTGACAGTCCTCAGATAGCATGCTGCAAGATAAGAAGGCACATGTTTGATGTGGGTTCATAAATTACTTCCTACTTCTTAAGTATCTGATCAGATGTGCTAAGTACTTGCAGCTAAAATTAGCATCAGTGAAAACTATTTAATTTATAAAGCCCAACACAAAATGAATAAACAATTTGCATCTAAATCACTGTCTCAATTTCCATCTGGAGAATGCAAATAAAAATAAATGCTGCTGGAGAAAAGCATGAAGTACTGGCATGGTACTGTAATGGGTGCCATAGACAGCAAAACCTAAAGGGAAATAATTCTATTTTTATGAGGATTTGATTAATATTCAGTAAATACCCAACTTTCTGGCCTATGAGCAATGAGAATAAAATTAATGTTTGTTAGCTAAAAGTCTCAAGCATTAAAAGTCTTATGGTTACCTGGAAAAACTGAATTGGGATTGTGTTACACTATAATCAGCTTAAATTCAGAAACTTCCCAAATTTAAGTTGTCTGGCTTCCCAACATTATGGTGGATCTAGTGCTATTTGTGGGAAGCACTGCAAATACATTGCTCAGTACAATCTTAAAACACTGCTATTTTTAAAAAATAAGAACTCAGCCTCTATGCACTGCGTAAAAAGACTCCATGTATCATCCCCAAACTTACAGCACATAAGCCCTGAATGAATTTTCTGGTAACTTACAAGTAAATCCATTAAGTAGATTAAGTTAAATTAATTAAAAACAGGACTCTACTAGAGATCTATCATCTGCAACACTTCTGAAATGGACTTGAATAACCTTCCTAACAAATAACAGATACTTCCAACTTTTCAGATATCAAAAAATTACCAAAATCCCCCCTTTGAAGACATTAAATGAAGGTCAGCAATTGTTATGATTATTTAGGCTGGTGACAAGCCTGAGTCAAGTTAGTATGTGTCAGCATCTGAGGAGATCAAGCAAAGGAAAATGAAGGAGTTTAAATGTCTTAGCCTGAGCAGGGAAAAGCAACTATAAAACTGTTCATTGGCATGAAGACTCAGGAGAGTAACAAACTTGCAATTTAAGTGATGATTAAGCTGAATAGCGACTGCCAGGAGGACACAGCAAGCTCTGTCATCAGGGGAAAAGAAACAAAATCACAGCCTAAGAGACTGACAGCTCCTCGTACGAATATCCTCGTATTCTCTTTTCTGTATCCCCAGAAGAGCTGGGAGCAATGCAGGCATCCTCAGAGCATGTTGGAGGAGGTAAAACCTAGGTTAAGCACCACATCTGAAATGAATGTCCCTGGAGTGGCATCTAAGTACTGTCCCTGTGTGGAAATTGCTTTAAGAAATTGCTCTAACCACTTCATTCGAAGTTCATACTTAAATACATTACTGAAATTGTATCCCTGATTCTCTGGATTCCAAGCACTTTCTCACCTTCAAAATCTCTGACTTCACCCTTCTCACTCAGTTTCTCTTTAAGGCGCCTTGAGACTAACGCACAGTGAAGGTGACAATCTTCCTAGAAAGACTATAGGACTCCAGTCTACCCTGGAATTTCCCCATTTGACTGCATACAAGGAAGCCACTTTAGTACCAGTTTGTGGACTGGAGCTGGAAATACCATTTCTTTCACATAGCAAACCCAGATGCTTCTGTGCTTGCCTCTTTCTGCCACATAGATCAGTGGTTACTGATGAAGTCAGGCATTTTTACAGACCAGTTCTAATCCTGAAAGTGTGTCAAAATTCCCTTAAGTGAGATCAGTGGCTGCACAGGTTCATGGAGAGAGTTTGTATACAAACACTAAATCAGTGGGATTCCCACAAATGCAAAATGCAAAAATGCATTGTATTGGGTATTAGGTTACATCCCTGTAAGTCATCCATTTTCACTGAACTTATACTCCCATAAAGCAACACCACCATCTACAGCCCAAACATCAGACTCTCCACCATATGCTAGCTGCACCTCTCTCTGCCCTATCCTAAAAACATCATTGGACACAAGATGTCATTACACCTAAAAGTCACAGACTTCTTTTGAAAATATACAATGTAATGTTAATTTTCATTACCTTAAGAGCTTGATGTGGAAAAAAATTAAAAGAAAAAAATTAACAATTATTTTAAAGGATGATTTTTTTTTTCTGTTTTCATCCCTCAATCTGACTTCCACAGCACAACGCTTTCCATGAAATGCCTGCATGCATTGTAAGCAGAACTTTTAGCTCTAGAACAATCCAAGTTTCTCAGAAATTGATATTTCTATGGACAAAAAAATACCTCTTTTAGCAAGGTGAAACCCTACTGTGAATGGACACCAGCAGAGAAAAAAAAAGTTTCATTGCAGTTATTTCTGGTGATTAATTCTCATTTTGGTTCCTTGTCCTTGTGTTGCCAACCACACTGTGTCTTTGGTAGGCTGAAAGGGATGTTTCCCCTTAGATCACAAAGTTGGGCAGTGAGCTGCATGGTACAGTTAAAAGAACTACGGTCTCCACAGTGACAGGTATAAGAAAGCTAAAGCCTCGTTATTTGCAGACTATAGAAGTTGAAGGGAAGTAAGAAAAACCCTCAGATGCAATTCTGTCCCATAGCCTTGACCCATTCTTCCCAAAAATGGTAAACCCAGTTTTGACTTCTCATGCGTGCTAGAAGGCCATTACAGCTTTTTCTTGTACCAGCTTAGTCCAGCTGTTACAGGGAACTGCAAAAGCTTTGATAGTGATTAACTGAGTGTATTGCCTGTAATCCTGCCTGTGCCTGTTCATGCACCATGTTTCGTCACAGATGTAGAGTTACACAGAATAATGCATACAAACTGTTCATAAGATGCAGTCACTAAGTTACTTGTTCACAGCATCAGGACCAAGATACTGGCTTACAGCTTTGGCATTAGCCCCACCAGGAAAGCTGAACTGCCTCTGTTCAAGTCTTCTGCCATGTGTTACCACACGATTAACAAACTCACCATGAAAGAACACTTACACGTTCTTCTGAAATATTTCAGGGAACTGGGGGTAATAGCCATTCAAATTGTAACACAAAGTATACTAATGTGTGAATTTACTGGTGACTTTGCTCTAAGAACTCTATGTTTTTACTGGACAGAGGAGTTTCTTTCAGCAAAGGGACACAGAAAGCTTAATAAGTTCTCACTTCTAATAATGTGGTCTGTGAGGTCAGTGGTATTGATACTAACTTACACTAGCTGAAGAACTGAGCTTGTCTGTGTATATTTCTAGGCTTTTACAGAATTCATCTAGAGCTATACATTACATATATACTGAAAGAAGTTAGAATCGATAAAAACTGCCAGTTTCACATTGCCAGTGCAGCAGTGTGATTGACAGTGAGTTCTGTAACCACAGGAATATGTTGTGCAAACACCTTAGCAATCAACAGAGAAGACCCAGAAGAATTTTGAAGGTGTCATTTGAAGAGGCTCCACTCCCTGAGTGTCACAGGCATAAGCCAGAGGACGTTCTGTCCTGTTTTAGTACTGGAGTCATTGCCTGTATCTCCTCTGCACATACCCTACCCTTGTAGGCTAGGAGAACACAGTCAGTGTCAGTCATTTGCAGTCAGGCAAATGCAGCTTCCCGATGTTACCTGCTGTAAAACCTGCCTGCAGTTTGAGATGAGAACCTACCTGCCCCATCTGCTTTCAGCAGACTTAAAACTTTGCCACGGTGACCACTAGAGGGAAGTCATATACATTTGCACTAGGTGCCTTATGAATAAGGGAGTGGATTAAGATGCAAAAGAAGGAAAAAAGCAGTCTGATGTACATAGAGGAAGTACCAGACCTCATGAATGTGTGTTGCACTCTCCAGAAACTAAATCAGGTGCCACTGTATGAGGGATCATTTGCTGCTATTTTCTTGTGAGATCCAAATCTATTGGCCAGCCAAGAGAAGCACCTAAGAGACTCCATGTCTGAAGTTTGTCATGTGTATTTGTTTTTAAGACCATGCTTTTGACAATTCAGAACACAAAGGTAACATGGCATATTCTTTTCTGCAGTTGTAAGGGTAGTTGGGAATAGCTTAAATGCACTGTACCATCACTAATGCTGGCAGAGCTACTGACATGATTTCTGCATGAGAAGGCAGGAAGTTTTTGACACGTAATTACACAAATCTTTACAGGTGGGATGGAAATTTTTTTTAAAGTGATCTTAATATTCAGACATCTGACTTAAGTTCATACACAGAGTTGAGCTGTCAAAAAGCTAGCCAGAAGTCTGTCATATATAAATAGGTACATATTGCAGAAGAATCTCTCAAACAGTAGGATTCAGAGTAGTTTGTCAACAGATCTAAATATTTCCCTATCTTTGTAAGTCATATTCTCTGGCTTACTATGCACCCCTGCATCTGTCACCTTGGGCTCTCTGCAGAGTGCTTACAAGTAAGAAGAAGCTTCAACTGTTGCAATAGCCAGCACATTTTTTCCATTGTGAGAATAAGGACAGCATCTTCACCTTTTTGGCTTTCAGCTTCCTCCTGACTTTGTTTTACAGCAAATTGGTTTCTTGCCTCCTTCGAGAGTCAGGCTTGCTTTCACATCACTGATACATCATATTGACTTTAAAACCTACACTAAGTCACAAAATTTTAGGAGAAGGTTTTTTTTTTGCCCTTCTACATTCCAAGACTTCATAGTTTTTGAGAATAAATAAAGAAAAGAAAACACGAACAAAAAAACAACCCTGTTTCAATTGTAGATAGGTAAATAATTCTCTCTCTTCTTACCACATCTTTACCTTTGAAAACTGGAAAGAGTCATTGCTAGGTGAAGGATCATTTCATGTGTGTTCAGCTCTTAGTCAGGTTTGGACCCCTATATCAAGTTGTACCATAAAAGTTAATGATCTGTAAATTGCTGACATGAAAACATACATGCAGTAAGAATTCCCTTTTTTTAAAGTGTACTTTTAATTAAAAATGTTAATCAAGACTGAAACAATTTTAAGATCAGGTCACAACTGTACCACCACTGATGTTACTTTACTTGAAATATTTTTTAAAAGCCTGTTTATACACAATCAGACCTAGTCCTCAGACTTTCAAGAGATACATAACACTATCCCTATCTAAGTTCATTTCAGGTATTTTGCACACTTCCTGCATTTCAACTTTCATTACTAACTCTTTTCATGCAATTTTCATACTCTTCATTTAAGGCTTTTTTTTTTTCTTATTAAAAGTGGGAAAAATGGAAAAACCAATGACATATCTCCTCTATGTTCTCTCTTCTCCTGTGCATTGCAAGTCCTAGGACTACTAGTATCAGTTGCTATGATTTATCTACTAGGGTGAAGTTGTTCTGACCTGCAGTAACGAAGTACATCATTGTTGACTCGCATGTTATAAAAATGATGCACAATACTTGCTTCTGAAAATCAGAATAAACCTTTTATGCAGCTCTTTGTCAATTCTACAAATGGTTGCAGTTAATCGATGCTATAAAGCTTTCCTTCAGGCACTGGTATTCAGTTTTCATACTGGAAAACATAGCTTGAGTCTAACATTTTAAATAAAGATGGTGTTACCTAACGAAATACTTGGGGTTTGAAAATGCCCAGTGCTGTAAAGCTATGAAACTACTCTTGGTATTTAGGAACACCTTTTGAAGCTCTGTGGAAAGAGACACTATACAGACACTGTTTTGTTCCTGTTCTTACAGACACTTTTAATTTGATCAGGGGTCACGTTACTCATTGGAATATCCACATAATTTTCATTAACGCTGATGTTTACAACCTTACGAAGGCACAAATTGAATTACCAAATTTTTTTATTAACAAGTGTCATGCAATTGTTGCCATAGGGAAGCTCAGGAGACTTCACCTTGCAATAACAAACACTATAAATTTAGCAGAACTTTCCCAGAAAATATATAATCATTTAATTTTGCATTTCACATGTGTAACACAAGTATAGCAGGGTACAGAAAATAAAGACTCAAGTACAACAGCTATATGCACAGGAAAAAAACAAAAACAACTTACCTTCAGCAAGCCTCAGAAGTACACAAAGATCTCTAGCAAAATCCACTAACCTTCCCTGCCAACCCTCAAATGAGCTCTTGGAATTGGTGCCTCCTGACCCCACCCCTTCCAGTCACTCAATTGCATTGCATGTATCTGAGCTCCCCTGTATTGGCCCTGCCTTCCCACCATGTCCTCAATTATTGGTTTAAGCTGTGATTTAGCATTTCTGCTACAATATATTTGCCATTCTGAAATCAACTTATTCTATCTTAGGAGCTATGAAAAAAAAAAAGGTAGAGGAAAAGAAATTTTCCTAAGCAATGACAAACCACATGGGAATCCTGCAGGCTTTTTGTTTGAGGTTTTAATAGTGAATCCCTATCTAGGAACTTTAAATCATATTCTGATATATAGAAAGTAGGGAAGATATTTGGAAATTTCCTTCTAAAAAGCTCTTAAAGGTACAGTATTGCATCCTTATTCTTACCCATATTCTCAGTATTTCTCAAAGTTCTGAACACACAAAAAGGAGTGATATAGAGAACAGGTGTAAGAAGATCATGGTAGGAAAGATAGAGGGAAAAAAATCACAAAAAAAACAAAACTTATGTGACTCTCTTGTTACAGTACACACTGTGCTGTGTCTGCAGCAAGCCCGTGCCTAGTGGGCACAATCTATCCTTAAGTGTGTGTGACCTACTAACTACAGTGAAAAAAGAGCAGGTGATCTGATTCACTGCTTCTCTAAGAGAATAACTTTCACCTTAGTACGAGAAATTTCAAGGCAGCACTCATTCTAATGCACGTGCTGCTACTTGCATGGGTTTTGTGGACCATTCTTCAGAGCATTCACTTACCAGTTTTTCAGCAAAAACGTTCAGAAGTTCAGCAGAGAACTGACCATATCGACAAGGACCATTCTTCAGTCCAGCCATTGGAGTGGGTTTTGTTCCCATTTCCAGGTAGGTGAAAAACAAACGTAGAAAATAATTTCTGCGAAACCATTTGAAGAGCTCAAACGTTTCAGTGATCCTTTCCAAAGAGCTCATTGTAAAGACTACAGTAGGCAAGTTAGAAATATTTCCTGAAAAGGGAGAAAATGAAGAAAATGAAACTAAAGGCAAATAATGAGACCTCAGATCTTTTAATTTTGGGCTATCTAAGTTTAGCTAATTTAAACAGGTGCAATGTTTAAAAGGGCAGGGGCTCTGAAGGTTTTAGTAACGGGCCTCTGGCAGCAGAGTAGCAAATATGTTTAACATGTAAACTCAGTAGTTGGTTTGGGAATTCCTGGTCGGAGTGACTTGCCCAAGCTCCCCCTGTAAATCAAAAGCAAAACCTGTGGGACAGAGTCCTACTTTCTAAAGTTTGTTTATGCAACCGATTTGTACCACTTTCTTCCTGTTCCAGCTGAATCATTTAATCGCTAGAATGTCATAGTTTTGTTTCAGCATTTTTTATCAGCAGCGGGTGGGGATTTAAAAAAAGCTCTTCACTTTTCACTTCTGGTCATCCTGGTAACTTTCATCTGTGCATTGCTTTATTTTGCTGAAGGCTTTCCCAACAGGCTGGCTTTTTCTCTGAAAAGCTGCATCACCTATGGAGCTAGGAACTGTGACCTTCTGATACTTGAATGGTTTCATGGAAACTTCAAAACTTTGTTTTCTTAATTTCTTTTTTCTGCTTTCCTTTTTCCTCTCCCTTTGTTATTGTTGGGTGGTGGGGTTTTTTGGTTTTTGTTGTTGTTGCTGTTGTTGTTTGTTTTTTCAACTAAACAAATTACTGACATAGTTAGGAAATACTTGCTAATCCTTGCTAATGTTGCTTTTCATTTGTGATATGAAACTGGTATTTTGACCAATCATGCAACAACAAATTAGCTTCAGCATGCAAATCTTCAAAACAACCTCTCACGTCTTTCCTGTGCAATTGGTGGTAGAAGAGTCCTGTAGCTCCTTGCCTTCTGATGAGCAACATTCTTCTTACCCTTCAAATTGTTCTTTGTTTCTTTACTTTTCCTTACCATCGAAACTCTTCCTTTTGCTTTACGCTCAGCTGTCAGGTGTGCTGGCTGTTGCCAACCTTCATCTGCCTTGCAGTTTTCACCCCAGCTTTTCTTGTAAGTCAGGAAACAACCTCATGTGGGCTGTTTTCCTTAAAAGCTTATCATTTGCACTTGCCACTGCTAAGTGTGGCAATGTGATGAATAGATACAGATCTGCTCACTGGTGCATAGTGGCCTCAGGTTCTTGGCTCTTTTGTTCTATTTGCCTACTGTATAGTTTGGCACTCTTTTTTTGAGTAATGTCTTTTGTTTTCTGAGAGACTGCTGTGAATACAAAAAGCAAAGTCCCACTTTTTCATCTCATCAATCTCTTTGCTCTTCTTATACCAAATACCTGGGAATATACGTTTCTATGGAGTGAGGGACCCTTTAATCATCTCACCATTGCCATCAATCTCTGGTCTGTATTTACCTTTAACTTCTTTTCACATTTTGCAGGAACCTGGGGCTGGATGTACTCTCCTTAATCTTCAGGTGTGCTCAATAGCTACAGATCTCTGCACTTTGCTAGCTCCTGCTACGTGTCAAGTGCCAGGCACAGGATATTTTTTAAGAGGTATGGCACACCTTAGGGTACTTTCTGTAAGTGTCATTTCTACAACTATGTAAGAAGTAGTAAAAAAGGCAGGCTATTGTAACCGAGAAACAAGTGCTTCTTGTAATTAAAAGACAGGTTACCCTACACAGTAATGTTCTCAATGTTAGGTTATGTGGTAAAACGAAGGGAGGGCAGAAACTCAAATCAAGGACTGTCCAATCACCGTATGGTCTGAAGTGGCTGTGGTTTAGTTTCATTGTGGGGAAACAGTATGGGATGCAAGGAAAAAGCAGACTGGGATTGCACTGGACGGACTATAGGAAGTCTAGGGAAGGGATCAAAGATGGTGGGAAAAAATGGGGTTGGGTGATTTGGAGAGAAGCAAGAGAGCAAGAGTGGGAAAATAAAAGTGTAAGTAGATAAAAAGGACCAGTTGCATACAAATTGTTGTTGGCTCATTCTAACTTATGTATGGATATGCCCTGCCCATGATTGGTGCAGCTGGACCTGTTATTAAATTCCTTTCTAATACTGCCTTGAGTAAGTGCTTCATATTTTTTTCACGTGAGAGTATAAATCTTCTGTCTATAAAAACGTTTGATATGAAATCAAACTAATACAAGTACAGTAAGTACAGAAATACTAACTTATGGCTTGAGGCAGTGATTGAGCACCTGGTTGGAAGGCAGGGCCAACCCAGGGGATCTCAGCTGTATGCAATGTACCTGAGTGACCAGAAGGGGTGGGCCAGGATCCACCCCTTCCCAGACCTCATTTTAGGGTTGGTGGTGGAGGTGAGGTTATTTCTTGCTGGAGATCCCTGTGTACCTGATGTCTTTCAAAGGTAAGCATCTCTTTTCTTTTATTTTTGTAACTGTGGCTGCTGCATTTGGGCTTGTTCTCATTTGCTGTAGCCAAAGACTTTACTACCCTGCTATTATCACGTCATTATAGCATTACATACATGTAATGGATTCATAGCATATCACTGTAGCATGTGTATATTATATGTAGCAAATCATAGGCTGTTGGAGGTTAAAATTCAGTCTCATGTAAATTCCAATGAGATTAGCTTGAGACTGGGAGAGTGAGCATGGAGGTCCAGCTATTAGGATCTGGAAAATCCTGGCCAGATGCACGTGTAATAGTCTATACCTGAAACTGGAGAAGGGTTGCAGCCAGGTGGGCTTGTATGTTAAGGTGCCAGCAACTGAGGAGATTAGGATTCAGAGGCTGTGTGTGAGCTGGGGAGCTACGCGGTCCTTACAAATATGTATTCCCCTTACTGGACTTCCAGCCATGGAGAGGAGTAGGATGAGGCTGTTGGTGTTGTCGACGTTCATGCAAGTACTCTGAGTGTCTGCCTATTAACTGCGTGGCTAGACAAGTAGACACACAGCATATATCTGTGCAATGTAAACATGCATTTCATATGCGTCTGTCTGCTTGAAATGCATCTTCAGCCTTTCTATTGGCTAAACCTGGGCTGATTGACTGCTTCACTGAAATATGTTTTAAACTATAGAAAATTTGCTTTTTTCATAGTATCTGACATCATACAAATTTGCTGCATATTGTTAGAGTGCTAATATAGCATTCACAATAGCTGCTCAACAGTCACTCAGAAGAGTCTATCAGCTTGCAGTTAGGCTGATGCACATTTTATGGTGGAAGCTGAATGGATGGAATTGCTCCAAAGCACAAAACAATGGCCAGAAAGTGTTCTTGTTTTCATATACCTATTTTCTATTCCTTAAGCACCAAATGCTCTGGTCGCTGAGCTCTACTGTTTCTAGGCTTCTTCCTGAATAGTCACTTTGCAACTGGAACTGATCCATGCAACTCCAGGATTTTTAAAACTGGTGTCTCATTCAGTTTTCTTTATTTTTGAAGTTCTTGAGCATTTATCAGTGGTTTAATGTCTCAATAAGTGAATTTGAATTTGTCACCCAGGAAAGCCTGAAGTGTGCCAATATGCAGAGGATGGGCCCCCAAATTGCAGGACTTTTCTGAGAAAAGAATCTGTAGGCAATGAAAGGTAAGGACATATTAAATGGCTGTTAGGTATAGTACTTAAGTGTTGATAGCTTGCTATTTACGTAAAGAAAAGGCAAAATTGGTCACTCGTGTGTAGTGCTTAGATTAAATATAAATGCCTCTCTATCTCTCCAGCATCCTTTTAAAGTCTTAGTAATGCTTTTATCTGTTTTATTATTAAACATTTTATATGCTTTTACCTCAGCCTTGCACGAAGGAAAGATCATATGTAGATAAGGAACTAACGTTCCATTTTTTTCGTTTCTTGGGTGAAAGTTGAAACGATGTACTAGAATATATAGACTGCTGAAAACTGTTACATGCAAAATAAATATAACAACGATCATAGAATCACAGAATTTCTCAGGTTGGAAAAGACCTCAAAGATCAAGTTCAACCGCAATGGACTAATGTAGGAGCTGTTGAAGATGGAATCTTTGCAGAAGCACTGTCTTTCAACAACCAGTGCTAGGTAGTTTAAGTTCTCCAGTACATAATACATACTGGAACATGCCTGAAATGTGAGAGTATTGTAAAAATTTAAAACATCTACTTGCACTACTGAAATCCCTTTCTTTTCTTAGAGGCTATTTAGGCTTCTTAGGAAGATGCTGATTGGCTACCCACCTCTGAAGGAAACTATTTCTCAATTTTAGGCTGTTTCTTTGGAGATATGGCTGATTTATATAATTATTCTTCATATAGGTATTACAGTTTGTCAACAGCATTGATGCTTAAAGGCTGTACGAGTACCTGGCTCAATTTGATGATGTACCTGTGCAGTGATGTGAGTTTGCAAAATATTGTATTCTGAATGCCATTTATCAGAGGTATTGTATGTCCGTAGATCTGTGGGTGGAATATATTGATAGCATGAAAACGGATCTTAACATTGGAAAAACTGAATATTGTTGTATCATTTCTTTAATATGCCCTTATCATTGGCATTACCAATTAGGGTATTCTAATTGTAAATAAACTCTTAATTTTTGTTAAATTCTTTTTACCATGAGAAAACTATTGACTCATTCTACGCTAATTACGCAAAATTATTGGTGCTTTTTCTTGGAATTTGGGCAATTACTTTAGTAACTCCAAGAATACATTAAAATGAACAATTGAAAAATAGTATATAATGTCCTTATGAGCCTGTTTTTTTTCTCCAATTCTTGCATCTTTTCATGATCTTCACCCTTAAGATTCTCATGGCTCTTATGAGAAAGGTAGTGGCAAACAACAACAACAGAAGAACATGAGGACTTTGCGAAGGCATAAGCTAGTGTAAATGGGGGTGTTTGAAAAATGCAAAACAAAACAAAAAACCGAAATTCTAGGTCTTTTTTATTGTTAATATTCACTCTTTTTAGTCAAGAGAAAAAATTTACTTGAATCTGTGTGGAGTTCTTCCTGAGCAGAATTTCTGGGGTATGCGCCTTTAATGAGGACTAAATAAAAATCGTGAATGGGAACAGAAATAAAAGTACTGAAGATGGTGCCCATACACTATACACTTAAGTTTACACTGCTTGTACGTTTAAGCACAAGATGATACAAAATAAGGTCAGGGGAAATCATCCTGTATGTATCCCAAAAGATATCTGATACATCCCACGACAGCAAAGCCCTGTTTATTCAAAATACTTTGGGAACATCAAAACATTTGGATAAACAGGGCTTCAAATAATTGAGGGAGTTATTGTATAAGTAATTCACACCAGGGGACATAACCTAGATTCAAAGGAGTGAGTTTCATATCAAGGGGTTATAGATAAATGGGATTTTAGTCTATATGAACAGATGAAATAAACAGCATTTGATTATTAAGGAAGAAAGAGGTGTCCAAATATTTTTTTTTTCGAGAAGATTTGAGAATGAAAGATCAAAGTTGCTGCAATAGGTCACACAGCAGAATACTCTTATGGAATCAAAATAGCAAGTAAATAAATTACACCAAAAGGGTCTGGATTTTCTTGTTTGTTTTTAAATTCACTGACCTCCCGGTCAGGGTCATATGAATGAATTATTTTTGCTCTCATTCCAGCCATGACACTGGCATATAATTTGCAGCAGAAAGTAGGGATTTGTAGTATTCACGGAACTGTTATTTTCCCCAAAACACAATGGAAGTAAACTGCAAAGTATGCAAGTTGTCTTTTATGGGCAATACTGTCCGAATGCTCATCTTTCTCTTTATATTGTCACCCAGACATGGTTCATCCACATACAAACACCTCATCATCTCCAACCAAAAGCTCTCGAAAATACAAATTTTAAAAGCTGTTGTGTGTGAAAGATAGTTGGCAATGCATGTTACTAATATGATTGTATGGATAATTTGGCAATTTGGACAAACTGACAGCCCTGCCAGGAGCCTGCTCCTTCACACCGCGATGCCTCACCTCACAATACCCTGGCCAGGCGAAGGAAAGCCTTTGCTACACAACACATGTGGGAAGAGTTCCAGAGATGTGTTCTTGACACCTGGTTGCCCTGTTGAAGATCTCCTGATGTTTCTGAGCCTCGTGCTTCCAGCCTCTGAAAGCGTTTTGCCTGCAGCCTTCACAGCTGCTCTGGAGGGGGATGCAATGCAGTGTCTTTGCCTCAGCGCTTTTGGCGGGAAGAGCAGGATCGAACAGTCGCCATATTGCCGCAGGCTCTCGGAGGGCTTGTTGCACCCTCTCCTCTCAGCCTCGTGGCTTCACACTGTGCCAGACACAGGGAAATGCCATCCCAGCACTGGGAAAGATTGGAGAAATAAAAATGTGTAGTTTAGCAAAAGTGAGATGGGGAGAGGAGGAGAGTAAATGCCTGTGAAGTGCTGGGAGGTACCGTTGGTGATGGTGGAGCCAGTCCTCTCAGAGGAGGAGCAGCTGTTAGCAGGCAGCCCCACAGGGTGAGAGAAGTCTGAGGAGGAGCAGAGCGCTGGGGGCACCACTGGTTTGCTGGCAGGTAACAGCATGCTCTGGAAGTAATTAAAGGTGAACCATAAAAAGCAATGCAGAGGAAGGCCAAAACAAGCATTGGGGTTTTTGTTTCCTGAGGGAGACACAAGGACAACCTGGAGTTGGTCTAAAATTTCACGCTGCTGGCCTGGCTCTCTCTCATCTCCTCATCCCGTTAATGTTCTGCAACCTGTTGGGTGGAGTTGTGGTGCCTGTGTTACAGGTACAAAGCAAATTTCTGGTGTTATTCTAATTTCCTTCATCAGGTGATTCATGTAGATACAGGTATTTTAAAAATATATCCTTTTTTTCGGAAAGAAAAAAAAAACAACCCTGAAATAGTCACTAGTCTTTGCACTCAACTAGCAACATAAAGTGATAAGGTGCATCCAAGTTTTGTCCTCTTTACTCTCTTCTTCTTTTACAGGCTTGCCATGGCTTTCCTCTGTGACTGAAGAATCCCTGCTGTGCATTTCCTGGTTGCAATTCAAAAAGGATATTCCGATCAGTTTGCTATCTGGAACAGTGCAGAGAAGAGAAGGTAAAAAGGAAATTCGTGTGGTATTGGTTTCAGTTTGATAGCCCTGGAGTCTGAAACTGTTGTATAGCCCCAAGTCCCAGAAAGTACATAGGTTTATGCCTAACAAACTTCTTAAACACTTAGGAATGTAAAGATTCGTATAAGTACTTGGACAAAAGCAATGCAGGTTTCCTTAGTCTGCTGGTATAGAGCCTATGGATGTTATTATCTGTGGATCTGAGAATCCTTTCCCATTCCCATTAAACACCTTGATTTTTTGATATAATGAAAATTGCAGCCGTGCCATTTTTGATCTGTTCACCTAAGGATGCAAAGTCTGCATGCTGCCATCAAATTCAAAAGCACGTCTGCCACTGAGTTCAATAGCTACAGGATGGGCCCTGTTTTTTTTCCCTGTCATTTTATTTTTTCTTTTTGTTTCCTCCCCAAAGGCTCTCTTTAAAGGGTAAAACCCACTGAAGATACAGGTCCTTCAGAATCAAACAGAATTAATGAATTTCTCAAGCTCGTTTTCTGAAGTAGATTTTTTTCCCTTCCTGCTTCCTGCCACAGTCACATCCTTTATTCAGTACCATGGAGGTACAGCTGCATAGTGGAGTATAATTCATGAGAAAGAAACGTGTGTGCTTGGGATTTAAAATAACACGCTCCTTAATTATATTTAATAGTGCCTTATCAATAGACTGATAAACTTGGGTGTTTGCCGTTCCTATTGATTATGATGCTCTGTAGCAGGCAGAGGCAGTAACTGCTGCTGCTGATGGAAAAGAAAAGGTACTGGAAGGAGGAGGGGAGAAGGAGGTGGGAGACGAGGGGATTGGCTGCTTGCAATGTCAATCACAGCTGCGGGGCCCGGCTCTTCCGCTGCTCTAGCCCTGGCTCTCCCTTGAACAGCTCCTAGAGAGAACAAGGCGTGCGGAGCCCAGATCACCAGCATCATGCTCCTTGGGCTTGGATCGTAGATCCCCCCTCTTTGAACATTAAAATAACTCCTTCGCACATCAGCGTCCCAGACAGACCCAGCGAGACAACAGGCACGTGAAAGAGAGTGAAAAGAAAGAGGAGGAAGAGAAAAATCTGCAACCAAGTGGACTAAAGCAAAAAGAAAGAGTGCTTTGCTTGCACAGCTGCAAAGTGGGAATTTAAAGAACTGCAGAGAGAAATTCCAGCTCATCAGCACATACACATTGCAGAATTACAGATCCAGGTAGAAATGACATCAACAGGGAAAGAAGGCAGCGGAGCTCAACATGCACAATATGTTGGACCCTATCGTTTGGAGAAAACCCTAGGAAAAGGACAGACAGGTTGGTTCCTTTGCAGCAGCACCCGCGCCAAGGGGAAGGTGCTGTAGCAGCCAGTGAGGTGTTGGGGATGGGGTATGTGAGGGATCAGGTTTTCCCGTTTGCCGATTTAATGAAGATAATATTCACAAAGGATTTTTTTTTTTCTTTGTTTTTAATATCCATGTTATTTTTTTCTCTTTAAAAAAAACCAAGATGCTTCATGTTCATTACTCCTTCTTATGGGTGGTGTTCTGGTGACGGAAGGAGTGCATGCAGAGGAAAAAATAGATGATGCTTGTGGTGGATTTTCACATCAATTTCTTCTCTGCCCTACTTAGAAGTCTTTTCTTTTTAATCAAATTATATTGAAATGGAAGGTTCACAGCCTGTAGTACCAAGGAGGTGGTGGTGGTGGTAGTGGGGGAGTCACCAGCAGTATTTCATGACATCATGATTGAAAAGGGTGTAGTCCTTAAGGTGCAGTTGGTGGTGGGAAATATATACAGTATATCTGTGGCACTGACTGCATTGGGCATTTACCAAATATGGATGGATGAGCTGGTGATTTTTTTGTGTAGCATCTGAAATAAAAGAAAAATAGAGGATCAGTAGCAGAATTCTGGTTATCCTGTGTTTTTGTAGGAAGAATGAGGGGGAGGGGAGGTTATTTAATTATTTCTCTTAAAGCTTGTTTATGAACTCACCCCCAGCAGATCTGTTTGAATGGAACAATGGTAAGAAATATTAAAAAGAGGAAACAGAGTGGAGGGAATTAGCGGAGAGCAGGTGCTTCTGCCCTACATGACATAATTAGATCCTCTAAATGCGTTAAAGATCTGGACTTGCTGTTGCTTGCTTAGATAGCATATTCACTTCAAGGGCAGGGGATCCTTAATTGGAAGGAAAACCTCTAAAAGAAGCCCAAATGGCTATTCCTTTTTTTATTTTATTTCATTTTTTGTAGTAACAGGTGCAATAAGCAATGGGATCTGGCAAATTCACTGGACTGGGGAGACCCCCTCCCCTCAAAGTGAATTGAGTCTTGAGATGATAATTCAGGGAAAGGGGAAATTAGTAATAGGGGGCTTCTTTGGGCATGTGGGTATTAAGTGTTGTTCATTACGGTGGGACAATAAAACATGATGCATTGTGGTGGGGTGGTTTTTTTTTGTTGTTTTTGGTTTTGTGTGTGCGTGTGTGTTGTTTTTTCTTTTTTCTTTTTTTTTTTAAACCAGCCGAGCTTTGCCCATCTGTTGTCTAAAGATTTTAATAGGCGTTTCCATCCCCAGCTGCTGCCTCTGCTCTGCCTGCTTCCTCATTGCCCTGCGTGGCAGCAGCTCTGCAGTCCGCAATTTTCTTAGGGACACAGTCAAAATCCAGATCTTTCTCTGTAAGAAGCAATGCTCTTCTGAGATGATTGATTATAACCCCCCCCATCTTTCCCCTCCTCTTCACAACCCCATAGCAACCGTTCAGAGACAGGGATGGGGATGACATTGTCTTCCAGTGAAAGTGACTTTTATTTATATTTATATTTTTTAATCCTTTTCATTACATCAGCTGCTAAAGGTAGCTATCTGTCAGTGTTTTGGGTATCACCTTTATTTATTCTTTGCATGGCTCAATAAGCCCTTACTTGTGCAGCTGTATCCTTACTAAAATCTGCTCTGGTGATGAAAATACTCCACCAAAAAAATGCAGTATGTTGGTAATAAAACTATCCTATTTCTTTCGGTAATCTTTTTTTTCCTGGGTACTCCAGGTGATCAAAGATCCAGCTGTGGATGACAAATTCATTTTTGTCTTCATCACCACTTCCTTTTCTTTTTCTCACCCTCTCAGTACCCCTCCCTCTCATGTAAAACACAATTGTCTGATTCCTGAAAATACTACCGCATTAACCTTTCGCTCCAGATCTCGTAGCCTGACGTTGTGGTCCTAAAGGGTTATCTGCAGCTTTGGTTATTTTTTTTCCTCTCTGCTAATCTTCCTATCTTCCTCCTAAGTGATTAGAGACGTGGGGGTGGAGGGAGGAGAGCATGCGTTTAGAAGCTGCTGTTGGCCTCTGCAGTTTCTCAACCACCTGGACAAGGGTGAAAGTTTCCTTTTGCAGTTTTACCACATAACTGATCTTAATAGATAAGTCTCTGCTGCCTGTGCACATGAGTGCACATAAATGCACAATGCACGGTGTCATAGAAGCTGGAGGTGGTAAATGAGGGAGGGGAAGAAGAGAAAAGCTTAAAAGTAGCTGATGTCAGCCTATGTCTTCCTTGCCATACCTACTGTCGATCAACATAATAATGCACTGAGGTGAAATCTAGCTCAGTGTTAAACATACATGGCTGAATATGGAAAGATGCCTTCTGGTCTTCTCGCGTTTTCTGTGCTAATCACATTTGCTAGCATGCAGAATGCCATGAACAGTGTGTGCTATGTAGCTGGTCCTCATCCTGCTTGTTTTGAAGGGTAAGCAAGCAACCTGCAGCATTTCAGAGAGATGACAACAAGCGCAGTATGAGGGCCTCATTCACCATACTGTGTCGTCATGGTGTGGAACTTTGAATTTGGGTTGCAGTGGCATATAGCTCAAGAAAAACAGTGATTGTAATTATTCCCTTAAAGCTTGACTTTAAAGCTTGGAAGACTAGGAGGTAATAGCTTGGAATACATATTTATTTTTGTCTGTGGGATGGAAAGAGAAAAATTTTGCAAAATGTAATGGTCAGTGGAAAGAAAGTCTAAGTTGTGTTGCTAAATCTTACCTATTTTGCAGTGATGTTTGTACTCATCATTTCATTTTCTGTAATATACTGATTATTTCAGATATGCAAGCTTTAGCTTTGCTCCCAGGTATATTAATATTATGTGAATCTGTTAATTAACCATCTTTTACTTAGATCAAAAGAATAGTTTTTTGGAGTGGAGCATGGGTTTGCAGTTCAAGGCAGACTTAGGGTGCTGCAGAAGGGTAATGTGATGGTAAACAGAATTATAACTAGCCTGCTCTCCATGAAGTTCTCGCTGATTATTATCTTAATAGCTGAGAAAAATGTTTATCACCAGCAGCTTACTGGTCTCTGCAATGAGGTTCAGATGCTGCATCTCTGACATTAGTGGAACCTAATGACATCTGTCTGTGGTTAGGCAGATTGACGTGGAAAGACCTTTAATTCAAATAGGTGGGTAACAACTGTTGTTTCAAGTGTTAATTGGAATTCAAAATAAGATGCACAAAATTTGTCTTGAGTAGCATTCTGTGCTGGTGTCTCAAGCTTGCCGAGGGTGACTGATGCTACAAACAGAGGATGAAGACCTCTTATTTGGAGAAGTCAGAAAAGGACTGCGTGAGACAGAGCTGAAAGATGTATGTGCTTATGCCTTTGCTGGTAGCGGAAATGGTAGAGAGAAGATATGGGAAATTGTTTTGAATAACGTAGCATAAGAACTTATAACGCGAGTATTGGCATTAGATGGTCTTCGCTGGCCTGCTTGCTTTTGTAATAAGTTAAATGCTGAATGTCTCCCTTGTTGTTTTTTTTTTTGCAGCTGGATGAATGGTTTTGTTGGAATAGAAGCAGCAGTGTAATTTGAATTATTATACTGCAAACACCTTATTTTGCAGAAGTATTAGTGCAAAAGATTATTTCTATTTATGTGATATGAGGGGAAAGGTTGGTTTATGTAAGTTATTTTACAGTTTTTTATGTAAGTTTTTTTTACAGTTAATTATAGGAGGTTTCCATTGTAATTAACAGTAATGAGGAAAAGGATGTGTGTCACGTTACAGTAACACACGTGGAAACAGTGCACCTTAAGAAACCCCAATCACACTTAAACATGAAATACTGTTTTAGTTTTCCTAACTCAGACATTTTTTTCCACTTGCCATTCATTTTGTATTTTGTATATTCCTCTTACTGATTTTTGTTCCACTGGTATTTTGGCTTGCGCGTTTTCTTTCTTCCCGTTAATCCCATTTCACCCTCAAAACTCTTTGAAGAGTGTCTGGATTGCAGCCGTTAGTAAATATTCACTATTGTCAGAGGTGAGGGACTCAAGTATTATTTCTTGTGAAGGACTGCAGAATTCCAGTATTTTCTTGTATTTTCATTTGATATTGCTTTATGAACTTTGGCATCGTAGTTTGCTATGGCACCAAGTCAATGCGCAGTCAATTTCCAAAACACTGTTCTGTCTACAAGTAATAAGAGACCAAGTCTACATGATTGTTACCCTATTCACTTTAAGATAATCTTTGTGAAAAAAACTAATGTTGCTGATCCTTATTGTTTTATGCCTTTCATTCATTTCAGAACAAAGAATACTGCTGAAACTCATGTCACTTTGACCTTTGACAAAATGTAGGGGTCTTTTTTCTGTGTTGTATGCTATGTGACTTACAGCCATTTCTTCTATGTATGTCTTGTCTGTGTGAGCCATCAGCAAGGTGTTTAGCAGTATGCTGTTCAGTTATATAAGAGAGATCATTACGTTTGAGTCTCAGCAAATTCAGTAGTCTTTTATTCAGCAAGGCCTTGAGCAGGATGTCTCTTTGCAGCCTTAACCACCTGTTTCTGTGACATCCTCAGAAACTGAAGTTTATTTTTTTGTGTGTGTCAGACTTGGTTGCCATTGAAAGGTTCAAACCTATCGGAAGAATGTTTTGTAGACAGTGATTTCAGAAGCCTGTTTTGTGTTGTCTTTATTTTTTTTCTGTATCTGGCTAAACAAAGTGTATCCTTTTTGTCCATACTACTGTAAATATATTTTTGTCCCGTTTGTTAGATACGGAGGGAATTCTAAAATAGTTCTGTGTTATTCAGTTTAGTTATCAAGATGAATATATGGTTATTGATGTGTAGTCATTGTGGTTCTCTCCATAGCCTTTTCTTAAAGTGCGTATTCTGTTCATGTTCTCATCTATGTTTCTGCTTTCCTTATGAGAATCACTTTCAAAATGGTAAATCTGCACCCCATTTTCATGATAGCCTGTGAGGACTTGATTGATTAATTAACAGCAATACTAGAAATAGTAGTGTTGCTAGAAATACAGCACTGCATGCAGTACTGGGGGCATTAAAAGTTTTAAAATCTGTTAGTGAAGTTTTGCCAGGAAGATTAAGTAATAGTTACTTAGGCTTAATGGATTTTCCAGTAATGATTATGAATTTTCAGAGATTTAGTAGCTCTTAACTTCAGGTACCTTAGGTCTCATTGTTTGAAAGTACTGCTTTCCTGCATTTATGATTGAAATAATACTGGTATTACCTTGAGAGTTGTGCCTTGTGTCCAGACTTGGAAGTCCAAACTTCCCTTTTCTGACTTGCACTTTTTTTTCCATGCAGACTCCTCCCTGTTTGCTACAGTGAAAACATTTATGAACCTCTGACCTTCTATGAGCTTTGTGGAGGCATGCCATCAATCTTTTATCCTGGTATAAGTAGCAAAACTATCATGGGCTTATTGAAACAGGAGTAGGCTCTGAAGGTTTGTTTTCATTTGTAGAGCACAGTAAGCTTTCTCATCCAGGAGTTGTTAGAATTCAGATACACTGTCAAGTGAGTAGGACTAGGTGATTATTTATATATCAACATTTCAGACATCAGCAGAAATACAGAAGCAGTGATTTTTCAAATAGAGTTCTTGTGCTATTCAAGTGCTTTTTTTTGCTTTCTGTCACTGTCCTGGTCTCACTGTAGTGGGAATAACTATCTTAGAATAGTAAGAGTTTGGAGAAATGAAAAATGTTTAGAGGTAAATTTATTAAGAGTGGAAAAATTTTTCTTCCTAGAAAAGCTGTGATGAACAATTGTAGTATTTTGAATGAATCCTTAAGATTGCTTTTATGAATTGCAATGGAGCAGCTGGTGAATGTTTTGGATTCACTGTGATATTTTTTTTAGTATACCACAAATTTACTCCATACATTTTATTTTAGAGTCTTTAATATTATATGCTTTATAGAGTTAAATAATAATTGTAATGGCAGCAATAAATGTTGATATTCCTTTCAAAATTAGTAGGTAGGTAATATGTAACAAACGTAGGTGATGAAAGCTTACTGGGTTTGAAAAGAAGTGAGAAATTTGGAATTAATGCCTTCTGAAGTACTGGTTCATGAAAAACCTACCACGTGTATAGAGAACAGTCCAAATGAGAACAGATTGAAGCCTGGAGGTGGATTTCCATAGTGGTGGAATCAAGGTAGACACACAATTGGATGCTTAGGCAGTGATGTTCTTCAAATGCTGTGAAGTGTTAACTTCCCCGTGAAGTCAGTTGGTTCAGTTGTGCTAACTTAAGTAGGAAGCTCATCAAGCCCATGATAAATAGGTAAAGGTAAAGGAATTTTTGTCATGGATTGTTCTGTTAAGAAGCATCCCAAAGAAATTTTCTGGTTTTGTTTTTATTGTAAACAAACCTGGAATGTTTAACAGTCTTATATGATAATAGTGTTGGGCTGCTCAGGTCATGCATAAACAGTACTGTTTTTTCTACAAAATATCCATAGCAGATGTAGTAATGTGAATGTAAATGCTATTCATAATGAACTTCAACAGTCTTTATCTGCAGTGTCTGTAAGTGTAGAGTGATCTCTTGAAAATCTTTTGTTGCAGTTTTTTGGTTTGTGGGTTTTTTTGGGGTTTTTTTTTTTTTTTTTTTTTTTGGTTTGTTTGTTTGCAAACACCTATTTTCATCTCCTTTCGTTATGTCTCTTTACCTTGCTTTCAGATTGGCTGTGCTTGGTCAATACTCAAAGATTTTATTTGTACTCTTGAGTGTAGTCTGCTGGATATGTTGTGTAAGAGAATCATGCTCCGCTTGGATGGCATTGCAAACACTTCTGGTATAAATGTTTGCAAGTGCTAACTCTGAAAATGTAGTTTTCCTGCATAGTTTGACATAATTCCCATGAACGCCCTTACCTAGAAGACAGTTTTCTTACAGGGTATCGTAGGGGAACTCTTGTGTCACAGCTAGAACTGATGATTGAGCATCTGGTGAAGGGGGTGGCTGGCCCAGGAAGCACAGGGGCAAGCAATTTACCTGTGCTTCCCACCTGATTGGAAGGGGTGGGCCCAGGGAGGGCACCCAGGATCCAGCTCTCCTGTGAGCATCTTCTGGGTGAAGGCTACTTTCTGAGGAGGAGTGTGCTGTAGCCGGAGACCCTCATCACCAGCTGGGTGAGTTAAGTTTCTCCTGTATATGATTACTGACGTTTCTAATTGCACTTTGCCTGGTATCGCAAAGAACTTACAGGAATCAAATTCACTGCTTCTGAGGACCAACACAGGTATTTTCAAAGAAGCACATGTGATTATATCAGACTTACTTCATTTAAAATGCATATTTTGAAATGTATCGGTGGTGTTAACCTATTCATTTTGACTAAATCTGTTTATATATTAAAATCATTGCTGATAAATATCCCGTTTTAAAAAAAGTAAACCACCATACAACTTCTTCATTTCTTCAGTGCTTTTGGAAATTAAGTTGAAATTGAATTTAAGTGGAACAGAAGAAATTGTGTTCATTCCTTTAGAAAGTGTTCAAGTGGAGAATGGCTAGAGAGCAACCCTGAGGAGAGAAATTTAAGTGTCAGTTGATGAAAGATTTGGCGTAAGCCAGCAATGTGCTCTTGCAGTGCAGAAGGCCAGCCATATCCTCTCCATTGAGAGAAGTGTGACCAGCAGGTAGGTTGAGGGAGGTGATGCTGCCCCTCTACTCTGCTCTCCTGAAGCTCAGCCTGGAGTACTGTGCCCAGTTCTGAGGCCCCCAACACAAGAAGGACATGGAGCTGTTGGAGTGGGTCCAGGGAAGGGCCATGAGGATGGTCAGAGGGTGGAGTACCTCCTCTATGAGGACAGGGTGAGAGAGCTGGGGCTTCTTAGCCTGGAGAAGACAAGGCTCTGGGGGGACCTTACGGTGGCCTTTCAGTACTTGAAAGGGGCCTACAAGAAAGCCAGGGAGGGACTTTTTAAAGGACATGTAGCAACATAGACAAGGGGAAACAGTTTTAAACTGGAAGAGGGTAGCTTTAGACTAGATATTAGGAAGAAATTCTTTACTGTGAGAGTGCTGAGACGCTGGAACAGGTTGCCCAGAGAGGCTGTGGATGCCCACTCCCATGAAGGAGTTCAAAGCCAGGTTGAATGAGTTTTTGAGCAACCTGCTGGGAGGTATCCTTACCTATAGCAGGGGGGTTGGACCTAGATAATCTTAAAAGTACCTTCCAACCCAAACCATTCAATGATTCTATAATACTCTACTGATATTACTGCAAACACTTTTTGTCATGAAGTCATCGTTTGTGACACAGATGCCTGTAAGATTACTGTTGTCCTATGCACTGTACAAGTGGGAATATGCTGTTTATTTCACAGTGACCTTGGGATGCAGTTTTTACAGTTTAATAACAGAAGTGTATATCAGCAATTGAAAATACTGCCAAGGACATTGACAGAGGACATGAAATATGCTTAGAAAGGGACAGGTTTGGTTTAATGTTAACATTAAGTTCTGACTGGGAAACTGAAATTGAAGAGCAAGGTGTATAAAAATGCTAAGTGTTGGTATTTAAATACAAGCAAATCCAGATACGTTCCCTTTGTAGAGTAACCTTTGGGCTGATGGAAGCAGTTGATGTATTCAGTGCTGGGTTGGGTGGAGCAGAATATTTACTTTGCTTTGTCAGCAATAATGGTTATGTTTTGAGAAAATTATTTGATTATTTCCATAAGGCCACAGATCATGATCAACTGACATAAACTGAAGCTGTCCTAAATTACTCTTTCAGTGCTTTAGTAGCTGATTTTTCAGTATTAGTCAGTTTTTGTGTTTGACTCTTACTGCTCCTTCAGTTGGCTTCTTTGCATAAATATAATAGCATATTTAATATTAAAAACTAAAGAAGGAATTGAGAAATAAACTTCATCTGTGATGTTGTAAGGGTTTGGTCTAGAAGGGGCTGTTCCTTGCTCAGTCAATAACAGGTTCTTCTGCATTTTCTTATGTGCCATCTACTTACTGATGACGATAATTGATAATTTGACAATCAAGGAATTTGGAAAAAAGTTTATATTTTTCCAATTACTGACTAAAGGAGTTTATTGCTGGTAAAAACAAACAAAACTGTTTGAGATTTGTAACGCTGACAGTAAAAATGAACTGATACTGGGTTTAGGGGACAATGAGAAGGGAAACAAACATAATTGGCTGAAGATGTGTAAATGCCATCTCTATTTTCTAAATGTACCAACTCTAAGTGGAAATTATATCCATGATAATATTTCTAGTGAAGTACTGAACTTTTACAGTTCAATAAATGGATAGGAAACTCTTCTCAGGCATCCATTTAGTAAGTGCTTTTCTGGCTTCCTGCGCCTACTTAACAAACAACATACTCTCTTTATATCCTGAGGCTATTGCAATTTTGATTTGCCATCTTTTGCAGTGTATGTTTAATGTTGGAGAAAAAACATCTGTGATGTAATGTGTATGTATATATTTTTGGAAATAGCATCTACATTACATATATATTAACAAGTTCTGCTTTTTGCAGCATCATTTGTCTGTGTATTCAGCCTTACATGCTATAATCTAAGTGCCTCTGTCACTTAGGCATTAGGCACTATTGACTGGAACAAAAATAATGGAAGAGTTCCATTTTGGGGAAAGCAAACTGGTCTAGACAAAAAATCTGTTAGTTTTCTGCTGTCCCTCTGAAGCCTGCTCTTGGACTTATGAATTTAAGTGTGACGAAGGCTTAGGGGTCATTCTTCAGCAGCAGATGAGAATGTGCTGGGTCTTCACATTGACCCAGCAGGGATTCTGGTGGAACACCTTTTCTTTTCTTTAACTTTCTTCTTAGTTATTTTTGTGTGTGGCTAGCAATGTAAATTTCTATTCAAATACTGACCTTGTAAAAATGAATGTTTAGTTGGTCCTTGTTGAGGTACCTGTAGACCTTGTTTGTGATGCTGGCTTGTCAGCCTTATGATAATACAGTTCATGAGGAAGCACAGTAACATATTTCTAGCTAAATGTGAGCTGATGTATTGTTTCCTTTGTTTAAACAATATTCTGCTCTACTGAAGTCTGAGCTAGGCTATCACAGGACTATGCTAAGACAAGTTTTATTGCATTTAAATTAAAACACCAGTTAAAGTAGGAAAAAGAAGCCTTCAAGTTCTAGATCCTTGTGGAGTGAAATGGACTGAGTGACATTTAAAAACTACTTGTGCCTTGTGCTGACTCATCGCCAGCTGGAGGTTGAGTTATTCATCTTGCCTGCCATTTGCCCACAGTAAGCTTCATGAAGTGACAATGTAGATTTCTTTTAATAACTGTGACCTGTCTCCAAGTTTAGTGAATTGATTTGATGGTCAGATTTTTACCTTACTGGAATCTCTTCATCCCCTCTATTCCAAAGCTCTTGTCTTCATTTCAGGTTGTAAATGGTGGGTAGTTGTAGCTGTCACATTGAGGTGTTCTGCTGTCATGAGATACAGGATTGAGCTACAGCTTTCCTTTTGAAGTTTGGACTGTCTGTGCTTTCACTCCAGTTACCTTGCCTGTTCAATACAATGGCTAGTTCAAAAGTTAACATCCTTATCTAGAGGATGCTAGACACACGTTTGGTTCTTTCTATAGCTGCTGTTTCCTAGAGTGAATTAGTGAAAGCCTTAGGAGGGAATTCTCAGAAAAGTTTTGGTGATGTTACAGTTCCAAGACTGGGACCCTTTATAATTTCATCTCTATTGTGATTAATGATGAGAAAAAAATGTCCATTTTCTTACTTTCTCTCAGAAGAGATTAAGGATTAAATCAGTTTCTCCTTCCCTTGTGGAAGAATTTATACCTTTCTCCTCAGGCATTCAGCGTGAAACATATGGAATCTTTGAGACTTTTCTTGTACTTTCAAACTTCGTTGACACTGGTTAACTTACTCTAATGATGTAGGAGGAATTACAAACAGCCTGAAGAAATAAATTTTGTTTTCTTAAGAAATCAGGCTGAAGCAAAGCTGTCACGAACAGTGCAACTTCTTGGAACTGCATTTAGTTTAGAATGCGATGAGGTGCTGCTGTGGCAGACTGAGTTCACTGGAGCACAGACACTTTTTGAATTTTGCCCCTCAGCTTGGTTAAGACTAACATCAAGTTGAGAGGAAGAAGTCATGTTAGACCAGACCACATTATGATCTAACACTGTGAAAATCCCCACCCATCTTGATAAGGTGGTTTCCTGTCTGTTTGCTGCTGCTGAGGCTGTTCAAAGCAGGGGTAAATTGGTCCTTTCTTTTTCCGATCCGAGTTCAATGACTGGGCAGTGTGGGAAGAAGGGAGCCCTCGCTGTATTTCCTTCATGTATCCATTTTGGTCTAGTGTCAGTATTTGAAGTAGTCCTTTCCTGCAGAAAGCTGAGAGGAAGACTGAGAGTTGTTTGTATGTTTGCAATGCCTGTCTGTACAAAAATGGTCACCATAGACAAAGCCAAGTATTATATTACAGCTTGGCAATGACACAAGTGCCATAGCCCTATTAAACGCGGGCATTTGTTTTTTTGAAAAGGCATGGCCATGAGTGGCACAGCTTTTAAGACTCCTTATGCTGTGTGAGCTGCAGCCTTAAACAGTTTTTCATTAGCTTTTGAAACTATTTAAATATATGTGTTTTTTTCTTATAAATTTATAAAGCTTGATGAAAATAGTAATTGTCAATAGGAAAATCTCTCCGTGTTTTTTTTTCCTGTGCTGTGTTTCTTCTGGGTCTGTGGCTTATTTCATTGCTCGTGTTTGTGAAATTGCATTTCTTTTTGCTTCTGGTTGTTTTCTGATTGTACTGAGTATATTACTTAGTCAAATTCCCCACTCAGTTACATCTGTGCAGCCCCAATGACTTCGAGGCGTTGCTCAAGTTTGTCTGAGAGGGAAGTTTGACCCATGAGCACACTTCTCATTGATGATAGTAGAGGCAGACCTCTGGCAGTGTTCTAGTTACGAAGAGCCTAGGAATACATCTCTGCAGTGAATATTCAAGTGAATTAGAGCACAAAGTGGAATAATACTGTAAGTGAATTCAATTCGCATTGAAAATACAGGCATAGCATAGAATTCTAGTAATTCTAGAAATTACTGTCTTTCATCTTTAAAGCAGAAATCTGCTGGCTCGTCTAACAGAAAAATTAAGGTAGACAGAAGGTTTGAATACTTCAAGAGTAATTCTTTTCTAATATTCTGTCTTTCCTCACCAGTTTGTGTTATACATCAGCATGTAGGAGGTATCCTTACGTTTAGTATTGCTGCACCTTTGCTAGGGGCAGATATGACCGAACTACTGGCATAGTTGGACATTTGCCATCTCATTACCAGGTGGCTCTTCCTTCTCAAAGGAATTGCTGCAAATGTAGGTGTCATTTCTAGATCTGAGCTGCAACATTCATCATTGCTTTTACTACCATCAGCTCAGGTAAATGACAGCTGAGAGCCTCTTTATCTTCACCAATACTTCTTTCTTCTCAGTGTGTTTTGATTCCTATGGCCTGGGAACTAGTTCCTCCACAGATTGCTTCTCAAGCATCTGTAAGAATCTTATGTGCTTCTTGAGTGTCTACTACTCATTTCCATGAAGTCTGCTGGAGGGGGGAAGCCCCAGTGTGGTAGGTCTTGTTCTCACTGTACAGGTGGAAACTGAAGACATGCCAAGGGAAAAGGATTTTGATCTGTTGACGTGTCTATCTTGCCATCAGAGGAGTGATAGTAGCACCAGTAGCTAACACTCTGTCTCCTGGTGGAAAATAGGGCACTGCAGACTGTGTGAAGTTTAGGTAGGTCTACCTGAGCACCTCAGACCTTTGCCCTGTGCAGAAGTCCAGGCTTCCCCATCTTTATCTGATGATGTACTCAGACCATTTGTGCCTTTGTTATGCTCTGTTGACAAACCCCCATCAGCTAGAAATCAAGGTGGTATGTATGATGTGGATAAGCTGTGTTTGTATACAGTGGACTGTACAGATGATAGGAGTGTGTATGATTTCATTGCAGGGTTACTTTTCCTTCATATGTTCAAAATACTGACCTTGTGCTTTACTCTGTGAAGTTCTAAATCTGCTGTGAAAGATTATTCTGTGCTCTCAATTCCTATTGGATTAAGGGTACTCAGCTTCTCAAAGGATTGCATCCCTATTTGTACTCTTATGCTCTCTGAAATACTGTTAAGTCCTAAACTGGTGATTTCTTGGGGAAGAGCAGTAGAGACACTTGTACAAAACAGGCTCTGTTCGTGTCTTTGTGCAGCATAATGCAGATTACTCAGAAGCAATAACTATGTAGTTGTCACTGGCCCTGGAAGGCTCCCCCACTGACTTGGGTTGGAGTGTCTGGTGAGTTAATTTGTCCATTTTTCATGATGCCCTACTGTAAAACTAACATAATGCTGAAGTTCTCCTTTGGGACTGGCAGGATTAGCCGGATAGTGGTGATACCATTTTAAGAAGTAGGAAGCAGCATGGAAGGGCCTGGGATAATGCTGCTTTTTTAGACCTAGTGCTTTTTTGTTGTTGGTTTTTTTTTTTTTTTTAATTTTTTTTTTTTTTTTTTGCAAGTGTTCATGTGCATGGCTTCAGTTCATTTATTATGTATCTGTTGGTTTTTATCTCCTGATGACATAGGAGATCAGTACATAGCCTGGTCTTTCCAGGTGATACCTTTTCATGCTGCATTTGTTTTCCATAGCTTCCCCTTCTAATTGTTGTAGTCTTGATTCATAAGTGCTGAAATCTCTGGCTGCAATGTAAAACAAAAGTTGGCTTAACTCTCCAATAAAATGTAAGAACTGCTTTGATCTTCCATTTTGACAGTTTGTGGTTATGCTGACTTCTGTTACTTTTTTCCTTAGAGGCATTTGTCCCTCATCTCTAAAACAAAATGTCAGTGAGTTTAAAAAGAAACAAAACAATGTTTGCGTGATGCTTTGTGTTCTACTTATAAAAGATTTATAACTTGGTCACTTTTATTTATGCTCCTGTAGAGCCAGTAGAATTACACTGCAGTGTAAAAGTGCAGCAGTTTCATTTCCCTGCAGGCAACAGCCCTCTGGTGGTGTGTTGAGTTTTCTTGTTTTGTTGTTTGTTTTTTTCCTCTTGTGAGTCATTGGGAATTCTGACAGACAGATAAGATTTTAAAAATGCCTCAGACTAAATTCCTTCGTAGTCCTGTGTCTTCTCTTCCTCCTTTTTCCAGACCTCACCTCGTCCACCCCCATCTAAATTTGAAAGTGAAATGCAAAGTTAATAAATGCATCCACTTGATAATAGCAACAGTCTTATTTGGTCGAGTGATATTTACCAAATGCTTTTTCAGTAAGCTTCAGCTTACAGAACTGTTGCCTGGAAAAGGGTATAGGTTGGTGTGAAGTGGGTGTGAGGTTAATGGGTTACTGAGCAGACTGATTGAACTGTTAGGAATGCAGGCATTTCTGAGGAGGCCAAAATTCAAATATCAAAGAATTAATTTTATTTTTAAGGGGTGACCTTACAAGTCAGTTATGGATGCTACTGTTAGTCGTTTCATGTTACTGCCTGGAAAAATATTTCAGCTAATGAAGAAGGAGAATGCTCTGATCAGTGCTTTAGAAGTGAAATTTATCTTTTTGCTAGCATCAGAGTCATTTGTCACTTGAGTTCCACTTAGTCTCTCTTTTGAAGGATTGTGTGATGTATTGGGAAGCTGAAGCGGGAGTTCAGAAAGTAGATGAAGTAAAATATTACTTGTCATTTCTGAGGTGGTAACCCAGAGTTCTGTGCAGAGGTTTTTCAGGAGCTAAGGTTATAACAGGGATATGTTTAGTTTGTTTCAGGACTATAGTGAATTTCAAAACCACATTGCATCTGCAACTGTATTATTGTAAAACACTTTGTAAGAAGAGGTAGGGCTCTGTTATGAACCCTGAAGTTGTGTTATTTTAAGAAGGGGAAGAAAACAAGCTTTTCTGTAGTTGAGGCTGAACAGAAAATAATTCAATTTTAAAATAATTTTTAAAATGCACCTCTATGAGTGTGATGTTTGAGATCTACTGTGTGTATGAAAACTGAAACAATTTACTAAAGGGATTTGTATGTTGATTTTTTTTTTTTTTTTTTTTTAATTAATAAGACTAACAAGGGAAAGAATTGATTTCGTATCACAGTACTTCTCTACTATTTTGAGAGAGAGACAATGGTTATAGCGTATGTCTCCTTTGAATTCATTCTGTGGACAGAAAATGGTACAAATCTGTGGCCTTACTAGATAAAGCTTTATGTCACTGGTGATAGAATTACTGGTCGTTATCAATGGATAGGCTAAGATGCATCATGAAAATGCAGTTTCAGCCATGCTGACTTTGGGGGTGTAAGTCTCAACTGGTGAGTTTTTTTATTGTTTTGGGCAGTGTTTCATTCGCTGATTTTATGTTGGTTTTACATAGGTTTCTATGTTGCAGGGATAGGTCAAATTTTGACTTCTAATTCTTGTAGTTAACATAGTATGAAAAGGAAGTAAAATGAAAGAAGAAAGCTAGGAAGAAGTAAATGTGCCCTCCTCCCCCAACCCCCTGTCTTGAATGCCAGTGAATGTCACAACTTAGTTGATATTTTACTGGTTTTAATTAAAAAGAAATGAATTTTGGCTCTGTGTAGTGAAAGTGTCTTGGCATAAAAAAAATAAGACAAATAAGAGATTTTTGGATCATCTTTCAATGTAAAATACAGAGCTTCAGTCACCCTAGGGCTGTTCTTTTAAAACATAAAAGTGGAGGCCAAGGCATCACTAGCACTTCTTGAGTAACCCACAGTCTCTGAAGCAAAAATGAAATCATGCTTACTCAGCTTTTTGTGTGTGGCTTAAAAACAGATGATGCTGTTACACATGGCTGCTGCAGTTTACTGATCATTTATTGGAGGAAGAATAGGAATGGATTGTTACCAACTCAGGTGCTGTTTAAAAACAAACAAACATACCCAAACGGATGAACAAACAAACAAAACCAAACTACAACATCAGAAAAAAATCTGAAAGGTCTACATTTCTTTTTCTAACTTCTTTTTCATTCAATCCATAAAAAAAGGAGTACAAATTCCTGGATGAGGAAACTTGTTTTTTTTCCTTATTAAATTGAGTTTTCTCTCAATAGAAACAGCAGTGAATCATCAATACATGAACAAAAAAGCCTATAGTTCTGTGAAGCTTGCTGCCTTCCAGTGAACTGATATCATCTGTGAAAAATGAGAATTTCTTTTTTTCTGTTAGCTGTTGTGGTAAACCAAGGATGAAATTCACTGAAGGGGACAGTGCTTGGCCACTTCAGAACTCTTTCAGCTCTCTATTTCTAAGAGTAAAGTTTTTCTTCAAGTATATGCCAATTCAAAATGTTTAAAAATAAATAATTCAAGTTACAAATCTGGAAATTAGATGAAAGGGAGTTATCTCAAATAAAGTATGGGGTATTTTAAATAGATGTTTTTACCAGCAAGAATCTCAAATTGTTTATTTCTAGCCTAAATATGAAAGCAAGTAGTTTTTGTTGCTGCTGGAAGTGTTGAACTTGATAAATGTTGGGGTTGATGTCAGTGTAGCTGTGCATGTATCTTGGGAAGAATTAAATCTCCAAGACTCTATTCCCTCACCTTAACAGAGAAGCAGCTAAAATTAGAGTAGTCTGATGTGCTCTTCACGTTGCGAGCATTTGTCTGAAATGTGCTTTTTAATTGTTATTTCCCATTACCTCCTAACCTGCAAAGTACCGAGATGGGAAAGGAAGCTGCCCTGTTACAGGCTCTGGTTTTGTTAGTGGGATGGGTGTGTTTGCTAATATGACCTTTGCAGTTTTTGCCATCTTAATACTTATCTTGCTGTGGTGTTGCATGTGTATGTGTGCTGCTTAACTGCATTTTGCCAGTTGTGTAATGTGAGCCAGTTCATATCCAAAACTGTATTTAAATGTAGGTTTTAAACAGATGCCTTGCTATCGTGGAATTTTTCTTTCCTCTGATTATGACAGACTTGCATGAGAGTCTGAATTTCTCCCTGGTCATCTGATGTGCATTATTTATTTTTTTGTCCAGAGGCTGTTTTGTATGAAAATATTCCATAACAGTGGGCCAATTTGTGATTTGTAGACTTCTTTTTTTTTTTCTTTGAACTTATTTGGGTTACTGGTATCTGATACAGCAGAGCAGTGTGTCTTAGTGTGAACCTTTTTTGTTTTTCATTAATGTCTATATAAGAATTGCTGTGTGCAAGTGTGTGTTGTGAGAAAGCTGTTTGAAGTGAGGGCATTGTATGGGTTTGGCTTTTGAATTATGGATAGACTAAACGGCTTCAGCAAGTGCTTTAATGTAAGGGATATATGTGGAAATATTAATCAAATGAGATTTGTTTATAAGCTGTAGCAAAAAAACCCCTAACCTTGTACATTCTATCTTCAACTCTGATGCTTATTTGAAATGACATACTGCTGAAAAGAAGCGTTTACAAATTGAAATGTAAGTGGGTGACCAAAAGGTAATACATATGCAGCAGCATTTTTTTACGTCCATTTTTGTACTTCCCCCCCCGAAGAACCCATCTCTGCCTCCTATAGTAACAAGTATTGATAGCATCAGAAACAACTTTTTGTTTATTCATCTGATGCTTTATTTAAACTTTTTTATTCATTATCTGGCATTCAGCAGGTCAGTGGTCTAGGATCACCTTACTGCTCACCCTTTGATTTTTCACTCTTTCCCTGTGGCGACTTTCTCTGTTGGGTGCAGCTGGATTTAGCTTGATTCCCAACCTCGCCAGCAGCATTGTAAAATCGAACTGTAGCATTTGAAAGCAACTGGTCTATTGAAAAACAAGCTGAAGCAATCCAGACTTGGATTTCAAAGGGAATAGAAAGGTCTCAGTCCGTGCTGCTGTTGCAAGCTCAGCATCGTGGGGCTTGACTGACTGTAAGCTCACTTACCATTAAGAAAAACTTAAGGATATTTAATTTAATGACAGGCTGTAAAAGTGAGGTATGTGAGTTCATGAAGAAATCCACAGCCTTTCTCTCTCCACAGGCAAGCTGGAGTGTTGCTTATGCTGTAGCAAAAATGGCATAACTGTTCTGAGACTGTCAAGTCTTACTCTAAGATTATGCAGCTGCGCAGAAAACAGTTTGACAATGCGTTACCCCAGAAACAGTCTGAATTTGTATCCCATTGGCTTCAGTAGAGTTAGTCTGTTTTATCCTCGTGTAACTGAAAGAAGGGTTGAATTCTTTGACATCATGGACTAGGTCCTCAACTGGAATCGATTGATGGAGGGACTTATACTCTCTGCTAGTGGAGTGGCTAACCTTTGTTATGGGTTGACCTTAAGAAAAGCAGAGTGTATGGATTTTTAAATGTGAGAAAGGGCTTTGATATTGTTTTCTCTCTCTTCAGACACTGCTAGTTAAGAGAAAAACAAAACGACGTGTACTATAAAAGGTTGTAGTGTCAGAAGATTTAGATATCACACTCTTTGCAAATAGTTTTTGCCTTTGAAAAAACCTTTCTGTAATGTGCCCGTTTCTTTCCTTTCTTTAAACAAATGGTTATTGAACTTACAGCAGATGTGTTTCTATGTTAATGTGCAAGCTGAGGTTATTATATTGCCTCTGTTCTAAGATATTCACAAGTACTTGCAGTTGTCTTAGAAAATTGACCTTTGGATTTGGAAAATAACTTCTACAATTGGCCTGTAGTCCCAAAATGACTTCTTTCTCCCCCAAGAGATCTTGATAAAAATCTATATGACTAGGTTTGTTTTATCTGAATGTTGGCAGCAGGAGGTGGTAAGGAAGAGAAGGTCATTAGTTCAGTTCCTTGCTGGAAATAAATCTCTGAGAAAGTAAGGATAATCCTTCATTTGAGGTTTGCTCAGCTTTTTTCCTGTGCTTAGTTCTATCCACATCAGGATTTATACTTTTTTGTACTTCCTTTTCATTAGAAAATCTAGAAGGTGTTAATTTTGCATTAACATTAATGAACGGCAACAGATAGGAAACTTGCCAAGTTGAAGAGGTACTGTCAGTTACTTTAAATCTGGATTTTAAAGACCTTTGAGTTTCAGTAGAATGCTTGTAGGGAAAAAAAGTAATATTTACTCCAGAACTGAACAGAACCACATGCTTAGTTTTTAACTGCATAAGATGTAAAACTCTATAGGGATCTATTCTGTAATGCAAACATCAGATTTTGTCCAAACTCTCATGTTCTTTGGCACTGTGAAGTCCAAGTGTAAGTTTTTCATTCCTACCTCAATTTTGGGTATGTCTACGCTGCAGTTAATACCCAGACAAGAAGAAGGACTGCATGTTGCTGTGATTCAGACTGGTACCTGCATTCCCGAATTTGCAAGTGTCTTGGTTACCTCTGCTCTGCTATCACAGAGTTTTGAGTGGTCAGTTCTTGACAGGCACAACAAGGGTACTGTGATAAAACAGTTAGTTTGCATCAGACTCGAGGACTGTTATGTTCCAGTGTGTGTAGTAGATATAAGTTGCTGCAACTTTTTTTTTTTAAACTCTCTACTGAACTGACTTTGGAATTGCCAATAGTAAGGTTGTTTTTTTTCCCCCCAGTATCTGTTGGTTTGTAATCGACTTCCATCTGGATGAGTCAAAGTTTATCTTTTGGCTGGTTTTTCGTAATACACAGATACAAATCTATTCTCAATATCCATCTCTTTAACAGATCCTTTTAAACTCGTGGTGATATTGTGTGGCAGCAACTTAATGTCTGTGCTTATATATTGTGTAAACTTCCAAATGAAGGAAGAAGAACATTTGAAATACTTTCATCCTGTTCTTCCTTCTCTAATTGTTCTATTTTACTTTTACTTTATCATCATTCTGTCTAACATTATGCAATGCATCTTCACTCAGGTCTTCCAGACTGGCCTTTTTCATTCTACTCTGATAGAATCCCTATTATGGTTACATTCTCAGTCCAATTTTTGATCTCACTTAATACTTTGGTTACCTCTGCACATCAAGTTGATGTTAAAGTGTTTGAAGTGATGGCAAGTCAATTAACGTCTCACATTAATTTAAGAACTCAACAAAATCCAATTCTGATTCACATTATTCTTTCTATTGTGCGTTTGTTAACACTGAATTTCATCTACAGTCATGCCTTCTGTCCTCCAAACGTTGTTGTTAATCTTTAAGTGTGTAAGTGTGACTCAAGTGATACGTTGGTCTTGCACTAGCCTACTGCGCAGGGGTAAATTTCACCCTTTGTGAGCTGATGTGTCCTGTCACATTAATTGGGGATGTTCTGTGCATTTCCTAGGGCAACACAAAGGATCAAATTTCCCTATTAACCCCATCAGAACTGAATTAAGTGATGCCATATCTCGAATGTGTACTTCAAAGCTGATGTATTGTGATCTGTAGCTTAAAAGTTTTGATCTAGCTGTATGCTATTGTAGAGAAAACACAGAAGTAGCAATCTGCTGGATGTTGAGATAACCTGAGCTTGAAAAGGTCACAACTACTATGTCCAGGTGCTGAGAGATTTGTTGGTTTTTATTTTTTTCTCCCTGATATTTCTGTTTTTAATGTATCTGTTTTCAAAGCAAGTCAGTAATGTTTCTCCCAAGGCCTAAAACATGAAATGAAATTTTGCAGAATGGACTAATCCATGCTACTTATGTTCGCTGGTCTACTTCCTTGCTTTTGTTAAAATTAAAATCAGTTTTTTTTGCTGTTTCATGCAGATTTTGTAGGTAATTTAGCAAATGGCTAGATTCAAGTTAGGGATTCTGATTTCTTATCTCTCATTTTTGAGTCTTGTATCTTGATGTACCACTTTCTTACCTCTAAAGGGATAATATTGTTCCTTAAAGCAAACTGCTTTGAATGCTGCAGGACGGTGTCTTACAGAAGCTAGAGATTTTTCTTTTTTTGTTTCTTTGGAGGTGTAGCCTATCATCATATATAATGGGACTTTCTGACATTTGATTTATCTTTGTTGCTTGCCAAAAATATCAACCAATTGATGGATTGGATAAAAAAAAGGCTATCCTCCGTATCATCAAAATGAGGGGAAAATCTTCCTACTTTCAAAAAATACTGAAACGAAATGAAATTGCAGGATGAGGGGTGTAAAAAATATGTGAACAGATGGGAGAATTTCTTCCTTGCAAGCTTATTATTATTAAGATTGTTATTATTTTTTGTGATTCTAACTTAGAAAGAAGATTTGATGGGTTCAGTGATCACTGATGGCTATAAAACGGGCAAACTGTGCCCAGCTGTTCAATGGATGCTTGTCTGATTGTGGAAATCCTTATGAAGCTGAGCAGGGACAAAAAGAGAGGAGCATACTGGTATCTTAGTGGATTTAGTTTTGCACAGTAGCATCTGCTAAACATGCAATTTAGACTAAAAACCATAATTATTTAATGAGTAACCGCCTACTTTCTCTCCCGTGTGTTTTTCTCCCCACCCCATGAAAGAGCTGGCTTCAGGATATGCGTAAGGCATGGTTTAGTGTATTTGCCTGCTGCGCACACTGAGTATTCTATATGTTGTTTTGATTTATTTATGAGTCTTTATTTTTTAATCTTTGTAAAATTGCAGGTAGAAAGGAGACATAGGACCTTTACATGACAATCTTTATCGGCTATTATCTAGTGACAGATGCCTTCTGACATGACATTTTAGGGACTTTGAGGCTCTTGGTAATATTATTTGAGGTTCAGGAATGACCTTGCATATGAGAAGGTCTTTGCCTATCCTGCATGTCATCATGACTTAAATATTCTGGTGAAACAGCACAAAGCCAATAAGCGCTGTGTCTGGGGCTCCTGCAGTCTCTTTATCCTCCTGTCATGTTTAGGAAGAAAACAAAAATGGATGTATCTTTTTAGAGAAATAGGATAAATTGTTGCTGAAAGAAAATAGCTGTGTATGCAGCTTAGAACAATCTACAGGCTGTGCTGGATACTTCATCATGAGCACTATTTGGAAAATAAACTGCAAGAAATCCAGTACTGGGCAAGTTGAGAACCTTGCAAGTGAGCTTCTGGGCTCAGTAAATCACTCGTGTTAAGTCAAGTTACTTTATTTGGCCTAGGCTTGTCTTACAAGTGGTTAATACTCATTTTATTTATGACACTAGATGAGTTTCAGTTCCCAACTTATTAATAGGTGAAGCTCGTTTGTGCTGGTGGCGGATTTTGTTTTAGAGTTGGCAGTGGAGAGCAACAATATCTGGAGTGTGCAAATGCTATTTTCTATGCAGAAATTTAGATGAGTGTGGAGCTGGGGAAAAGAAAAAAAAACACAAGGAAAAACAGCCTCAAAGGCTTCCTATTTTAAATGATATTTTAAATTTCTCACTGTGGAGGTTTTGTCTTGATTGTCTCAGCTGAAATGAGTTTCCACCTATGTGGATTCCATATCAGAAAACTTTTTAGCTTCAGTGACTGAAATACAATTCTTTCTTATGCATCTGAGTTGTGCTTCTGGACTTTGCAAGGACTGAAAAGCTACTGATTCCAAAGGGCTCTTTGCAGCCTCACCAGGGATGCGATACAGGAACCTGATGGGTAGCAGGGGAATTAGAAATGTGAGGCCAGAGTAAGGGCTGTGTGCAGCAACTGAGCTAACAAAAAGAAGTAATAAAGAGGTACCTGAGAGGGAGCTTACTGTTTTTTGTTCATTTTGTGTTTTTTTTTCCTTGTTTATTTTTTTTTCCTGGAGGAATTGCATCTAATCTGAAGTGTAGCCAGTGTTAATGAATCTTTTCTTACGTGTCATATCTGATGTGCTTGCCCATCCAGGAAGACCTGCCATGTTTCATGGTAAAGTTAAAGGTTTTGAAACTAGTAGTGGCAGTGAGAGTCTAAAGCATGCTCAGAATACTTCTCTGCTAGTTTCACTGTGAAGTAGTTTGGCTTGAATTCTTTTTGGTCAATTAGAAAATCACTGTGTAGTGAGAAACTTCTTTTGCGAGCTGGTCCTGTGCAGGTTTCCCTGTTCATGTTTGCCCAGTCTTGTGTCATGGATTGAAAATGAAGCAGAGCTCTACCATGACTATTCTTCGCTAATAGAAGTTTCTGAAGCAAATCAGTAACATGTGAGAACAATTTTAGTCTGATTTTTGCCTACATCATCGTGGTCCAGCATTGCAGGAAGGGAGCAGCAGTTGATTTAATTGTAATTCCTCATTTTCTGCTCTAAGTGGAGGTAAGCCATGATAGTGAAGCTGGCTTTTGAAATGAGTGCTTATGTAGTTGCTGTGCTAATGCATTTTTTAATTTTTTTTTTTTTTTTCAGATCAAACACGTACTAGTTCCTTGTTGGATAAGCAAATGCTGGTTAAATCAGTCATTTAGATCAATAATAACTTTCTTTTATATAATCATAGACAAATTATTTTCAAAATGTTGAATTAAAGTTGAAAATCCTAGGGATTGCCGCTTAAAGCTCTGTCTTGTGGTATAAGAAATTATTTCATAATGGGAATTTATGGTTTTTGTGTCTCTGTCCTTGTGGATCTTATCTATGAGTGTATGGCCTTAGAAGTATGGCAGGAAGCTGTGCCAGGAGTTGTAAAGTAGGCATGCCTAACGTTTCGCTCCTTTGGATTTGGGGTTGGTGGAAGGCAGGTTGACTTTCTTTAGAAAATTGCAGTGCGGATACGTTGTTATCACAGTAAAGGATGGTATCTGACACAGGTTGATAATATAAATTATTGGTTCTTTATTTCTCACCTGACTCTTGAACACTTAATTTTCTCAACTGTTCAAACAGCAGAGATCTGGAATCAATTCACTAAGCTGAGATAAACATCTGATGATAATTGTTACTGTTTCTATACTATTTAAATACCTTGGGATTCACTTTCCAAGGGAACCTTATCCTAGCTGAGCAGATGCTACGCTGAGAAACTGGCTTTCTGAATATTAAACTTTATGGACATTAAGTAATGCCAGAGGCCAAAAAGAGTAATTTAAAAATAAATGTATTTTTCTTTCTTGCACAACATAAAAACCTTTGCATATTGATGCCCTACTCCTTGTAGTACAAGTATGTTTGAAACAACTTTTGTCACTGTCTGGATTATTTCACTTATTTTGAAATAGGAGCTACCAGTACTCAAAAATGTGTTAGAAAACTTCATTTTTGTTCTAAATCCTTTTCTGTGTCTTTGTCAAACTACAACTGTTACTATAAAACTATACTACTACAATGATTTTTCTGTTTTAAATACAATGCTTTTTGTGTTACTGATGTTATTCGGTAGTAAGTTCCTAAACTACAACAGCTAATTCTGAATGCCCAGCAGAATGCAAGAGTTTATCATCTTTTTCCACTGATGATGCCTCATTTAGTCAGCCTTTTGTTTCTGTTTGTCTTTGCATGTTGAATATATACATAGCATTAATACTAATTTTTCCAATGATGCTTAAAGACAGCCCTAAATGCAGGAATAGATGGTGCAGTACATACAGTTTATGGATTGCTGGTGCTGTGGTGGGTTGTGTTGCAGTTCCTCCAGCTTTCAATTCTCCAGTAACGTTCTTGTCCATAAGGAATTGACTCATCTGTGAACTTTTTTTTTTTTTGCTTTGGGAAAACGATGCGAGATTTGGAAATCTGCTTCAGGCAAACTGAAGGAACTGTCCAGCATTTTCCAAGCTGAATTTATTAAAATGCTCTTAGACTTGAAAGGGCTTTTTATGTTGGCTTTCAACACTTTAAAAGCCAATCAGCTCTTAGAAATATTTATCTCTACATAGAGCATGTATGCTTATATATCTCAAATATGTTTATTAATTGAGATGACGCATACTTGCTAAGACAAATGCTGTTTGTAGCCTAGTTCTGGCAGTTGCAGTTTGAAAGTGACTGGAGCTTTAAGAAAATTTGAATAACTTTTGAGTTTGCATAAGGGAATAAAACATGCTTTTTTGAAAATGATGGGCTATGATGTGTCCAAGTATTCAAACTATATAATACAGAGTTGTGGCTAAGCTATGGATTAGTTGAGAAAATTCCTGAGGATGAAAAGATGGATATAATCTTGGTGTATTGATTCAATTTGCTTGTTATCAAAAATCATCTTAAAAATTTCAGAACAAATGAGTCTCAAAATAATGTTCCCTCTTTCAGTTGGCTATCACCAGCTAGTTATAAGGATGAGAGAGCATGTCATTAACTGTTAGTTAAGAATGACTGCAAAATTGATGTCTTTCTGATGATTTCATAACAGAATCACAGAATGGCCAGGGTTGGAAGGGATCTCAAGGATCACAAATCTCCAACCCCTCATGGTCTTAAATGGTCTTAAAAGCTGCAGGTTGTTATATTATATCAGGCTTTCATCAAACCTGAAGCTGAGCTGTGTAGCAGCAAATTCTTCTCTGCAATTTGCTTTAAATCGGGAGCCTCTGAACAGTACAGCTTGGGAATAGAAGCTTCAGGGATAATCCGAGCTTCATGTTGACGCTGTAGCAGTGGGCAGCTTATCACTAATGCTTACATATTTGCATCTCTATGTGTTATCACTTTTGTTGTTGTTTGTTTTGATTTTTTAAACACATATACACACCAAAACAAACAAACAAACAACCTCTTAAAAAGCCTTACTGCAGAGAATTGCTTTGTGGCAGGATATCCTGTTAAGTGGGATATAATGTAGAATATCACTCTAGGAGAACTTGCTCTTTACAGTGTCTTTCAAGAGTTTCTAGCCTTGACTGTCCCAAACTGTCTAACCAACTGCATTATGTTACACAGATATTAGTCATAGCAATATCTAAAATCTTGTCACTCGTTTTTGAGTTACTACTGCAGGAATGAGGGGTGGAGAAAGGGGTTTTAAAAAAGTGGGAGCTATGTTACAGTGAACTTAGGTATTAGAAGATAATAATGTATCACATAAAGATTTGTTTGTTCACTTGCAGTAAGTTACAGCTGAGTGGAGTCCTCAAACATAGTTGTCATCTTGAATGGTTGAAGGCAGTTCTGGGGAACTGGGTTTCTCTCCCCCTTCCCACTTTCCTCATCTGAGCCAGGTGTCATACAGCCAGCTGGAGAAGTAAAGTTTACGTCAGTGCTTTGCCAAAGCACAACATTTTCCCAAGTAGGACAAGCCTATTTTTGTTGGTCTTAATTTTAGGACTAACAGGTAGCTTCCTTTTGATCCTTGATATATTTTGAAAGTAGGCTTCCAGTCATTCTGAATCCTGTGGATTGCTTTGGTATTAAATTTTCATGTTGTGAGTTCCATTGGAAATAAATGTGATTTCTACCCCCTGCGGTAAAATGTTGGTTTATACCAAAGGAGTCTGGGAGGCAAATTGGCTGCTTATTTAAGGATGTCTTAATGAAGAGTTGTGTATGTAGATATCTTCATTAGTGTGAGTAGATTGTATGAAGAGAGCTGGCTGTGCTGTATTACTATGGCCACCCACAAATTAGCCCAGCAGCCACAATGACTGAGGGTTCTTCATTGTGTATTGTCACTTGGTGCTGAGGACAAAATAGGGAACCACTAAAAGCGGGGGAAATGCTACTCACATATATAATTTTGGAACATGGCAATTTTCAATAGTGCTCAGAGAATGTTTTCCTAGTAAATGACAGGATGAGGGGGAAGGGAGAATGAAAAGTGGACTGGAATAGTGGTGACATTTGAAAGGGGACGAGCCTTGTCAGAGGCTTGACTTCATACTGATAAGAAATATATTTCCTGATTGTATGGGAGGCTGCTGCTCTGAGCAGATAAGAAGTGGGGTTACATGCTGGTTTATCTGTAAGGAGGTGCAGAGTTGCTCTCAGACTTGTGATTTATTGAATTTAGATCAAAAAATCCGAAGGGATTTACAGCTAATCATAAAATAGTGTAGATTTAAAAAATAAAAATAAATGGTGAAAACCGAGAAATATTATAGTGAGATATAAGTAGTTGTGTATAAAAAGGACATACGTATGCATACATATTTTATGTGGATTAGAGGTCATTCTGCTGCACCACGGAAGGACATTTTACATGTATTTTGCGGGGAAGTAGAAGTGGGTGTGGATCTTGCTGAATATAGAGTAGGGCATGCCCTTGGGCTGTAGAACTGACCTCAGCATGGGTAGTAGCACGCTTGACAGCGTGACTTCTTTCAGTGCCAAGATGATACGTGGTAGGAAATAGCCAAAACTCAGGGCTGCTCTAAATGACACCAGATGTCAGACAGCCCTGGGTGGTATTTGTAATTTAGAAGATGGAAGTTTTTGTTCTGTGTTGTTCGTACTTAATGAAAGAGAAGAGAGTATTGTACGGTTCTTAAGCAAGTTTTTGTCCTAAATCTTGCTGTTTGACAGTTGTTCAGTGGGTTGAACTAAGTTTTAAAGCAGGTACTGCATGGGCGGTGGTACTAAAAAATTTCTCATGCAAATATATTGCAGCAGTCTGAAAGAAGCATTTCAAAGCTGCCTGCCTCTGTGTACTCTATAATAGACTATACTCTGTGTACTCTCTATAGACTCTCTATAGGAGCTATTAGTGCAATCTGCTGGCATCCTTAAACTTTTATCTTACTAGGTCAACAATCTATAGACTGAACCTATGGCACACATCTGGCCTGGCTAAACCTGCCCAGATCTGTAAACACCTGAATAAAAAAGACCCCCAAGCAATGCTAACGCCTGGGCTGTTTCAGAGAAAACGCTCTTGCTGTTTTCTCTAATTGTGTTCAAGTGGGCTGATACTTGTTGCAATGTAGGTGCAAGGTATAAGCCTTACTACTTTATTTTTTGAAAGTTTAGCTTTGAATCATATTTTTGAATCCTTGAAAGCTGAGAAAGAGCTACTTCTGACAGTACCTTTTGTTGTGTAGCCATAGGTGTGACAGACAAAGGGCTGAAATCTTACTGCATCTTTGGAGTTGAGTCATCCAGCTGCTGTTCTGGCAAAGCTTCGTAATACCCTTCTGTCTCAATGTTACATGAGAGAAAATGTGGTGTTTTATGTAAATGTAATTAAAAATTATATGTTTTTTTGTTTCTCTATTTGCATGTTGTGATATAATAGCTAACAACTTAAAATGAAGGTTTAAATTTATAGCAGTTGCTCAACTAATGAACATGTTGAGGTGCTCAAATGCAAGGCCCTCTTGACTGAGTAAAATACTACAAAATGAACAATTATGGCTCAATGGCAGAATGGCAACTTTGCATAAATCCTGGGTTTTTATAAGTGTGATTCGGAAAAATCTCAAGGTTTTGGTGAGCTGTCCTCAACTGGCTATGAAAAATAAAGTTGTCTCTTATGCCCTGTAGTGCTCCTAGAGCACACTTTCTTATTGCTTTTTCTGAATGCATGCGTGAAATCATGTGCTGTTTACTTTTTGCAGTCCTCAGAGGAACCTACTGAATTATTGGTTTAGAAAGATTCAAATGCATGTTGAGAGTTTCACTGACTTTATTTTTCCAAGAGAAGAGGCACAAGCTGATTGTTCTGTTCAGATCTTGGTGAGGGCTTGTAAGGGAACTGTTATGCCATAGCCTGAACTGACGACTGAGCGCCTGGTGAAGAGGGTGGCTGGCCAAGGCAGTGCAGCTGCAAGCAATTTACCTGTGCTTTACTCTGGGCCCTGCTTCTCCCTGGGCTCATATAAGGGCAAGCCTCCAAAAGGAGAACATCTCCTGGATGAACCCCACTTCCTGAGAAGGAGAGTTGTGTAGCCAGAGGCCGTATCACTGGGTGAGCTAACCTTTTCCTGCATGTGATTATTGTTGTTCCTAATGATGCTTTGCCTGTATCTTAAAGAATTTACCAGAAGCAATTTCACTGCTTCCAAGGTCCAACAGGTCTTGTTCTTAATGTTGCTGAATTTTTCAGAACTGTCTTCTGTGTTGCCAGTGTATGAGGTGACCAATTTTGGTTCTTTATGCTTAAAAAAAAAACCAAGCAAACAAACATGTTATTAATTTCACTAACACGTCATAAATAGGTAATATTGTTCAGGCCTATAAATAATGCTGATCTTTTTAGTTACATGGAAATTCCTGTGTTTCGTAAGCTGAGTAGTGCTCTTTTTTTCTTATGTTTCCTAACTTCTGCTAGTCAGTTGCAAACTTTTAGGTAGCTTTGAAAATCTGTTTTCTTTAGAAGATAAAGTCGTATGGATTAAGGGCTACACTTTTACCTTAAATTTTTGTGGAAGCCTAATGTTGATTTCTGGTTTTTTAGAGGTGGATGATTGGGGAGTAAGCAGGAAAGAGTGATCACCTGCAGGTGAAGGCAGCAAAATGTGTGTTGAAGCTCACTCAGTGTGGGAATATTATTTCTGAATTACAGAATAGCCCGGTATGGTTGGCATAATCCCCATCACATAAGCAAAGGTGGAGGGATTGTGCCTTCTATTGTATTTCACAATCATCCTTTCACTCATTAATTATGTGGGTTGCTTTTTGGTTTAAGGAAGAGAGAAAAGGGCATCCTGATCCCCTGCAATCTGCACTGTTGCTTGTTCTTTGGGACCCCACTAGTCAAAACAACGGGATTCATATGCTGACGACAGCTGAGAGACCAAAGTATGACCAGATGGCAAGGGGAGCTGAGCTGTCTGTTTCTGCAAGCGATAGGCACATTATGGTTATTCTCTTCTGGGGACGAGGGGGTGGAAAGCAGGAGGAGGGGGAGAAGGAAAGAAAGAGGCAGATATTAGATAAACAGACTGTAGCCTGAATACATATGACATGTGGGAGGAAAGCTTTGTTAAGTAAGAACTGAAAGCCTCTCGCAGAACATTAAGCAGCACCGCCTGTGCATTGGACTGAGCCAAACCAGAGGAAAGACAAGCACAAATGTGTAAGCTTGCTGCGAGGCTGCTGAGGTTCACCAGACTTCTGCAGAGGTGCTTGAAACAGTGGATTACTGTAAAGTATGACTCTGCATAGATTAGCTTGCTTTTTTATTAAGAAGGGTCATCTAATAAGGAAGATGCCAAGTGTTTCTTCCTTATCCTTATGATGTGCAAGCTATGCTTTTATGAGCCAAAGTTGATTCATAGTTTCATTCTGCTGGAATTTTTCAGCTTCATGCGCAGGAGATGGCTTTATGGGGTTATGATATCTGCTGTTTGCACTGCAGTTGCTGCAAGTTCAGTTTAGCTGGTGATTTGCAGGCAGCGCTCAGCATGCTCCATAATTACGAAGTGCATCCTTGATCTGCATCACCCTGAGCCTGATCTGGGGCGAGCTGAAATCTGTAAAAAATTTTCCCATGTAATTGTACTCAGCTCTGCTTTATGTCTTATGAATGAAACTGAATTACAGTTTTATCAGCTACTTACAACAGAGATGTCAAGTGTTTCTATACTGCTCCCTCTGGCTAAGCAACCTAAGTTGCAATATTTGTCCTGTTTTGTTACGTTTTATTTTTTTTCTAGTTGTTCTTGTTGTGGGGCTTGAGTAAATGAGTAAGTAGAGCAATTGATATTTCTATTACCTGAAAAAAAGAGGCAGTTGTCAGTATTTTGCTCTTATGTGAGGAAAATGCTGGTGATCATAGGAACAACAGAGGCTACTGTCCATCCACAAAAAAAACCCCAGAAAATTGTTGAGAATCCATAAAGAGCATCTATTAAAGTAGGGTTTGATATTTTGTGACTTCTATATATCATATGCTGGTAATTCTTTCTTTTTTTTTTATTTTTTTTATTTTATTTTTTTTAAGCCTTTGCTTGTCTCTGGCCTACTGATCATTAAGTAGTTCTTTCTAACATAAGGCAATAACAAAGCAGCCTCATACTGTTATTTTCTTGATGAACTACTATGAAACACTGTGCACATAGGGAGAAGCATAACAGATTTGTTGGACTGCAGCATCTAACACCACTGCTCAATAACCCATTGGAGTGTTAGAGCGTAGTCACCAGCTTGGCTTCCCTGCAGCTCCCCAGATAGTTGCTTGTGACATTGATCTGTGAGGAGCGAGGGCAGAGAGCTGATCTATAGATGTAGGCTATTGCCTGGAGGAGTGGATTAGCTAAGATTGTGCTCTCCCTGGTTTTGGTCATAATAATGCAAAGACTTTAGGAAATCTTTGCTATGCAAAAAATAGAGCTAGAAAATAGAAATATTTGGACACGCATGTTTGTGTTTAAAGAATTTAAAACAGCAACAGAGCCCATCCCCCCCAAAAACCCCAGTGCATACATAGCACAAAACACTCATCTCACACACATGTACAAAACCACATGCACAAAAAAACAACACAAGAAACATTTGAACTCTTTTTGGAAAGATGCTGAATGTTGCATGCCAATTTTCTATTCACTTCTTGGAAAACCTTTTCCAGTTCCATATGGGGCACCAGCTTTTAGAACACTGTTATTTTAATTATTGAACCAAAAAAAGCATTATGCTAATTACCACTGCTTCTGTAGCTATGCACAGAAGCCCCTTCCACAGTTGAATAGTAGTACAACACATGTAGCTGCAGTGTAAGTATTAGAAAGGAACTTTTTCATCTTTTATTTTGATTGTAATGGCTGAACTAGTTTTTGTGATCATTCTCATTGATGAGATAATTACCACACTGTCTTTTTACAAACCTCCTACCGCATTGTAAAGATTCATTTAAGGGTTAGATGCAAGTTCACCTTGATTAGATGCATCTTCTCAGTGCCTGACCTGAAAAGTTGCTTGTAGGTGAAGGGAAAGAGTAAAACATTAAGCAGTTCCTAATTTGCTTTTTTTTGAATGTCTATAATTGCACTGAGAGAATTTTCTCTATTGTAAATCTGAAAGCCTGATGAAAACGACTGTATTGTTTCAAATTTAAATAATGCAGCAAGTTGCTGTTATATAACAGATAAAAAGTAAGATTTGCACTTAAGCAGCAGCTATATAATAAATGCCATTACTGCTGAGAAGTGCCATGTTTACTCATACACTGCCAGGGACCAGCTTGAATGATTCCAGCTCCTTTAAGTGTGTATATGGTCTGGGGCTCTTAAGTTGATATTTAGCCATGGGGATGTACTGGGTTTGTTGTTTGGTTTTTTTTTCCCCAAAGAATTTTATTTCTCAGCATGAACTCTCATTTATGTGCCATCTGCATTGCCCTATCATTTTGTCAACTTGTTTTTTTTATTAGTTGCTCAAGGGTTGTTGTATACAACTTTGTAATTAAGGAGGAGGCAAAATACTAATTTTTGGCTCTAAGCCAGATAAGATTAGCCAAAAGCACTTAAGTTGTGTGATTATTTCATCCTTTCCTGTTTTTCTGGAATTACATGGTGTCTTCTGTTGCTGTTTTCCTTAGCAGCAGAACCATGTCCATTCAAACTCTTCTGTTTTTACATTCTATTACTTAAGAACTTCAATTTTATTATCTTGAGTATTCATACCTAGAAATTTAATATGTAAAAATAATAGAGCTTTAAAATTGTGCATGCACTTCAGTTTTCATGTGGAGAAAGTTGTCTTCATCTACCTTACCTTAGATTACTCATATGAGAGTTAAAAAGTCCTCCAAAAGAGAGCAACAGAAGTGCTTAATTCTTATCTTTCAAAAATCTTAGAATTGAGTTGGAAGAGTCCCTTAAAGGCCATCTGGTCCAACTCCTCTGCAGTGAGGAGGGACACCTATATTAGATCAGGTGCTCAGAGCCCCATCCTGCCTGATCTTGAATGTCTCCAGATGCGGCTTCCATCACCTCTCTGGGCAACCTATAATAAAGGTGCTGAGGGACTGGAATAATAAAAAAAAAAAAACACAAAAAAACCAAAACCAGAAATCTTTATCTTCATACCCAGTCTAAATATCCTCTCCCTTAGTTTCCCCTTGTCCTATCACAACAGACCCTAATGAAGAGTCTGCCCCTTCTTTCTTAAAGCCCCTTTTTAGGTACCAAAAGGCTGCTGCAATCAGGTTTCCCTGGGACCCTTCTCCAGGCTGAACAGCCCCAGCTCTCTCAGCCCATCTCTGTAGGAGAGGTGTTCCATTATTTAGATCACTTTTGTGGCCCTCTTACAAATGTGCTCTAACTGGTCCACATTTCTTCTGCACTGAGGGCTCCATATCTGGGCACTGGGCATTCCAAGTGAGGCCTCATCAGCACAGAATAGAGGAGCAGGATCACTTCCCTTGTCCTGCTGGCCGTCCTTCGTTTGGTGCAGCCTGGATATGTTTGGCTGCAATGGCGCATTGCTGGCTCATGTCCAGCATACCATCCAGCATACCATCCACTCTTCTGCCCCACCCCCTTCTTCCCCCAAGAAAAGATAGAAATTACTGGAAGATACTTTGAATTTTGTCTGGTATTCTTCTTTCCTTTCCTTTTTCTTCATTTATGAATTTTCTGGCAAATATACTTGCATGTCCCCATATTCCTGCTCTTGTAATCTGAGATATTTTTTTCTCTGAATAAACTGGCAGTTATTAATGGCAATGAGGATGTTTTTTATTTCAGTGTAGAGTTAGGAGTTCTGAACCTTAATTACTACATTCTTAGGTTTGTCCAGATTCTGACATGTGAGACAATGACACTGTTTGACCACTATCAGTATTCTATGCAGAATCATCAACTGTAACTGAAGATTATAATAGTTTCCTAGGGTTGCCTACGTTGCTCAAAAGTGACAGTGAGGTGGTTGCAAGGTTTTTCTGAGCAGAAGACAAGTTATTAGAATTTTGATATTCTGAACATAATCTGAGTACTTTATTTTACAGTATTTTCTTTACTACTACAGTCTCATTTTAGTGCATCAGCAGTGGAGCACACATTTCACATGAATGCATTTATTTCTATATTGTTACTGATTTCAGATAAGAATTTCCTGCCCTGTGCATGAAAACTTTTTCACTGCATTTTCAGTTTCTTAATCGCAATTAATAATATGCTAGATATGTTTCTATAGCAACTTCTACTCAAGGATCTCAAAGCACTTTAGAAATGATAGTCTTAGTTTCATAATAGCACTGGGTGTGCAAATATTCTTATTTCACAAGCAAGGAAACTGAGAGGTTGATTTGCTGAAAGATAGAAATTGGTGCTGGAGTCGGGAATGTTATGTGGGGAAAACTGAGGGTGACAGAGCCCTTTTCCAGATTGCCTACAGAGGTTATGGCACCTCCTTCACTTGAGATATTTATAAGTTACCCAGGCACAATCTTAAGTTGTGTGTTCTATGTGCCCATGCTTGAGCAGTGAGGTCAGTCCAGAGTGTTCTTCCCACCTCTACTACTCTGTGATTCTGTGACTTTTTTTTTCTAAAGATTATTGAGAGTCTTTGGTTTGTGTCATATTTCTAGTCCCTTTGTGGCATTGTATGCCTTCTAAAGAGACAGCCAGGAGTAAAAAAATCTTGTTTTCCTGTTAGAGCTCTGTATCTTGTTTTACTGAAACTTCTCGCCTACCTTACAAGTTGTCAGAAACAATTCCTTTTTTATAGTTATGGATCCTTACATTTAAAAAAGGTCTGATGGAAGATATCTGTATGGAAAGAGAAAGAGGAAGGGAAAATGTCTGAACAATTTTGAGCATTTGTTCTCATAGCTGAGTAACAGAACCAATGCGATCTTTGGACAGCTTCACAGAAACCAGATAGATTGCTCAAAGCTGCTTTCCTTTGTGCAGGTTCATCCATTGATATTTGCTATAGCTGTTCAGGAAGTGGTAGGAAATTGAAGCATTTTGTTGCTCTTTTTTTCTTTCCCTAATGTACTTACATCTACTTCTCTATCATTTTGTTTGAACTCTATTTGCAATTAAAGCTATCATCATAGCTATGCAGAAGCAGCAAATGACTGAGGAAGAGTACAAAGAGGTCTTAGTTTTCACTCATCTTTCAAGAATACATGAAGTCCTGTTTTTCTAAATGGATCAGAATTTAATCACGTTATCCTTGCTTGTCCTCCCGCCATCCCTAGTAGCCACTCAACAAAACAAAACTATCTAAAGAAAAAGCTTTTTTTTTTTGAGGCATATGTAAGTTGATCAAAGAAATAATTTCTTTCTAGTGCACATGACATCTCTGTATAGACAAAATTGTTTCTTGCACCTTTAAAGCCTTTTCTACTTGTTGCAGTGAAATGAGGTAAGAAATATTTGTTATTTTGACTATTGTGGGAGGGTTCTGCGTGGAAATTTCTCTCTTCTACAAACTATTTTCTTGGACTCATCCATGATTCTGTGCATCTTAGCTCCCATTCTATAAAATGAAAGTAAATGAAGCTTCCTTTCTAGAGAGAAGGAAAACTTGATTTTGACTGAAGCTTTTGTAGTACATAACACAAATAATGATGAAATGAATGGAGGAAACTGACTCTGAAAAAGAAGGTAATAAATCCTTTCTTGTTCTCATTTTGTACCTTGTACTAGTCATGGAGCTGATGAGTGGCAAATTGCACCTTTAAAGAGCACTGCTGCCTTTGTCTGCAGGGGAAAGGCAGTTTTTCATCAATTTTGGATCTGTCAGAGGAGTTCTTTATCTGTAAGAAGCTTTGTTCCTCACTCTTCCCCCTCCCTCCTAGTTTCTTTGTCCAGTTCCTTCACTTGTTACTGAAGATGAAAGGTTACTGACAGTCGGAAGAATGGAGGGCAGGATTCTCCAATTCATCTTCGTTTTTATGGCAGTTAGTGTAGATTTTGTCCGAAGTTCCCAGGACAGCTTCGAGGTGCACGGCACAGTGGTAGGAATGTTATTTCAGCTCTTGTCAGTGTATGGAGATCTAGTTTTAAATAAACATTATTAAAAATGTATATGCATATATTTTGCAGTCTGCTATTTGGAGAAATCGGAGAAGGGATCAATGAAATGAAACTTGAGGTTGTGGCGGGGGTGGAGATGATGAGCTGGATGTTAGTAGCTGCTAGCCAGAGAATGCTCAGATGAGTCTGTCCTATCTCTTATGGAGCCACAATGTTCTTAGATGTTTCATAATTTGGGACTGTTAGCCAGCTGTTATGTTGACAGTACTGCATTGAATTTGATGTGTACTTTCTCATTGGTGCTAGTTGTGCTGACTGACAGAGCCTCACGTTTTCAGGCACTAGGGCAGAAGGTTTGCTCCTCAGTGTATGGAAGTAGCTGATACTCTCTGTCGGTCGAAATGAGTATTATTGCTGATACCTTAACGTGAGTGAGTTGTGTTATGGTGTTGGATCCAACTAATCTCTTGTAGTGCTCAAATGACACTGAACAGAGGCCGTGTTTGTGGTAAGATGTATTTGTCTCCTAGTGGTATGTACGCAGAAACTTGTAGCAACAGTGACGTGGGAAATGCTTACTACTCCCTCAATAACCAGCACTTCAGATGCTTTTTCTCAGTATGATTTTGTGGATTTCAAAATTGCCCCTCATGTCTTTTTGTTTCCATCATTTACATTCTGCCAGTTAGTGAGTGCTGGACCAAGTATTACAACTAAACTGTTTCTCTAACATCTCCAAAATGGTACCTGTAGTGTAAGAAATGCAGCTTTGTTTGTGCCTTTTCAAGTTATGGCTGTGTTGGTTAGTTGTGTGCAGAGGACAGAGAGGCATTGAAGTCACAAATAATGAATTTCCAAAATATTATTGAAAATATCCTCTTTGGTGGAAGGTGGAAATGAGGTGAAAATGAGGTAAGTGCTTAATTTGAAGGAAACACTGTGGTGGAAGCTCAGCGTTTTTTGCACATAAGAGATGTTTCATATGGCTGAGCTGCAGTAAAGACTGATGTGAGCTTACTCCTTTTAGAAATGAAAGGATCAAGTGTTATCTGTGGATCTGCAGGAAAGTTGGCTTCCTTAGTTGTGCTGCTCGCTTATATTGTGGTGATTTTTTTTGTTTTGTTTTTCTTTAAAAGCAGATACACAATGGTCATCTGGCAGACCGTCTGACCCATTTCTGCAAACACTGTCTGAGTTTTCTGAGGTAATACGTGCCTAGTTTATCTGATTGTATTCTGTTGGAGCTGGGAAGAGTAAGGTGCTTCAGAAAGATGCTGTGCTTAGTTGGGAATGTCTGCTATCTGTAGAGCATGAAGAAATGTCATGTATAAACTTCATTCTAATTAGAGATTGGAAATTGGGACTTGGAAAGTGTTCAAATATAATTAATGATTTTTTAATGCAGGAATCACAGAATCACTCAGGTTGGAGAAGACCTTAAAGATCACTGAGTCCAACCACAATCTAACCATACTGCCCTAACTAAGAACCATCTGCTGATTCGTGTCCCTGAGTGCACATCCAAGCAGTTTTCAAACATATCCAGGGAGGGAGACTCAAGAAAGTCATTTGCTCTTGGCTGTGACACGTTACTGTATTAAAACGTGATTATCCATTGGAAGCTTCCAGGGAGCCGTAGGTGTAGCTCTTGTATTTGGAGACAAATGGGGAGTTTCTAAAAATGATTCTGGCTTATCCATTGAGTTTCAGTAGCTGCAGTTTGTATTGCTTGCTGGGAGGGAGTGGGGGTGTTAAAAACCTCACAGTTCCCTACAATAATTAGGAAAAAGAAATTCCCTGTTAAGATCTTCCAATGTGAATGTGAGCCCATAGGAATTTCCCATGGATGCAGAGTTCTGGTGTTCAGGTGTGCCATCCTTTCCAAGAGGTGACCCAAGGAGCCTTCTTCATGTTGAGCTGTTACAAGGGATGTAAACAGCAAACTTTGAAGGAGCACAAAGAAAAAAGACTTTTTGCATCTTCCAGTCAGCTGCAGAAGTCCTGATGTACAGATATATTTTGGCAGGAAACAAAAGAAAAATATCCCTTAGTAACTTCAGTGCCAGAACTCCTTATGGCGGTTGGGGCTGTTCATCTTCAAAAGCTGTGATAATTTCTTTTTGAAGGTGAGGGAACTACCTTCAAGCCGAAGGCACGATTTTAGTCCAAGAAATACCATCATTTGCTGGAGCATCCTTTCCTTCTCTCTCAGGAGTACGCACTGTGTTTGAGGAAGGTGAATTTGCATCAGAGATATTGCCGATGTAAAGCAGTTCAGTCTCCCTTATTGTTCAGGCAATATGGATATGTTATGAGTGTTATGGATCACTTCTGAAATCTTCTTTACCCTGTCCTGATGGTTAATAGGAATGATCTGGTATGCTGCTAGAATAAGATTTATGGAGCAGCCTGTGGTTCCTGCTCCCTAGCAAGCTGAAGGTAGCAAAACACAGCAGAACCTGCAAAGGAAAACTATGTCTGTTTTATATGGCTGTGAACAAATACAGTATAACTGTCCTTAAGGAAACATTGCAAAACCTTTCTACTTTGTTAAAGCTAAAGCTTTTCTGCTACTGAAATACTCACAGTATCAGCCCTTCCACTATTTGTGTGTGTGTGTGTGGAAATGCATTCTGTGTTTATCTGCTGTGTCCTTGAATTCTCCAAGAGATTTATATTGCTGACACACACAGCAGAGATGGAATGTGTTCAGATGCTGAAATAACAGAGGACAGGACAAAACCAAAAGCAGGAGAGATGGAGCAGAATACACTGCATCTGTGTTTCTGGCTCCTTGATTTGGTTGGTAGGCTGGCTGTCTGACTTAACCCCTGGCCTGACTTAGTGTGGTATTTGGTATGTTCCTGAAGAAGTCACCCTGTTGCCTGTACTTTCTGCATCTTAAGACATCTATAGAAAAAAATCAGCCTCTGTGTGTGAGTAATTAAAATAAATAAATAAACCTACCAAACCTCTCCCTTTGCTCCTCGTTTTCAGACTAAAACTGTGAAATTTCTGCTTTTTCACCATGACCGGTCTGTGAAATTGGGCATTGCTCTCTGTAGTTTCAAGAAGGCCCCAATTATAAGATCAGGCTCTGGAACTGCAAGCTTTGCCTGGCATGGAAATTTTGTTTGGGAGCCATTTGTTTGGGTCTGTGAGTATGTATGCACAGGTTGCTAAAGCTTTTTCTGTACTGAATGTTTTCTCGTAAGTAGGAAGCCAACACTCTTTGGTATAATTCTTGTACAAAGTGATTCAAATGCATGCACTCATATATGCTGAATTTTTTCTTGAGAGTGTGCATGCTTAAAAGGTCATGATACTAGTGTGAACATTCATGTTTATATTCCTGCTTCTTGTTATTAGAAGCTAGAATAGTATTAAACACCACTGTTGTTCTGGCTACGTCACTGATTACTGCTTTTCCTCTGGAAATCTTAAAATATTTTGACATCAAGGAGGTACTACTAAGACCCTTTTAAAACTCTGAATGTTGATGGGGTCTTTGAGTGTTTGAACCAATGGTTGATTCTAGCAAGCCAACTCATGTGATGGGGGTGGTTATTTCCTGGCACTGGCTCAGCTACTGTGAGTTAAAAATGCCTGAAGCGTATGGTGTGCAGGTATCAGGGACTTGGCACTTAATACCTCAATCTAGCAATTGATTTCTGTTGCATCAGTGTACTTTTGAATGTGAGTATGGCCTAAGCTGACCCGCTTTGTGCAGAGTAACTGTAGCAGATGGGGGAGTCCAAACTCTGCTGCCTAAACATCCTTTTTTGCTCTGTGGGTTTCCTTCAGTGACAAATGTGAATACTGGAGGCCTGGCTGTGGTCTTCCTATTCATGTGCTAAGTAAGATTTCTATGTCAGTCACACATGCAGAGTTCAGTGACTAAATTGAAATCTGATGCATTTATCTAATACAACTGGTTTCACATGAGTTTCTGGTAATCACATTTCACACAAATAAAGCTAACTTTTCTGTGACTGGGTACTGCTTTGGAGGATGATTTGGCTGTTTTGCTATTTTGACCAAGTTTATTCTATTCTTCATTATTCAAGCCTTTCTATCAAGACTATATCTGCTGGAGTCAGATATGCTCTGTAGGGATCTTTATTACTGAAACAATTCCCAGGGGAGCAAAGTTGGGCTGCATAATATAATCTGCACTGTTATCTTTAAGAGACTGCAGAGGGGATTAATTTAACTTTTAGAAAAGTATTTTAGAAGTATTTAACTTTTTTGACAAATATCTCGGTCAATGTTGAGCTCTGTCAGAGCATCTTCAAAGCAATGTTTGTATACCCCCACAGAAGTTGTATTTCACTATTCTCAAAATACCCCCTTTTTAATCCTAATATCCAGAACTAAATGCAGTTTAAATGCATTGAGGCATCCACAGAGATGGTCATCTGAATAGCAGGAAAAGGGAAAGTATTAATGGTATTTAGGCAGGGATAACCTTCTATTGTTTCAGGTAACCTTCTGTGTGTAATTCTGGGGATAGTTTACACCTTCTAAAAACTATTTTACCCCTCTGTTGTATGTTAGTGCCATGACTATAGTCTGTAATGTATCTTTTTATTTGGAACGTTCTGTAGCATTACTGGCAAGCAAGTCAATGGTAGTGTGCTGCTGTTCTTCAAAATCAGTGAAGGTAGGGTATCGGATTGGAATATTTTCATATGCTGACTAAGAACATAGGAGCCTTATCACAAGAGGAAAGGGCATGATCTGCGAGTGCACTGAGATTTGTGTAAGCTGCAGAAATATACAGTCATATACTAACTACAATGTAGTGATTATTCAAGAAATTCTACCAAGATAGGAGAACGGCCTCAGTACAAAATGGTTTTGAATTGGATTGGTGGCTCATTGGAGCCTAAAGAAAGTGTCATGTAATACGGAACTGAGTTCCTATCCTTCCTTGAGCTGCAGCTTTTTTGAATTGAGATAGCAGGGGATGGAGCAAGACGGCACGCACTGCATACACTGCAGCTTTGTTGCAGCCTTTAAGGATTGTTATAAATTTTGTCTTGCAGTTGTTTTTTTAAAGTACCCTACTGAAGTGGTTCTCTTTGTGCTTCTACCTCATTTCTCCATAAATGCAGAAAATATCTGTTTTTAATTGAGCCGTGTTAGAGTAGCAATCTGTCTATTTGATTTACTATTTTTCTTTTAAGAAAGGTGAAATACATTGAGTGAAACATGTCATATGTCTCATCTAGGCTTTTGTGCCTGGCAGTGGGAAAACTCTGAGGTTATTCATATCAGAAATCTCCTAATAAGTAAAGACAACAGATTGGTAAACTAACACTGTATTATTTTCATTCCGTGCTAGTGAACACATTTTTAAATCATGCCTTTCACATGTGGCTTAATGCTTTGTATTGTTCAGTCTTTGAAAGGCATGGTAAACAATTTCTTTAATAAAGTACTGAAGGGTTTTAACAAGATCTTTAGAATTACTAGTATAGCACTAACGGGGTACTTTGGTTTGCATTTCACCACATCTAAAAGAGAAGCAAAGACTGAGGAAGAAATTATATGTAAAAAGACAAAGTGAACAAAACTTAAGAAGTTGGTGCAGCCATCAGGGTGTAAGCAATCAGTTATGAGTCAACTGGTGAGGAAGCAGAAAGTTTCATCCTGGATTTGCTCCTGGCTTTTATTTTTGGTAGCCTGTGAGGCTGTGTTTGGTAAGACTGCTCTTTATTCCAAAATAAGATCATTCTTGCTAGTGCTGTGTTCTAACATTGCATGAAGACTGTTTGATGAGGGAGCAGTTTCCTGAGAGATGCAAATCTGTCACAACAAAGGGAAATCATGCCCTACAGAAGTTGGCCTGTTCACAGCTCTGGCACAGCATCAGAAATACAGTCTTTAGTGATTTTTCTATATTCCTTATCAGGTTTATTTTTCTCTTTACTGTTAGGCAGTACTTTACCTGTTAGAGTAATTCTATGAATTTGAGATTTCATGCACCAAACTCAGAGTGGCTTCTCCTGGCAGCTGGAGTGAAGGGGTATGTGAATACGTGCAGGTAACCTCTAGGGTCTCATCGACACTGTTGTATCTGTATTGTCTCAGAAGCCACAGATTGTTTAGGATCAAACCAAACGGCTTCATTTCAGTAAACTTTTTCTGCATTTGAGTCAGGACGACTGAACAATTAATTTTCCTTCAATCTGTCACCCTTGAAGAAGAGGAAAGGTCAGTGTATCCCTTGGGTTACTTGACAACCTATTTTTTTGAAATCCTGCTCACTTCTAAACCAACATAGAAGAAATATGATTAAAACAATACTTGGTGTTTTACAAGTGGTGGCAGAGCAGACTCCCAGTCTGCATGTTTTGCCTGATAGTTTTGTTCACCAAGCCGCCTTTTTATGGTAACAAAAAGATCCAAGGCTGTTTATACCATTCTTCTGACACAAGCTGAGTTGCATTTTGATTTTTAAGTTCTACTGTTCCTGTTCCCCACTGCAGCTGTTGCTTTACCTCCAACTCAGTGTGCTGAATTGTTGCCTCTTGGTTCACTGATGCAGTTAGGTTAAAAAAACAAAACAAAAACAAAAAACAAACAACAACCAAAAACCAGAAACCTGAGAGATGTCTGGTTGTGCTAACTGACCTTCCTTATTTCACATAGCCCAGTAATTTGAACACGGCTCTGAGAAAGAATACAAATAGCTTTGTTCTGTGTTAGGGGTATAAGGCTGAATTGTCTTCAGTTGGTAAGTTGGTGAAGACTGGATATACCACACTGATGTTCCTCTAGGCTTAATATTTACAGGCTGTTATCTCAAAATACAGTGGCTATTTAACATAAAGATCCAGTCAGGCTTTGGGGCACACAGAAGTGGTGGAGATTGCTCCTTTATAGATCAATGACAAAACCATTTCAAGAACATGTGGAAGAGTCTTCTGAAAGACTCTGAAAGGTTTCAGAAGGAGGTGCTGTGTAGATGGCTGGAACTTGGAAGTGCTTTTGAAGGTTGCATCCTTGGACCGTGAGGGTTAAGGAGTGAATATCTGCACCTGTTTTAAAAAGTCTTGCTTACCTATTGCCTGTAAATCTAGTAGCAGTAATACTTAAGATTTACCTACTTATCAAACAATTCCAAATGAGATTGAAAGCAAAATAATTTCCTGGGGTTTAGGTAACTTCTAGTTATTAGTTTGTTGCAAGGAGTGTAGCCTTGTAAGAAAGGAAGTCCTGTTAAAAATGAAGAAGTCTTATCACTTGCCATCTGTCTCTTTCAACTACCTTCTAGCCCTGAAATTAAGAGACCACAGTATAGGGAATGCTCAAAATTGTGGAATGCATGATTTTAAGGTAATTCTTTTTTAAAAGACTTCTTTTCATGAAACACAGCTTCTACTTATGTGTATAATCTACAACTGGAATAATTTTTTGAGAGCTGCTGATTTTGAGTATTCTGTGTTATCAGCTATGTGAATTCACTATAGCTCCCTAAGAACTCCTATCACACCACTCATGATCAGCTGAGCCTACACTGAGCATGGGGAAACCAATGGGAGGCAGCTTTTTCTGTGTTTTGATGAAGGAGCTGTTTATTTTGGAACTTGTTTCTTCCTATATGAGCTATAAACTTTTGCTGTCCTTTTTGAATTCTTCACTTATCACAAGATTTTAGCGTCAAGGTATGTGACATTCAGTAGCTAGTAATGGACAAGCATTGTATTAATGAAGATACTTATTATGAGATATTGGGATCTACTGTGTTTGTACATTGCCACTGAAAACCTGGGTATGCAGAAGGGGGGAGAGGGACTGCAGATACCAGTGATTTTCCTGAATTTGTCTGTATTAGGGGACATAAAAGGAACTATGGATGGCTTCTAATGATTCAAGAAGCTTATTCACTAGAGCTGTTAGCAGCAAAACTCCTCAGTGAATGCAAGAACAAGTTCTGTGCAGAAGATACACTTGTGGTTTGGATGCTATATGATGTAATAAAGTAACATGTACTTTGACGTGTATCAGATGGATTTGAAGGTCATGGAATGGCAATAAAAGCACAGATCCTGATAGTATTTTAAGAAGCGCTATTCTCTAAAGTTGTGAAGCCCTATTCAGCAACAGTTTTGGAGCAATCCATCATGTTTTGCCACTGCTTTGGAAGTTTATGGAGCAGAATGTTACTGAAAGAAGTGAAAAGTGAGAGTATCTGGGACATGTGTCTGCTGGTGAAGTTGCTCTGGTTAGGTAAGGCAGTATTTTTAGGGTTGTTATTTTCAAGTGTGGATTCCCTTCATGCCCACAGATATTTTCTTCAGGATTGCAGACCTCTGTAATTGACATACTGAAGAACTGGAAATAATAGTAGAAATAAATGAATATATAAAAGAAGAGAGACCCAGTTCAAAGCACTGATTTATCCGGGCAATATCCTTTAAGGGATGATTTGAGCATAAATGCACATTCAACCTTTGAATTTAAGGGATTCTTGTCTTAGTCTTATCCTGGGAAACAGGGCTAAATTCTAAAGTCTGAACTAGTTCTTATTAAGATCTCTGAAGGCATTGAAGGTCCGAAATATTTTGAGTTTGATCAAATCTTTCCTGTGATGAAAAAGAGCTGAATAATATGCATTCTGGAGAGAAGGCTTTCTTCATTTATGATGCAGTAGAACTTGGATTCCTGCTTGTGTTTGTCTGACATAAAGGGAAGTCTTAAGAGATGGGATTGAGGGTTTTGTGATGGTACTTTTTGTGATGGTAGTCTTTACTACCATGTAAACGTATCTGTTAAACTACCATTCCTAGTTTCTGCTCTGCGCCTCTGCCGTAGTAATGGCATCGAACACTTGGTTCTTACTGTCAGTGTAGCTTCAGAAGAGAGCCCAGAGTTCTGGTGAAGGTAAGTCTTTGAAAATTATGGGTATGAGGAACGTAAGTAATGGTGTATTACAAAGGCTTAGTAAAGCAAGAGAGTAACCTTGTTCCTCCAAACTTCTTTTTTTAACCTCTGTTCTCTAGATAGCAATGCTTAAACTGTACATAAATAGCTGGAGTACTGCAGAAGGCCTGATAAGCGGATTTCTGCACCCATGCTGATTCTCCCTTATATCATATATCTGTTCCATTATCTTGTATGAAATGCTTACTGCAGTTTCTTTCATTTAGTCTCCTATATACATTATCTGTAATACATAATGGAGTATGTGTATGAGTGAAGAAAAGTATCGCATAAAGCAGGAAAATGACTTGTGAGTTACTGGCAGTGGAGCATTACTGGTGTGATCTCATTATGTTACAAAAACTTTTCTCTAACATTTCCCTTTATACTGTAGAGTTTGATTTAATTTTCTCTATTTTAATCATCGGTGTGTTTAATCAAGCTGTGATATGAAAGAAATATATAATAGAGTTGAAGTAAATTATAGGGTAGATATTATGAATTGTTTCTGTAAATCTGCCCCTTTTCATGGAAGGTTACAAGCTTTCAGTATGTTTGTGGTGGAGAAAACATTGTATCATAACCTTAGAAGTAATATAGCAATAGTAATACCATTTTCTTTTTTCTTGAGTTACATTTTGAAATAAGGAGCCTAAGTATATTTTCATTTTTCCCTGCTCTTGTTTGTGGTGCGGAGATGCACAGAACATCTGAGGTTGTTACTCAGTTGCATTGTTTGTAAGAGGGAGGAGAGATGAGCCTAAGGTCTCAGCAACCAAAAGTGTTCAATTTCTTTGTATGGTCTACAGTGCTCATATTTCAGCCAAACTGCAATCAGCAAGCAGGAGCTAGGGGAGCTAACTTGCATCATTCAGGCAACTTTGTCATTGGAAAATTGTTGTGTATTGTAGTCTTTGAGACTTTTTTTATTAAGTGTGTTTTTCTTGCCTGTGCTTGATTTTTAAGAACTTGGAACATTGGAGCTTTGGTCTCTGATTATGGAGACTGTTAAACAGTTCCTGTTTCTATCCTAGATGTTCATGTCTGTACTGTTGCATTGCTGATTTTTTTTTTTTTTGACTGTCATTCATACTTATGTTTAGTGCAGTTTGTAATTCCTTTCTCTTATTGATGCCTCTGCTTAACCTATACTTTACATTTTTTAATCATTCTCTTTAGGTGAGCTCTGAATATCTAGGTCTGTTTTCTTGCTGTTCTGTGTTTTTTTTTATGAAGTATTGGTTGCGGTTTAGTTTTAAATAGCCACAGAATGGCCTTCCAAGCAAATATATGTCTTTGGTAACATTTAAGTTGTGTGGTATCTCTTTTGGGACTGAAGTTACTGGAAACAGGTCAAAGACTTCTGGCAGAGTCAAATATGTGCTCAGTTGGTCAGTACCACCTGCTTCTTCCCTCTCTGCTGAACTTGGAACCTGAGGACACGAGCCATGCAGGTAGTGTTAGGACAGTTGTGCCTCCTTCCTTCACAACCTGACTGTCAGGCCTCAGGAAACAGCTTCAGGGAGCAAACAGGAGACGCATTGGCTTGTCCTAACAGCTGCAAAAGCAAATGACAAAGGCTAGAGGCCTTGCAGAGAGCAGTATGTGCTCCTGGCTAAGGTTTTCGAAGTTCTGCACTTAAAATCCAAAATTCTCTATTCTTTTATTCATAGTTTTTTCTTGATCTTGTCTACTTTCATGCTCTTCAGGTTGCACCACTATATTCCGAGCTCCTTCTCCTTTCCCTTAGCTTTGTGGCTAGGTGTCATTTCCTCAAACTCCCCCTTCAAGCAATCCCTTCGGTTCTCATTTTGCACACGTTCAGCCTTTGCTCTGTGTCCCTGTGAGAACTTTTATTTAGTTAACTTGTAGGAACTGCAAGAAGAAATAAATAGTACTATTACTAGTGCTAGTAGTAAGGTTGGACAGCTGTGTCTGGTCTGTGGTTGGCTGTCCCCTGTGGATTGAGCAGACAGGCACATGAGCTGCTTCCTTAGCTGAGTATCTCAGTTCCAGATTCTCCTCAGTACTGCGTACTTCTCCCCACTCTTCTTCGTGTGAGTTATTTCCCATTTGACAGTTATTGGTGTATTGCTTCACCTCCAAAATCCTCATGAATTATTTGTGTCAGCAGGGAAAAGTCTTCAGAATAATTTGATTCAAACCATTAGTTTTGGTTTTGTAGTTCTGACCAGAATTTCTATCAAATGGTCTCTCTTATCCTGTCCTTAAATAAAAATTAAATGGATTCATATAATGCCATATGTTATTAAACAGTTGTCATCTATGGCTTCATATACAATAGCATTTCTCTTGTGGGTGATATTCAAAATGACTATTGCATATGCAGCATTTAATTTTTAAAGAGCTTTTAAACACTCGGTGAAGTGTCTAGCTAGTTCTTATTTTTACTGGAATGTAAGTGCCTTCAACTATGCCAACAAGCATTAGACTAGAGCAGTGTTTATATTTTGAATCATTGCTATAGAGCAAGGTTCTGCTCTGTAGTCTTCTTTCTAAGGCTTCTTAAAAGACCTGTGGTGAATTTGGTATTTCCAGGACATATTGAAAGTGTTGAACCTGGAAAATAAGCTCGTACAGAAGGGGGAATTAACGAACGCTTTGTACAGCGCTAAGTGCATTTATAGAACTATAGCTATAAAGCACTTACATAAATGGAAGTTACATTTCATGCCGTGTATTTTCAGTCCATCCCACACTTTGTTCTATGCAACTTCTCCCAAGTTATTCCTGAATTACATGACCCCCTTTGGTTATGGGAGTTTAGTGAATTTGTATGTGCCTATAAGTCTGTGGCAAGAAATGCAGTGCAGTTCTGTTACACCTCTGTTGCTGTGAATGATGTATGATTTCTAACTATTCATAAATAATTCTGTAAATCTGCAATAGCTCTTGATTAAAAGTGCGTATTTTCACTTCTGTACTTCTTTAACGTACTGAAAACATCTTTGTCCATGCAGTAGTTGCTTATTTTAATTGTGGAGGATCTTTGCTACCTTGACATTTTCCTTGTTCTAGGATCCTTGTGGTATATGGTGTTTAAATGTGAATACTTCAGTATATTGAGCTTAACAAACACTGAGCAAGGCTGAAAGTCATGGAATTTTATTCTAGGATGTGTTTTGGAAACTCTTGGTGGTTTTTTTTTGTTGTTTGTTTTAGTTTTTTTTAAGAACAAGAACAGTGTGATATTCTCCAGCTTTGGCTCTCCTACTTTTCTGTATAAGTGCATTGCTGTACGTGTCACTGCCTGACACCTTAGTGCCTGCAGAAATGTTTGAGTGAACGTATGAGTTAAAATCCTAGTGCATCACTGAGGACTGAAGCAGCATGAGACATGCAGGGAAATGAATATGGCAGACATAGCACTGTTTGGAAACAATTTAGAACGTTGCAGTTAGGCTAGCCAGTGTATATTAAATGGAATTAGTGCTGCATGCCTGGAGTAAGAAATACGGGACTCTTCTTGAAGTCACTTTTTTAGTCGTTGTTTTTGTGTTGGCGTGACACAAGTCATTGCAAAGAGAAGCCAACAGGAGCACGTCAGGTGCTTTTCTGGGCATGCTTATTTGTACATCATCACTTTTTTGTGTGTTTAAAAACAGGAGGAGGGATGGCTAGAGGTGAGACCTAAAACTATTCCTGGAAGTAAAATCTTTCAAGTTAACGTGAGTTTGTCATAAGATTTGTTTGATGACTTTTGTTTGAAGTTGCAGGCTAATAAGATTCTAATGTGGCTGCCTGTTTACCTCAGTACTTCTTGGTAAGTGAAAGGGAAGAAACAGGTGTTTTTGTTCTTCAGTGAACCTATGTCACTTCTGGCCAAAAGTATCCTATTAATTTATATTGCTGATGGCATGGGCTGCCACATCTCTTGTCTCCAGTATTACTGAGATCTCTGCACTTTCACTGCAGATACCTTCCCAGCCTGCTTTGTGGTGTTTGCGTAGAAAAGGGAAGGAGACCAGCAATAGCCCATTATTGGTGGCTGCGTAAGCCTTCTTGGAACAAGGAAGGTATCCTTGTACAGCAGTGATTGATTCCCTACAAACTTAAGGTTTTAGGGAAGTGTCTGAAATAACCATTGTAACTACTCTCCTGTGCATATAAGCCTACTTCGAGAGACTTAATCTAGCAAGCATAGAGTAAAGCATGTTTATCAAGAGGTATTAATCTTATATTTGTGTAAAAATTACGAAAATATTATTACAGAATCACAGAATGGCCCTGGTTGGAAAAGACTTCAAGGATCATGAATCTCCAACCTCCCTGCCGCATGCAGAGCCACGAATCCCCCCATTTAGTGCTAGACCAGGATGCCCAGGGCCTCACCCATTCTGGCCTTGAACACCTTACAAAAACTCAGGACAATGAAACTATGAAATGTAGCCTCTCTAGCTGTTTGCAAACAGGGGTATTTTTGAAGTGGGAAGAAGCAGCTGTTTTTAATGATATCTCTTCATGAAAATGTGAAGATTAGGAAGTAGTAATTAGTGCTCTTAGTAGTGTAAGTGTAATGATGCACCTTTAGAAGTGACAAGAAGTGGGCTTTCATGCTTTCCTATGTTTGAGGTAGATCAGTATATTCTCCCTACCACTGAAACTTTGAAACTTTGAAAGACATTAGTTCACAAGTGGTTGAAAAATGTGATGTAAAATGTATTTCATACAGCACCAGATTTTTATGTGCAAAACTTGCCCGCATCTCTGGGTTCTCTGTTTCAGTACTGGGACAGGGTTACAAACCACCATGAGCTGATACAGCAAAGCTACTGCTACTGAAAGAGTCAAAACAAGGAAGGTGTCCAATTGATCCTGTTGCAAAGCGAAACCATTGGCTAAATGCACCTGCCATTAAGAGCTGCTTTTATGGGGGGGGGGGGGGGGGGGGGGGGGGAAGATCCCGACAGAAGGTGACTGTGGATGTCACTGACAACTCCTACAAGAGGCAAAGGCTTTTCTAGATTGAGGACTGACTCAACAGTCTCCCTTCCGGTCATAATTCTTTTCCGACTCATCTCTGCAGCTATAAATGCTCCAATGTTCATCCCAAACTTTTATTTTTTTTTTGGATGCTTGATTTCCCTTGCACTTGAACACGGTGCTAGGAAAGCATGGAAAGAAAGTAAGAAGTCTTTACCAATGTAGTCCTTCGCCTATGTCTCTTGTATAAGTGAGAGTGTGTGTGTACATGTTGGTATAAAAAAAGTACATGCTTATAAAAAAAAAAAAAGTAATTAAAAGCATTCACCAAATTAAAAAGCTGACAGGGCTTATAATTTGTTAGTGGGGAAGAGAAAACGATTGGGAGAACTCCTGAAAAACTGCTGTGCTTGCACTGAACTGAACTGCAACTATTAAGAATAGGTTAATGTGAGCCTTGTTTTTTTTAGCTTCTGAGAGTCTTTTTACATTCCGGTCTCAGGTATTGATTAAGTATTACTTTGAGGAATGTAACTGATGAATAGTGTCCAGAATTTGAGAACAAACCAGGAATTATTTGCTATAATTACAAGTCCTCGAGTGTTAAAAAAATAATTCATATTAGAAGTTGCTGTTTCATCTATATGAAATTATTGCTGGATAGGCTTCATTCAGGAGAGGTTAGGTCTATGGAGGGATGCTTTACAGCTGCTGTGTATTATAAGTTTTTTGGTTAAAAGTTCAGAACATCTTCCATCTTACCTGGTAGTTGTTACACCTGCTGAGTCGTACAACGTAGTGCTCCAAAAGGGAAGCAGATGACATTTTCTGATCCATTGTTGTAATAAATATCACAAAAAGTAGAGAATGATTAATATTCAACACTGCTCACAAGGAACAAGAAATTAGTATTTTGGGAGAGGAAGCAAAATGTTTTTACTTCCTGTCTCTGTGAGAAGTGTGAGTGTAGGTCTAAATCTCTGCCAGTGCTCCTGTGGGAGCAGAGTTCCTGAATAAGGTGTGAATGCCCAGCGCAGATCCTCATAGAGATGCAAATCTTTGAGTTTCCTGAAAAGTCTTTTGTTAATAAATTGTATATCGTTCCCTTTTCTTTAGGTGAGAGAAAGCTCATCTTTCTGGGTACAATAGCTATTTCTCTAGAAGCTGACTTAATCCCACCCTGAACCCAAGAAATCACATAATTTTTTCTTTATCTTGAAATACCATGATTAGGGGCTCAGGTTCTATTTATATGATGTAAAACTAATCCACAGGCTTGTGCTTTGTGAGGAGATATGCCCAGATGTCAGGATCTAGCTGAGAAATTGGGACTACACGTTGTTGTTTTCACAGTAAAAGAGGGCTGTTGTGTAAATGTCTGCTGCTGTAATACCTGTAATGCAAGTTCATGCCCTGCTCCTGGTTTTTAGAAGCATATATTAGAGTTATTGTCTGCAATAGGTCTGAAGCTTGATGTAAAATTACATGAGAAAATAAATGCAATATATTAAAGACATGACCAGCTCTGGTCTCAAAAAAATATTTCTCCCTTGTTATGGTGAGCTTCAGAAATTGATTCAGGTTCACTGAGAATTGATTTGAGAAGTGTCTCTGGCCTTACAGGGCATCAATGAAAAGAAAGCTCAATAAAAGGATGTTGTAAAAGCAATCTGAGTGATAGGCAGGCAGCCAAGATCAAGCAAACTGGAATAGGTGAACCTTCAAGGGACCCTCACTTCGAATTTGTTTTAAGAGATTAAGAAAGCAATGTGAATAACAATGTAATGGCATAACTGGTTTGATTAAAAAAAAAAAAAAAGAATACAATTAGAATTATATTTTTGTTACATTGTATCTTTAAGAGAAATCAATAAGCCACAGTACCAAGACAAGGCTCATCTCTGTTCTTTCTTTGTTTTTCTTCATCATCACTTTTCTGTTGAAATGTCTTCTGTCTCAATTCTGGTGGTGATTTTTTTAATAAATGTTTGAAGTCTAGGAAAGGACGTGTCCTGCTAAAGAATAGGAGGCTGTTGGCTGGACAGAAAAAAGACAAGCAAGTGAACTAAATTAGACAACAGAACAAATTTTGGAGTTGCAAGCAAATTATGTCTTCCCTGCTCTCTCCTGCTCAAAAACCTTAGTAATTACAGGAACAGATATTTAACTTTCCTGGGGTAGTGTGATTCTCAAACTAATGGTGTTCTCCTCAATATTTTGGTTTACTGGCTGGAGGTTTGTAGAACCTAATCTGGAGAAGGTTACAGACAGCTGCTTGAGAGAGATTCTGAGCTGAAAACGCGACTTCAACATGAAAAATATTGTCAAAAAATTTGACTACAAATCATGGAAATAATCAGGAAGTTCACAATGTACAGAATAATAAGGAAATTATTATTTGTCTGTCAAATCATAACTGAAAATCACCGTGGCAAACATTAGATTTTATTCAACATTTTTTTAATGGAATTATTCAGAACTTAACTTACGTTTGTTTCATGGGAATTATTGGACATCAGTAGGGCTCTAAAGCAAGCCTGAGGTTGTACTCAAATTTTTCAGTTCAGTGGAGTTGCAGTTCCCTGTGCAATTTTTGATGCTGGCTGCAGTACGCTCACCATACAGAAGGGGTGACTGAGACCTGAACTGGTTGTTTCTGTAAGAAATCAGATGAATGAGGGGCAGAAACAGATAGTGCTCACCTCAGTTAACTGATTCCAGCACAGAAAAAATATGTCCGGCTCTTTGGAAGCAAGAAATTCACTGAGTCATGGAATAATGGCTAAGAACGTTGGCTTGTAAAGTCTGGTATGTTAATAGAGAGTTGTTTTTAATACTTTGAGTACATCATTCACGTTTTTTGCCCCTCCTTAGACACCTTTTCTGGGTTTTAGTTCTCCCCTGGGTTTGTTTTATGAAGTGATTTTCTCCACTGAGCGTGCAAGCACACTTGTTAGGATTTGATATATGTAAGCCACATATTTTATTATGGTGGATGTGTTTGTATAGGATTTTTATTGATTTTTCTCGTGTTCTAGTCGATGATGAAGTGAAGCGATAATAAAGCGTGTATGTGTTGGGTTTGTTTTCTTTACCTCTGCTGTGACTTGGACACACTGTTTCAATTTTTTTCAGATATGCCAAATGTAGTAGAGAAGTAGTTTTTCTCTCAAGTAGAACAGTAGAGCATTATGGCAATAACTATTGTTAGCTGCTGTTTTGTCCTTTGCAGCTGTGGGCTGCTCCCTTATCCCCCTCATTTCAGGTTTTCCTTAGCCATTATGCAGACGTGGCTTTGAGCCTTTCTGCAGGCTCATTCCTGTTTCTGGTGAAGACAGTGCTAGAATTCATATTGGTCATAGGAAAGGTCAGATACAAATATTTAAATACAAGTATGAATTTTTTAGATTGTGTTTGTTTACATCCATTACTAAATGTTGCTTATATACTTATATTTCCATAGGAACCTTGTCTCTATGGTATTAGGATAGTAGTATCTTAAACATACTTTGTTTAGCACTGGGAGCTAGCACAACCAGCCTGTCTATTAAAAGTGTATTTTATTAATGCAGCAAAAGTTAGAATGCCTGCAACTTAATTGTACAGATTTTTCATAGCATTTCATACAGATACATTGTGTATGTCCAGCTTGGCAGAATAGCTTGTAGAATGCATTTGCTAGCTGTTGCTAGCAACAAATAGTACTGTTATGAAAGGGGTTTTCAGTCTGGTGACTCCTTGTTTCACCTGTTCTCAAAGACCATTAACTTAAAGTGTGTAGTATGTATGTATGAAACAAGTGCTTTAAGTTCATATTTACACAGTGGATCAATATTGATATAAAAGAGGCTGGAGGTGTAACTGTTGCTCTCGCCCAGCATTACAAAGAGGATTTGTGGACAGGAAAGTAGAATTGTGCTGTGTACTGGTATTTATTTACACTCTTTGAGAGAATGCCTTAGCTAGTATTAGGTAGTATATTTCATTAAAATAGTAATGTGCAAGTTCTGAAAAACATTTTCAGACTTTAAACAAAAATTGTCTAAATTTGTCTGAAAAAGGAAGAAAATTTGTCCAGTAGAAACTTGCATGTTGTTGTGAAACATCATCCATGCACCCATGGGGTGAGGCAAGAAGGCTGGATGTATGTTAATTGCCTTCCTGATTTTCAGGTCAGTATCCTGAAATGCTGGGAACACAGCTCTGCTCCCTGCTGTCCAGGTGAGTCAGTACGGTGTTTGTCAAGCAATAGAACTTAATGTTCCCCTCCAAAGTTGGGGCTTTGCACTTTTTGCTTTTTTATTGTTTGCTCTCTTTCTAAAAGTTTAAGTCAACAATGGAAAAAAAAAAACAACCAAAACACCACAGTAACAACCCACAGCTGATCGAGCTAAAAACAGAAAAACCCTTTATTTCCTAATGAAATGTAAGATTGTATCTCTTCTCCCAGGGTTTGCTCAAGGTCAATAACAACTTCTGTGAGAATGATTTATTGACTTCTCTGACCAGAATTAAACTGTCACCAAAGGGCTTGCAGTTCCCAGGCACCAGCTTGGCCTTCTCCATAAATCTGTGAGAAAGATGGCTTTGGTTATGTAGCTATTAAAATACTTATTTAGTAGTGAGTAACTAAAGGGAAGTGGAGAGAAACAGGTTAACAGATGGAGGCAGGAGGTAGTGCAGAACACTCTGTTTGTTTCTGTTCCCGTCATCTCCTCTGTCCATTTTCTACTTGCACTTCAAGTCCCATTGAACCATCTTTGGGAACCTTGGACACCTTGTAAAAATGGGTTAAGATTACCAGGCTAAACTGCTATGACTTTGCTATGTAGTATCTCAAAACTAGCTTTGTGAAGGACTAATCCTGTCTTTACACCTACTGTATTTCGTTATTGCCTTTTTACCTTCCAACTGTGGACGCATTCACCAATTTAGTCCAAATTTGACAAGAAAGTTAACAGCCTTCACAGTGGAGTAGAGAGGATGCCCTTAGTGTTCTGAGAAAAAGCATCACAAGTATAACCTGTACAGGGCAATAGAGAATAAAAATGAAAAAACCTCTGTTGTGAGAATGGTAATGTAAAAGAAATTTTAACTTCAGGTTTGCTCCTTGTTGGAAACTAGCTGGGACACAAAACCATTGAGCTTCATCACCTTGTTTTCTTATGGTCCTACTTCTTCTTCCAGCCAGCTGCATAGCATCCCTAGAACAGAGCTGTACCTGTGGAAATCAGTGCAATGCCTGTGTGGACATCAAAGGCATTTCAGAGAGATGCTTCTTGTTTGAACCAGGCTCATGTGGATTCAGAGCATTAAGATTCTCTTTGTCTTGTATCTGTCGTGGCTTTGTGGTGTCTGAGAAATTGAAGTCTTCTCACACAGTAATCTGCACAGTGATATGCCAGGGAGAAACAACAGTTTTGGAATAGCTGGTGGGAATGACGTGCTTTTTTCACTACTTTCTGGATTTTGTCTTGCAGCTCGATGACTGGAGTGCTGTGTGATAGACTGCAGGCCTGAAGGTCTCACTGAACTGCCATTCTCACAGCACCTAGTGAGCTGTCCTAGGTGCGTGGTCATGGCACTGTAAATTTATTTGGCTTTGCTGCAGGGATGGATTGTATCAGGGAATCACCCAACACCTCTGAGCCTGTCCCTTTCTTATTGATAGGGCAGCCAAGTTGTAACTAGCTTGTAGAACAACAATTGTGGACATCTTATATAGACACAGCTTCCTTTCCTGGCTGACTTCCCGTGGTGAGCAATTGCTTTCAGAACTTAGTACTGCAGGAGCACTGTGGGGGGCTTGAAACATAATTCAGCCCATGTTTTGCTAGGCCTCATAAATGAACAAATGCTACTTTTTCAAACAGGTACTGAAAAAAAAAATAAGTCTTTTCAACTTTCTATGAATGCAAACATATCTAGCTCATGGTTTCTCTGTAGCTTCCATCATTGCAGCTTCACGTTTGGTTAAGGTAGTATTCACTAATTTAGAGGAGCATGAGTTTTATAAATGACAGAAGATAAGTTTTTAAATTTGTTACAAATTTTACTTTGAAATGATGTGTCAGTGATGATTCTACAAAGTGAAGGAGTATTGGCAGCAAATGATAAGAAACGTCAAGGAAAGGGCAGAAGCGAGGAAGGGATTTGAACATACTGATATCATACAGTGTCCTCTTTTTGATAAGCTGTAATGACAGCGGCTGTCAAAGCTGTCAGAGGACTGAAGAGCCCTTCTTGAGACATCTCTCTCTGTTATTGACAGGCAAGGAAAAATGCGTGCATGTGTGTCTACATGCATGTGTGGAGGCGCAGGCATCGATCCCTTGTATTCTGGGTCAGAGGAGAAGTTCAGTAATACTCTGGTTCTCAGCCATAATTATTGTATTTTCATGAAGTCTTTGCTATGTGCACAGTCACTTCTGCATGTCTGGTGTAGTACTAGGGGGCTCGTGTACTCATAGATACTAGATAGATATCTTTTGTGTGTATATTATATAAATACATCTTATTGGCTGTAGCTATTAGTCCCAAACAATATTGAAGTATAAGCTTTCTTAGAAAGGGATGGCAAGAACCTTTGCTTCAGTATCAAACCAAAAAGGCTGCAGTAGAGTGCTCTGAATTCAGATGCTTTCAGATTTCTATCTTCTAAGGGTGGGTGATTTATAGCATGGAAGCATGCTCAGTATCCTATCTTTACACTTATGGTCCAGCTCCATGAGAGACTCTTTGTGGTACTGAAATATAAGCAAATACTCATAGCATAGTTATGTCTGGACATACTGACTTGAATGAGGATTGGAATTATCAAAATCAGAACTTTTTTGATTGGGTGCATTCGTCAAGAGTTCCTTCCTCTATCCATGCCCTGCCTTTCAGAGGGTCACTTGTCCTTTGTTCTCTCATTGCCAATAATATTAAACTGTTTCCTGCTGACATAACTCCATATAAATGAGAGAATTTGCAACAGTTTAATCTTCTAGTTTTCATTAATTTGAGTGAAGTGATTTTGATGATCTTGAACTTAAGGTTGTAGGCAGTACGTGAGCTTAATTTCCTTTTGTGCCAGCTTGAGTTTTGCCAGAGTAAGCAAACTGAATCTGAGAAGCAGATAAGCAGCATATGAGGAGATATTCGTGGAATGTTAGATGAAAATATTAGGACTGTGGGGAGAAATGCTGCTTTAATTTTTAAAATAACTACAAAGAATGAAGCAAATGCAACAAAAAAGCTATTTTCCAATTCTGGGGACTCTAGTGATGGAAATTATTTTCTTAAATGCTTCATAGGCAATATTTGACGTGTTTCCTGCTCTTACAGGTTAAAAACCGTATACAGACAAAAAGGAGCAGTAAGTATGTGTTGGACAGCATTAGAATTCTGTATTATTAGACTGTGGTGACCTTTCCATTGTGTTTCAAAACCTTGGCCATAAAACTGTTCTGAAGGAAACATAGAATCTGGAGGTGCAGCAGGGTGTTTGCTGGTCTGGGTTATGAAAGTGGTGTCTTTAGTTCTCAAATTACCAAATAGTTCTTTGGAAAGCTGGTTATTTTGTCTGTAATCCTGTGAAATTCTCTCTCCTAAATCAACTCACTATTAATTCTGCTTTTTTTATGGCTGCTGAAATTGCTTCACAGGGGGTATTTTTAAAGGGAATTTTTTCTGTAGTTTTCTTTTAATAGCTATTCCTACTTTCCCCTGGTGCTCTAACGTTATGGTTTTGAAGAACCTATGGGACTGCATGGCAAGATCTATAGATAAGAATGGGTAATAGATTACGCTGCAGACAGTACTCGTGATCAAAGATACTGGTTGTGTTTATGATAGTAGTTCACTGTGTCTTTTGGGAAATATCATTCTTATTTTTGCACTAAAGAATTACTCAACTCTTGTAAACCAGAGAATGTACAAATACAGAGAATCTCAGTGATGCTCTTGGTGCAGGAGAGTCTCTTAATGGTGTCCAATACACATTTATATATAGTTTTAGTTCTATTAAAAGCAAGGTTTCATTCAGTGGTGTCTTCCCTGACCATTTTGTAATCTTTCTAGGCTGTCATTTGGCCAGCTGCCTTCCGAAGTAGAATCACTTAGACTGTGAAAAACTGCATGTAATCTTCATGTTGCAGTAACTTGCAGGGCACAGGAAATGGGGAATTCTCACATACGAGGATTTTCAACTGTCCTGATATATGTAGATAATTTTGGTAGGGGGGAGATCATAAGAGAGATGTCTTACTGAGATGTCTTATCTGAGAGAGATAAGAGAGATGGCAAGAAGTGGTCTGTTAAAGCTCAGAATGTAAGATGGAAATGATGCTAGATGAATTAGGAATGTGTACTGGAGATGAGTCAAAAGGAATCATAGCCTCTCTTTGCAGAGTTCACTAAAGGAAACATTGGTTTGGTTCAGAAACTTTGGCTTGTTTGGGGATGTGGTGGATATCTCATTAGCTCCAAATTTATTTGAAGCACAAACACATGGAATAGCTCTTGAGAGATGATATCATAAGAAGTTCTAGAAGATCACGTGCGTAGCTCTTAACCATGACATGTTGTCCTTTCTGCCAGAAACCTTCTGTTGGCATTTATTCTGTGAGATGTAATAACTGAGCTGACACCTGGAATCTTTATTCTTAGACTTGTGAAGCCAATGGCCCTGCTCTCAGGCAGTGGCACTAACGTTTTAGGATCAAGGCCTGGAATGGCCCTGATGAAATTCCCTGTTGTCTTGACAACTTGTGCTACGGGACAGAATGGGCTTTCTGAACCTAGTTCCTAATATTAACAGAAGCAGGTCTGTCTGTTTTGTATTCAGTTTGTGTTTATTGAAATCAATATTGCAGGTTTCTAGTTTGGAAAAGTAACAGTTTGGTTCCTTTTAGTAATAGAAAACACTTACCTGAATCCCTTGGTTAGATTTTATTTAGCAAACATTTCCTTCTGCTTCCACCCTTCTACTTGTTTTGCTGTCGCAGATGGCACCAGGCTGAAGATAAAGAAGCAAGGGTAAGTAAGTTATTGAATAGTCACCCTGCAGCAGGTTAGTGAATTAAAAGGTGTGTGGAGAAAAATGCTTCTCCAATACTTCCTGAAATGTTAAAGTAACAGGATTTATTGGGTTGAACATATCTACCCTGATATTTGTATACCTTGATATGTGTTGGGGAAGGATGAGTATTTGTGTATTTCCATATTTTGTTCATTAATTTACCACAGCTTAATGTGCATTTGTTGTAACGCTGGTGGTGGTGTTTTTATCTGGAATACAGGAGGAAAATTGGCAAGCACAAGTACTCAGAGGATGTGTTCTTTCCAGTCAGTTATTGCAGCCATTGCAGAGTGAGAAGCAAGTGTTTGCTGCTTCTCTTGTGGTTTATGACATCATTTGAGAAAGAAACAAGATTTTCTTATTCCTTGTCTGATAGATAGGCCAGATAACCGAGATAAATAATAGCTCATTGTTTCCTGCCCTTTTGAGTGACGTTTCTCTATTGTCTTAAAGCCTCAATGCATGAACTCAACACAGTGGGCTTTGTTGAAACAAAAGCACTTGTGCCCCATGTCACTGAGAGAGCTACAGTGGAAATGCTAATTTGATAGCACTGCTGGTGTTTGAGATGGAGCTGGTGGGCTGAATCTGAGATCCTCGGCATCAGCTATTTACAAGCCTTCGGTTTTCCATCCTGGATGAACAGCCTGTTTCACAGGAACATCAATTTTTGTGCCTTGTCATTTCACCAATTGCATCATGCAGGCAGATTTCAAATGCCTTCAGAGTAACCATAGTAACTGCAGAGCATTTAAATAAACTGAAAGAAAAGGAATTCCCTCCTTTGTAAAACCCTTCATTCAAACAGTGCCACGAGACCCAGATTCCCCTTTGCTCCAAAATGGCATTGCCCCCACTGGGTTTTGGTGGGGTTATATGGACTTGCACAACATGGCCTGGTTCTGAAAGAGTCTGCAGATCAAATCAGCTGAAGTGGGAGGACAGAGCTGTGACTGCACACACAAGGGTAGTTTTGTGTCCATGTATGTGCCTGCCCGTCTGCTCTACCAAGCATGCATGTGTGCTCTCATTTGAGTCTGCTCCTGAAAAAGTCACGTTACCTGATGCGGAATTCCTACTGCTCTTGTGGTCTTGTTGGTAGAGCAATGTCAAAGCCTCAGTTTTTACTTTGACAGGGTTTCTGCAGTCAGTTTAGGATGAATTGTGAATCTAATCTTAAATGTACTGAATGTGAATTTTAATGCAGTTGAGTGGCCCCTGTTCCAAGTGTGACATGATACACTTGGCTATTGTTTAATGTCCCAGTGTCATCCGTGTGAGAATGCCTGGAATAAATTGGGTTGAGTCTTTTTGTTATGAGAAATGAGAAAATCCACATTTCCCTTTCAATCCTAGCATAAACTTATCCTTACTTTCATCTCTGAAGTTTTGCCTGTTCTCTTTATGCTGTAAACTGAGAATTAGGTGCTCTGTTCCTGTGAAGACCTGGGATGTTTTATTGAGATGATTTGTTCAGCCAACACCTTGTTGATTCATTGAATAATTCTTCCAGATTAATGCTTACGTTGATTTCTGTGAAACAAGATGCTGGTGATTTTACCTTGTTTTTTTTTCTTGCATATTTTTCTCTGGATCTCTTCATCTTTATTCTGAGTTTATAAAGCAAAATTGTAAATGCATTTAATGTGTTAGATTTCCTAAAAAATACAAGAATTTAGGTACAGTTGTTCCTGCTTGCTAAGCTAAATGTCCTAAAGAAGCAGCTATGTACTGACTGGAGATTTGGTGTCTTAATTGTTGCAAATGTGCAGGAATGATTTAATTGTTTTATGTGGAGTATCAGTGAGAATTAGAAACCAGACTAACTTCTGAGTCTATTCATAGATTTAATAATAAAGAACAGGAATAATCTTAAAACATCTTTCAATAAAGGCCACTATTTTAAATCATGATTATACTTTGGAAAACCAATGTGCTCGTAAGAAGTGATTAAGAAAAAGATTCAAGTACTGGCCATTAGAAGCTTATCATTTGGCCCTTTTAGTGTTTGCATTTTCTGTTTTTTTTGCACATAGAGACATTTTTGGAGCTGTTCATACTTGAAACTTGCAGCAGTGGCTGCACGTGAAATAGAGGCTTTGTGACGCCTTGTTGGGCTGAACCTCCTGATGGTTTGGATGTTGATTGAGCTGCATCCTGTTTTCACGGAAGAAACTGATCACGTTTTTTGTTTTGGGTTCTTCTTTCCACAAATTTTTCTGAGAAATGATTCTCTTTGCCTCTTCTGCAATCATACTTCCAAATGTTTTTCTATCCACTTTGCTCTCGTTGCTCAGGCTTGTGCAAATAACTTTCTTAGAGGGCTGACCCCAGCCCATAGCACTGTTACAGCAGTGGGATTTCTGCTGGCTCTCTGGCGTTCAGACAACTGCAGAGATCAATAGTCTCCACGTGGAAGCATGCTAACCAGCACGTTTGGGAGTCATCTTGGGATGAAGAGTGCTGAGCTCCCTGACCTTGTGGAGGCAGAAGGAAATGAAGGTGACATTTATACCTCTTGGCGAGGAAGAGGGAATGAAAAGGAAAGGTGGTGTATCTTTGGGCCATCTTGAGCAGCAGTTATAGGAGCTCTGAAGTTGACTGTTTCTTGTTTTAAACTAACTTAGACACATTTTATTTGTAGCTTCGATTTTTTCATTGTGAAATATTAGCAGAATAATAGTTGGAATTAAGTGCTGACTTCTTGCATTCTGTGTTTTTTTTCCTTCTTTGCAATTAATGTAAGTATTATCTAAAGCTCCTCAGACAAGTGGACTAAATGAATCTAGAATAAAACTGGAGTAAAACAGCAGATCTCGGTGTGAATGTGGCCTCTCCAAAATCTACAAATCTTGATCCACAGCTGTTGGTCTCAGCTGATTGTGTTTTACTGACTTCAGCTGTCTTTTGAACACAAAAAGGTAACCAGCAAAGTGCTGTTTGGCAGTGATTAGAGTCTCGAGTTAGTTATGGCTTAGACTGTTGTATAAGCAGGAAAGGTTATAGGGCTTAGAACGATGATGTTCTGAGATATAGAAAGTTGTTTCCTCTACTGTATTTCATGAGAGTATTTCATAGGACTGTAGTAACTTAAGAGCCGAGTTCAGCGTGTAACAAACTGGAGTCCATCTCCAGTCTCTTCCTCGTGCAGTGTGGCTGCTGTGTCTGACTAATAACTGTGTGGCTGCAGCTAATTGCTGCTTCTCTGGTCTACCAGAGGCTGGCCGGTTGTGAAGTCAAAACATGAAGAACTCCTTGAAAGGAACATATTTATACAATAATGAGTAACAATGCAGAGATGTCCTGTGCGTTTTGATAGAGAAATGAAAACAGACATTTATGCATCCATCTCTGATTTAACAGCAGTGATTTACAACCCTACTGACACTTCAATTCAAGGTCCGGAGTATAGCATCTTGCCATCTGCTGCCGTGGCTGTAGGACTGCTGGTGGCCTGATGCTGTGTTTCACAAACTTAGTTACCATGTGTGTATTGGAAATCTTGTGCATCTTAGCTACTTTTTTCCCTTTTACTTGTGGAGTGGTGACAGATGTGCAGTGCACACTTCTGGGTTTGTTTTTGTGCAATTGGGTAGGTGCTGTAAACTGTTGAAATTCCGTTGTCTGCAATATTTTGATTTTTTTCTTGGTATATAACATGAGAAAATGGGGAAGTAACCCTCAGGGAGGGGCTGGTATACATTAGAAAACAGTTATATACATTTCAGAGAAGAGAAATAGTGTTGTCTGTAGGTAATTTTCAAACACTGTTGTCATTCATGTCTCTTGTTTCAGCATTGTAGTTTGGTACTATGTGAACTACTTGGGATTTAGCTGACTTCAGGCTAGATTCTTTACTGTGGATTGTGTCATAGCACTCCTCAGCAGATACAGTTCAGACATGCCCTGCTACTGAACGTTTCCATTTATTTTTCATCTCTTCTTAGGCAGTTCTGAGGACTTACAGTTCTTCTACAGCAAATATCTTCAGAAAACATAAGTTACAGTGAATGTAGTTTGCATGCAGTGTTGCAGATCATGTTACTGTGCTTCCACAAACTGATAAGATGTGTTACCATTGGGATTACATTTTCCTATGTTTGGGTTGTGCCGAGGAGCTTGTGGAGAGAAAAAGCTCTGCAAAATAGCCTTTTCATACCCTATGCAGCTATTGCAGGAGGTGCAGTTACTGTGTTGTACTGCAGCTCCCAGCTGGGGAACACAAGCAGTGCTACTTTCTGCATCCAAGCTCACGTTACTGATGACTCGTGTTGTAAGCTATGTTGTTACCCTGTTTGGCTCCAATCTGTAGACAGTAGGTTAAAGTACAGCAGCACTCAGGTGAGGATTGAGGTCAGCAGTGCTACAAGTAATAAAATGGGCAGATGGTATCTAGCCCTGTTTTCTAGTAATAAGTGTGATGTACCGTGTAATCTAGCTGCTTTTAATTATTATTTTGGAAAGGCTTACAGAACAGACAAAACCCCAAAAACCAGCACCTCAGAGCATAGGTTCAGAAGCCATTCTGAACTGCCAAGTGTGCAAAAAATTTGCTGTTCAGTTGGTCTACTTAGATTTCTCCACTTAATGAAGATTTGGTCTGTGGTGTCCTAAATGCATCAGCTGTGCTACTATCATTACTCATTCATAACCAACTGTATAAATGAATACCTGATAAGGAAAATATTCCTTGAAGGGCTGTGGGCAAGAACTCAAAATTTCTTTTGGGAGGACTCTTGTTATGCCTTATGCATGCCTGAAACAACTTTAGAAGCACTTCTGTTGGAAGTGGAGAAGGAATTGTGGTGGGATAACTGGATCTGTTTGAACAGTGGATTATTTTTGACGGTACATTTTAGTTCCCAATGCATAGCATGTTACTTATGCTTCTAAACCTGGAATGCATTTTCTTTGTTGATTGTACATACAGTGCGAGAAGACTTGTCAAGTTTGTATGTTTTATGTTTCAGGCAGAGTAGCTTCTGTTTCAGAGGCAGATGCTGTGTTCTCCACAGGTACAGGACATTTGGGAGAGTTTCACTTGGCTTTTGTGTGATGAAACTCTGGATGTTGCTGAGATTGACGTTGTTTTTATGGAAAGCTTTTGAGTTAGATTTGCTGGGCTAAATTGTTTTGGATACTGGGTTCAATGTATGTTGTTCTCTGTGTGGAAACTATGCTGTTCTGCTTCCTCTCAATGTCTTATTCCTTAAATGAGTCACTGAAGTAATGGACGAAGTCTGTTCAATAAAGAGTGAGTGAGTTTGTTGTAATCCAGCTACATTCAGATATGCAGGCATTGAGAAAGAAAACAAGGATATTGATGAGGGGAGACCAGGCAGAGACGTGGAGCAGGTCCTTTGGAGGCTGTAGAATGTAGTACAGCCAGAGCAGTTTCCCAGCCTTCTGGAGTCTGTCATTTGACATGGAAATTCTTCACAGAGAGAGTGGTGAGGTGCTGGAACAGGCTGCCCATGGAGGTTGTGGATGCCCTATCCCTGGAGGTGTTCAAGGCCAGGTTGGATGGGGCCCTGGGCAGCCTGGTCTGGTGTTGGGTGTGGAGGTTGGTGGCCCTTGCCTGTGGCAGGGGGTTGGAGGTTCGTGATCCTTGAGGTCCCTTCCAACCCTGTGATTCTGTGTGACTGGGGAGCTTGAGTAGAAGCGAGCATTTAGATGCAGCTCAAAATCTTTCTCCACATCTTCTGCTTGCTTTAACATGTGGCAACGTGCTGACCTTAATCTATTATAAAGATATTGCCAACCATTTCCCATAGGAGCAGAAATGGTCACAGCTGAAAGATTATGACCTCTCTGGGAGAACTGGCACTAGGGGAAAGGCAGACTTAAGGCAAATAGATGTGGAGTCAGAAAATTCTTTCTTAAAGCAGAAGTATTTACCTAAATCTTGTTGACCCTCTCACAGAAGATTTGATAGCAACTTAAGAGGCTCATGTAAAATTGGTTTTTATTTTTGCAAATAAATCAGATCATGGAATCTGTGTGTCTCTTGATCTAGGCCCCTTCCTCAAGCACATTCATCCCTCCAGCATTTCTTCCCTATTAAAGTAAGTTCTCTTCCATAGAGTTCCTTTCTTTGTTTATGTGTGTGTACGTGTATATATCCATAAAAAAATATTTTTGTAGGCTGAGGGATGAGGAATATGTATGAACCACTTACATGCAGTCCACATTTAAGTAGAACTGAGGAATAATCCACATGCTTTCTTTTACATATATTGTATGTTTCAAATGAACTAGATATCAGAACAGCTACATTGAGGTAGGAAACTGTTTGCTGGGGAGATGCTCTCTGTTTAAGCAATGTAGTATCATGACAGTAAATACGTTTTTTTAATAGAACATTATATATGTGTGCATGTGTGTGTGTATCTCCCCTCAGAATCCTTTCTTATTTCCAGTCCGGTAGTTTAATCTGATCAGTACTTCCTCAAATGTTGCAGGTCAGGAAAGGCATATTGCACGTGTCACTCTCCGGAAATTAAATCTGAACTTCCTGCGTCTGTGACATATCTGCAGAACCCCTCTGAATAATTCTGCTTCTTTGCCAATGTAATTGAAAGAAGCATTTGATTGACTACCATTGGGATTTTTTTTAAAAAAGCTCCTGAGGGACAAAGGTGCCAGTTTTCAATGAAGGGCAATGGCAACAGGGTGCTTAGTTTTTGTAAACTGACTTAAGAATCTTACCCAGTGTGAATATTAACATCTGGACAGGAAGTAAGTGTGGACTTGTGATCCCTGGTAGAGGGGATTTGATTCAAAAATTGCAGGAGAGAGAGAGGGGAAAAAAGGAATAACGTACCTGGCTGCTAAAAATTGGTAAAGATTTCAGTGGAATTGCATTGGTTGTATACCATCAGTCATCAGGCTTACTTAGCTGAGTTTTAAAAATGAAGTATGTCCTCCTGCAGTCACTCTTAAAAAGTAAAGAGGAAATTCAGGAGGGGGAAATACAAAGTGAGAAGAAAAGAAATAAAGGGTGCATTTGGTTTTATTTACTCAGGTATTAGAATTGTCTTCTGTACTGTTGGTTGGAGGAGGAAAAGGCACACAAAGCTTTAAATGTTTTTAAGTGTTTCAGTGTACCTTGTAAGGAGGTCTCAAAGACTGATTTCTATTTTTAGGGGTTTGTGGAAGAGCACTGGAGGTGGTTTTTGTGTTTTTAACATGAAATGCAGCATAGTAGTTCAACACACACATTTCTCACCTCTGTTTATGTGGTTCTTTGTAGATCAGTCATTTCTGATGCTGTGCTGCTGATCTTAGAATCACAGAATCACAGAATCACCCGGGTTGGAAGGGACCCCAAGGATCATGTAGTTCCAACCCCCCTGCCTAGCAGGGCCACCAAACATACACATTCAGATCAGGTTGCCCAGGACCCCGTCCAACCTGGCCTTAAACATGTCCAAGGATGGGGCATCCACAACCTCCCTGGGCAGCCCGTTCCAGGGCCTAACCACTCTCCTAGTAAAGAACTTCCCCCTAACATCCAACCCAACGAAGGATCTGTACTACCTGGGTTTGCCTCATGATTTGGTTTCTCTTTGTGGTTTTTCATGAACCAGCACTGTGTGACTTCGGGATTTCCAAGCCAGGATGTGTTCAGACATGACAAAGCCCTGCTCTTTGAGCTCATCTAGTTTTTAGGCACCCCTGTGGTGACTCTTTCACCAGGTCATTGGCACAGAAGTAGCCACCCAGCAATGGCTGTGTACTGTCACCAGTGTGGTAAATACAGGAATTATTTCTGGAAGTGCTGACTTATCAACACCAGGCTAATCAATGTAGACATGTGATTTTTATTGTGTATTTCCTTTTATTTTTTAAGTTTTCTTCCTGGTTTGTCTATTATTTTCTTGCTGACTATTTCAAATTATTGATGTTTTCTGTGAATGTTTATTAGAACTTGTTTTTTTTATATTCTTTCTGTACAAGCTTTATGCTCATGTACTACACCACTGAATTGTTGGGTGCTCATCAACAAAAACAAAGCAAATCCATGTTCAGCAATAGCTTTCAGTAGAAATGTTTGCCAAAAAGTGAGGAGGAAAAATAGGCATGACTGAATCGGATAAGGAATCCTAACAGAACAAAATAGATCACATCCTAGGTTTGGAAAGTCAAATCACAGGAAGCAATAGAATGACAAACAGTGGTGAACAGGCAATAAGCTTGTAAAAATTATGGTACACAAACAAGAAGTGTGAACTTCATGGAGTGTCTTAGCTTTTCTGAGTTGTTCACCCAGGTCTGTGTGCAAGAGGCTAGTGCTGCTATATGCATTGCAGATTAGAAGGCTTAAAGAAGCTCTGCTTTCTCTGGAGGTCTGTTATCTCATGCAGGCAGCTCTCTGTGTACCTGTGTGAAATTCATCTGCTGTAGTGGTGTAACCATACTGAAAATGTGCTAGTGGAGCACAAGAGAAGTGTTGACTTTACAGTTGCAAGGTCCAAAACAGAAAATGGGGACTGAAGACTGAACCAAGGGAGTGGGGATGGATATGCCCTTCTCTTGGCAGCCTGCCTGCCTAACGGTCACAATCATGATATCTCTGGTGATTTGCATATTCTCTCTTTACATAACATCTACACAACTGTAGGGGCAGCAGTGGGGAGCCCTGCATTGCTCCTGTCCTATGAGTAAACAGTGAATTTGAAGTGGTAGCATTTTCAGTCTATTTCTGTGTATTTATTTTCTTCCATCGCTAAATGACTCTGAAATAAACCTGTTTTGACTTCTTCAAGCTGTGAGCACTGAACAGGTTAAAAAGGGAAACAAGCTAAAAGCTCTGTTTCCTTTGCCTGAAAATCCACTGATGCAGGATGAAATTAAAGGTTATAAATAGCTCCTGTCCCTTCAGCTTCATCATGCAAGCTTCGGCTGTGCGCGAGGATTAGAAGAAGACAGAATGGATTTCTGTGTGGCGTCAACAAGAGTCAAGGATTATGCCCACTGTGCACATTGTATTGTTCATTTCTCATGGGCCCTTGCAGGGAAATTAAATCCCTTCTGATGCTCAAGGTGCAGGGAGCAGTCTGCTTTGAGCAGGACATGTGCATTGCAAAGCAATTTTACAAGGTAGCACTTAGCTTCCTGCAGGTCTGCAGCATCACGCCCTGGCTTCGTTTTTGCACAGGCCGATGACCAGCGTGGATCATAGCAGCAGGGGCTGGGGCTTTCCAAACTTGGAGCTGGTAACAGCAAAGTACAGTTTTGCTGAAGATGTTTTGAAAATGATGTGGGTGTTTGTTCGTTGTTTGTTCCTTCTGTCACTCCTTCACTCTGTTCCCCTCTCTCGGGCAAATCCTGTGTCTCATGAGCACTGCACTGTAGTGATTGACCAGTGTCTCACAGCGTAAGGTTTTCGCAGAGTTATTTGAAAATAGGCCTTTGTGGTACGTATAAAGCTCTAGAAGGTAGGGTGCTATTTCTTTCCTTAAAGCAGTAATCAATGACCTTAGCACTGTGGGAATTTATATCTTTTCCCTTTCTCTTTTATTAGGCATTCCCCCCTCTGCATTGTGTGTGTAATAAGAAAACAATCCTTTCAAACAATCCTTTTTATAGTATGTTTCTTGTTCATCATTAAAAATAAATAGATGTTGAAGCATTCTCAACAGTATTTGTCCAAAAGATAGACAGATACTTTCTATAGATACTTTGTAGATAGACAGATAGATACTTTCTAGAGCTGTTTAGCGTAAGAAACTTTGTTTCCTTAGGCTTTGCTCCTGTAAGATACAGAACTTCTCTTGCTTTGCAACTCTGGGGTTAGGTGAGGTTTGAGAGCACAAAACACCTTGCAAAATTAGATCCACAGCTGCGTGTGTATTTAGAGCTGTATAATTACCAGTACTATTAATACATCTGCATTATATACAGTGATTTCAATGGAAAAAAGGGCAAGAGAGGAGTAACTGTGGACTGCTATCTGATTACTGCATGAATAACAGCTGATGTCTGCTCTGGACGCTTAAATAAGAAAAATATGGAAATAATTGCAGATTCTCAGTATCACAAATATACCTTGGAACTGCTAGGACTACACTTTCCTTGTGGCAACACCGTAATTCTTCCACTGAAATGTCTGCAAAACAGCATCAGTTAGGGCAGCACCAGAGCTGGTCCCCATGCTGAAGTCTCCTGCCCCAATTCCAATATTCTCATTGGAAGTCAACAAAAGGATTTACTTTGGAATGAATAAAATAACTTTGTGGTCAAGCCTTATGAGTAGATCTAGTGTTATGGTGTGTGTGTGTGTTTTTTGCTACTACAAGGGTTGGTTGTTTTTCCTGGCCTGGTGGTCCCCTTGGTGTGCATCTGCTGATTTCATGGAAGCTATGTTCCTCTCCTACTGCAGCATGAGGAAGTTTGAATCCTCTGGGAAATCAGAAGATAAAAGGAAAAAGCGTGCACCTCCTTACACTTTGAAACCTAAGCATGCTAACCTTTAGACAGTGAACCTATTGGTTTTGCAAGAAGATGAATATTTTTCTGTCAGGCATTATGCTGTAGTGTTGGGACTTCCTCAGTGAGACGGTGGGTGTGAATCTGGTTGCCTGTCAGTGAGTCCTCTCTTAAATCTCAAGGTCATTCAGGCAATTCCTCAATACTTTTTATAGGCGCGTGTCTGTCGAAGTTCTCCATTTATAAGTGTGTATCAGTAATCGCTCTTGAAGTATGGTAATAAAGAGCACATGGGAACACAAAAAATGCAGAAATGAGCATGTATTTTTTTTTTTAAACCAGTGAGCTACTGCCTTGAGTTCTCTCTGCCTTATGTTATCAGTGGAGAAGTTAGTCTGCTGCTTTCTTTGTTTGTCCCCGTTTAATGTCATTAAGGAGCATTAAAACAAAAAGCTTTGATTTGGACTCCCTTGTCACTGTAAAAAGGTTAGAAAGGCAACTGGGTCCAGCCATTCCTCTCAATCTGCCTGCGTTCCCTTGCCTGTTGTCCATGAGCATGTAAATCAGAAGAGTGGTGGGAGTGGTTATGGTCAGCAGTAGACAGTGTTCCCAGGCTTGATTTAGCTGCCACTGCTGCTTGGACACTGGCTAACAGCTCTACTGCTTTGAGCAGCCACTTCTCTCACTGAGACACTGCTCAAAGAGACTGCTGTGCAGATTTGATTCTCGTCTGGCTCTGTCAAGGATGTCCATATATATACAAGAAGTTAAACAGGCCAGCTAGATAGGGAGTCTTTGCTTGTTCCAAACTTGCTTGCAGTTTGTACTTTGAAAGCTCTGATTGTTAGACCCTTGTAAATATTTTAGATTTAATTTCTTTATTGATTACTCTTCTCCATAGGAGAGCTGTAACTGTGCTCCATGGCAAAGGAAAGTTTCTTTCTCTCCAAAGTTAATCTGAACATTCTAACGGTGACATACTGTCTACTAACTCCAATAGGAAAACAATGTTTTGCTTATTTATAGTATTTATTGGCTAGATATTTTTAATATACTTCTGTATTTTGTGTAAATTTATATAAAATTTTTAAAATGAAAAGCAGTAGTGTTATTGACTGTAATGTCAAGTGCAGATAGAAAGGTATTAATGCAGGGATAATTTACTCTGTGAGTGCTTAATCGTACCTGTTTCATCTCTCCATATACTGTCATGCTGTAAACTGAGAGTCGTAATAAAGTAGTAAGTGCACTAGCTAGAGGTATGTAAGAATATCCATTGAACACGTACTTGAGAACATCCGTTGGGAACATAAGATTTAGTAATTGTCACTGCAGAATATTAACATTTTCTCTGTTACCTTCACCTCTTTTCTGTTCTTCTCTTCCAAACTGCATCCCCTTGCTCCTTCAGTTGTATCGACTGTTAAGGGAGCATATAAACAGGAGGGGGAACGGCTCTTTATGAGGGTGGATGGTGATAGTAGGACAAGGGTGAATGGTTTTAAACTGAGACAGGTGAGATTTAGGTTAGATATTAGGAGGAAGGTTTTCACACAGAGGGTGGTGATGCACTGGAACAGGTTGCCCAAGGAGGCTGTGGATGCCCCATCAACATTCAAGGCCAGGCTGGATGTGGCTCTGGGCAGCCTGGTTGATGACCCTGCATATAGCAGGGGGTTGGAACTGGATGGTCACTGTGGTCCTTTTCAACCGAGGCCGTTCTATCATTCTATTAGAACTGCAGTTACCAGAAAGACCTCTCAAGGATTTGCTATTTTAAGCCCAATTCTGCATCTGTGTAAGAATTGTCTAGCCCATTCCTCAGCTAATATAGATCTTTACCACCCTGTTGATTTCAGTGAGTAGGAACACTCAAATCCTTTAAATTGTTTTACTACTAGAAGATAAAGCTGTGCCTGCAAGTGTGACCACTCCACATGGGGGGGATGCCCAGTGGTGAGCACTCTGTGGAGCCCAGAACTCTGTGTATTGTGTCATTCTGCATGTCTCTGATGTAAGGATGTGTTCCTGAGCAGACAGATGGCATCGCCCACCAGGGGATTATCAAGTTCTCCTCTGTGGAAGTAAAAATCTTAAATTCAGCACTTTCTGTGAGGAGGAAGGAAATAGTACAGCCAAACTCCTAAAGAGGCAAGCCAGCTACTGTCTTGCTGTTCTTGACACTATCCTTGATGCACAAATAGTTCAAAAAGGCATCATTTCTCTTCAGTGAGACCTTAAAATATGTAGGATGTGGACAAAGTAGTCAGAACCATTGCTGTTCCTAGACGTCCATCCAGTCAGGAGAGCAGATGGAAAAGTCACAAACCATAGTCAGAGAGAGTAGGAAATATGGACCAGTGCCTATAGCTCAATTACTGTGCCAAAACTACAGTGAGAAATTAACAAGAGTAAGGATCCCAGTAGACAAGGTCACCAAATAATGCTCAGTGTAGTATTCTAATACAAGAGAAGATGTAAAATACCTTGACTTATAATATAAAACTTGTCATCTGAAAAGTCTTGTTTGTTTTTTGGAGAAGAGAAAATATTTATCTGGTGGCTGTAAAATTTGACAGCTGCCCAGTTTTTTTAGCATCAGCAATCACGACACACTTGTGACCAGGAGGACCTGACAAGTCACGCAGTGCAGCAGACTGTGCATCTCTCACACTGGTGAATTGAAAATGAGAACAAAGAGAGCTGTGCTGTTGCTTGCGTGTAGCATTACTAGCTGTGTAAAGAGATGGTGGGCTGGAGGGAAAGGACAAAGACTGCAAGGAGGTGACAGACTAAAGATACAAGTTAGGGCAGTAGGCGTACACAAACAACCTCAGTGTTGTGCTATTGCTGAAGTCAGACATCTTTGCTAGGCTACTTACATTTTGAGATGTTAATTAAAGAGCAGGGGGAGGAATCCAGTGTGTATTAACTGACAGGCTCTGCTATACAGGAAGATGGTGGAAGAAAGGAGGGCTGAGGAAGAGTGATGAAAGATAGAGAAAAGGCAGAGACTTGTCACGAAGGCATGGATTAATTACTGTTGGGTGTCAAGTGTTTGTGGAACAGTAGTTATCTCATGGCTTGTGTAAGACATCATTGAGGAAGGAATACATAATTCCAGAGAGACTGAGATAGAGCTGGAGGGGGCAAAAGGTGGAAAGATACCCCTGCAGAAGGCAGCTGTGATCATAACTGAAGCCGATGCTTCCATACAACATCAACCACTGCATTTATAGTTTGAAATTCTCGCTGCAGATGAATGTTGGAAGGCAGTAGAAGTTATAATCAAGAGTTTGAGCGTGGCAGCAGTGTTGTGCTACGTGAGCATTGCTTGAGCAGTCAATTAACAGGGCAAAAGAGAACATTCAGTGTGAGAAGCAGATCTGAAAGTTTGAAATAGCCTTTCCCACAGGATTATTTTCTAGATACAGTATAACCTAAAACGCTGTCCAACTTCTTACGCCAGACGGGAGCATCTAAATCTGTACCTGGTAGGTTCCATTAAGCAAACAAGAAGGCAAGATAATATAGAAAGGGACTGAATTAGATCATGTGATTAGAACATGGCTCTTAATTAGCGTAACACTATTGACAGGAGTATGGAACTATTTCCAGTAAAGTAGGGTAAAAAAAAATTAAGAAAAAAAATCCATCAATTATGTTCCAGAAAATTTCAAACTAATTGAAAAATGAATAACCTGGGCAAATGGCATTAAGGGTGTTCTGCTTCACCTATGTAAGGTTCAGATTGTCCATAACTAAAGCTTGGCTATATGATAGCAGAACATTTATTTACCAGGTGAGCAAAGCAAAAAGCAGCCAGGGCGTTTACATGCAATAGTAACCTGCACCTGCCTGAAATGGGCTACAATCAGAAGTTCAGTTTTTAGACAGGGCATGGAAATTTTCCTGAAAGCAATGGAATATGCAGGGTAGCACCAAGTATTGCAGCCTAGATGATTGACTTATAGATGAGTGTCTTTGTTCTTCCAACAGTCTTCTTGTTCACAACATTTAAAGTTTCTTAGCAAGAGTTAAAGCTTAATTCCCTCTGCATTATTTCAAAGGAAAGCCTCTTTATTTTCAGGCTTTGATAATATCTCTTTAAAAATATATACTCATTTATTTACTCATTATTTATAGTGTTTTTGCAAGCTTTGAAGTGGGAAGTAAGGAGGGACATCCATTGATGTTGTTGTGGAGGATGTCTTCTGCTGAGACTCCTTAAATCAGTCATTCCTAATGCATACCTGTGTTTCTGAGAGCTGCAGTGTCCTACTGTGAGACTGTTTTCCTTCTGCCTGGTGGAGGGGAGACATTAAGCTGGAATATGAAGTCTCCTAGCTCCTATTAGAGCTGTACTTTATTTTCTAGGCTGGCTTTTTAAGGAGCTGCATCTTTTCATCTCAGAAGAGAAGGTGGTCAGCACTTGCAAAATGAGCATACCAAAGTGCTTTTCTAAATCAAGACGAAACCCATGCACAGCTTCTTTATTCACATAGGGAATCTAAATTACCTCATGGAATGCCCATTAAGGCTGAGTTCATCCTAAACATGTAGACAGCATCTAACTTGGTTCTCTTCATTGGTGAATAATTTATACCTCCCTCTTACTCCTATTGTTCACCATGTCATGGGATAAAAACACACCGTGAAACCAAATTTCACTGGATTCCTTCCTTTGTGAAGATTAACCCCAGTGCAGGATTCTCGTTCTGGGCTCTCTGTGAAAAGAGATCTCCAGGCTTACTTTTCCTTTCCTTATCCATTATTCCTTTTGCTCCTTGAGTCCATGGTTGTGAAGAATCACTGGAAGGAGCTAACATAGGTGTTTCATGCCCAGCCTTCACTGCATGATAAAAAGCAGGTGAGGACCACACTGGTGGGCAGGATGTGGGGCACTGTGGTTGTCAGTAGGTCCATTTTGTGATTTTATTTCTTATATTCACAAAATCCAAGATCCACGAAGACATTTAAGCATCTCTTCTATGAAAAACAGTGAGATACAACTGCCTGAGTGCCTCATTCGTCATCTTTGGGGAAAAGTAAAGAGTAAATAATACCTCATATTTATTATGATAAGTATACTGAAGGTTGTAAGGCATGGCAGGGAGGAGTCCATATTTATTAGAACAGCAGCGGATCAATATCGTACCGTATTACTTGTATCAGCTAAGCACTACCTCAGTTCATAAGGAGCTGGAACAATAGACTGTCACAGGACGAGTTAATGGATTGTTGACCTGCTGTACGGTGACCTTCTACGTTATTAAAAACACACTATCTCCTAGTTTTGTGGGCTCTGCTGTTTGGGTGCAGAACACGGCTGACCTTCTGGGAAAAGAGCTTTATACACACATTCAGAAGGCATTTTTAGGAACCATATAGAAGATTCTCATGTTCTGTTTCGCTTCTTCACACAGTGCATGTCGACTTTACATATGGTGTCCTTTGATTTTTGTTTGTTATTTTAAATAGCACATTTACCACTGAGTTCTTGTGTACCTGAAGATAAGGTCTTACCCACAGCGACTTTATGAGTCCACGGACTTATTTAATTTAACAGGAGATGGTAGATACCATTTTCTGGCAAGAATTTGAGATTGGGAGGTTATTATTTTTTTAAAAAAAACTCTTAATTTCTTCTGCCTGTCTACTTACACACCATGCCTTCCTCCCTTTGTCTTCAGCAGTTTTATAGTGTCTCCCTATTTTAGTAAGTACCCATCACATTTCACCATGAAAGGTGCTGTACTTCATGGATAGAAAAAGCAGTTCTAATACTTTTCAAAAGCCACTTTGAGAATCAGTTAGATAAACCCCATACAAAGGTGTGTTTTGTTTCTGCAGTAGTTCGTTTAGCCACTTTTTCAAACTAGGAAACTCATCCTGTTTCCAAGAAGAGGTGCTAGATATGACTTCAGGCTTATGCATCCTACTGGGTGTGAGCACTGTGTTCACTGACTAAGAATATATTAGTGCAGGTTTTAAATATTGCTGTGTCTGTGCACTGGGATTGTAGATATTTCTGTTACCAGTGGGCAGCCAAAATGATATTTAGTATGCACGTGCGTGTTGCAGTGCACGTTAAAAATCACTGCTTTGTCTGTGGACTGTGAGCAATTGGATGTGAGTATTCAGTATTTGAAACCTGATCAGATGGTGTAGTGTTGTTTGGATACTTTAGTCGTGTTGTTTTTTGCAGAGTGAGACTTAATGAAGGTACTTTTTTTGACTCTCCAGAACAAAAGAGGAAACACATGAGGAATGCACACTATCAAGGAAAGCTCTAGGGCCCTCTGTGATATTTTTGAAGAGAAGTGAGACTTTTTGTGGGATTATGTTCCTTTAAAATGTTTATGCCCGCTCATATCCCCCTTTCTATTTCTGCAAGTAAAATCGTTACGATGGTCTTCCTAGAGACTGAACACAAAAGGACAAGGAGCATGGAAAGGCAGAAATCAATTTCTTTCATTTGTGGGAACATAAAGGCCATAGCTACATTTAGGTGTATATTGAAGACATTTGCTTTGCAAATAAACTACACGACTTAAAATAGTGTTTTCTCACTTTGTCTGTAATTGTTTTGAATTAAAGGACACGTGCATCCCAGCCCAGAAGAGCTGGAGAAAGAAACCTAGAGGTGGGGAGTCCAGATGATGGGCCTGTGTTGTTTCCCGTACAAGCATGGGCATTCAGAGGATAACATCATGCCATAACATCGTGCCGTAACACCGCTGTTTCTGTTCTGCACATCTACAGATGCCTGAAATGCCTAAATCTAAATAGTTTAAGGCTTTCCTTTCTGCTTCCTGTCTCTGTAAGCCATTCTGATCTTTTTGCTAGGATGGAGGCAGCAACGCTCCTGTCTGAAGTCTTGGAAGGAGTGTTTGGCTCTTGCTCTCCTCTGTAAATTCAGCTGTTCAGGTGGAGAACTAGCAGAGGGAGAAGGTGGCTCTGCCTGTGTTGCCATACTCATGTCTTTGTGCTGCGGAGCCTGAATGAGGAAACAAGAGGGAGAGGCAGCTGCGTCAGCCTGTTGTCACTGCCATCGCTAATAGAACAGGATGATTTCCATCTTTTCCCATCTGCCTGTGGGGGGAGAGGCGCTGATAAGGCCTTGGGATTGGTTACAATCTACAGAAATCACAAAGCAGATGGATATTGAGCAGATAAGCGTTAATCTGTCCTGGGAGAGGATTAATCGGGTGAAAGATGGCAATCTATGTGCGTGCAGGGAAGGGGCGGGGGCGGGAATGGTGGGCAGCTGGTGCCGCCGTCCTCTCCTTCACTCCTGCTTTTGTCCTGCTTCTGTGCGCTGTCATGGGAAATAAGGTCTGCTTCCTGCAGGGGTCTTATTCTTCTAATTTTCACTGAACTTTGACTTCTGGGAAGAATGTCCTACGTGTTTGAAGCAAATGAAGTCCTTTTTGAGCTCTTTAGCTTTATAGCTGAGCTTTTCGTTCATCCCATTGGTGAAATAAATTCTGTAGCATTTTATCTACTTTTCTTCTTTTCTCCTAGGCAGCATGCTTTTTCTTCATGATTTGCAAGCCTGGTATTTTCCCCGAGCATATTTGGAGATTATGTGACGTTTGATTTGAGTTATTGTTCTGACGTCTACAGTGTTTTTTTCTGAGAATCTCTAAACGTTTTATGGGCATTAGTTAATTAATCCTCACAACATCCCAAAGACTTTAAGTAAGCATTAGAGACCTAGTTTCTTTTCTTTTTTTCTTTCTTCTTTTTTTGTTTTTTCCCCCAGAGAGTTTTGGATACCTGTAGCACATGTTGCCTGAACTTGGAGTCACAGTGCTCAGCAGTACAGACATTCAGACCTTACATCCGTGAGTTGGTGGCTTTGCAGTGAGAAATGAAGCCCAACCTTTGACTCCTACTGATAGAACAGGGCAATGGGATCAAAACTGGAGATAAAAGTGCATCAGTGACAAAGATGGGAACAAACCAATGAATCTAACCGCAAAATATGGTGTTTTCTGATACTGCATATTGAATACTAAATGTTTTGTTTCTCTTTGCCGCTGTGTCCTTTTCTGACATCCTTCGCATGGTTCACATGATTCCTTTTTCTTCATATACCTTCTCACACAGAAGAATACGCAGTGATGCCAGTGTCCTTTCACAGTTGTCTTCTGATGTGCCTATTCTTTTCACTGGCTTGTTTGCAAGCATCTGTGAAAGCTCTGGCAGCCTTGTATACAGTGAGAAGATTGTAAGACTACTGAAGTTGTGTGGAGAGCATGAAGGCAATTCCAGTGTTGCTGTTCTGCTGGGGGGTTAACTGGCTTCCCTGTTGAGTAGTTGAACAGCATGGTATAGTTTATGTTTGAGAGAGAGAATTTCATGCCATGGCCATGTTTTCAAAGAGTAGCTCATTTTCTAATTTTTATGTGCTCCAAGCATTTATTTCCATATGTAAACGAGTTCAATCACATATGTAATTACGTATGTATTACATATGTAATCATCATGCATGCCCAGTAAAAATCCCTGAACAGGAGCTGGAAGCAGGTGTCTCTGTCTCTTGAAACAGTTTGGTGCTGAGCGACCTGAAGCAGATTATGCTGGGTGTGGTATCTTAGGTCAGTCTTGGTTTTTCCCCTTTCTTCCCTTGATAATGAGGACAGAGGTTTCATTGCTCCTCACCAGAGATGGGTGGCAGTGGTTGCTGCTTTGCATCCTTTCCCATCTCTTTGTTACCATTTCCTTGATTTGGGCTGCTTATTTATGCAGTTGTTTTGCCATAGCCTATGTTATGGAGAAGTGGACAGATCAAAATTAGATGTTATTAATAAACATAGATTAAATACAGATATAATGTTCAGGAAAGATCTTGCTTGTAAAGGGCTGGATCCAGAATTACAGTGATCAAAGGAAAAATAAAAAAAAGTAAACACCAATTCAGTTGATACTGTGGCTTAGGATGAAATCCAAAATGATGTTCTGCTAATTTTTCTTTTCTCCACTTTCTTTTTCAGACTCAAAGTGGGGTCTCTTTTCTTTCACTGAGGCAAAGATTTACCAGTGTGTATTTTGCATAATAAGCTAAAATAAAATAATGGATTTTCCCTTTGTAGTTTATTCCATTTGTTGACCAAGAGACTAAATTTCTCTTCTAGATGAGAATGTGTGAGTATAGCCAGTGATTAAGAAGCTACCCTAAAACAAATTTAAAACCTTTTTTTATGTACAGCTTTCACTGTACTGTAATGAGACCCATGATGGAGTTAAAGCAACAAAACTAGAACAAAAATTGAAAATACTTGATTTTGCCTTCTCCTTGCCCTTTTCCTGGAGAAATTGAACTCTGATCACTTTAATCCCTGCAGTCTACACTGCAGCTGGTTGGGAGTCATCAAGATACCAACCATATCACCTCTTACCCTGTTATTATTCACTTCTCATGACAGAGGTCACTTTGAAGCATCAGAGAGGTAATAATGAATTCTATGGAGGAAAGCATTGTAATTGGTGATATCGTACAGATTTAGTCTAGACATCTGGATTCTGTGATGTGCAGTGTGTTGGACAAGCAGAAGGGAACTGCTTCATTAGATACTTACATGACTTTATAAAAACAGACAAAGTTATAAATTACAAATCAGTGTGTCTCATTGTACCTCGGGGGAGAATACTTAGAGTGCAAAAGTATCTAGACACCGTGGATATGGGACTAGAAGTCTCAGTGTACAAATAAATGTTCCAGTTCATTCATTTGAGGAAAATTGGAGCCCTTTTGGCTGTGCTGGGATCAGTCAAGAAACTGAAATGTAGAGTCTGTTGCTATTTGCATAGAACGTTTTAATTACTTAGAGAGATGATTGCACTGGGAAATACTTAATACGATGCACCAAATCTTGAGCTAATATAAATTGACATAGCTCCATTCAAGTCTCCAGCCAAGGATTAGAGCTGATTGAAAAACAGGAAATACCACCAACAACAAAAGAACTAGCTGAAGCTTTGGTTTAGATAGATTTATGAAAAAAAAAAAAGAGGAGAGCTCATATTTTTTAGAGGGGGGGAAGGGATTGATTTTGTTTTCTTTTAATATTTTCTCTTATGCACTATGGTATACTTGTCACTTTTTTTTTCTTATTAGGCCTGCTTTTTTGTATTTTTATTGGTATAAAGGCATGTGAAGGAACAGAGGGTGTCTGGGAATAAAAAGATTAGAAGAACTCAATTTGAAATTTTCCATTTCTGTGGAATTATAGATTCCTTCTATGACAATTCGTTCAGTATGAATGAATGTTTTTCAATATAAAAACCACGCCTTTTGAATGTGGACAGACCCAAAATATCAAGTGCCTTTACTATTTCCACTTCTTTACACTAATTTTTCTGGACCCCCTACGCTAATTATAAGGCAGTGAGCTGGATGTCATTTCAATAAAATAAGTGAATTCCTACAATCCTACCTTCCTTTTGAAAATCACTTTGGGAAGCTGCTGCTTTCCTTTCCTCTCTCCTTGTGTGGGAGTGCTTGGGCTGCTCAAAAGGAAAATCCTCCAACTCTGATATCTTTTGAGAATTCACTAAGTGGTGTGAGACACTTGGTTCACACTTAGTCCTGTCCTTTATTACAATAATCTCCTTACAAATGGAATAGGAAACCTGGCACCTGGCTACTCATAGACCTAAGCACTGTTTTGCTTGAGAGTGTGAGATCGTAATGTAACAAGATTTTTTTACTTGAAGCAAGAAATTTCCATCCTGCTCTTCCCCTTCCTCCTTCATTTCTTAATATAATTGTTTCTGGTTTTCTGCCTTCTCACTGTTAGAAATGTCATGTTGTTTAGCTATCAGCATGCTCATTTGGAGAATGTTATTAAAGGTGACGTAAAGTTTCTGACATACTAGTGGCAGGAAACTGAAATGGATTTCATGGCTCGTTTGGTAGAACGCTCCTTCTTGAACTGGTGAGTTTAATGTGACTGTTAGCTGCTTAAGAAAGTTGTTGCCCAAAAGAGACAGGGTGTTTCATGTGAAGGCAGTAATTAATGAATGCAGAATGAGAAAGCTGAATAACACTGCATGAGATGATGTAAGGTAAGGAGGTTCCCTTGTGCTGCTGGAACCATGTTGCATCTCATCAATCTGTGTTCTCTGTAGCTGATGGACAGCATGCAGGTGCGTTGCCTGTCATCCATCCAATAGCTGGGAGTAAGAGGCCCTTCCTGCACATGTTACCACTGCGTCCTGCCTGTGGGCAAAGATCTGGGTGCATACTGACAAGTGTTATTTAAGTGTGCTCTGTCAGGACTTTCTAAGGCTTTTGTTTTGGCCACTCGGGAAATTCAGTACACTGTAACTGGCTTTTCCTTGAAACCATAAATCCCCAGTTCAGAAGTCAGATTGGATCTTTTATGGCTTTTTATGCAAGTAAAAGTTGCAACTAAGAGCCTAAGTTTGTTTGCTTGAGGACATCTACTTGAAAAAGTTGCTAGGGAGATGGGAAGAGGACTAAATGTATAATGGATATGTAAAGAGGAAAAGAAGCAGGAATCCTTTCAAAACACACCTTCTTCTGTATGAGACCAGTCTGTTTTCAATTGCTTTACCATAAATGTTGTACAGTGAAAGAAATACACACCTGTATGTGCAAGAAGGGCTTTGGTGTATCTTGGTACAATTCTGCAGAGCATTTCTGTGACAGTTCTCAGGTGGAAATTTCTAATCCACATCAGAAACTATTTTACTGAGTGAGAGCAGTGTCATTAGCTCTACCCACACGTTTAGGAGAAAAAAGAAACCAGGATAAGCAGCAAGAGAGACTTTATAAATATAGCTTGCATTCCTCACTCTACTTTTGGGGCCATGGTGCTTGAGGAAACTGCAGACGAACACAAAGTCCTGGTCAGGGCTCCAACTATGTATTTTCAATAACATACAGACCCATCAGCTGAGCTGTACAAAACACTTCTGCCCTGTGAAAGCCTGGCTCTGTAGATGCTCTGCTGATGTACTGCCTGATTCTGTACTGCACTTAACCTAGGGAAGCCTGCTACAATACGGCCTGAGGACAATTTGGCTACAGACTGTAGCATTCTTAAGTGGAAGTAAGTTTTAGTAAAGAATAGGTTAAAAAAATAAATTCTTCAAGGCACACTGTGAGTATAGAGTCTGTTTTTCCTTCTTTCCCATGGGTAGCACATAAGGAGGTGACAGGGAAGCAAAGGGAGAATTCTGTAGCTGTGGGATTGGAAATTGCAGTTCTGTTTCATGGAAGATCCTTCCTTCAGCGGCGTGTGAGACCTGCGTGCGCTCACGTGCACATCTGGGCTCCTCAGGCAGGAACAGGCCCTGCGATGCAGGCAGCGAGTCACAGTGAGCAGAGCTGCACTGCTGCAGTCATCTGTGGCTGACGTGGATGGATTGGGAACTGCTGGGTGGGCAGCCCTATCCCCTGCTGTCCACACAAGCAAGGGAGTCACTTTTAGTTCAGGAATAATTTGTAGTGTTTGCATATTTGGGGGAATAAATGGAAACAAAACAATAAAACAGTTTGATTCTTCTTTGATGCTATTTTATAGTTCAGTGCAGATATTTTTTCACCTTTTATTCTTAGAGTTGATGCAGTGCCAAGTGTGTTGAGTCACAGGCCCCCATTGTCAGGTCTGAGAAGAATGGTCCATGGTGGTTGAGAGGTGCCTCTCAGTCTGTGAAATAACAGTTTGAAACCTCATACTTTAGTTGTGGCAGATGTTCAAGGTTTGTAAAAGTGCAAATAATGATGGAGATAATTTAAAAAACAGGTTTCTTCTAAATAAATACTAAAAGGTAAATTAAAACAAATACTTTGACATTTTTGATGTTTGATATTCAGGCTTGGAAAGTGATAAATAGTCATGCTAAAATAGTGGCACTATTTTAGAGTTTTCTTTTAGGTTGAAGAGAAGTAGTGTTAGAACAGAAAAGCACAGATGAAAACAAGCAAAAAATTGTAATTTTTTGGTCTCCATTAGTTTGGTTGAGGAATGATGGGAGCATTGTTTTATGTACAGAATGTGAATCGGACATTACTATCCGTTCTGCACCACCAAGAAGGAGATTAAAAATGTGAAAGCTGTCTTAAGGAAAGCACTTGATGCACTGGAATGCTAATATGCATTCTGCCAAAAGAATAGGCTGTGCCACTATGTGCTGCACTGACAAAAGCTGTGAAAAAAATAAAGAAATAATAGTTTTACTCTACTTGCGCACAAACACACATGCTTGTGTGAAAGAGAGGGGCAGAGTAGTTGCTCAGCGTGATTCCTAGCTGAGCTGTCTTTTGCTGTTGTTAAACATGTTGCGTATTGCTAGTTTTGATCTTTGCATTAAGTGCTGGCAGTGTGTAATGCGTGATCTTTGCGTGATGTACTGAAGAACAGAGAAAAATGGATTTAAATATGTTGAGCAACAGGAATAGCATCAGTGATACTTCCTGGACCTTCTTCATCTTGGGAAACTGTCGATGTTTCCAAGAACATCCCTGGGGCTGGATCAATGGCATGCCTAATTACATGTATCTAGTATGATGAAAGTTGTGGGTGCCTGACATTGCCCTGCTCAGGCAGTAGTGTGAATGCAGGCACTTGCCTTGGCTGTCATCTGCTTTTGTAATAGAGTGCTTGGTTGAAATGTTACTATTTTCAGATATAGTTATTTTGGGCATCAGCAGTTCCGAGGGAATATATATATATATTATATATATACACATACACTACACATATATACTGTTTTATCAGCTTTTTTCTCTCTTCCCCTTGGTCATACAGCTTTTACTGTGGGTGTTTAATGTTTTCTGAAGAAGCAGATCCAGCAAAGTTAATTTCCATAGAAGTGGAACCAGCTCAAGTGGAACCAAGTTGAAGGGGAGTTCTCATCAGGGGGAGTCAGCCTGTATGACAGATGTAGAAAAGTTGAATGCCAGAGGTTATTGTGGGGTTCAGATAGTCGTGCTTTGTGTATTCCTGTCTGCGAGATGAAGTGCTTTAAGTATTTTTATACTTTTTAGGTGGTAAAAGTAGGAGACAATCTGAGCCGAGTGCCAGATGCAAAGGGTTGGTGACTTGCCTCAAGTCGTCTGGAAACCTTGTGACAGAGGCAGAAGAGGAATATAGATGCCATGCAACCTGGCCTTTGCTTAATATAATTCATTTCTGTTTCTTGGAGCATACTATAGCTTTAATCTGCCATGTGGTGTACTACACATAGCAGTAGCTGCTGTTTTTTTTTGTTTGATACCTTTGAGGCATATACGTACTATTTCAAAGTATCTTGGAAGATAGCAACAGGGTGGGACTTGGTTTTCTTTCTACCTGCATCAGTACAAATCTGAAGAAATTCAGCCTGCATCTTATCCTTCCAAAAAGACTTGAATTTGGGGAGTTGTTCACAGAATAAGAAACAGCAGGAATGCAGAACATATAGGTAGAAATTGTCCAGGGCAGTGTTGCTGGAAGAGCGTTTCCAAGCCTGCTTGACCGAACAAATTTTACAATAATTAGTAGTCTTACTGCCTTGGAATCATTTAATCATTAGATTTTACTTACCACCCTGTGCGATGGGAAGCCATTATCTTCATTGCACAAAGAGGAAACTAAAAGATGTAATAAATTAAGCAACTTGTTCAAAGTTACAGAGAGAATCATTAACTGAAGAGGGCTTGAACCCAGGTGTCTGAATCCCAACCCCTTGTCTCATTCACTAAGCCATCCTTCATAGCAGTTCATTGTCTCCTGTCATGCAGGGCTTTGCCTGCAGGGCTTATGAGCTGTAGCCTTTCTGTGACAAAGGCATTCCTGTAGAGAGATTATTTTCCTTGCATGAATCTCCTCTTTGAATAATTAACTTTTTTTCTTCTAGCCATGTTAAATAGTTTTGAATTAATCAATACATATATATGCATGTATGTGAGAGGAGTGTATGAACGCACATAAACAGCAACTCATGGAAATGAGTAAGTACTGCAGACCTTGTGGAGAGTAATTTAAAACAACACTGCCACCACTATAATTCATTTCCTTGTTCCAATGGAGCAGGCTAGCATGGGGTCATATTAATAATTTAAACAGTCCTACCCCTCAGCCTTCTTCCTCTTAAATAGAAGGATTAGCACTTACCAGAAATGTATTGTTTTAGCTTTTGAAGACTTTAATTGGTGTTTCAGAGCGTGTGACCTCATTTACTTGCTGAGCATTTCTCATTCATTTTATGTCTGTTCCTAAGCTGCATGGAGATCAAGTTTGCTGATAATTTCTTGGGGAAGAACTTTTCTTTCATAAAATGCTTCTAAGGAGTTTGGTGTTTTAAAGAGCCATAAAAATATTATGCTGTTGTCTCCCCAGTTGGTTCATGTTAAAAGCCAAAATACCTTAAAGCACTCCTATGAGTTTGTGCAGACTTTTATATTCCTGGACACCTGCAGAAGTGGTTAGAATAATATTTTATTTTTTGTTTCTGTCCCTTCTGGCACCCCGTCTCACTCCTTTTTGTCACCTCCTTGCAATCCAAAGGCGACCATTGCCAGAAAAAGACGTGATCAAACTGCACAGAATTATGATAAAAATGAAATATTTGAAAAGAACTTCCTGTAAGGAACGAAAGAAAGTTCAAAGATCCACAGGCTTCAAAACACTGAACTAAATTCAATTACATGTGAATTAATCTTTTCTTTGATTTCAGACATGCCAAGAGTGGACCTATAGCAGTTTTATCTATCTACTCTATTTGGTAAAGTAAAGCATTCTTACTGCATCCATTTTTATCCTTATGAAAACTGAGTGATAGAAATTATTTTTTTCTGATTTTTGCAAAATAAACAGTTTAGACAGTGACTACCATTACTCTGCTACCTGTTTCAAATGCTTGTCTTGAATGTGCAGAAAAAATACATTGTTGCCTTAAAAACTAGGATCTTAATATGCAAATGAATTTACAGGAGCCCTAAGCTTACTGTAACAATTTATACAACAATAAAACCTTCTTTTATAGCCTTGTGAAATAAATCCACCAACTCCCAAACTGTATTCTCTTGTACTCACATCTATACATCTAAGTCAATAAAATGTGAAGTGTCTACAACTACTTCCAAGTTAGCAATAATAAAATATTTTAAGTGCAATAATCCTTTCTCTCAATTTACCTCTGTAGATTTCAGGGAAATTTCCAGGGCTTTCCATCCTGGTCTCATAACCTGTTCCTGTCTTTTCTGGTCAATATAAAATACGTACCAACCAGTCTTCCAGCATTAAAAGTATGAGAGATAAATTACATCTTTGTACCTTTCATAATGAAACAGTAATTTCAGGATGTTTTGGTTTTTTTTTACCCTGCCACACTGAACCTTGATAGTAGGTGTGAGTGTGAGCTGGACAACAGCTTGATTATTCAAAATTAATGGTCAGGTGTAAAAATCATACCTGTCCTAATCTTTCTTTTCTCTGGGAAGATGTATTAATTCCCACTCTGCAGCACCCAATTCCAAACATTAATTATAACTTTGGTTCAGAACATACATTCAAATTGCTACACTTGGCCCAAATTTCTTGTTTAAATCTGCTTATGTCTGCTTTCCACTTTGTATTATATGAAGGGAAAGAGGCACTTCAGCTTTATAGTTCCTACTTTCCTGAGTAGCAGCATTAACCGTAAGATTAAGTTGTTGCAGTTATAAGGAAATAAACAGTGCTTCATATATGCAGACCAAATTATTCTGGGTGTGACCATAACTCCAGGTTAAAAATAAGATAGATTGAGAAAGATGACCCTCTCCCAAAGAGAAGAGTTGATTTCCTTAGACCTTGCAGAAGGGAGGAGTATTTCCAGCCATGCAAGTTGTACTGTGTGAAACCCAAAGCCTCATTCTTGGTCTGATTCAGCTGGGAATTCATTTTCATGGAGACCAGGCTTGAGAATATATAAGTGCTCATATACATCAACAGTAAGGTATTTATGTCATCTGAAGCTCATCTTCAGCTTAATTCTAAGAATTTTAAACCATAAAGTTGTGATCTTGCTTCCGTTGCCAAAGACCCAATATCCAACCTAGGCTTTGAGCCTAGCTTTTGTGGAGGGTACCTTACTGCTGTTCCAACATTGAGTGTAAGATAGCAGTATATATGTAGCTTTAGCAATTGACCACTGGTGCTGCCCCTGGATTTGGAATACAGTCTTCAATCTATTGGTCTTTTCCCTTGGCTTGTTAAAGAAAATTTTCCTAAGTGTGAAGTGAGCGAAGCTTTTTCGTTCAAACTTTAACCTATTAGCATTCAGTGCAACCTTGAGATCACAGATGAAATGTTAAAATTTACTGTTTGTGTGCTTTCAGATTACTTCTACTGATTTTAGAATAGAAAGCAACGTCTCTGGCTGTGCATTTTTGATTGTCCTAAATGCTGTTTTTAATATGCATTCCTCTAAACTTTTCCCTAATGTAGGAGCTCATGGTTGCTGAAAATTAAGAATAACATATTCTAATAACACCACTTATCATCTAGCTCCAGGGCTTCCTGCTAACAGCAGTACATACATATTCTATATCCCTTGTATCTCAAACCTCGCCCTTCAGATCCAAACCGAAGCATAAGTAAACACTAAGCACTTACTATTGCCCCAATGGTGAATACAGTGCTGACATCTAATGATGCAGTTGGCCAGCTTAGCTTTATGGACTTTGCAGGATGTAGTGGCAGCCTGTGCTCACCTAACAGTCTGGTTCTGATGACGAATCTTAGATATTCTCTGTGGATTTCACATGTTACAGTGGTACTTTTTGAAAGTCAGACCTCTACTAGTCTAGATCTTGGCCAACTTCCTACTCTTAATGCTTTATTTTAATGGCATGCAGGATGCTGGGAACCTGATGTTGCTGAACGTGAAGAATAAGCTCTTGAAATCTGTCCTTGCTTACTGGTACTTAGTTTACTGTCACAGGTGGTTTTAGTCCTGCCCTTTATTTAGTGATAAAACTTAACGGTATTGTGCCCATACTTGCCAGGTCGGGAAGCCATTTGTGAACACAAAGCTGAATGATCTTTGTGTCCTTATCTATTTATTTATTTAGAGGGTACTTGTTGAAGTTACTGAATCTGTAGGCAGATGTTACTATAACAGTAAATACTAGAGTTCATTTTAGTATAAAATAGTTAATTTAAATTCTGAAAACCCTGTCGATGATTCTGTCTTGCTTGCAGAGGTGGTGTTACAGATGAATCTGTGGTAGGTAGTCACGGATTCCTTTCCAGTACGTAGATATTAAATGTGAAAAAGCCTAGGGTAATGATATGACTCTCTTAATGTCACTTTCTTAACCCATTCTCCAATGCCATCCCTGCCTCTGTGAGGAGCTGCATCTGGGAGGGCAGGCAGGAAGTGATTCTATGAGCAAACTTGGTAGGTGCTGATGATGGCAAAGACCTGTGCTCATTTCGAAGGGAACACACCTCTTCTTGGGGGAGTTAAGGAGGGAGCTACAAAGTACAGGGACATGAGTGGGAGAGATCTGCATAACCAGAGAGTTTGGAGAGGCCTGCATTTAGAAGAGAGGAGTCATCCAACTGACAATTCTGTGCACCAAGCAGGCTTGTAGTAGTGCTGACTGCGTGTATGGAAAATGCCATCTTGTTTGTGTTATCGGCCGTGCTTTACTTGCACGGAACTTAACGGAAATCCTTTTGAACAGTGTAGAAGCTGTGATTGTGATGGCCGTGATCCTTGAATGAGGTCTGTGACAAGGACTCTGGATTCTGGTAGTATTTAGAATTTGTTTTTGTGGTCCTTTTTAAGACAACAGACTACCTCAGATTTAAAATTTTATACATTAAACAAGGTTGGTTGAGGTCAGCAGTGGTTTAGCCTATCTGTCCTGAAAGAAAGTTCTGCTTTAGGCAGTGGGGTCACTGAATCAGAAGGCAGTACTTTTTACATGGATTCAGTATGACAATCTGATCCAGGAGCCTGGGACATTAAATGACAAGTTGAGCCGAGGTTCTGTCCATGGGCATCAAAAGGTAACGTAACTGTTGGTGAGTCAGTAACTTCACTGTCTGAAAGGAATCTAGTCTAGCTGGCCAGAATTCCCCTCTCAGAATTAGTAATAGCCTTGATCCCAGGTCTCAAATGGCCGTGTAGTATTGCAGTGCATTGCTAAGTAATTGCTGTGCTTCATCCCAGGGATGGGAGCTCTTTGTTGTATAGGGAACCGTGTGTAGTGGCTGATAAACCAGTATGTTAATCCTGTTAATGTTCGTGTGAAAGCATCGGTTTTGATTATGTTGTGCTGTCACATGGTAACAGGATTGTTGTGGGTGATTCAAGTCCATAGCTTCTAGTGAACTTTGTCATATTTTCAAATAGTAGTTGCTATGATTAGTTAAGAATCTTCTTTTCTTTCCAAGAAATTGTAATATAATTGTGGATCTCCTTAGTTTGCATTACATATTGTGCAAAAATAGCTAAACACTGAAGCATGAAGTCCTAACTCGAGTCAAAAGTAAGATTAGTTTTGCTTGTGAATGAGCAGGGGAGCTTAGGGTATCCTCAGTAAGAGCAACAATAATAAACAGTAATAAAAATTTACATCTGTATTAGCATTTTTATGATCTGTACATTTTGAAGAGTTTTATTAAAGTACTGCATTCTCTAGATTACAAATGGAAGAGCTGAGAGATTAAATCAAAGAGCTAGGAGTTGGGGGAAGAAGATATTAGTAAAAAAAAGTCCCTTCTGTGGTTTTGTGTATTCCCCTGCCCCATAAGGCATGCTGTTTAGTATTCTCCAGCCTAACTTTGCATTTTGTCCACAGTTAGGCCTGTTACAACTGGTCTGACATGGTGTAATTCCTCTGAAGTTGGTGGCCTCTATTTCTTTTCTCTTGCCTGTATTTTTCAGTTAACTTGCCTTGAGGTAATTTCAATTTCATCTGTGTATTTATTTTAGCACCATTTTCTGTGCTAGTACTGTTTGAACAGCTTGGAAGGATGGATTTTGTTTCAATTCAAGAATCCCCCCGAGGTTTGTTGCAGGGGGAGGGAATGTACAGCCATACTGCCTTTGAATCAGTCTTTGCAAGCATCTCACAGGGGAGACGTGCCCCTGCCTCCCTTTCCTTCCCTCTGCAGGCTCCAGCAGAAAGAATCCCATTTGTGTTTCCCTCTCTCATGTCTGTGTGTTTTGTTCCTAGCACAGATGCAGATGGTTAGTACTGACAGGCTTTGCAACGACATCTTTGGATTTCAGATGGCTCTGAATGCTAATGAAAGGCTCGTTGTTTCATTTCCGTGTCTTACAAGTAAACAGTTCCACTGCGGACATGTTCAGAGGAGGAAGTTGCTAATGATGTCTGCTGCCTTCTCTCTCTGCTTCTGTACCTGCCTCTCCTTCCTGGATAGCTGTTGATGCAGCAGCCAGCAGTTTGACCTGCTTGAGGATGTGCTCATCTGCCCGTGCATTTAGGTGGGGCAGTGTGTAAAAAGAAACGGTGAGACATCAGGAGCGGAGAATTAGAAATGCGCCCAGAGGCACTGCCGGTGAGGTGGTCGGGGGAAAACACTGCCAGTGAGGGGTCTCCTGTGAGAGCAAGGTTGGTTCCTTGATTGTGGTAGCACATGAGAAAACGTCTTGGTTTTATTCTGGGATTTCTTGCAATGAACTGTGAAATTAGTAACGTCTTTCCCAGATTCCGTAAGCACGCACTTTGCCCTAAACATGATTTTTTTCTTATTTGTTACACCATCTGTTTTGCCATTTCCTGCAGCATCGGGGCATTGTGGGATATAGGAACAGGAAAGACTATTTTTCTCTCTGTGTTGGAAATCTGTTGCTGTCACAGAAATATTCTCTTTTTGTACCGAGCCTCACTAGTTGTTGCAGTTTCAAATAACTACTTGAGCACAATCCAAACAAGAGGATTTCAGAATAATATAGTAACAGCCCTTGGCTATTCTTTCTGCTTAATCTTTTCATCAAGCTATGACAACCAGTAAGGGAGAATGAAATAGGAACCTGTGCCCTCTCGTGTCTCCATGAAATCTTTGATCCGGAAAGTGGTTCCACAACAAACCCATAATTCTTTAATTTCCAGTTCACAGACGAACCGAGTTTGGGGAATTTAATTTGCCTCCCATTGTCTGTATGCCACCTTATCTTCACACGTCTTGCAGGAGGCTGTTAGGCTGCCCAGATTGTCATGCTGGCATGCTGCCAGTTGTACCAATAGCCTTTGTATCTTTGCAGCCAAGAGAGTTCAGAGGAAAAAAAGGTAAATATTCCAAGACTGTTTGATGTATGGAGAAGTTATGCAGCAACGTGGCAGCAGAAACATGTACTGAACTACTTCCAGTAGCTCATTAAAGCTTGAAACAAGGGGTCTTGTGATGCCCCACTGACATTAGAAAGGTACTTCGGCACTTCACGTGTGGAGCTCCTAAATATGCTCCTAACAGTGACTTTAGGAATTACGCTTTTTTGTAGCAGCTGTGAAAGATAGCTCTCAAAGCATTTAATATGGAAAGCAAATACTGTTAATTCCATTCTGCAGATGAGATAACTGAGTTGTGGAGGGTAACTGTGATATAGCAGGCCACTGACACAAGCACAGATAAAACTTAGGCCTCAAGTCCAGTGATCCATGCCTATTGACAGCAGCTCACACTGCTGTGCTTAAGGTCAGTGTAGAACCAGGAGTTTGTGAGGTCTATTCTACTGTATCTCCGATATGTGCATTTGTAACCACTGTTACAAACAGCACAGCACACTGCATGGTGTGTCTGACACATTGTTTGGTACTGAGATGGATACGTTTCACAGCATTGCCCTTGATGCTGCTGTGTACCCAGAGTCTGTCCCAGATTCCAGGATGCGGAGACATGACTCTGCAGAGATCAGCAGACCGTGTACATCAGCCTAAAAAAGCTCTGGATTTGGCCCATCTTCTCGAGCAGCAGAACTGTGCTGCTGCTCACTCTGTCAGCCAAAAGTATCTGTGTGGGGTGTGCAGAGTGGCAGCCTTCCAGTTGTTCAGCAATTCTGGACAATGTGCTATTAAACTGAGTGCATCAAACGGTAGGAAGAACACAATCCTCAAAGGGCAGAGTGCAGACACATTATAGAGTGATCTATTTATATCAGAGAGCTACACCTGTAACAAGACAACGCTTCTGGAAGCTACCAGTCATGGCCACTGTGCTACTAAAAGCATGTGACAGATGGATTCTGCAGTAATAATTTCCCCTAATCGCTTAATAAAAATTCTGTCCTATCTGTCTTTCTTTTTGTACTTTTAAAGCTTTGTGGCTGAATTTTGTTGTCTGAGGGATAATTTCAAGAAAGAAATATTTACTCTAGGTCTTTGCAAGGTCAGACGTATAGTCCTGCAGGCAGCTGCTGTGCAAGTTTCTCCACAGGCTGCCCTGTCCAATGTTTGCTACTCCCTGGCCCTTCAAAGAGCCCCCTGATGATCTGATCTGTGCCTTTCTGCTCTGCAGCATTAGTGAGTGCTCATGCTGAAGCATAGCATGCTTCTATGAAAAGGGTATGTATATTCTTTTAAACATGCTCTACACATCTTTCAGAAGCATTTGAGCTGTTTTCTATGGTGAATTTGAATCCAAGGTTTCCACAACAAAAATATGGGGAGTTTAGTTGTCCCAAATGTTTCAGGATTTCTGCTTTTCTCATGGAGTGTGCTCACACCAACCTCAATGCATCTACTACGGCTCATGGAGCAGCGCACTGGGGGGGCAGTGTTACAGTTATGCTTTCATTAGTTTATGTAAATGTAACAACACGATTTCTAGACAGAGCAGTGAGAGATTGCAGCTTACAAAACCCATAAATTAGAGATTGAATCAATTTGCTTTTTCGTTGTCATCCTGGCTTTTCTGCGCTGCTCTGAAGTGTATATTGATATATGATGACCAGCTCTGTTTTCTCCTTTAAAAGCAGTTACAGCCTTATAACAATATTGTGCATCTTGTAACTAAATAGATCTTGATAGCTTTATGGAGGAGAATTGGATGAAATACATTGTTCATGGCAGAGGAGTACAGAAGGCGTTAGTTCTTTCAGATGATTACATGGAACCACTTAATCAAGGACAGCAGAGCAGAGTTGGCCTGTATCGCTTTTGTCACTGGTAGATCCTTTCATGCAGTGATATTTTTATAATGATGTTGCTTACAATAAAAGAAGCCTGAGAGTTTGAAATAACTGTCTGTGCTTGGCCAGTCCTCAAAGAATATTTTTTTATTCTTTTTAGTTGATAGCAGGATGATCATCACAATACAAGCTCAGCCTGATGCCAGCTAATTTTAAAAGTAAAGTACATGGTTTGGTTGACATCAGTGGACCTATCCCAATGCTTTTGTGCATAAGGTAGCTGCCTACTTGGGAAAAAGTTGGCAACAGGGGAAAGTATGGGACCTGGCAGAGCCAAACGAGGTAGAGCTTAGGAAGCACATTTTGATCTCTGTCACATCACCTTCCTGTCTGCTGAGGAACCTGAGGGTGACTGGGAGAGGAGCCTAGCTGCAGGACTTTAATGCAGTAAGCAAATTTAGTCCTATTGAGCTTTTGTAGAGAAGTTTACATTCTGAAACTCTCTTGTGTTGTATACTGACTGTGCAATACCTGTACCACCCTTTGGGCATGCGTGGAAAAGATTACATGTATGGGTCATGACCGCTGCCTAGTTTTGTGACAACAGCAGTGATCTTTTTAGTGTGTCTGATTTGTACAGCTGAAGGCTTGATGGTGCTTTTCATATCAAAGAAACACCTGTGTGTTCTGTTCCTGTATTAACTGTCTGTTTGATCTAAATTGAAATGAGGCTTAGAAGCAGATCCCCAAATTAAAAGGCAAAACTCAACAGGTTTGCTGGTTCTTCCTCTGGAGGATTCCAAATTCTACTTTTTTCCCTTTGTATTCCTTTCAAATCTTTTCGATATGTATAACTTTATTGAAAAACAAGACTTGAAAGAGAACAAACCCCAAACTTCTGACTAATTTCAGCAAGGTGTTTGAAGGGGTATGTGATGTTTCAGTGTATGGCAATAAACACTTGCAGAGGAACTGCTCTACTTTATGTCATTATAGGAGTAAGAGCAGAGTTCTTTAAGTTCCCTTCAGGAAGGAGGAATAGGTCAGCACTAGAACACTTTCCTGGGGAATTTAATGAGGGTATGGGGCAGGATGGGAGAGAGACAAGGGGCCTGGAATGAGAAATATTAAGCATTTAAAAACAAAATTTAAAAAGAAGGAATAAAAACAAGGCAAAGTCCATTGGGGCATTCTGTGCTGCGTTATCTGCATGTGCTGGAGTATTAAATATCTTCGGGCTCCACTAATGATGTTGATAACAAGCCTGATCTTTTGATGTTTCTGTAAGCATCAAAGCGAAGGTTCTGGAAGGCCCCAGTTCATCAATATCCAGATCCCAGACAAAAGGAACTTTTTTAGTTTAGTTAATAGGTATGGATATTTAATTACACTTAATGTTTTGTTCCCAGGGGTTTGGGAAAAGGAAAGAAGAGATGGAAGAAAAGTAAGCAAGAGTTTTGAAGTAATCGTGAATGAGGCTGAAATGCGATTCAGAATAATGCTTTGGAGAATGCTCAAACCCTTTACTTTTTCCTCATTATGATTTGTGTGGTAAGGATGCAGAAGCTGTCTTCCTTGACCTTTTGTGTTAGTGAGAAGAGCTTTGTCAGTTAGGGAACATCAATAGATCCATATAGCTTGTAAGAAGTGAACGATTTGTGCAGTCCCTTCCAGGTAGATGCCACCCTTTTCCTTTTCTGTGAATGAGGAAGGCTCTGCACATCAGTGTTTATACAGCTGTGGGCTCTGTCTTCTTCAGTCCTCCTGAAAAGCTTCTTCCGAAGTAGATCCTGGTGTCCAGCATCAGCACTGCTCCTGTGTCAGGGCTGTAAAGAAGTTATGTAGATTACTAAAAGTATAAAGGTATTAGCAGGAGGTAGAATGAGTTTAGTAGCTGGTACATCTCTTAAGATTCATTTACTTCTGGTAGCCAGTCCTAATGACGTGAAACGAAGGCAAAATGTTGGTAGTACTTCATTTCATACTCCTTTAGGATACTGGGAAATTAAACTCATAATTAGAGGTGAAACTACTGGCATGCATAAACCAAAAGCAGGGAAGAAGAGCCCAGAGAGCAAGTAGAAGGCACTTACTCTTGGATGCACAACAGAGAGGATCAGAGAAATGGTTCTCACTTGTGTGTCACAACTTCAAGCTCAAAGTCTTACACCTTCGAAACCAGTGGTTCATGGGTAACATCTCCCAGCTTGGAATCAGTTTGATCACAAATAGTTGCCAAGCTGTAGTTTGCTGTGGTTGGAGATGAGCCATGAATTCAAGTGTTTATGTAACAAACTCATCATGTGACCAGAGGCTTACGTCTTCAGATATCATTGCTGCTTGTTCTCTACAAATGGCCCCGTTTTCTGTCTGTGGGAGTAGTTGTGCAAATGATGCACTTAGTCAGGAGAAGCAGGGATTAAATGCACTCTTCATTAATTCATCTAATTGAAGTCCTACTCATGGAAGGCTATGCGCTGCGGTGTTTTTTGGGGGCTGCTGCAGCAGTTGAACAAATCAAAGTGAAATGTTAGCAGTCTGACACTGTGCTGCTTTAGCAAATTTGTTGCCAGGTTTGGTCTTTCCCTGATGGCCCTGAGAATCCACAAGCTCTTGTTAGGGGTAATATGGTGCAGAAACAAATGATGATAACTGCTGGCACTGCAATGGGATTGATGTCAGATGCTTCTAAATGCTCATGTGATTGTGTTTTGAGGCAGAGGAGCACTTTGTATTTTTCACCTAAATGAATTCTTCACTGTGCAGACCCTTCTGTTTCAGCTTTCCAGTCTGACTGATAATTTTATGTTGAATGTTTCATTTTCTTTACCATAGAAGAGACTGTAGAATTTGTTCTTCTGTGAATGTGGTTGTGTACAGTGACTTGAGAACAGTGATAATAAAAAAGTTGTCCTGTTGGGACTAGAATTGTTGGTTGATTACTGTTCAGTATCTCGCATTTGCTTTCCTCCTTGGGAAAAGTAAGTCGAATGTATTTACAGGCTTGAGTCTGGAGTTACACGGGTGAGTTGGTTGCTTTATTGTTGGACTCTCTCTCTGCTCGTGTGCACTGATATTTTTTTTAGCATTTTGTTTAAATGCCATCCCATCAGCAGTGCTAAAGAAGGCAGAACAGCCACTCAGAGCAGAAGATCCATGGTCATGGTTGGATACATAGATGATTGTGGGCATGACATTCAGAGATGAGTTTCAGAAAGAAGAAAAAGAGGGCTTTAAAAACAAATAAAGAAGAGAAAGAAGAAAAAGAGGGCTTTAAAAACAAATAAAGAAGAGATGCTGTCCAGCAGTCCTAGACGCATGCCTAGACAAGGCACTTAAAATCACTGAGCTGTTAACAGTAAGTTTGCCCCACTTCATCATGTGCATCAACTGCAGTGTTTCTGAGAGAGATAAGGTGAAAACTCACATTGGTCAGCCTCTCTTGGATTTCTTTTGTGGGTGTTGTTTGCTTTCTCACAGGAATTTTACAGCATCCAATGAGGACCTACGGTCTATTTTAAAGCAGGGTTGTACTGCACTCACAACAGATTGTAAATAGTACAGAAGATAGTTTTAAAATGCAGTAGCAGTAAAGGTGCCATCAAAACAGAAGAGGCAATCAGAAACAGTCAGACTTCACTGGAGTCTCTCTTGCAATAACATCTCTTTGAAGATTATTCCATGTAATTTTCCCCTTATTTCTTTCTCAGGTGTCAATGAGTTTTTGCAAACTTCCACATTACTGTTCTTGTGCTTCCTGTACAAGTAGTGGGTTGGGTTCTCATGGAGCTTTTTTCTTGGCAAGTTTGTACTACGGAAGAGAAACCAGTGTTCATCTGCTGTTTCTTTCTCTTACTCATGTTCCATCACTTTAAAAATAAGACAACATTTAATGTAGTTGGAAGATCACAGGCTTGAATAAATACATAAAAAATGTGTAAAAAGCATTTTGTTACCCATCATATCATCTTTATGTGTAACTGTCTGGAATAGCTCTTTATGAAGAAGTTTGTTGATTGAGCTGTTCAGATTTTTGAACAAAGAAAGTACCCAAAGAGACTGCTCCCAGGTAACTGATTCTCATATAAGATCTCCTAAGCTGCTAATACCAACTTTAGGCTCAATGTTTTGCCTTTTTAAAGGCTTTTTAAGATGCTGAAGAGATCTTGACATAGGAACTTTTAAGTGCCCGGCATTTCTCAAGGGAGAACATCATGAGGCAATTCAGGGAGGAGCGGCTTCCTTCTTTCTTTCAGCTGCAAGTTTTATTCTGAAAATCTTCCTGCATTTTTAAAATGGTAGCTCTGTTTTCTTTCTCCCTTCCCATATTTATCAAAAAAACATTTTTCTCTCTGGTCTCTTACCACCTCTGTTATCCCCGCTTTGCTCTGCGTGTGCTGAACTACTCATCCTTGCCTGTCACTCTGATCATGTCACAGTCTCTCTGAATCTTCCAGTTACTCTGTTTTTTTTTACCATATCGAATTCAAGCTCCTGTTTCCCCCCTTCAGAGCCCATTGTCTTTCCTCCTTGTATTTCTTTTTTTTTTTTTTCTCCCCCTTCTTTTTTTGCCATGGCTGTGTTTATCTGTCTGGTTTCCTTCACTGCCTGTGGCAGTGTCCTTTATGCACAGTTGCCCACCTGACATCATCTCCCTTCCTTCCTTCAAGACATCCTTAAGATTGACTCTTGTTTTAGTGCCTAGCAGCAATCAGCTTGCTAATGATGGCTTGGTTTAGCAGCAGACCAGGGACTGCTAATGGTATTTATTTATTCATGCTCCTTGTGGAAGCTAAAACATGCAGCTGATTGTGATTAGCTGATCTATATAACTTTACCATTATTTTAATCTCCTTCTCTCTCTGTATCCAGGTCTTTTATTTTCATTTGTTTTGTGATTCTGTTCTGAGCTTTTGAAGTCAGTGGTCTTTCCTTTTCACTCCTTGCATATTGAGGTCCTGATTGCAATTAGAAGGGTTTAGTTTAATGACATACACAATGGGTGTTGCTACACCACTTCAGTAGTACTCTGGGATTTTCAAAAATGTAGGCATGCAGATGATCTTCTGAGCAAACTGTAGCCACAGTTACTGTATGTGGTGAGATGCTGGGAGTTTGTCAGGGGACGTTTGGGAAGCATGATAATGGTGTCATTTGGGGCATCTGGTGGAGAATGAAGTCAGTCCTTGTAGTGGAGGCGAGGCTGTAGGACAGCATTCTCAGTGCATGCTGTGCTTCAAGAAATTGCATGCTTCAGTACTTTCCATGGGCATCACGAAGAAGGGGTTGATTGCTTTCATCGTGGGTCAGCAGCTCTAAGGTGCCATGTGGAGCTCAGTCCCAGGCTGCCATGTGTGCTCCTGTAATGCCCATTAACCCTTTTTTGAAATAAACTGAAGGCTGTCCCACATTGTGAAGTAATTTTTTAATATCGCTGAAGTGTTCTCGTTTGCCAGGCTGGAACCTCTAAACATGTATGTGCCACAAAACAGATCTGAGCTTGTTTTCCCATGGGCCTTGTTGAAACCTCACTGGAGTTTGGTGAGTGGCTCACAGCTGTGAGCCAATGCTGGTGTCAGTGAGAGCACTGGGCCTGCCCTCAGCAGAAGTGATTTCTGAAGGATGAAGAGGCATGGCATTTTGTTCTTCCCTCTGTCCATCTCCGTATCTGTCTTAAATTTACTCCACTGCTAATCATGTTCAAGTTCTGTGGGCTAATAGTGAAAAGTGAGTTTAGAAGTAAAAGGTGCCTTGAATTAAAGACCTGCTGGTGTATCATTTTGTTGATGGATATGTGTGCATGAGCTGTAGGTAGCTGGCAGAAACAATAAGAAGTCTTCCTTCCTAGTAGTCATTTCATTATGAGTGCTTTCTTCCACCTTCTGTGCTCTGTGGTGGTTCTTAGTACCAGTGGTGGGTCAGAACAGAAAGCCAGAGATCCACTGCTACCAAACTCTCCAGGTTGAATGGGGAAAATCACAGGAAGAATCAGCCAAAGATGTAGCCTTAAGGAGTGAAAAGCAACTTCTTGAAACATTTTTTTTCTTAATTATTGTTTAAAGGCATAAGGTGAGACTGCTTTTTATCTTTGTCAAGCCATAGAAAAATGCTTTATGCTGAATTCTCCTGCAGGAGGCTAGTGGAGTAGTGCTTTCCTTAAGCCTGTAACTTCTATAATGAAACAGAAGGAGCACTTCATTTTTCATGAAGGCATGAAGCTTTAAACTGTAGGTACAGATAATGCTATAAGCACATCTCTTAGTGCTTGTGTTTGTTTAGAAAGCTCTATAGGATAGAAAGGAAAAAGTTGCTGAAGACTTGCACACTTTCTGTTTTTCAGTCTTTGAACTTAAGCAATCTTTAATTGTGGACTTATTTCAGTTGACACTGCTTTTGCTTTGTTTGAATCATATGAAATATATTTCGTATGAAATATATAGTGAATATGTAGTGAAAATATTCCTCTTCGTTTCTAAAAATTTTGAGGTATTTGCTGCTTTTCTTGCATTTATTTATAGCAGAAATTGAACTATCTAATGTTTGTTTTTCATATAAAAACCTTATCTGGTTTACTTGCATTGATGAAATAAATGAGATGGAATTAATCATCCTTGTATTTTGAAGGAAGAGGATCAAATGCCATCTTTGTGATGGCATCTTCTCAGCAAGCCTAAGTGTTGCCTTTATTTTTCCTTTACTTTGGTATCAGTTTTACATTTACTGCACAGTGATCATGGACCAACGACATGTCTCAGAAATCCCTTCAAAGCTGAATTCTCAAGAGCAAATCCAGAGGTGAGATCGCTACATTCCCAAAGGCTCTGTCATGGGCAAACTGTTATTTATTGTACATGAGTGCAAGTATCGGTGAGCTGGTGCAGCGTGTGGAGATACGCGGCCTGTCTTCAAGTGCTCACGGTTGAACTCTGACAAATAATGTAACAAAGAAGGGTACAGCGTTAAGCCTATCTTGAAATACGGCTGGGGAGCAGATCTGCTTAGAAAATTTTCTTTGTGAAAGGCCACATCTTCGGGATGACAAGAACCAATGAAATGACTTGGGGGGTGGGGATGGGGGGGGGGGGGGGGGGGGTAGAAAAAAAGAGAGAGGAAAAAAAAACCAACTTTTGTTTTCGAGGAAAACCAAGTGAGAGATATGTGTTTCCTGGAAAAATGTCCCTGCAATGTTGAACATGCTTCTTGGTATCTGGATGGGGCATCTCATCCTGCAGCACTGACCTTTTTCCAATGTCATTTGCATACATCCCAGGAAGGCACTGAGTTTATGCACTGGAGTAAGTGTTACAGGATCAGGCCCTTTGTACTGGGAGAAGGATGGAGCACAGGGAGTGAGCTGGGGAAGCAGGGCAGGTGTTGACAATTAATTCATGAATTAGAAGGGGAAACTCATAAGGTCATCATGTCCCCCACTGAGTTGTTCGTATGCTTATAGAAAATCTTCCCCATTTCCCCCCACTGATGCGAGGCGAAGGGAGGTGTGGAGCTGACAGGATGAATGATGAAGGCTTCCCCCAACCCATCGCCTCTCTGTGATGGAGTGACACATTTAACCTCCCCTGATGCTACTGCTGCAGGTGAAATGAATTATGCAACCCTCTGAATCCCTTATCGGAGCCAGGCTGTCTCAGGGGTTGGATGCAGCTGCTATAATTTTGGAGTTCTTTCCCTGCTTTAATGCCAAGTACAAATCATGCACATTTCTCTGCTTGAAGACCCCAGGCTGCTTTGAATATGGAACCGGTCTCCCTAGGGAGTGCAAAGGGGGAGGGGAGAACGGTGATGGAAGATAGGAAACCTGCACAGAATTGCTAATCAGCCTCTGCCCTGTGTCTTCACAGGCTGAAGTTGGCTTCTTGCTGTGTTGTGAGCCTATCAAAGCAAAACACCTTCATTGTCAGACTTGTAGAAAGTGCTTTAAGTGTTTGCTGTAAGGGGTGGGTGGAGAATGGGTAGCCTCCTTTTTAAGATTACCAGGGAAGCCTAATTAAGCCAGTGATTTTCTTCATTGAGAAGTGATCATTGGTAGCCTTGAGGGTAACAAAACATCGGTCTGAACCCCTTTTTGTCTCTGCTGCAATGGATATCGCTTGTCAAATGGCCATTGCCTGTTTTGCCATGGATGATCTTCTGCATCTCATCGTTTTCTCACGTCTGTTGTTTCTTTTTGCTGGGGATGGTGAGCTCTCCTCTTTCCGACATGCAGGATCGCATTGCAGGACAGGGTAACGTTTTGTGCCCTGCACAAAGCACTGAGAACAAATATCCTGAAATACGAGTTCTCTGATACCGGACAATTAAAGAACCTCAGGGTGGGGATGTAGAGACTGTGCTAAAAGCACACCCAGCATTTAATAATTAATGTGGCCTATAAATTGCAGTGGTCTATTAATACTCATTGTACTTCCTGTTGAAATCAAGCACCTGAGATGCCAGCGAGTTTTCCTCTACAGTGCCATGGGTTGGGTTGTGGACTCAGTTTCCTCTGCTGCACATAATGTGTGGGCTGGAACATAATGGGAATTCTAGAAAAGCAAACAAGCTGAAAATAGAAGTGAGATTGACAGCAGGAAAATGCTCACAAATACCTCTGTGCACAAGCAGCAGTTTACGTGGAGCTTTCGACTTGAGATTTGCTAGCTGCAGACAAAAAGGAATGGTTTGCCAGACTGTCATCTCTGCTTGCATTGTGAGGTATCTGTGCTAGGTGACATGCTTCATGTAATTCTTGGTTAGTTAGGAGAATTCAGGATTTACAGTCATGGCTGCTCAATCATCTTCACAGTCTCCAGTTCTGATAATATGCATGCAAAATCTATTTTCTGAATAAGTTAAAACATATTTTTTAATATGGAACACGTTCATTGTATCATTGTGTATTTGAAGGCTTTCCAGGAAAAGAAAACTGAATATTTTAGTTGATTTATTTCAAAGAACTTGTGGAGGTCTAGACCTCTATTTAAATATTTAAGTATATTTGTATACATTTTAATAAGATGGCCAGCTGCCATGCTGCCTGAGCATCTCCACAAGCCCTTACATGGGAAATTGTACTGATTTCAGTAGTGGAATTGACCTCCTTGGCGAAACACTCAGCAATAAACAATTAATAACCAGAGATGTCTAACAAAAGGAAGCAGTGTAGCAATTTATTTCCCGATGTTTTGTTAATGAGCACAACTTCTTTTCTCTGAAAAGCAGAATTGCTTGTTGCTCAACAACACGGGAGAATGCCATCAGAGTTCATGCAGTGCTTCTGAAGTGCGTTCAACAACATTTACCTTGTTTTCATCGTTCAGAGCGTTTTGTTCTCGTTGCTCTGTCAGCAGGCTCTTCTAATTCAGTGTCCTCTGGATTTCTGTGAAATGCATGTTTAAAAATTGTTCTACCATACTTTAGGTTTTGTCCTTCTTTCTGGTGCGATGGAAGTTTGATTTATCGTCGTCCTTTGTTTTACAGTGTTTACTGTGCTTTCACTTAGCTGCTTGCATATAGGAAGAGTTGTAAGGAAGTGTCAAGGAATGCTTATAGCTTCTCATGGGAAATAGAAGGGAAAGGAACATTATAACTTACATGGAAGCTATAGATTGTCTTCCCTTATTCCAGTGTCTTTTCTTGTCTCACAACATTGGTTACTGGGCACATGTGCCATCTTGCTGTTCATGCTGAAGGACGGCTGGGGAGGAGAAGCAAATGGAGGTTTCAATTCTGGTTTCTCTCCTCATCGTTTCTGGAAAATTCCTGTGTAATCCTGAGCAAGCCATTGAATTTCCATGAGCCTCATTTTTGTGTTAAGTGGGAATAAAGTACTTTATAGGATTGTTGCTTTAATTTAATAGTTTTCTGTGCTTTAGTTCTCATGCTTTTCATCATGCCAGGCATTGCGCACGTATAAAGAATTCAATGGGTAGGAGTAAATAGGTGCCAGTTGCAGTTCTGTTAGTCCTTATCTGTTCCTTCTGAACTGTAGATGGAAAGCATTTTTCTCCTGACAGGTTTAGAGAATTTGCTAGATAAGACTAGTCAGCAGTTCCTCATCTTTTTGAAGGACTGTTGAAGTTTATTAGATTAAGACTTTAAGACAAATTTCCCCATGTTGTCCTAGCTCCTTTGTGTTGGCTGAGTGAAGCAAGTGGGCCTGAGTATATCACCTCTGCCTTTCCTTGGTGTTTGCTCCTAGCATTCATTAATCGTAAGGTTTTGTAATGACTTAAAAGCTGCACCTCTTCCTCCAAGGTTCACTGGAGTGCAAGCAGGCCAAAGTGAGAGGGAAGAACAGCATTAAAGGCATCAATACAAAATTTAGCAAGGAGGTACAGTCACTATCAAGCACCAGAGTCTGAGTTCTAGTTTTCACATCTGTCAGCATTTACCAACTGCTGGCCTGTGCCATCAGTGCTGCACACATTGCCATGGGTACGATGCAGACTGCAAAACCCAGGCTAAGGCTTCATTGGAAGCTGTGTCCATTTAGCAGAAGAGAGTTAAAAGATGCTGAATAGCTTAACACAACATGTTTAGGATCAGTGGCTCCTCGTCAGTCACCAAATGTCCTATTCTGTGCTAATACTGACAGAGCTGGTACCTGGCAGGAGGCCCTCTTGTGCACTGCCTGCCACACTGCCCACACTGCCACGGGCTCCTTGGGGAAGGTGCACCATCACTGCGAGTCAAAGCAGGCTTTTCCCTGCTGCTGAAACCTTCTTGCTGCTCTGCTGCATTCAGTGATCCTGCTGTTGTAAACATTGGGTGCACCAGCAGCAGTGTTGAGAGACTTCAGTGCTAAGTCAGTTGGAGGTCATTCCTATCTTGTTGCTGTACCCGTATCTTCCACCACTTTTCCGGAGCCCCGTAACTGATCAGGAACAATTAATTTACTCTTCCTCCTAATTTACAACTTGTCCTGGATAGTGCAAAACCACTGCAAAGGTTTCAGCCCCCAAGTATTTATGCAACCCACAGTAAATTAGGATGTAGCATAGCATTATTCTTTCTTCATGAACAAGAAGGTGGGGTGAGTGCTTGATTTTATTTATTCATATTTGCATTTCCTTTAGATCTGTCTTTTCTCTGGACTTCTAATGCTACATTTGAAGTTGCGCTGTGATCAGGACCTCATACAGCTTGTAATTTATATTGTTTTCATTGCTGGTTTTTAATTACCTTCCTAGTTTTTCTCCTCTCCCAGTTAGAAAAAAGAGAATGTTTCAGTAGGATGTATTCTACTTTCATTCTGCTGGGCTGAGTGGAGATGTTTTGCCATTATGTATTGTAAATGATGAACCAGAAGCAATGCTCTGTGCTCTGGAGCATAGGTCAAATAAATTATCAAAGTCCTTTTGAATATGTATGCGATGGCCTCCAGCTTTTTATGAAAACTATTCTTGTGTAGTGTCTAACACTTTTTCTGTTTCATTAAGTGTTTCATTAAGTGTTGATTCCATGTCTGTGCCTCAGCACTGAAGCATCGGGGCTTTTTCTGGCAACCAGATGGATTTGTCACTTTTCAGCAGGCAGCAGTGTTTGTCAGGATTTTAGCCTGTGCTCAGTCTGTGCAAACACGCCTCCTGATGTCCATGGGCACTGCAGGATCAGTGTAACAGACATTTCAGGTAACTTTGTTGACGCGTGTGGTTTTAAACAGAATACAAATCAAAGCAGCTTCTTGTATTTTAAGTAACATTTTCTAGTAGTGCTGGGAGAAAATGGATGGATACTTCTGAGAGAGAAGCATTCCATTCTCAGCATTGCAGGCTGGGAGAACTGCTACAACATTGCACTTTATCATTAACGTCTATTAGTGTGTCAGGTTAAATTCCAGCCGAATGACTGTGATGCTATAGCATCTCAGTTACTTCAGGTTGGTGAAGAACGCAACAGTGTAGAATACGCCAGATTAACAAGGTAAATGGGAGCTAGAAACGTTAAAGCAAGAAGCTTGTCTGTAAGAGTAGCTAATGTTATTTTTTCCCTTATAACTGCTGTCTTTTCAAGAACAGGGCAACAGTATTTCATAGTACATGAAAGCCTTCTAGTGAGGTCAAGAAAGAGTTGTGATCCTCTGTATCAGCTGGTTGTAGCCTAACTGATGGAATGAACTACGGCCACAACGACTTTTACTCACACCTCTGTTGCCCCTTGAGTTTAGTGGCATGATTAAATCTGCCAATCGCTGCCTTTGTAGTATTAGTCAAGATGTCAACTGCTGCAGCTACCACCAAGAAGTGTGTCTAGACTTTGTGCCTATTGGCTTATCTTAACGAGTTTATTGGGATATAATGGAAACTTTCTGCGTTGTTGGGCCTGCAGATGGTGTTGCACTGGTGTCTAGAGGCCTCAGGGCTTTATAGCCCTCTCTCCTCCTTCCACCCCCCTCAAAAAAAAAACCCCAACAAAACCAGAGGGGGGCGGGGGGTGAGAAGCTAGCTTTAGAACAAGAGCTCATTTGTAAGATAATAAGTATAAAAGAGCTGCATCAGGAACGTAGGAACCTCACCAAACATAAAAAGCAGGAGGTGTTCTGTTTTCTGACTTAATTATATATTCTCCTTTTCCATATTCTTGAACGAGCACAGTTTGGTTTCATTTTCCTTTAATGGAAAACAAAGAAGTAACTGTCTGTACCTTTCTGGGAATAGATTTCCTCGCTTTTAATGCAATAGAGAATTACAGGTTCATAAAGCAATTCCAGTGAGTCAAGGGGAGGGAAGGGGAGAAACAAAACAAACAAATGAAAAAACAAGATCAGGAAAAGTAAACTTTTGGAACAGAAATTAATTTCTTTGACTAGGAGAACAACTTACTGGTTGCAGACAACAATTATTTTTACTTTGTAATTTCAATGCAGTCACTGTGGCAGTACAGGTCCCTTGTAGCAATACACCTGTTAGTGGGCTATAAATGTAGTTCTTGGCGATCCCTTTGTGCATGTGTTTCAGATGGCAAGTCCTCTCATGGTAGCAGTCATCATGTGATTAAAAGCATTCCTTAGGATTCGGCAAGCAGCAGGACAAAACATGCTTTTGCACAGTTTATTTTTTGATTCAGTTTTCCCCTCTTTGAAGAAAGTAACTTGTTTTCTGAGACTGAGTCATTGTTGTATTTTGCTGAGAAACATTAAAGTGTGAATTGCATTTCAAGGCAAGCTTTTCAGTTTTTAGAAATTGCTTGGCTAAAAATTGTGTTGCACAACAGAAAAAAATGAAGACAACTCTAGCTAAGGTAGAGTTACAGAGGTCCGGGAGCTCTGAGTGACTCTGAGAAGTGGGTATTCCAAGCAGGTTATTTGTACGCTCTGGTGTTCAAGGCTCACCTGTGGTTAGAAGCATTCGTACAATCATAGAACATCCTCAGCTGGAAGGGACACATAAAGATCAATGAGTCCAGCTCAACAACATCCAATTCTCTAGTTCTCTATGTAATCAGCTTAATGCAAACAGAGTAAATGCACTGAAAAAGTGAAATATCTGTAGCATTTGGTTTGGCTTAGACAGTCTGGTTTATTACAACCAAGGGTCAGTCCTGTCGTTCTTTTACAAGCACTTGGCTGGTGTTTTCAGTGGAGTTTCTTAGAGTAATTTGTTTTTCAGGATATATATGTGGATATGTGAGAGGCTGAGGTAAGCTGCACAGAATCAAGGACTGAAATAATATATACTGCTTCTGAATTCTGTGTTTCGCGAGTGGCGTTTCAGTCCTTTACCTTATTTCTTCCACCACAAAGTTATCCTTCTATTATTATTATTATTATTATTATTATTATTAAGCAGAGATGGAATTTTCACACTCCTTACTCACATCTCATGAAAGCTGTTACTGCAACTCAAATTTGAGTCTTTTTTCCAAGTCAATTTTTTGTGGTTATAGAAAGTTCTAAAGTCAGGTTTCAGTTTTGACCTTTTAGCCTCTGATTTTGGAAGCTGGATTTTACAATAACTAGCAATGAGGAATGATGGAAGTTTAAGGTCCTTTTTCTTTTCCAGGAAGAAAATAGAAAGAAAGAAAGAAAGAAAGAAAGAAAGAAAAATACAGTTTGCTGTAATCAAGTAAATACATCTAGAGATACCAAGTATTGTTATCTCAGCTCTCGCTTATGGAAAAGAGATTTGTGTTGAGAAAATTAAACAAAATAGTAACTGATAGTAGTAAATCCCAACTACTGTGTATTTTTTAATGCCCCAATGACTTGGATTTTAGGTTTGCATCAAATAATTGCATTTGGAAACTAGCATTCAACCAACCACTGTTATAGGTAGGTTTCTCTTTGCACTGACGTGAACCAAGGCAGTAACTGGCAGTATGTCACTGGCATGGCAATGTGCCCAAGCCTGCTGCTGCCCACTGTCTTCTGTCTGTGCATGGAGCTTTCAGGATCAGAAATTCTCTTGCCTTTTCCAGCTGGATTTTTTGTTTGTCTTTCTTCAAATCTTAATGCTGCTACCAGAATTAAGCTAAGTGCTCTAGCATTCTTCTAACAAAAGTATGCTTTTCTGCCTTGTGTGTTGATGTCTACCTTGTCATTTAGTTAGAAGAATGCAGGTTTACCAAGTTTAAGTTCAGTGTTGCTGGACAGTTAGATGGATGATATTCAAACGTGTCTCTGTTCATGACTTTCCCCAGACATCCAGAGAACATCTGTCTAGAGATAATTAAATCTCAGTTCTGCTTATCCCAGTGATTTCTCTAGCATTTTTAAAGTATAGTCTTCCAAGAGTAAGAAAAGTCTTCTATTTTCAACTTACTCTTTTTACAGAAGTCCCTAATCATGACAGTGTCATAGCTTAAGCCAAGACATTGGAATGAATCTTCTAGTAACTGAAGTTACTTCTTCACTATAGACAACCACGTCAGCCAATCTTATTACAAAAATCTCTTGGGCCTCAGCTCAACAGGCATTTACTTCCTTGGTGGTTTGTCCATAGCAATGCTATTGGAAAAGTGTTCTAAAATCTTACTTGCCATCTTTCCTTATCTGTTTTTTCAGCATTATTTGTGCATGGTTTTGAACGTTTTAATACTATTCTCTCATTTCTTTACTGTTCATCCTTAATTCATAACACTATCCTATCAGACTTATTTAAAGCTGAAGATGTTCTGAATCATTTGAAGTTCAACTTCTGCCTAAGGATCCTAAAAATAGATCAAAATGTCCTTAATAAAATATTTTAAAGCATCTTCTCAGGTAATTTTTTTCTTTTGCTTTGCATGAACTGAAGTGCCTCGGCTGCTGCTTTTCATTGCTCATGCAACCTGAGAGCCATATGTTGTTTCACATCCTTTTGCTCTGATGTGATGGCTAGAAGGGGCACTGAAGTGTTGTTACACGTACTGAAGGAACCCCTTATTTTTATCCAGATTTTTCAAGTTTTTTTTTTTTTTTTTTGGGTAATTGAAGCCATCTGGGAAAAACTTTGAAAAAAAGGAGTAAAGGAACACACAAAAGAAGAAAAGCATATTTTTCAGCTCCAGAGAAATGTGGGAAAGACACTAAGAGGCAAATATAAGATACATCAACTTCACCAACAGGTAAAAGAAATACTAGCACATGGCCACAAAAGCTATATGCCTTCAGAAGACTACTGAGTACAGCCTATGAAAAGTGCAAAAACCTTAAAACCTTGTGTAGATCACTGCCAAGCAGTCTCAAGTTCCTTCCAGTTAAACAGCGATGACCACGGCTGCTGTGGATGCAGTTCCTTGCTCAGATGTGGTCACTTGGCTCTCATGCAATTACCTGCTCTTCTGCCCCCATCTGAGAGCAGATTGACCCACCGCAGGTCTATTTGACTTCCCTGTGCTTCCTGCAGTGTGCAGACGCTGTAGTGTTTCTGCTGGAATTTAGTAAGCAATTATTTAGTATTTAGAATTTAGTAGAACATTTCTACGGCAGAAGGCCCGTAGTGCTGGGAGTTCGTGATGGCAGATTGGAGGGGCTGTTCACTCGTGTTAAATTGCAGGAGGGTCCTGACACCATGAGCTCCCTTTTTTTCCTACAAAACTGTACAAATATTGCCATGGAGTTATGTTTTAGGTCCATTCTTAGGTGAGAAAAGCCTTTTAAATTTTCTCTGTAAGTGTCTTAGTTGAATGTGGAGACCTGCACTAGTAACAATTGCTATTTCCATTCTCTGTTGTTTCTTCTTTCTTTGCTGCTTTCCAGCTTCTGATGTTAGTCTAAATGTAAGGAATCATAAAACTGAAAAAATCACAAAGCCAAAAAATGTGGTATGCACCCAAAGCATTGGGAATGGTTTTCTTTTTCCGTATGAAGAAGTAAAAATTAAACAGAAGTTTTGAAGCGTGTCACAGAGCTGCATGGAGAGCAGTTTTAATGGTAGAGAAGGAAACAATTTTTGTAAGTGAGTGTAGCATGTTTAATAGTGCTAATGACAGTTCTATGATATTAATTTTGGCATGTTAACAGTTCTGGCATCCAAAATAGTTCAGTATTGCTCATGTGCCATGTCCATCCCGTTAAGTAAATAGTAAATCTCCATGACTCCTCCTCTTCCAAGCCTGCCATATGAGCATTTAATTCTGCCCTCTCCCCACCCCACCCGTCTCTTTTTGTTTTTAAACCTTTGAAAGTTATGTTAAGACTTGTAGTATTGACATTGCGTTTTGAAATTAATTGTACAGAGACAGAATTCTTTCAGGTGGGAAAGAAATGCTTTTGGTCTTTTTTCAAATCTTTGAATAGCAAAGAAATGGCTTTTCGTGTGTGTCTTTTCTACTTGACTCAATCCTCTGTCTCCCCTCAGCCAGCAGCCACTTTATCATTTCATTACAGTCCTACTCCAGCAATGCTGTGTTTAAGGTTGAGATGGCATTTTCATCAGCAACCCAGGCTGTCCTTTTCAGCTTTCCCGGAACAATACTCTTCAAGCAGAAATCTCCATATTTGATTTTTGCTAACAAGTGGATTTCTGCAAAGATGAAAAAAATACTTCTGGTAAAAATAGCAATGGTAAGATGTAGGATTTTTTTGAATTTTTATTTCTTCTCCTGAAAGGCATCCACTAACTTAGGAAGTACTAGAACTGTAATCCTGAAGGTAAACAAACACCTTTTCCTTTCTGTTGATTTGCTTGAAGATCGTTTGCTGAGAGATGGATCTCACCTGATGCTACGCAGCTGTATACATGGACAAGAATTAGCATGGAGCTCTGTTGCGCAGCCTCTTTTACAGCCTTCTATAACATAAGCATGATTTTGTACAGACCGTGCGTGTCATAAATTAGGGGATGTCTGTGAATGATATGGTCTAGTTCTCCATAGGTCATTTTTCATAACTTTTTAGATCTTCATTTAACAAGGGAGCTGAATACTGGCTTGGCACGAGGAGTGTGCCTCCATGCTGTACTGAGTTAGCTCTTAACACCTACTGAAGCCTGGCAAAAGACCTGCTTGAGAAGTGTGGCCCATCGCACACGGGAGCAGGGAATGCATTGACTGAATGAGGCTGTGTTCTGAGCGTCTCTAGTTTCTGTTAGTTAAAGATGAAAAGCAGTGTCTGGTCCAGATAGTACTTGGATAAGAAGTCTGTAGGGTATGAAAAGGAGTCCATTCATATATGCAGCTTTTGTTCCTACTCTCCTGTTTGTGGGTCTCGGATCTCTTGTGCCAAAAAGGAACATTTAGCCTGGCTCAGTAGGCTACCTCCCCCCTTTTGGACTCGTGGGTTCTGATTCCATTTCTTGCTGGGAAAAATTCTTTACAAACAAGAATCATCCTTCATTTGATTTTATTTTCTTGGTTACCTTTCAGAATGTTTTCTATCTATATCACGCTTCGCTGTTTTTATCTTTTCTGGATTGAATACACCTACTTACTGTCAGTTTTCATTACAGTTATGCTTGAGTTGTCATTGTAATTCTAAATCTGTACCTTCTGTGGATTCAGTCAATCCAGAAAAAAAAACTTTGGAGTGCTGGGTATTTATTCTTTTTGATTTCCAGTAAGAAGGTGAATTTGTATTTTTGAGATGCTGGAGCAACGTGATTAGTGAAAGCAAAATTCCTAATTCTAGCTTGTAAATGGTAGCATCACATAGGGTGGATATTCTGTGGTTATGTTGATACTGTATTGATACAAATGCACTGAGAACAGAAAGGTGCAAAAAGAAACCTTGCCATTCTGTGTAATTGGGAAAACTGAGGCACCAAAGAATTGCCTACCTAGCCGTAGTATCAAACAAAGCAAATAAGGCTTCAGAATTGGATCTTCAAAGCTCTGTAAGATTGAATTGATCTTTCACGGTAAGAACTTCAATAAATCTACAGTTACAATGGGCATATTTTTTCTTGCATGTGGGAATTGGTAGGGAGCACAGAGGATTGGAAAAATTTGGAAGATTTTAGTCTGAGTATTTCTCAGTGAAGCAGGAAATACAGCTCAGTGCTTAAAATGTAACAAACATGAATGTGACTGTCTTCATTGTCTGAGTTGAGGAAAAAATGACAAATAATCAACTGGCAGCAAGTAAATTCTAAAATGCAATTTAATCTTAATAGTTTTTCCATTTTTATAATGTAATGAGATGGTCGTAGCAGAAGGCAGATTTAAAAATGCAGGTTTTGTATGTTGACAGTATTACCATTAAATTGTTTTGTGGTTTGGAAATGTGTAATAAAAATATTGCATTACAAATAAAACCCTAATGTTGTAAATGAGCTTCAGGCCATCAGGCACCATAGCAGAAGAAGAGTTTGAAATCTCCTCCTCATCTTCAGTGTGCAATTAGAACGGGTAACTAACCTGCAGCAGAGACTTGCTGCATGAGGGCAGCTTAGCTACTAAGCGAGGAAGTAATTTTGAAAATATATGGTTAGTGTTTATGGCAGTGATTAAAAGAAAATGATAAATTTTTGGCCAAATGACTATAGATGAAAAACAGAACATAAAATGGCTGCTTAAGGACTGTAAGTCAAAGGGAGATTATACCAGCACAAAACATTGATGTTATGCATCTTTCTGGTTTTCCTCAGAAACTGAAATGCCCATCACCGCTGAAAGTTTTCATGCCCAGATCCTGAAAGTAGGGTGTGAGTAACAATTTCTGTGCCAAGAAAAGAATTTCCAGAGCAGTGCCTCAACTCTATTCTCATGACTGAGATATCTCCAAATTCCCCTCCCTACTCAGATGTGCCATTATACCAGCACACACATGTAACTTGTTTTCAATGCTTCTTTATTAATAAGCCATTTTTTCAAGTCTATTTTTACCGGGGGATCTTGTTACTTCACCTCCTTTGTCCTGGCAGACATCGCAGTGAGCTGTGTGTGCTGCTGCTTTAGGAATGTTGTGCTTGGCCATTACAGGATGAAGGACCACTGCTGCTCAGCTCACACTGTTTTTAGGCTGGAGACAGGATTCCTGATAGAAGGTCAGTTGTGGTTGCCAGGTGCTAAATTGACCTATTGCACAATTAAGTGAGAAGATTGAGGAAGACCAAACAATAGGGCCAGTTGTGTCTTGAAACTGTGCCTTTATATTTTAGGGGCTACTTTTGTTGCAATACCATCTCCAGCTTTGTGAAATGCTTGCGATGGCATGAGGGTTAAACCAGCAGAGGAGGAGCTGGTTTCTGCCTTTCCCCGTGCAGTAAAGGTGATTTGGAGGACTAGGGGGTGTGTTTGCAGAGAAGTATGAAAGGGTGGTTCATTCCTGTAGGCCAGCTGTGCATTGTGTGACTATACATGGACTCTGACTGTGATGTATTGCGGTCCCACAGGGTGTTTCAGAAGCTGGCTGCAGGCCTGCCTTTCTTCCTTGATCAGCAGTTAGGAAAACTCACCTCTGGCCACATCTTAATGCTATTTCTCTGCCATCCTTATACCGTGAAGTTACTTAAGGTTGATTACTGTAAGCACTGAGTAAAGCTGTAGCTAGTTCCTTAAATCCAGCTCGTGCCGTAGGATATATATTGCAACATTAAAACATCAAACAGTTTGGTCTTCTGTGAGCTATTTGCTGGAGTAAAAGGTTTAAAAGAAAAAAGTGTCAACTTTTACTATTGCATAGCAATTTTTCTTGCGCCGTGCTTTAGTACCCAGAGGCTGGGAAGTGGTCTCTGAGGCACTCTGCAGCAAGCACAGACTTCCTTAGGTCTGTTTGTGCCAGTTTTCTGTGCTCACCCTGTGAGACAGTTAAGAGAAGCAGTAGGAATGCAAGTCAGCTAGATTAAGGGCTTTGTTGTACATGCAACACTTTGTGATGCAGTGATACCTTGAGCCAGGCAGGACTTGGTAGCCCAGATTTCTTGAGCCCTCATACTGTAGAGAGTGGCCATGTGGAATGACAAGCTTACCTAAAACACTCAGAAATGGGGCTTGAAGAAAGATTACCTCTAACCTGTCCCTGCTGCTTCAGTTACAAAGCCATTCTGTAACTGCAAGGCATGCCTCTTAACAACAGAAAATAATCCACTGGTGCAGTGGTAAAAGAGAAAACTTCAGTGCAAGGTGGTGATGATCTGGAGGGATGTATATAGGCTGCTGTATTTCCTCTTTCCCAATTTCTGGGGGTGGTCTCATGAATAGATGCTATTCTTTCACGTTTTTCAGATATCAATTTGATTTTGTTCTTGCACGTATCAGTGCCTTTTTAATGGAAAGTGTAGTGAGAGAATCTCCAAGAAAATCTCATTGATTGTTAGAGCTGCTTAGAAGAGAAAAAGGGAATAAGAAAAAGGCATTTCCTGCAGAAGGGGTGACACGAAGGTAAGTGCTGGGACTCTGGGGGTCCTGTTTTGTTCTTGCCTCAGGCATAAACTCCCTTGGGTAACTGGCTTTGGCCAAGTCAGCATATACCTCTGTGTCTTCATTTCTCTACTACTGTAATGGTGAAAGTCATAAATCCCATCTGACAGAAAAAATAGGAGGATTTATTGATTGCAAGTACTGTAAAGAACTAAAATACAGTGCTCCAGAGTGTAATAAAATCTTAGATAGAAATAAATTAGATATGTTTCTAACCACATGTGAATCTTTGTTGCTATCTTTGCTCTATGTGATTGGGCAAGTTGTCTGATCTTTGTGAGCCTCAGTCTTCTCGTATGGAAAATGAAGGCAAAAAAATGTGTGGCTGTTGTGGAATCAGTTAGTTAATATCTGCTGATATATGTAAATAAATAGATACACTCCCAGTACTATTCATTTTATTTTTTTATTTTGGGGATGAGCACACTGTATTTCTCTTCATGTGAGACATGTCTTCGCTTAGTGAACTTCACAGAGTTTGAAAAAAAGAAAGGTTCTTAGTATGTGTTCTCCTTCAGTGAATTAGAAAGCACGGAACATAGTGGCTACAGGAGAGACATGATATGTGCTTTAATAATAAATAATAATTGTATGTCATTTACTAATATACATATATATAAGATGTATGTGTGGTTGCATATACATGTATATAGATATATGCATATATATGCGTCTGCATGTCCATGCATACGTATCTGTGCATATGTATGTGCATATAGGTAGATGATTTCTGTAATTGTCTTATACAGAAGGGCTGCAGTTCAGGAAAGCACAGTTTGGCACAGAAGTCAGAAGCAAGTTTGAGATGGGAGTATAATTAAGCATCTGCAATTAGAGTAAATTTGTATCAGATCCTTAAATGTGTTCACAGTATGACCCGTTTCCTGCTGGAAGATGGGATTGTGCTTGATTGTTCCCGGTGTCAGTGCACTGATGAAGGTGTTTGCCATTGACTTCTGCAAGGTGGCTGACAAGCTCTGGCCCTTGTGTGCACGGCAGCCTGGGCTGTGCAGTCAGCAGAGGTGGATTATGAGATGCTCCTTAAAGGCTTTCCTCCACTCAGGTTTGCAGGTCACTCAAACAGGAGAGAAGTGGAAGCTGGTTTGGGTCACCTTCCTCTTGCAAATGGTTCCACATGTTATACTTTCTGCTGCCAAACTCTGTCCTGTTTCAAAAGCAAGAGGAAGGGATTCCACCTTTTCTGTGGGGGAGGGATGTTTTTCAGTCTCGTAGTTCTTGCTGCTAGGAGATGGTTTCTGATACTTAACCCACATTTTCTTTTGCTGAATTGTATCACATTAAACTGAGTTATCACTCCAGACCACAGTAAATGATTATTTTTCTCTACCCCCACTTTGTGCTGTTATATTTGAATTTGATGTACAGATTATTCTGAATACAAATAACTGTAAAATGATGAAGTTATTAAACAATGAGGCATCTAGTAGGAGAAAATAATGAAAGTGAAAATATTTCTAAAGCTTTCTGTGTTATTAGGTGCAGTGACACAGGGAGAATGTAATGAGAAACCAAGCTGGAGCTTTCTAATACCCCTCAAGAGTTTAAAATAAAGATCTTTGAAGCAGAAGGGGGTTAATGTAACTGGAAATGAGTGGTCCCCATCCCTCTCATTTCTTTCCTGGTATCGTACCTGGTTTATGTCTTTGATCTTTATGAAACTGAACACTTTTCACACCTGTTGAAAAGGTAAGCCATTGTGAAAGGAAGAATTTACCGCCTAATTTAAAATACTTACTTGTCTACCAGGCTATCTTATGCTTGTCTACCAGAGTATTTCTTGTCTACTCCAAATATTTTAGGCTCAATTCTCTGTAAGAATAGATAGAGCACTGCTGCTGGTGGTGTTTTGTGAGCTCTGTGACTGTGGCTTCCTTACATCTCTATCTCCTAACTGATGTCAACAGGCATCACTGCTGTAAGGAGTGTGCTACCATTTAAGGTAGAAAGCTGTAGGATCAGATTGTTTCCTGCTTTGAATGAGTTAAGTGTCCATCCCTAACAGATGGAGGGAGCATGCTTGATTTCTGGCTGTGGCAGATTACTTGTCCTCCATCAGAGTGCAATGGGGACAGTGGCTTTCAGCCTCACCTCTGAAGGACAGGGAATTCGGTGCATCCAGCTGAACTTTCACTCTAGCTGCCTAGGTGTGTTGTGATACTGTGATACTGTGCAGCAGTGAAGTGCAGCAGTATAGCTCTTACTTCTATGCTTAAACACGGCTTTAAGGGCTTGGATAAGGGCATAAAATTCAAGATGTGACTGCCATGACATCTTTCACCTTCTGGTGGAAACCAGATAGGCTGTGATGGCCTCTACTTTTGCTTTTTAATGTGGTTTTAAACTATTGTAATCCTTATTTCTGGTTGTCGGGTGTTTTTTTTTCCTTTGGAACTTTTTTGTGAGGGGGGAGTGGCGGGGGGGCTATAATGCCATTCTGTCCTTTGAGGCAATGTCACCCAAATGATGTATTCCATTCTCCATCTAAGATATATATAATTTCCACATTGGCTGGAAAAGTGTGTGTATTGTATGAGAGGTGAAGTCCTCTGGCAAATGTTTAAACTGTACATGGCTAATTACAGTGTGAGACCTAATCCAGTTGTTGCAGGCAATCTTCTCATTCCTGTTTCTCGATGACTGCTGTAAGAGTTTAGTATGGCGATGAAAAGAGTTTGCCAGGGCCGTGTTGTCTTAGGTGACGTATGTATACTCAACATCCCCAGCACTAGTTGTAGACAACCAAAAAGCTCTGAGGTAGTACAAGGCTTTACCCACACCCAGTGTCTGCTAAGGTAAGGAATGCATGCTATGGAGGCTGCAGGAGGGATCAGAAAGGTTGCTCACAGCTGTGCCAGGCTGCTGGGGACATTGTCAGTAAGGTGAGCAGAGAGCTTTGGGATTCACACTGCGTTGAGTATCAGGATTTGCTTGTAAATGTTTTACTGCTCTGAACTGTTAGTATTTATTTTGCTGAAGTGCTATGAGTTTGGTGGTTATTTTGTTTGTTTTATAGCATGATTGAAGTGAGTTTAGCTTAACTATGGATATGAAGGATATCGTAATGCATCAGACTGTGAAAGTGACACAGGAGAGCAGCACGGAGATACTTGCTCAACGACTGGCACATAATATTTGCATGGCTAACTTGTCAAAACTGGTTTCTGCTATCCTCAGCCCTGAAGCACCAACCTAGCTCATGAGAACTGGGCTTCTGCCTTCCTGCCTCATACTTCATTGCCAAATAGCCCAAGGGCAAGCAAAAAATTATTTGGTATCATAAGGCATAATTGCTGATCAGGATATAGTAATCCAAGACTTCAAATACCACTTTGGGAGAGCTGCTCTTCTGGTCTACAGAAGCTGTAAGAACTGCACCAGTACTTTGATAGAACATTTCTTCCCTTTCTTCTCTTAACTCCCATGTTTATTTCTGCTCCTGTTTAACTGAGGTGTCCTCACAAGTAACACAGGAGAATTTGAATTCTTTATTCTCCATGTTGTTCAAGCCTTAACTCAGGACTGCCGTTGTGCAGGGTCTTGATTATAGCTCATTCCTCAAAAGACATGTGATAGTCAAAGGCTCAGACTTTGTGAAAGTCTCAATGCCAGCCACGTGTAATCAGAACAAAATAGGTATCCGTGTAGACAAAACAGTGAAAATATTCTTCTCCTTCACCACCTTCTGAACCAAGTTAGAAAAGTGTGCCCTTTTGGCTCCCCTACATTTATTTGCACTTCCCGTTTCTGTGTGAATCCCTCTGTGTTTTTAAAACAGAGTGCTAATGACCTGTTTTCTTGTCCAGAGGAAGTTTGTCTCATTTACGACGAAACCATCACAAGCAAGGCTGGAAAGGACAGTGCATTTCTGGCCAATGCTACTGCTTCCTAAGTATTTGCTGTCACAACTTGCATTACTGCTGATTTTTCTATCCAGATCACACATCCAAACTCTACTCCTTTGTTTCTCTGGCAAGGAGATGAAAGACAGTTCATGGAATCAGATCACACATCCTGTCTTGTACTGACTGACCCGAGTGGTCTCAGTTAACTTTGTGTTGTTGCCTTCTGCTGGCTTTGGAAGTATGGAGGGATCGAAGCAATGTTCCACTCAAGCCATTTCTCTAAGTGGCCGTGGGTGCCTACGCAGTGCTGGCTGAACGTGGGCCTGCGTGTTTTGCTGAATTGAGGTCTGGGTGCTTTCTGCCTTTTCTGGGGCCAGGATCTCAGATCTTCAAGTGTCTGTCACTCCAGAACTTGAAACCAGCATTTGAGATGCTTTGTGCTGTTTCTAAAGATGACTCCCTGCCTTCCCCACATCTGCATTTGTATACTTGAGTAATGTGTTTGAATTCCTATCTAGATTCAGTGGCTTACATTTATGTAAGGTCTGAGGAGCTTTTGTCTCCTAACTAGATTATTTACAGTGAAAGGAAAATTACTCTTCCCACCTTTTTGCTGCCTGCGTAGTTTATGCATATGTGGATTCTGATGTGTCATAGGCAAGTGACATCACAGGCTGAGCTCCACTTTAGATACCTGTGATGTGAGGAGCACTCGGAATTGCTGAAGCCCTGAGAGCATCGCTTCTCTCATCCTGTACTGCAGTGGATCTTCAGTGCTGGGTGAGATTCCCCCCCCCCATCTGACTGATGTAAGATTCATGCTGCTGAGGGCTGCAGGGGAAAACTGCATCTCGGTCAGATGATGTTGGTAGAGTTATGCATAAGGAGTGGGCAGAAGTCCCTGCCGCATACTTCAAAGAGTTTTTCCTCTGATTTGTGAATATCTTTTTGAAGGAAAAAAAGAACAACACTGCTATCACAAACATAAATTCCCGCAGTGCTAATAAGGGTCCTTAAGCCCCTGGTGTATTAATTACTGTAAAGAAAAAGTAAAAAATGCATTTATTTTATTTTTAACTATATTTAGGAAAGCATACAGAAATGGCATTTTGAAGAGCTCCTTTGGATCTTATGGGCTATCCTGTGTTTCACTACTTATATTTTAAAAATATACAAAACTTAAGATTTCCTTACTTAAATACAGTAGGTCTGAATCTGCCTTGTGACATTCAAATGAAGTCGTATATATTTATATCTATTTTTATGTTTATTTATATGTTTATATATGCCATTTGTTCATGTGTAACTGAGATGTGCAACTAAGACTGTGAGCTTCTTTTCATTAGAAGCTATACTCTAGCACCCAGAAGACAAGCAGTCTTGCGAATGCCTGTAGATCCTACGTGCCACCCATTCAGAGAAGGATAATGCTGTCTCACCCAGTAGCTGTCAGAGGAAAGGTCACTTGACTTGGCTTGACTTTCTAGTTTTTCTTATCTGAGCAGGGGCAATTGAGAAAACAGCAGTTATTGTCTTCATCACAGCTGACTCTCTAGCCTGTTCCCAAAGTGGTTCAACCACATGGTCCTTCACCCAAGGAGGGCTTCATTTTGCAGTCTAAAAAAGCTGCAGTCCCAAAGCTGCTGCAGCCTGCAGGGACCCCTTATCCCCAGTGTCATCCCTCTGAGGCGCCTCCTTATCAGTGCTGCTTCTGGCTGAGACTTTGAAGGCTGCAGTGTGAGCTGTTTTCCCATCAGACATCTCAGGTGCTTCCTATCTGTCCTTGCACTCCTGCTGCTATCATCTGTGTGGACAGAAAATGCTGGCCATGTTGCATTTGACTTGCATACTACTCTTAAAGGAAATGATGGGATAATATAATTGAGAAACTTATTAGCCTTGCTAGCTGAAGCAAAATTCAAAAGCAGATGGGAACGCGTCCTGTGGTATCTCATGCTTACTGCAACAGTGGTGGAGTGCCTAATGTTGGCAGTGTAGGATTCCCTGTGCTCCTTGAGCATATGGCAATGAAGCATGGTTGGTTTTGGATAATAAAATATAAGTTGGATTGAATAAATATCAGTGTCTCAGGTTGCAAGAATTTTCTACAGGAAATATGAATGAAGTGTGTATACTGAAGAAGTAGATACATTTATCTTCAGTTATATGGTTTCTTGGTTGTTCAGCTAGCAAAGAAATATTTATGTTTGATGTTCATCTTTTGTTTTTGTTGTTATCATGAATGAACGAGTCTGGGACAGCAGAACGTTTACTTAACATGTGCACAGTTATTTACTGAGTGCTTCCTATGGGACAGGGAGTAGTGGGATGATCAACTTTTCCAAGCCTTGCATGGGTAATTAATTGTGTTAAACAGCAGTGTGAGCAGGAGCAGTGTGTATGCCCAATTAATTACTTTGTGTCTCTGATTTGTGGCGATGACAGAAAATTACCAGTAAATTCAGTAATCTACATAGGATGTTTGAGCATGACAAAGATGTGCACGATGCAGTGTTTTGATCTGGGCTCCCTGAGAACCTTGGCATGGGTGATTGAATGATCATATCAGTGATATAAAAACACCCTTGAAACTGCCCAGGTATGTGAAGTGATTTTGGTTAAAAACTGCGTAAAGAAAATCCTATATATATTTACATACATATATATATTGATATATTGTTTTTGTTGGCATCATTTTAATATGGCTTCTTTCTGTAGTTAATGTCTTGGGCAAAGGTGCCTAAGAGAAAAAGAACTGGAAATACTTTAGATCCCTCCCATGCGGTGCTGTTTTCTACTTCTTCACAAAGCTACTGTAGCTTTCTGGGAGAAGTCCAAATATTCAGACATTTTCTTAAGTGCCTCTCCTGATTCTGGAAGCTATGTTAGATGCTGATGGCCTCAGTACTGTTTGCTTACTGCTATACTAGAAGAGTTGTCCCTGAAAGCCCAGTGGGATTCTTGGTGGGGTGGAGCACTAATTCGTGGTAAGAAACACTACAACAGCCTCGCTTTTAAAGGGTTGCTTTGAGGAATAAATAAATTGGAGGGAAAGCTGAGAAGCTGTGTAACATTTGGTAAGTTGGATGAGAGGCAAAATTTCTTGAGTTATTTATGGTGAATGATTTTAACCCAGTGACTGGATGGTGATACCTTTGGTTTCTGGGTCAAGTAGTCATACACATGCAGAGTGAGCAGACAGAATCTGTTTGCATATTTTTCCTGTGTGTGTATATGTTTGTTTACAAGTCGTCTCTAATGAATTTATATCCTTGGAAGAAATACATCCAAATTGGATGAGACATGATTAGGTGACCTAGATGTTTTCCACTGCTGTGTTGTGATGAGGTGGTCAAGAGTATGAGGGTTATTATTTCTATTTTTTTTAAGTCAAATTACAGTCAGATGGTTTCGTGACCCAGAAGAGAAGTGCATCTTTCCAGGGAGGATGTTATTGCATGTTGTGGGGTGAAAAAAGCCTTCTATCTGAGCTGGTTTTATTTTATCAAACACTGTAATAGCCACACGGGGCTTTGTGTTTGTGTTTTTTTCCCTGCACATCTGCTGTTCTTCAAGGCTTGACAGCCAGAACAGAAAGCAAAAATAACAGAAAAGATTTAAAATTAGGCACTTTAAAACGTTCTTCTGAAAAGTCAATGGCAGTGACAAGCGTGTTCAGAGCAAAGAGAAATATAAAAATAGGCTTCAGAAAGAATGTTTTTCCATTTATTGTTTTAATAATGTTCTGAACGGTTTGGCAGAAAGATGGTGAATTTGAGAGTATCTTACTGGTATCAATAGCTGGATTGTGAGAAGTAATCCTGAATGAAATGTATTGTGAATCACTCGCTATAGACCTCTTTCTTTGTCCTGATTTTAGAAAAGTGAATCTATTCATTTAAAAGCTTGCTTATCTCTGAAGTATCATGGACTGGAATTTGGTTAAGTATATTGCTGAGTTGGGCTCACACTTATTCATCAGCAGCTCATGTTCCTCAGCCATCTCAGTTAACATCAGGTTAGAAAAGGAAAGAGGCTGAGAGAGCTGATCTGCAATTGCCCATCACTTCTACTTCAGCTTAGTGTTTCCAGACCCAAGTTTTGGAAAGAGTTTTTAATCTGATCTTTGATTGAAGTAAATGATGTGGTTTGACCCCCTTGTTCCTTGATCATGAGTCTTCACCTGCAAAACTCAAGTCCTTACGGGCACTTTCCGATAGTGCCATTCCCATTTGTGTTTCTTTGTCAGCACTTTTGAGAGGAGGCTGGGAGGCAATAGAGAACATCCTCTTTTTAGACAAAAATAACTTTTATTCATAAGAGATTTTAAGATCTCTTTGAACAGCTACTGCTGAGGTGATTTTTTTTTTCCTAGCCTTGGAGCTGCTCTTTTAGTTTGGAAAGTGAAATCCTGAGAATGGCTCAGTTAGCCATTCATCTCCCTAGGAAACTGAACTAGAGTGTTTCTTTCTGCTTCCCATTTTGCTTATTAGTTGTGTTTAATGTAGAATATATATGATTAGATTTGTAGAAAGATGGATCAGCCCTGTTACATGGCAGACAGTGGAATTCAAGTCTTCCCTCTTTGCCAAAGGCTAATCTTTATTCCTGCCGTGGCTTAAATAAATGAGTTTGAAGCAATGTATGCTGCTTCTCACTTTTCTTCAGTGTCTGCGGTGCTGCTGTAATTTATTGGTATGATTTAGAAGTTTGTGTTATTACTTCACTTTTTTTTTTTTTTTTTAAGGACCTTCTACTCTGAAAGAATTCTATGTGTAGCTGGGGCACAGTGGAGAGGGCTGGAAGTATCAAAGGTTTGCATTTGTGAAGGTTGGAAGCAAGATGAGTAGGGAGATGAATTCACCATCTTCCAAGGGAAGTGCAAATGCAGTCCCCAGTTAAGAACATGTAAAAGTGGAATTTGCGACTCCTGGACCATTTTTCATACTCTTCGCTATGAAACTGTTTCCTATCTGCTTCTGCTGTCTATTTGCTGGCTTTTATTATTTAGGCTTTTTATACAAAAACTATTCAGCTTAGTAGATGCTGAGTGCTCTTGAAGTCTTTTAGCAGAGTTTGCCTGAAGGGGAGGTTCCCTGCCACCACGATTTCCTTGAATTGGATGCAGAAAGAGTATGAGATGTAGATCAAGTTGGGCACACCTAGGGAGCTTGAATTCCAGGTGCTTGACAAGTGGAAGGGCATCAGCAGAAATTTAGATTTTCTTTCTTTCACTTTTTTTTTGCCGTAAACTTTGTGATAATCTAGACTGACTGAAGAGCAAGTCAAAGAATCGGTGGGGAAGAATTAAATGATGGCATAAATGATTCCATAACAGTGGAATGATTCAAACACAGAATTGGTTTTGAAATAGCTCCCATTAAGAAACTTGTTTAGAAGTTGAAAGATAACTGATGTTTCCTTTTATTTAGCTGGTCTCATTTAATTTCAGTGCTGCACAGTGAACAGTGTTTGTTTATTTTGTCAGTAAAATCAGATGGATCTGAAGTAAATTCTGCTTTCTGAAATCCAAGCAAGGAAGCTGCAGTGAGAACATGCTGAGTCTCTTCTGTGGCAATTTAGATGCTTAATGGCCAGCAATTTCCAAAATGCAATATCTTACTTTGTGAGTCTTCAGTTCATCCTGCTTGCACTCAGTTTTTTCTTTATTTGTCAAAAAAAATTCCCTCTGCTCTTACCTGATTTGGACAGATTTGAGACAGAGCCGATGTGCTGAGACACCTTGCTGCTAGGACCTTGCTCAGGGTTATTCTTGCTTTACATAGCTAATTTTGGCCCTTATAGCCTCATGTTTGTTTGCTGAAAGTCCTGCTAGGCTACATAGTGGTAAGTGACTCTCAGTGGGGTGTGTGTGTGTGTGTGTAGCTGTAGTTCCTCCTTCAGCAGCTGAAAAAAGATGAAATCTTGTTCTAATTTTGTGAGAGATGAGTTTACTGTGGTGTGTAGCCATCATAAAGACTGTAACAGTAGCCTGCATAGTAGTGTTGTTTTTGTATGCATAAACTGATGGGGTTTTATTTGCATAATCTTTCTATTTGTGTACATGCACTCCATATCCTTCACAGAAGGCTTAGGGCTTGACAGCTTCCAGTAAAAGGATCCCAGTTATTAATTGGTGATGTCTTTCTGCTCTGTAGACTGAAACATATTTCCTTGGGATTTTTAAATTCAAAATAAGCTTAAAATTAATCTGTAGACTGAGCAGTAGGAAGCATAGGTCTAAAAGTGGATTTTCCTTTCTGTAAGTGAATGGAATATATGCAGCTTTTAGCCCTTTAGCTTTCTGAGTTGGATAAAATCTTTGGCACAATTTTCTTCTGTTGAGGAGGTGAGTTTTCAGCTCGTCCCAGTGGGTGATGGTAATGTCTGCATTCTCAGCTGCTTACAAACAGTGCTTGTAGCCCTCCCTGCATTGTACTGATCAAACTCATAAGCAGTTCCGCTAATGTCAATTAGCCTTCTCCTTGTTCACATGCTCTTAACCAAGATCAGATCATGCATAGTTCCAGTTGCATCTATTTTATTTACTGACACGAGCTCATTTGTTTTACTGCTGTCAGTGTCACCAACATAAATACATACCTTACAAAGCCTTGTACATCATTTGTTACGTAGCTGCAAACTCTGGTGTGCTATGTGGAAAGAATATGCTTGTGGATTTCCAAATAGAATGGGGGAAGACTTCTAATACAGAGATGAATGCATTCTAAAGGACAAACAACGAGGGCATTTGCTGTCAGTAAGTTACACTGTGTGGTTATGGTTTGAGTAGGGAACTCTGTTGGAAGGACAGATAAAATGTTGTGTTTTTGTCTCTTGGTGAGATGTGCTCGTGCACATGGGCTGACTGACTGCCTCTTTTATGCAGTGCGTTCAATTTGAAGAAGCAACTTTCAAAAGAAAGCAGTAGTGCAAACAGTCCATCAGTTTGAGCAGTTACAAATGACGTGTCTGATAAGACTTGACTTCACCATGTTTAATCTAGCTGTACTGCTGAGATTTTGAATTTGTGAGAATTTGTGGGCTCCACAGAAGGACTGCTCCTGTGGAATAATCAGAAATAGCAAATTAAGCAAATTGTCTTTTCCACTCAGTTCTACAGAGAAAGAAAAGGAACCTTTCCAGAACCACCGTAGGGGTACTTGTCATGTTTTACAAATCTGAATACATTAATCTTCGTATATGGCAGGTCAGTGTTGCCGATGGAATAAACAAAGGCACAGGGATACTGACAGCCAGATTCAGAAAGCTGTGAAGGTAGTTAGGTGCATGTAGACTTGTGCACTTATAATACCACAGGACAGTCTCTGTGAAGTTGGGAATGCAAGTGCTTTGTGTGGTCCAGTTCTGAGCCTTAACAGAACATACTCTTGTCCCATTGATTGTCAGCCGTAGCATAGAAAAAATTACTCATCATATTTGGCAATAGAGCCAAATATGCAAAACACAGCTCATCCCAGCCATATTCCAGAAGTAGTATCACATCCATTAGGTTACCACAGCTTTTAATCTTGAATTAGTGTACCTGTCAGCTCTCCTCCTTTTACTGTTTTGTCTTCTTGTAATGCATAATTTCAGTCTGAGTTTGATATCCATTGAACTTTTTGCTGTACAGATTGCTGAACTTGTTTGTTACCCTGTGATAAGCACACAGTGCCAAGTACACAGAAAAAATAAAGGAAATAACGCTGGGACTGGAATTTGAGGCTTGGAAAGTGATTGATTATTGGTGTGGAGGGAGTTTGTAACAGAGAAAGGAAATGAATTTGGACATTCTGGAGCAGTAGATGTAGCACTGTGTGTGTACACTGCAGCATCACTGAGCCAGCACTGCCGAATGGAAAAGTGGCCTATCTACCCCTACAGGCTGTGTGAATGTTCTGTGAGCTAAGTTTGTGCAGAACTGAGTTAATTAAACTTTCTTCTTCCTTCCCGACTTGGCTTTCACCTGCATCAGTTCTGTGAGCTGGTTGCCTCCACAGACCAGAAAACGCTTGCAGGTGGCAATGCAGAGGCTCAACTACTGCTTGTAGAATTGGTCTTAGCTTATGTGAGTTTAAATTGTATTGAACTACAACACATAACTCTGTTCAAAGTTTTGAGTTACTAAACAGTTTTTAATCTGCTTTACTGCGTCTTACATACTGAAGCACCAGTCCTTGATGAAATCAGGCACCTGATGCCAATGAGATTCACTGACATTTTCACTGACAGCGAGGATCACACAGCTAATCCTGTTAGCAAAGAGCAGAGATGCATGGAGAAATCTTAGCTTTCTGCCTCGGTGGTACCCTATGGCTATCGTACATGTTCTGGAGCTACATGCTTCCTCCTTCCATGCACTTTGTGGTAATTTACAGAAAAGCCAGCAGTGGGAAAATCTCTTGAAATCTGAAGAAGTAACCATTTTTGAAATGATTCCCTGAAGCTCAGTAGCTTCACTTCACAAACAAACAAACCTCTTATAAATACCTACAGGAAAAACAAACAAAACCCTTAATTGCAAAAGATGCCTCTCTGCATTCAAAATCTTTGCCTTGTTTTCCTGTCAAGCCTCATTTCCACCAAGGGATCTCTCCTAAGGCCAACAGGACAGCTGTGATAGAGGAGGAGATAAGTACATATGACAAAGGATGTGAAGGGGCAGAGCCCTGCCTTGACTTTGACATAGATAATTGAGTTATTGAGGAGTTAGTGGAAAAGTTGACTGTTTCTTGAGAGAGATGTCATATGGCATTCTGCTTGTGGTAACAGTAATTATCCTCTGGCAACTTTTATACTTGCTATTTCTACCAGTGCAGTTAATACTCCCAATTTTTGGGTACTATTTCCAGCAGACCCAGAAGAGATATTTAAATATGTATTCACATATTCTAGTGATGTTGAGATGCATATTGTCACCTTGATGGAGATCATCGACAGGTGGAGTCTTTCAAGGCATTGCTATTTATAACAAGAAAATCAATTTGCACGCAAAAGGCATGTGTAGCACTGCCAGAACTTAACCTTCTCTTTGGCCCCTGTTAGGAGTACTGAGATATTTTAGCCAGCAGTTGAAATGGAAATCTGGTATTCACAGTACGAACAAAACAGACTTTTTTGCTATTTAAACTTGCATGCTTTGCATCTAATATGCACAAAAGTGCAGATATAACTGTTTTATGTTTTGCGTAGTGCCTTTTGTTAAGGCATAGTGTTGTATACTAGTAATTATAGTTGTTAATTATAGAAGAGAAGGGGATTATGACTTTGGGTGCCCTCATTAGGAGGGGACAGTGTGTAAGTAGTCCCAGAGGCTTTGTTAATTGGAGGAAACTTGTTTCAAATCATCTTTCTTGCCTTCTTCACCTTCTTCCTATTTCACCAGGAGGCAGTTATTTCCTACTGCTTGTACAAACACCAAACGAGATGCTGTTACTGTAGGTCAGCACTGCTGCTTGGTGGGAAAAGGAAACGTGGCTTGGCTTTGTTGGTTTGGTTCCAGTCTTTTCCCTACTTCTTTCACCCTTCAGCCCGGCTGCGCTTCTTCATTCCTGGATTTAGTTCAGGCAGTCAGCAGGGAGGTGTGTACCCACACAGAGGTGCACATCCTGTGATGCTTCATCAAAGACTTCCTCACAAGACCTAACATTGACAGAAGGCAATTTAGAAGCAGCAAGTATGTTATATGGCAGCTACTGACCACTGCCCATGTTTCTTCAGGAACTTGACTCTACACATGCACAGGCACCTCTAATTCCAGACAGATATATATTAATGCAGTTATTTTGCCCCTGGAGCCCTTTGTGCTAAAAAGAAACTGACATAACTGTCTGGATCTTCAAAAAGGAAAGTCACTGTGGGCCCTCTGGAACTAAGTTTCCCATGCATACAGCTAATTATTTTGAGACTGAAACAGCACCTTTGAAGCATGTCCATGAAATACATAATTAAAATATTTTGTGTTCGATCATACTGTTAAACAGCTAATTGAAAATCATATTGTGTCTACATAATGAGACAAGTAATATATGCATTTGTGCACTAGTGAAGTGACTTGTCCCTTCGTCTTCTCCCCTCTAATTGCTGTGATGGCAACTGGCAGAGAAGGCCGCGTGCTGGGCTGTCCTTGATCAGCAAATCTAGCAGACACAGAGTTCTTGTTAGGGACTCCAGTGAGTTCAAACAGAAGAGGCTCTGGAGGGTGGGACCGCTGCTTCCAACCATTTCTGCACAGACGCTGAAGTAGGTCAGAACGTGTTGGGGTTCCTGCTGAATCAGTGGCTAGCCCAGCATCTGCCCACGCTTTGTAAATGAACAGATGATATGTATTTTATGGGCAGGGGCTGTTCGAATGGTTGGGCCTGTGTCTGCCCTCCGGCACTGTTTGAGACTTTTGGTGCTGCCCACATGGCCCAGTGCAGCGGATTCCTTCAGAGCAGCTGCTGTTTCCACAGGTTTGAGGCACACCGAATTCCCCAGTACATCAAGTCTCAGGATTTCATGATTCTTGGGAGTCACTTCCAACTCAGTTTGATGATTCTGTGAACGTGTTTGTGTCTAATTTTTGGAATGTAGGAGCACAGGAAGGCTTCCTTTGCCTTCCTCTCAACCTCATGTTGTGTGTTTGTGGAAGACGGGCATGTGCTGATCTGTAAAATAACTGCTTTGCACGTCTGGCTTGCTGTGGTGTATAAATATAGGGAGAGACAAGATTTATTGCATTAGACTGTACAGTTAATTCCAAGAGAGAAGATTGCTGGGGAAGAAAAATAAATATATTTAAGGAGACTTCCAGACTGGCCCTTCCCTCTGACATGCACTAGTGGCAAAAACCCAAGAAAGAATGACTCTGGGTGAGCACCTCTACCCAAAACATTCAGAGCTGGAGCAGGGTTTAACTACTGTGGGTCTTCCAGTCTTACTTTTGTTATGATGGTGACTTGCTCCTGTCAGAGTACTAACAGCTTTCCAACTTACTGGCTCGATCATTTGGCTGTAGAATTGACTGGAAAGAACTAGTTATTTCAGGTTAGCATTTGCACATGTATCTGTTTACATATGTGTTCTGTGTGTGGAATAAATAATTTTCTTCTCAACCTCCAGTCACATAACCAGTCATGGTTTTCCTTTGCAGCTCTTGTGCTTTTTGACTTCAAAAAATAGTCGTAGTGCATCAGTGCTAGGGAGACAAAGACATGTAAGGAACTCTGCTGATGCTGCTTTTTACATTTGAAATCATACCACACATCCAGGGGGTTAGCATGCGTTTTCTCAGAGGGTTCGCATGCTTAGAGCTCCCTGCTGTTTACGTTTTATAGTCACAATTTTCTAGTTACAATTGCACAGTTTTGGAAGAGGTTATAAACGCTTTGACTGGCTTCAAACCTGATGTTGCAAAATTATATTCTTCTGCTGCTGGTGCCTGACAAAGATCTGGTTTCCAAACAAAGGCAAAGAGGAAAGAATGAGGCAGCAGCCCTTGCAGGAGATAGAATATTGTGCGTGATTAAAGCTTTTATTAGGCTATGGGCAGTAATGGGAGAGAAAAAGCATGATCTCCACTGATCTGCATTTTAAACAATGTTGAGGATTAACAGAGGGTCAGCAGATGCACCTATTGAGCTGTAAAGAAGGGGATTCAGAGCCGTACCGTGCAGATGGGAGATTATTGTACTGTACTTCCCACATGTGCCAGTCGGCACTCCTGCTGCTCTGTGGAGCACTTAGCAGCTCTGTCAGCCCTTCTCAATCCCGAGCACATGCAGCACGCTGAGCCTGCCTCAGCCGCACCACGGAGCTGAGCCTGTCCCCAGTCAACCCAGCAGAGCCAATGCTGAGCTGTGGCAGCCATTCTGCTGCTGCGCTAAGATACCAATATGGGCTCTGGGAGCTTCTCACATCCCTGCCATCCCCTCCCTAATACAGTCTTTCAGCCAGCTTAACCAGAACAGCGTGTTCTGGTGACGCTGCCTGTCATTTTGCTGCAGAGCAGCCCTTTTCCTGGGGAACAGTGAGTGAAATGATGGGGGAGAGAAAAGAGATTTTCCGTCGTGGCTTTTTCTATTCTTTTGTCTTTGCTTCTGGAAATGAGCATATTTTCTTCTGTTTGAAATGCGGCGTTGCAATTTCTTTGCTGCTGTTGTTTTCATTTAATGGATCATAAATTTGAAAGCTCTCTCACTAAATGTATGCATTCACATATGACACTGGAAGTACTCCTCTTTCATTCCCAGATTTTCTGCTGTAACTTCAAAACAGATCTAATGGCACAAATGGAATTTTTCTTCCTTTACCCTGATGTGGCAGAGGGGAATGTTATCTGGAATTTAAGAAAAATGATGTTCTACTGGCCATTTATTTCTGATCTCGCCCATCCTTTTTTTTAGCTTTTCCTACATGCACCAGCTTAACATGTGATTGTGGTATGTCCTTGGTTTCTAGCTTTGCCACAGGGCTTCATTGTGACCATCAGCAAGTTACCCAGTTTCTACATGCCTGAAGTCTTTATTTTCAAATAGAGAAACAGAGTATAATTAGGCATACCCTTTGGCTGCCTTGCCTATTTGGAGCCTGTCAACCCCAAGGAGAGCTTGGCACATGTGGATGTGTGATGTTTATCAGAGTAGAGCCCTAGTCTTGCACTGAGTCTTCCAATATAAACAGTGGTAACAATTCCATGGAGTTCTCATTTGTATAATTGATTCTGCATTATGGTATGTATTATATCTTTAAAAATAGTGCTGAAATATATTTATGAGGCTTGAAAATGATTAGAGAAAATAATTGTTTTCTTCAGCATCACATTCCTCGTGTGTTAAGTGTGTCATAACATTGGACTTCACCTGTAGCAGCCTGGATAATGCCTTGTGCTTTGAAGTCTACTCGTATATGAGCAAGAGAGAGGGGGTAAGAGTGCAAATTCCCATTTATATGTAAATATAAATCTCTCTTGGCTCTCTTGGCTAGTGTTGATTCCACCTGGTTTACCTCAGTAGTTCCAGCACTTCATAGACTATTCTCTTTGTTTTAAAGATTACAAAGCTCTGCCTAAAGCTGGAGCTCACCTCAAGTGCCACCGTAGCACCACTGCTTCCCCAGCTTGAAGAGCTGAGTTCCCACATTTGGCATCAGCTTAGGAGAGAGCCCTTGAACCATAAAACAGGGCTTCAGATGCCAGCATAGGAGTGCAGAAGTTGCAAGAATGCTGTGGAGTCTTTGCTCTAGCAGGCACTCATTTGTCCTTCCGTGAGGTTCTGACCTGGGGCTGATCTCCAAGCTTCAAAGAGAAGAATTATCTGAAGAACTGATGAATTGCACTCCTATTTGAATCACCTGAATTTAAATATAGCTTTTTATTATAGTTTAAATCAGCAAGAAGGAAAGCATGATCTTGTTTATTGATTCTATTTTTATCTGTTACTTGTACATTTTAATTTTGCCAACAAAAGGCTCATTTTCAAGTTGGTGGCCATCCTGGTATGTTGATTTGCAATTAATAATAATAATTTAAAAAATCTCCAGACAAAATTTTGTATTTCTTTTCCGTGATGAAGACAACACTGTCTACCACTGCCCAATCACTAAAACCATAATGTGTTTAATGTGCATTTTCTTGCATACTTCCTGTAAGAATTTTTGCCTCACTACTGATTGACAACAGGCATTTTCTACTCCCTGTAGATGGGCAAATGTTTGTTTTTGGTAATTTGCATCACCTTCTGGTTGGTTTGGAAATTCACGTGAAATCAAACCGATTTAAAAAGCCCCTAATCGTTGTTTCTTATCCAGCTGTGATCATTTTCAAAACAAACATGAAGGGAAAAAAAAGCGTCTTAGAACTGCTTGTTTTAAGCAGTTACCACAGTGTGTCAGGCACCTATAGCCAGAGACATTCCTCTCTGTGCTCTTCCACAGACCTTTTCTGCTCAGCTGATGTTTCTGGCTCTGGAAAATGGACAGCGTTGTTCTGGGAGCTGCAGTGAGTAGGGACCCCCCTGAAATTAGGATGTCATCAAGCAAGATCTTAAAGCCAGGTCTTTGAAAGAGAAAGCTTGAATTTGTTCTATTATTTTTCTTCCTTCTCGTAGTCCCAAAATGGATTGCTTGGGTGTGTTTAGGCTGGGGGGAAGTTGGTATGTAAATTACACTGGAGTAGGGAAAGGATAAGAGATCATTATTACGATGAACAACTTCATTTTCACTCCATCTCTTCCACGCTGCATGGAAGACTCTGGGCAAGGACGTGGATGGTATTTTGTATAACTTGGTGTCTTTCAAGATGAAAGAATTAGAATGAAGTTTGAGGTGTGAAAGAAGTCTCTTTTCACACATCTAGCTAATAAAAGCATGAACTTAGCACGGCATTGAGCCACTCCCTACATGGCTGGAAGTCAGAATCATGAGAAGTTAAGGCATTATGGCTTTTGCTACAGGGAGAATCCTGTAAATGGGCTGCTGTGTGACTGAAGAGAAACATACACATCTTCCTTCCTCCTTCCCTCTGTGTTGTACAGCTTCTGATTTAGTTTTGTTTTGTCTCTTGGTAGCTAGCAAACTTTAGGGGAAAGCTTCTCTTTTAGAGCAAAAGTTATAGGAGTATAGTATAAGGAATTTAGGTAATGTTCTTTAGAACTGTTGAAAAGAAAGAAAACTAAGTATTAATTGCTTATTAATACTCTACAAACAGAATGAAAGGAAACCACCAAATGAAAAAAAATCAGTATGTTGTATTTTTGACCACCAGATAGGAATGTCTGATATGCTGGATGGTCCTGCTGCCATCCAGAGTTACTTGGAGTGCAGAACTGGACAGGCTGGAGTGACACAGTTAAGCAAGGGGAAATTTGAAGTCCTGCATGAGGGGAGGAATAGCCTCAGGCACAGGGACAGGCTGGAGACCAGCCAGTGGGAAGGCAGATCTGCAGAACACTCTGGGCTCTTGGTGGACAGCAGCCTGATCACGAGACAGCAGTGAATCCTCATGGAGAAGGCCACCTTCTTCATGGTGAGGAATAATTTTGCCCAGAAATGAAGGGAGGTGATCCTTGCTCTCTGCACAGCATCAAGAGGCCACGTTTGCACTCCTGTATCCAGTTCTGAGCTCCCCAGCACAAGAAACGTACTGACTTAACGGAGCAAATCCAGGGTAAGGGCCACAAAGATTAAGGGAGTGGAGCATCCCCCATACAAGAAGAGCTGAGACTGTTCTACCTGGCAAGGAGGAGGATTTCATCAGTGCATACACCTGGTGACAGGAAATTAAGGAGAAGGAGGCAGATTCTTCTCAGTGGTTCTCAGGAGCAGGATAAGAGGCAGTGAGCACAAGGCAAAATATGTTTCAGTCAAGAACACAAGAAAACACTTCTGTGAGAGTAGTCAAATGCTGGAACAAGTTGCCCAGGGAGGCTGTGGAGCATCCCTCTGGAAGTACTGAAAATACACCTGAACTTGACCCTGGGCCATCTGCTTAGGCTGATCTTGCTAAGCACTGGATATGGACTCTGTGATCTCAGAAGGTCCTGGCTGCTGACCCCAGGTTATTCTGTGACTCTGTAACCAACAGCAAAAAAAAAAAAAAAAATTTTTTTTTTTTCTTTTGGATTTTGAACCATTAGTGCTCGTTAGTTCAACTCAAATCCGGCAGGATGTTAGAGAAGATTTGATTTATTTCTTTACCCTGCTGCTAAATTACTGCCCATCTGCTGCCCTGATTTTCTTTATGCAGTTTCCAGTACACTGCCACCAAGTGCTGGCTGGATGTTGCTGCTCTGGTATTCCCTAGCTTGGTTGCCATTGTGCTTTCAGAAGGCACCTTCTTTTCCCTGTACAGCATTTAGTACATCACACAGCAACATTCACTTGCAGCTGCAGGGGTGGGTGTTGTGTAGAGCACGCTGCAGAGAAAATAGACTGAGGTTTTCAGAGGAACTTGACCATCCACTGTGTTTAAGTTCTTTATTTCAGGTTTCTTATGTAGCTGTTAGTGGGATTTAAAACTGGTGCAGTGGGCAGAGGGAAGTCTCCTTCATTTTTGGCAGACTGTTCATGCAGGGCCATGGATGTACCTTACTTCCATTTAATCTGACTGGAGGGAAGCACCTTCTACTTTTTCTCAGTTCTGCTTTACTCAAATATGACTCCAATTGAGTGCTAGGTGCTTCTCAACTTATATGAGAAGCAAAACTGTGTTTCTGTCACCTGAGGCCTGCTGGATCTGCTGCCCCAGTGAAAGGGAGAGGAAGGGATTTGGTGTTGGGGACTCCAAAAGTGATGTACCTGCAAGTAAAAATGCTCCCTCAGGAAACTTAAGGCATGTTCTTCTGCAGCTGAAATCTGTGAGTTTAAATCTGCTCTCATTTCTCGTGTGTGTATCCAGCCTTCTCACGTTGTGGACTAGGACTGGATCTCAGGAAGCAGATCCCACAGGGATGGTGAGGTTACACAGGTTACTCTACCTGTGTTTTGGTTCAGTTTAACAACACTCACTGTTTTGCAGACTGAGTTACCAGAATCAAGCTTTCCAGCTCTGTTTGAAAACTGACACTTTTTTTTGTCCGTCCTTGTGGTGCTTGATCACCGGTCCTTAGTTAGAGTTCTTCACACTCTTTTAAAAGTCTTTTTCATTCCTTTATATATTTGGTGGGGTTTTTTTGGTTGGGTTTGGTGTTTTTGTTATTATTATTATTTCTATAATAACATTTGGACTGCAACTCCCTAGCCTTTAGTATCTGGAGCTCAGTGGGTCACAGGCAAATAATGTTTCTGCCAGATACCTGTCGTGCCAGATAAATGCTATCCAGCTGATGATGATTCTCTTGTTCAGGGAAAGACTCTTGCTATGCAACTTGCCATAGCCTTGAGGTACAAGTGGCCTGACCTGCAGTACAAGTGAGGAATATCATAGCAGTTTCTAGTCATTTAGGAGGCTCATACCATAAAGCCAAAGTATGTAATGTTCATAAGCACAAGACAATATTTTCTCTGTTCTTTGCAGGCAGTATCCCTTAAGGCAGGTGTTTTTGCAGAAAGGGACACATGATTTGTCTAAAGATAATATTGCTGCTCTATTATCTCAGTATATTTATTACCTCTGTATGTCAGGACACCTAATGGGTGCAGCAATCTCAGTTATTTCTGAGCTGCCTCTTCTTGCAAGTGTGAGTGGCTTTGAGTCACTGAGCTCCTTTGTGGCTGTCGTTTGCAGTGTGAGCTCTGCAGCTTCCTACATGAGGCTGGCAGATTGCACCTCATTTTGGTGGGAATTGAGGGTAATTCTCAGGAAGTCAGTGGGATCCAGCCCTGTGCACTCACGGAGAGAACCAGGTCCTCACATAGGGGCATCATTCTTGAGAGATGGTATTTTTAACTTTCCTCAGACTTTGTACAAAGAAGATGCGTACTGATCTTTTGCTTATTTCTATCTACTTATCCAGGCTTACAACTTGTCCTTCTTCTTAAGCTGATTTTTCTGATTGAATCTTCTTGAGTCTTCTGACACCTCATGCTGTCTGGAACCATGAAATACAAATAGTAACAGAAAAGAAAGCAATCAGAGGAAAAAACCCTGGAGACCCTGGAGGTCCTCTGTTGACAACTAAAACAACTCATTCATTCTTTTTCCTCTGCTCTGACCTTGAACTAGTGTTTGTGGGGAGCCAATCTTACGGGTATTTTGCTGATACCAAGAAAGAATCAGTATGAGTAAAGGCAAAACTCCTTCCTGATTGGAAGTGGAACAGTAAAAGCCTTTGCAGGTTTGAAAGCAACATTCCCTGCAGAGTTGTTATGCCTTAGTGACAGTGAAAACTTACTGAGAGTTGTATAACTTGCTAACTGTCAATAACAGGGGCTTTTGATATAGTTGTGAGATCTTCTACAACCAAATTTTTCTGCACTGCCATCTCACTCTCTGCAGCAATGCTCGTTAGAGTAATTGAGCTTTGGACAGCTGTAGCTTGCTGATGAAGAAACTGATCTGCAGATTCCAGAAACAGATGAGCCTTTGTATTGACCTTACTGGGCTTTAGATCAAACCCAGGGAGTTGCTCACCATCCCCTCCAGTGAATTCTTCCAGAAGAGAAAAATTCACTGTGGGATTTTCCAGTAACCCTATGGGTTGTCGCATAGAAATCCTGGAACAGAAGCATGATGTGAAGATGTGTTTTGACAGCACAGTTCTCATGCCATGATCCTTTCATAATCAACGGCTCCTGCCTGAATTGGATTTTGAACTGTATTTCAGGACATACTTGCCCACAGCCACTGTGATACGAGTTTCTGAGTGATGAAGCTGTGTACCAGAAGGTGGGTTGGGGTGTCCTGTTTGTACTTACCCAACCACCTTTCTTTTGAAAGGAAATTAAATCCACTTTATTTTCTTTCTTCTTTGCGCAGGCACAGCTGACCTTACTTTCCAGGTGCTACATTGTTTCTCACAAGCTTTACCTTAAATTAATGAGGAGCTTGGGCCTTTTCTGTAGAGGTGTATTGAATGTGACCTCATGCTTTCCTTTCTGTAAGGAACACAGTGAACCAGTTGTAGTGAAGTTTGTATTACATGAGCAGGCGGTTCCTGTTCTTCTTGGTATAGAAGTCGATAAATGCTTCCAGCTCCATGCTGTGAACTGAGCCATTGTTCTCACATTGAGGAAAATACTTTTGACTATGGGGGTTTTTCTATGCCTGATTCTGTTCATTAAAATGATAATAGTCTAATTATTCTGACCTTAAATTCTTTTGCTTTGACTTTACTGTTTTTGAGTCAGAAATCAGTTTTCAAATGGTCTTTCTTCCCGTTGTCCTGAGCCAGCAGCTTAGGTTTTCTCATATTCAGTATAATTAAGAAAACTGTGTTTTATATGTTCTATGCTTTGACAGAGGAACATCTCAGAAAATGGAAAAGGCAATCCTTTACAACTGTGCCTTGAGATCTCTGTAGCATGCCACATAGCCATGCTCTGGAGGCCCCTAAGGCGGCTGCTGGGAGCTCCCAGACCTTTCCTTGGCCACTTGTCCCTCTGGCAGCCTCAGGGCCACCCTGTCTTCGTCCCCCATCCACATCTCCTTGGCTAGCCTGCAGCTCTGCTCAGGAGCTCGTTCTCCTTCTAACTGACCAGCGAGCGGTTTTGTCTTAGGCAGAATTGAGATCTGAAAGGAGGCTGATCTGTCTCCTTACTTTCCCATTATCAATGCACCCTACGATGTGTCTCCTCACTCAGCTGTGGAATGTCATGGGGCCTGTTACAAAAGCCTTACTGTTGAAGTTAGTGGCTGTCTGTGAGCCTTGTCCCACTGCCATCACAGGTCTTTTGGGAATTCTTGGGAAGGGGGACGTGCTGGGTGTGCATGTGACCTTCTGTTTGGTGCCTTGCTCCTAGGTGCACATACAGTTAAGCCGACTCACTTCTTGAACATGGCTGAAGTGCAGCGTATCAGCAGTGAGCGCAAATCCTGTTAGAAATCTGTCAGTTGGTGATTAAGAGATGTCAGAGGCCAGGGTAAGCTGTGTCAGCACTGAGCTGGGTAGATGAAGTGCTCTGTGGTGAGCCTAATCTTGTGAAGAGCATGACCTCTGTCTTCTGTGTAGAGGCTTTCTGTGCTAACCCTCTTTTTAATTAAGTTCTTAATATACATATAACCTAGCTGAAACAATCTCGGCTGATGGGAGGGTCAAAAGGGTGTCAGGACTCCCTGAAGGAGGCAGGCTAAGGTAGGGTGGAAAGTGCGGAGAAGGAGGGTAGAAATGAGCTTAGAAAATGGGATTAGCATCAGCTGAAAGCACACGTGAGGAACAATTTCTCCACAGTCTCTCCTCCCATCTTCTTTCTTCATCTCCTCCTGCCCTGAGCACAGTGTCCCCTCCTTATTAGCACAGCAGGCCTTCTCCGTAGGTCACTGGACGTTTTGGCTCGTTGCCCAGCTGTTACCTAATGATGGTGACATGCTTTCTCAAAGATATCTTAGCAGGACAGACAGAGCTCTGCTGGCTTCCTGGAAATGCACCTCTGGTCATCTCCTGACAAATGATTCAGGAGGTCTGAAGGGAGAAGTTGTTCTTCAGGGAAGGGTTTTGCAAGGAGATGCACAGCTCCGACTGTGGTGGCCTGCAGCCCTCAGTACCCATATGGAAAAGGATGTAAAGGGTGATGAGACTTCTTGTTTGTTTTTCTGATGTATCTATTATATTTTATTTTCTCTTTTTCAAGTTCAGAGCCACTCTCCTGTTTCCCTGTCTGCAAGGTGAGGGTGCTGCCCAGATCCCTTTGTACATTTTCAGGAGGCTGAGGTCTGCACTTTTCTAGTGTCAGCACAGCTGATTTGTCCACTTGTTTTTATGTGGGAGCAAAGACTTGGTGTAAAATAGAAGCTCAGCTCACTGGACATCACAGTCTGCTGACAGTTCCTGGAGAACTTGAGGAGTTTGTTAGAGCTTGACTGATGGAATAACAGTTTCCCAAAAGCCGACACAGGTATGTGTCCGAGTTGCTTGGGGGCCCTGAGTTGTTGTCGTCTACGCCCCTAAGGGCACGCACCACACATCAATCATTAGAGCAGGGAGGGAGCTTAGCACGTCACAACCCACAGGGGGGACTCGCAGTCTCGCAGTTGCTGACAGCACCGAGTAGACACACAGGTGTGGATAGAGATGGGAAAGACGTGTGTCGAAAGGGCTGAATAGTCATGTTCTTTGCTATATTCAGTGGGCACAACGGGGTTCTGAAAAGTATTGATTTATGAAATATTGTAAGAAAGAGACCAAGATAAAAATCAATAGAGGTGATGTTGGTTCTGTGTGTTTTGATCCTGCTGAGCTTGGAGGATGATCCTGCCATAATCTCTGAGGCATACGGTATAAAACCTGCTCCTGGTGAGCTGCTGTGTATCTGAGTATGCCTCTGTGTGTCCTGTTCTCTAATACCAGGCGTGTGGGTACCGTCACGTCTGAGCTATTGCATCGCTCTCACCAATCTCTGAGCTCAGGCCTTCATCCCTTCGGCTGCCTGAGCCAGTGCACGTTTGAGTGCTTGGAGCTCAGGTGAATACATCTGAGCTGGAACAGTTCTGTGTGCAGCTCCCCTGTGCTCTGCGCTGAGGCACGTGAATCCCAGGACTGATGAACATCTCCTGCCTTGCTCTTGCTGAGCATTTGCACTCTGGCTTTAGTCCTACTGTAATTACAGTTTATTCAATTTAGAAGCGGTTATTGCATGAGCCCTCCAAACAGCATTTTAGCACTAGAGTCTCTCTGTAGAATATCTCATGGTCAAATTATTTCATTACTAGTCTGGGTAGCTCCGTCCTCATTCTTTCAGATTTGTAGACAGCCCTATACCTCCTTTCCCCGTAATACAATTACAAATTGATACCATGTAATTTGTGTGTCACTTGATATAAGGCTTTGTTTATTTTAAAGGCAGTAATTTGAGATAACAATATGCTATAGAAAAGTAAACATCTGTTCAATGAGAAGGCTGAGTAATTAAGGGCAATTATTGGTTCCCATAAGTAGGACACTCATACCAAAGTTCTTTGTATTGCAGCTAAGGAGTGCATGAGATACATATTGTAGGAAACCAGAAAAGTATGAACTAGAAAATTTGAGACATAAAATGGAACCTCTTACTAAGAAATAATCTAGACCTTTCTTTTGAAAGAATATTTAAGATGCAATTTTCCTAAAATGTTGTAATATGTAAAACTTGCATAGTGTTTTATACCCCAGCCTCTTTCTTTCCAACATTCTTTGTAAGGATTAATCAATTAATCCTTCTACACTCCTTGCAAGGTAGGTAAATGTTGTTATCCTTATTTCACAGCTATGGAAATCGTGTTGCTGCAAGCCACGCTTTAACCTGTTTTCCACTGTTGTAGATCTAAAGCAACCTCACTGCAGTCAGCAGTTGGACTCTGTAACTGAACTGATTCAACTCTAATTGAAACCACAGCATTTGAGAGAATAACTGTTGAGAATAAGAAGCAAGAATATTACATTTTAAGCATTGTTCTGTGCTTCACTTGAGTTTTGTTAGTGCTTTTATTTGCATTAAGGATCGATTTTCTTAACTGGCATCCTTGAAGGTTTGCAGATGTTGCAAATAGCAGTGCATGTAGCATTCAGGAATGAGCATCAGTAAATAATTCTAAGATTTATAACAATAATTTCCAGTTTGTGGGATTAACTCACATGTATATAAAGATGATGTGTACAAAGTTCATATGCAAAAACTGTGTAGGCACACTGAGCCTTTAAAAAAGCACTGTTCTTGGGTTTGTTCAGACTAAGATTTTTGTTCCTGCTTGAGTTCAAATAGTTAGCAGTACTAGTCTGTGCCCTGATGGAAACCACAAGTGTTTGTGTCCTGCAGTGCTTAGATTAACATTTGCTGGGTATTCATTGACATGAATTAATTGGCAATTAGCTAACTCAGTTAGGAATAATATTTCTCTCTAGACATTGCTTTAATTGCTCATCCAGCCAAAATAGTACCAACCAGACCAGGGCTTTCTGCTTAAACATTGGACAGGATGAGTTCTTTGACAATGTGCTCTGTTGTGAAATGAGCAGCAAGCAACGAGAGCCATGCAAATGGTCTGGAATCAGGGCCTTGTTTCCCTGTGACAGAAGTACAGGCTGGGCGTTGGGTTGGTTTTATTTCAGAAGAAAATGAAAAGCTGCCTTTTTCCAGTGCAAAAATTACATATATTGAAACTGGCAAATACAGTTCTTGAAGTAGTTACAGGCTTTATGATCAAAAATGAATTACTTGTGTTTAACATTTCTGAAAGACTGCAGGAATGTTATTTGTTAACACTGTGTATACCATGAGTGTTACATTCAAATAACAGTGTTATGTTATGGTTTATTAGTCTCTCTCAAAATGATTGTTTGATTCAGACTGGTATCTTTGGCAAACTCTATCTTTTGTTAGGATTGAAAAACAGATCTCTCCTGCTTTTAGATTATAGTTTTCTGTAATGAAGAACCAAGTTTTAGGTCTCATAATGGGGTTCATTAGCAAGGCATCCCTGTCCCCAGTTGTGTTCCCTTGTGCTGCTATTCATGCTGCTGTGGAATGCCTATGAAATAGCATCAGCTCCAACCTGTTTCTGTTTTGTTTAGTATGTGTTAGAGGAAATTCCCACCACAACCTAACGCAGAACTACATCAGGCTTTTCTGAAATCCTGTCCTTGGCTAAGAAGACACAGTGCTGATTGCCAAGGGGATGGCTGTGTGCTCATCTGTGGAAGGGAAGCTTGTGTCTTCATCCCTGCAACATACACTTCTTGGGTAAAAAAGTGATCCTGTATTCACTGCTTCAGAGTGGGCTGTCCACCTGTATAGCAGGCCTAAATATTTCCCTTTCTTATCACGTAAGCTTCTGTCCTTTTCAGGAAAGCTCTGTGTGTCTTTACGCATCCACACAGTGGGACTTCCTAGCAAAAAACAGCATGAGCATGGCTGTCAGCAGGTCAGCACTGTGCTCAGATGTGGCAGGCCTGCAAGCTTCCCTGTGCTCTGGTGCCCTTCCTTGTGTGCCATCTTTCCTTTGTGTCGTCTGGAGTTCCTGTTGCTCAGTGGTTTTCAGCTTGTGGCTTTTAATTATAAATCAAAAGACAATGTTAGCTTACACATCTCCTTGCTTTTCAGTGTGTACTTTTTTTCTTCTTTACTCCTCAGCCTGAAATTATGAGGCAGTTTCTTGTGCAGTTAAGTGGCTAAGGTCTGAAGCAGCTCAATGTTCACAGCTCCTAAGACAAAGCAGCCTGCTCGCTGCCTTGGCAGACTTGCCTTAAGCCATGCCAAAGCAAAGTATCATCCTAGCAGCCTTGGTTGTTCTCTGAGGGGACCACACAGGTACTTCTGCTGGTGGAACGTGTAGATAAGCTGTGTGAGTACACACCTCACCTGTTGACACATCTGTATGGGAAGTTTGCTATAGACTTGAGGTACTCATTAGCAGCTGTGTATGCAGCCAAAGGAGAACTGAAAAATCATCAGCCCTGCAAACAGCAGCTCAACCACTTGTCTCTGAGCTTGCATTGCTTTTTTTTTGCATTTCAATAACAGCTCAGCAATTATGTAGCTCAACTTATGTAGTTGCTTCTTAGACTCTTCAAAGATATGTCATTACACTGATACATATATGTCCTCAACATTTGATGTTATATATGCCAGTAAAAAGGCATCCTAAGCATCAGAAGCCCACAGGAGTTCAAATGACCATAACTCATCTGTGAGCAGTATCTCAGTAGACTGGAACTGCCAGGACCAGAACTGAAATCCAGGGCACAAATTCTTCCTTGCCCAAGCTCATTTAAGGTTTACTCTTAGTAGCAGGAGGACCATAGCCTGTGTATAAGGTGGTCTAGTGAAAGGTTTTTATTTGGCTCCATTGGCATGTATATGTCAAAAGGAAGAGGTAAGCAGGGCACAAGCAGAGTGACAGGTTTTATTTTTATCCTGAAATTACATTCACTGAATTTTGGATACTGAAAAGTGCTGTCTTGGACTGTTTGAAGGGTTGACTTAGAATTCCTTACCTACAAAGCAGGCAGCAGTGATAGTGTATTTTTTTCTCTCAATTTTTAACAGAAATAAGGAAAGGAAAAATACATTAGATCGTGCATTCTGTCATTCTGTTCTTTGGCATCCTGCTGTAAATCAGGAATGACCTCTCAAGGCTGATGAAATTAAATCAATGTAAAATCATTGGGACAGTATCGGTATGGTTTTATAAGGTGTCTAAAGTCTTCTAATTGTTGACGAAGCATGTTATCAGAGTAAACAGAATGGTTTGATCTTGTTTTCTGAATTTCTGTGGTGGGTTAGTAGCAAGAAAGGCAGATGACACTGTGAAGATTGCCTGTGTGGTTTGATAGTATCTCAGAGGTTTGTGGTAGCTGTGACTCAATGACAAAATGCTTCAGTGAGGGCAAGGGTAAAAAGGGCTACAGATAGCTGAGTGCAGTGAGACAGGAGTCTTGATTTGGGAAGAGGAACATTTAGAACCAAATCTTGAAGTGTGGTATTCCAAAAGCCTGTACGCTTTCTTAAGGTTGGGGGACCAGTTACAGGAAGCAGCTGTTTGTCACCTTCAGTGACCTCTCAAAAAAACGACTGTAGAACACTCTACTGCAGCACTGAGTCACGTATCCTAGAGTCTGGATGTGAAGGGCTGAGCTACAAGTTCTGCAAAGAATTAGAAACATAAGGGCAGGGAATTTGGAGTTATGCAGAAAGTGTGGTTTGTGTTGGAAGCAGAACAAAGGAATGGGCATGGACTGAAGCACTGCGAGCTCACAGTAGAGGGGTACCAACAGTAAATGCCCAAACGGGGCAAAGCCAAAGCAAAGCTGCAGAAGGGAGGCTGCAACTGCTCTGAGCGGTGAGCAGAGAGCCTGTGGTGCTAAGGATGATGTCATACATATACTGAGTAGACAAAATTCAGCTGTAACGGTGAAGATTGGCTGGATATCACAGCATCTTTCCCCAGCTGTGCTCATCTGTTGCTTCAGGCAGAGGAAAGGCTGTTGCCATACACAGCTTCAAATGGGTTTGTCAGTGTGCTGTGTCCTTAATTCTTAATGCTTGTTCGTGTAGTGGCAGAAGATGAGGATGTCAGCATTTAAGCAACTAAGAGCAGAAAATTACATGAGTGAAAATATCCAGAAAACTTGAGCACAACATAAAAAAAGAGAGGACGGGAAGTAAATTGGAAAGTTATTCCTTGGCATAACAACCTGTGGTTAATGGTTCAGCATCAGGGATTAACTGAAGCAAAAAGATGAACAAGTGTCTGTAGGAGATGGCTGGAGCCGCTGATGAAACTCCAAATCTTTGGGGACAGTTTAAAGTAAGGTAGTGGTCTACATATTTAATCCCTCGAAGTGTGGAGTCCTATGGTTGTTGTTTCTCTGGGCTGCAGATCTGTTGTGTGCACTTTACAGATAAAGCAATGTCTTAAACTTTGGCATTTGGGACAGAGAATGAAGTCAGGATCTTAATGCCACCCAGCCTAGGAGCTGCAAGCCAAGCTGAACTTCTTTCTGTGCAACATCATTGCTCATAAATGCTCTGTGAAGCCCAGCAGATCTTACTGACACCAGCGAGGTACCATTTCTCCCTTGAGTTTTAACTGAATTAAATTAAATGGCAGTTTGGCACATTGTGGAGTGGACTGAATCCAGCCTATTAGATGTGGTGCTGCATGACCATGTTTGACAAGAGTAAGAGCTGAAGCAAAACATCTCACTTGAATAGGCCTACAAAGTAATGGTTTTCAGGGTAGAAGTGTTTTGATGGAGGTGATTTGGGAGCTTGGGAGACCATGTTTAACTTGCTCATGAGGGATCTGTTGATGTACTTTTATGTGAATCGGGATTCAGATCAAAGTTCTGCAAGCAGTAATATTTTGTTACTTACCTCTTTCTTTCCATTCTTGGAGTTTTACTCCATAGTTTTTGATAACTCAGACATTCTGATCTGACTCCGTGATGGGAATACTCATAACTTTTTCCAAATACAGCCATTCATCTACACCACTGAGTTGTTTGAGATTATAGATATGAACAAGGATATAGTAAATATTAATAAGTAAGAAGAACTTAGTGTTGATCACCATGTACTTCTGTTCCTCCATTCCTCTGTGGTATTGAGCACAGCATGCACTTCATGCAACACAGTAAGTCAAAACAGCAGGAGAAAACTCAAGTGAAGTGCTTTTTTATTGTAACTCTGGAAGGTTTGGGAAGGGCTGAAACTAACGTAGTGGCAATGTGCACAGTGCACACACTTGACCGTCTTGTTCTGTCGCTTTCTGAGCTTTCAGTGATGCCAGATGTTGCCAAACCTACTGCAGTTAAACTGGCAGAATTTTACTTTGTACTGGTAAACAGTCTTTGAATGGTTGAGAGCTGGAATGTATTTCAACAAAAATCAGCTTTGGTGGTTGAAACTGCAGTAGAATTGAGGATGCCAAGTGGTCACAGTGTGGGCTTTAGAGTCTTCATTACTCACAAGACTTCATCTGGTAGGGGGAGAGTCTAATGGAAATTTGTTTGCATATAAGTTGCCAACTACTGAGTAATGTATTATTAGGAAAAGTCTCAACTGTGGATAGCTCTAACCAGATCTTTTTTCCTGTTTTGCTCTGTTTCTCCTATAGGGCTTGTGAAGTTGGGGGTTCACTGTGTCACATGTCAGAAGGTTGCGATAAAAATTGTCAACAGAGAGAAGCTCAGCGAGTCGGTGCTAATGAAGGTAATTTTCTAATAGATTTAAAAAAAAAATAAGTTCTTGGCTCTGTGTCTTTTGTTCCATGCAAAATTAATATCTTTAATTATGTTTAACAAACATCCTTGTCAGTACTAGGATTATGTGGAGCATAATAAAAATAATTCAGGTATGGGGGAGGCTAGGGCAGCTGAAATGAAATGGGAGTATATCTGTGCTTGGAGAACAAAATTAGTGGTCAGCTGCAGAGCTGTTGCTTCTCTGCTGGGGTAGCAGTGTGTTGGGCATCGTAATTTTCCTGCAGGAGCAGTGCACAGTAGTTGTGGTATGTTGTGGACTGAGGCCTTTACGTGTTACTAAGAAGAGATTTATGTGAGATTGGCAAAACTGTTGTTTGAATTCACCTCCTGCTCACTCCTGCTGCATATGTTCCTTATCTGATGCACCAAGATCCATGAGTGCTTTAAGCTGTTGTAATTCTGTTAATAATCCTCAGAGCTGTGTTATTAGAAACAATCAAGGAGTTCCAGTGGTCCCAATGAAGTAGTGTTCACAACAGCTTTGTTCACTTTTACCAAATCCTGTGATATGCATCTCCTTATGCGAGTGTCACTTGACAGACCTTGAAAGTCTAAAAATTAAAAAAAACAAAACAAAACAAGAATTTATTCATGTGATTTGGTGACTAGCAAAGCTAAATTCAGCTTGGGTGGGGGAGCACAACTTCTGCAATCAACAGAATTCCATTAAGTTGTCACCTGCAAAATGTGCTAATGGATCTGCACACAAAATCAAGGTAACTTCCCGGCTAGCACACGCAGCAAAGATCTTTCCCTGCTGCTTTGTCACAAGTAAGTATGGCAACTTGTGGAACAGAAAGAAAATGGAGATTAAAGGAATATACAGTCAATGAATGTTAGTGTAAAGTTTATATTCAACTGTAATGTGCTCAGATTTACCCTTCTGGAATTCCATTGAAGTATTCTGTCTCCTGCAGTACTGTAGAGTAAACCAGTCTTCTGGTATAGACCAGAAATTAGAAAGTGAAATAGGTAAGAAAATTGCATCTAACAGTGGAAGAGAAAAATTCTCTTAGATGAGTGGAACACAGTGAAAATGAACAAAGTGTGTAAATGGTAAAATCTAAGTGAGACTCTAAAATCTTTGAATATTTTCTGGAGTAACACAGTAAGAATACTTTTAAAAAAACATGAGCGTGATGTTGGCTGAGAGACTCTCTGTCTGGTATTGGTATAAAAGATTTTATTTGCCCCATTGATTTTCAGAGTAGGAGGCAAATCACGTAGCATAGCAGAGTGATCTCTCTGCTTTTGTTTTGTTGTATTACCTCAGTTGTAGTAGGAAATCTGTGTAATGAAGTAATGTGTTAGGCCCTTGTTTACACAGCCGCGTGCTGAAGAGTGCCATGTTTTCTGTAAAATTGTACAACATCCTTCTCAGGAGGAAGCCAGGCGTTGTATCATGATTCTCATTTCAGACCATTCATGGCCAGATTTTCTCTTTCAAGGATTCTGTTCTCTGTACTCAGGAGGCTGGAACAACAGATGGGAGTGAAGTGGTTAGCCCAGTTCTTGCATAAACACGGTAACCAGATGTCTTTTCAGGAATACCCTGTGTCTGTTGGTCAGAGACAGGCCTTGGGACTTCTAAGTGAATTTGGAATTGACTGTACTCCTAGCCAGCGTAATCCAGCCTGGCTGACTGGGGAAAAATGCTTTCAGCTTTCGGCAATCCCAGTGTGAGCATTGCCAAGCAGCCAGCTGACAGCCTGCTGCATGGAGTCAGCAGCCACGGGGAGACAGTTAGCAACAAAGCCAAGTCATGGTGGTGTGGTGGCATTCCTAGTTCACAAATCTTCCCACTAGTTTATTGGTTTCAGTGACTCTCTTTGCCAGCAGGCTGTTTAGAACAGGCCCTGGAGCAGAATCAACACCACAGCAGCAATTCCAAGCCAGGCCCAGATTGATGGGTTTTGCTTTAATCTGTCCTTGGACAGAAAAACTGGATCTGACAAATATGCACACCTGCCACATGAAGCTGTAAAACTGCAGTGCTGTGGCCATTTATCCTAGAGCATAAGGAAGAAGTCTGCTCACAGTCCTTTCAGCATCAAAAATGACAGGCATGAGCACATGCAGCAGACTGCTTTCTCCTGCCATCATTATTTTGACTTACTTCATACAGCCTTCATTTCTCCAGTGATTTTGCAGTGAGCATTTGTTTTATTCTGTACAGTCAGGGAACTGTCCCTTCTTTCTGCAGCTGCTCTTCATCTGAGCTGTGCAAAATTGAGAGGCATTTGGTAAAGTGCTTTCTAATCATAACGTAGTAGTATCAATATTTCTGGAGAGAAGAATTTGGAGTTGAAGCAGCTGGTCTCAATTAACAGAACTGCTGCTATGGAGATGATACATGGCCAGGCAGGCTGCAGCACAGGCTGCAGTAAATGGCTCATCCGTGTGCTTGCAGCCCTCTCAGAGGATGAGGCTGCTTGCTGCACATGCAAGCTGTCTGCTTCGGTGTGTCCTGGCTCGTTCATTAAGGCTGAGGAGTGTTTCCTTCCCGGCTCCAGCTGGGGTCTGCTTAAGAGTGCTGCTTTGGGGCAGAACTACAGATTTTACAGATGAAAGCAGAAGTCCTGGTTCTGTTCTCACTGTTGCTTTCACAGAACTGTAAATACTTGGGCTGGGTTTCTTCAGCTGTACTTTGGGTAAGCCTGCTGCTCTGGAGACCTGCCTCCCAAGGGTGCTTTAGATGCTCTGACACAAATTGGTAGAAAGGCCTCAGAAATTAGTGGATTACAGGGAGTGTGTTGAGATTACGAAGGGCTCATTAATTTCACTGAACTGTTCCTACTGCTCTAGGAGAGAAGGAAGTTGGGCCCAGAATACACGAGCTAACTGCGCATAGAGCATGCAGGCTCCCTGCTGTTGGTTGCGTTTTAAGTACCAGCACGGGCATTTGGAGTTCTTAACATCTGAATGTGAGAGTTCAACTCAGTCTTTCCTCTGATGTGGCCAAAGCCTGCTTGGAAATGGGCAGAAGTCTGGGAAGGAGGAGTCAAAGAGTCTTTCCTCTTCACCACCTCACCAGTTCTCTGCTACTCCCTCCATCCAAAGAATAAGCAGAAAGAAATCGATTATCTTTTGCTGGTCTGTCAGACAAATAATCTTTGGAAGGCAGTGATAGTAAAAGCAATGGGAGCATAAAGGGTGAAGAGCAAGAAGGGGACAGCTGGCCTTGGACTAATTATTTGAACATGCAGACATCCTGAGAAAGACACAGATGTCCCAGGCTTGATGACTGAAGGCCAGGGCTCCATATGTGTGCTTTGTGCATATGAGCCTTTTGTTTACTCTGACTGAATCCTTCAGTGCCAGCCTTGAAGCCAGGCAGGTATTTCAAGGCTGGGGGATGGGAAGAAAACACAGTCCTTTCTTACTTCTCTTGTGGAGCTGGCTTGGAAGGAGGGTGCTGTGTTCTGGGGAGGTTGGTTGTTTTAGAGCCTTTTGGGTCTGATGAGCTCTACTTCCAAATCTGGCTTTTCAGTCAGAGGATCATGCAACCATCAGCATCAGAAATCACTAATTGCCTGAAGCAGTTGAATGGAGGGAGGAGTAGCAGGTTCATTTGTCAGCTTCTTAGAGCAGACAAGATAACTAGTAAACCACATGTGTAGATAGGTACTACTTTGCACCGTTTTGGACTTCATTTCCTTCTTCTGTCAGTTATTTTTGCCTCCTTTTTAACCGCTTTTATTTCTCTTTTCTTACCATTCTGTGAAATCTTTTTACTTTGTCTTTCCTCCGTTTGCTGTGGGAAGTCATGCAGAACTGTCACTGTTTTGTTACAAAAACTGCTGAAAGTATAGCATGTCTGGTCAAGGTGTCCATTCTTCAAGGGAAATGTTTTATAAATAGGCAACAGTTCAGAAAAGATCTGAGGGAATAAGTAAACAATCAGAGCTTATGCTTAATGAGAGACTCAGAGGACTCAGTCTAACTAGTTTATCAATTTGAAGGTTAAGAGAGAACTTAGTCATGGTTTGTAAATACTGATAAGGAGAATAGGCGTTTGATAATTGAGGATAACTTCTGCCTTGGGGGCAGAAAGCTTATTGGAAACTAATACTTGGAAGCTGCAGGTAGACAGATTGAAAGTAGAAATGTTCAGACTGTTTGAGCACTGGAGGAAGTTATTAATTGGAACAAGCAATCAAGAGTTCTGATGAGTTTTTTTCCCTGAAAGAAAGAAAATTAAGCTTTGCATTAAACTGCTCTGTGGTTTCTAAATGCTAGATCTTAGTTCAGCATTGACTGCTGGTCTTGCAGCGGAAAGTGCTTGAAAGTGGTTTCCTGATCCATGCTATGCATTTAGAGTGGACTAGATTAATAAAACAACCTCTCTGGCCTCAAAATCCATAAATCTATGTGTTTCTAATCACATACTTGAAATCTATAGAAAGCCACTTATCTCTGTCTGGAGTGTAAAGAGACAGAAGCTTGTACAACCTATCTGTAGAAGCAGAAGTCTAGGCTTCCCCAAGGTAAGTCAAAGAAGGGAATTCTTGAAAGCAACATCTTCTCTTTGAAATACCTCATTTTCACACTTCTAGGATAAATTTTAAGACCATGATATTGGCTGACCTAGCTGTTTTCAACCTGGTCTACAGAAATGATTGCCAAAAGATACCAGTTACATCAAGGAGAAGCTAAATCTGAGATGGAGTAGAAATGGACTGAATAGGGCAACTTTGTTTAAATTCAGCTTTGATCACAGTGAAAATAGTTTTTGTGCGGTTACTGAAGTCATATACAACCAACTCAGATATACATATGTATATATCAAATACATTATTTTTATACATATATGTATGTATGAATTTCTTCAGTAATCCCTTTCTTTTCTTTATACTGCAGTATTTCAGTGTCTTACTGTTGATTGCAGAGGAAATTATGTTAAGCTGCTACTGAATTCCTCTGAATACCCCCTTCAATTGGGTACAAATGAACAAAGAAATGAGACCATATAATTTTATTGTTGAAATGGTTTAAATTGATCTGGTATACTGGAACACAAGATGCTGGAAAGCTTTGTATTAAAAGCAGCAAATAGGAAGGAAAATAAATGTATTTATTTATTTAGTATTGATTAAATATATTAAATAGAAGTCCCAAAGAAAAGGCTATAAAGCATTCACCAAACTTTCCTGTACTCCCTGATGAAGAAACACTGTACTAACTTGCTGGCTCTAGTTTATTATTCTTCTGATTGGTTCGTATATTGCTGCAAGAGGAGAACAACCCAGATGACCTTGTATTTATGGAAAGAAAAAAAGAAATCATGAAAGAAACTAAATTTCCCCAAAACACACATGTACTTTCTGAAATTCCTCTTTTTTACCTGCTGTTGAACATAGAAGTTGCAGCATATAGATGAGTATGTCCATACTTACATGGACCTTCCCTTGCGCTTTTGCTGCATGTGCTTGTTACAAATACATGCACTCATCCTTGGTTTGGCTCGTCTTTAACCTAGAGCATTACCACTTGCTTATCTGCTTTTAACACTGGAAGAGAGCAGATTAGGAGTGTGTGCGTGTCTGCCTGCATGTTTGTCTGTGTAGGTGGTGAACAAACTTCAGGAATAATTGACACCCATCAAAGAACAGGAGCTCACAAACGTGCCCTTACCCCCTGCCTCTCTGGCCCTTGTTTATATTCCAGCAGCAGCACATTTGGCACAGCACAGCCTCGTGTGTCTGTTTTCTAAGTTCAAAGAGACAAAAAAAGCACCTTGCGATATGAAAAACACAGGAAAATGAAAGGAGCTTATTTTCCCTGTCTCTCTTCTGTTATAGGGGGTTTGGGACCAGGGATCTGTTATTGAATGTATGCAGAGTGTTGTGTTTTGAACTGGAGCTGGTGGGGAGCGCTGGAAGCCTATTCACTTGTCATTTGTTTAAGCAGTTAAAGAAGTCGGATAATTGTATTTTCCTTCAGAGAAGAGTCACTCTCCACCCCCACTTTCTACCACACCCACAGGAGCACAAGTTGAGGTATTCTTCAGGACGGAAATTAAACAGGGATCACGAGCACATGGTGTACCTGTCAGAGGAACAAACCTGTTAAGTGTGCACCATGCTTTTTGCTTTCTAAAGTTAGCGTGATCGATTGATGCGTTTGAGCAAGATATAAAAATTATTGGTCCTATTTTTTTCCACCCAACTTTTAATTCCACAGACTTGTATTGTAGCTGTCTGACTTAAATTTTTGTTTTACCAGATTTATTCTACTCACAGCCGTGTGTGCAAAAACACAGGCACATAGACATCATACTTGTGTGCTGCCTTGGTCATGCAGCAGATGTTCTTCCTGAGCCCCAGCTGGAGCTAGCTCGAGTCAAGAAATGCTTTTGCCATTCATTTAGCTTGGTTGTAACTCTGCTACCTAGGTAGACCAACAACTTCTTTCAGAGATGTGTTCTGCCATTCGGTCCTCATCCACCTGCAAAGCTGCTGTCAGTAATCAGCCTCTCAAAATCCTTTGTGTTTGACTCTCTTTAACTGCTTCCACTGTAACTTCACCATTCTTGCATTTGGAGTGAAACAGACCATAACTTCATTTACATAGCAGGGTGTTAGGAGTCTGCATGCCATCTCCAGAAGCTGAAAGCCCTGCCTCTCCCTGGGCACCCAGCATCTCCAAGCTATACGTTACCAGGGCAAGTTGCAGCAAGTCTTGGGTAAGCTCTGAGAGTACACAGCTGTAGGGCAACATGTCCCGAGCTGCAGAGAGGTGGCCCTACAAAGTGTTGTTATATGGGAAAATGACAGAAAGCACCAGGATCCTTATCTTGTCAGGTTCTTCGTTCAGAGTCCTAGGAAAGACAACTAGTAAAAGCTACTGTGAAAGGCAACGAAGATTTTATCAATCTGGAGCTGTATTCTGTACGGTATACTAAAAACTTTCATTCTTTTCTTCCATTTGCTCTCTGAAGGTTGGTGAAAAATCAGTGGATTTTGGTCTGATTCTAACTAAAACTACTTATTTTAATTGACTTTTTCTACCAGCATTTTAAACAGCTGTGTAGTCTGGTTAATTAATTGGTCTGAAGGAACATAGGGTGAAACTTGTCCCAGGCTGCAGAGAATGAAAGGGTACCACTGGAGAGAGTACAGTAGTTGAACCATGTGTAGAATTGTCAGGTTTGATGGTGTTTGCAGATAGGAAATGCATTTTAAATTATTAATAAAAGAATTCCCCAAATCTTTTCGAAGTTAACAAATTTTTGTTTAAGTAACCTCAAAACTGAAAGGGAGCAAGGGAGCATGCTTTCTGGCCTGAACTACGGTTTCTAGGTTCTACAGTTCTTTATGAAAAGTAACTTTCTTCCTCAAAAAATTTCTTCCTGGATAGAAAGCAAAAGTCAGAATGAAACTCAGATGCACTTAGAAGAGTGAATCTATATTGATCAAATCATGTTACAGGCACACCTATAAGCATCAGAATAACAGCACAGGACTTTACATCATACTAGGATAGATTTCTGTTTTTGTGATTCTACTAGGCCAGAGTTTGCTCAGTGTCATTACAGATGTTTAAAACAGTTCAGGAGGAGGAAGATGCTGGCATCTTGGTGCTGCAACACAGCATGCACTGATTTCATTTAGGTGTCTCAGCAAGTGCGTTTTATATTGGTGTGAATTTTCTGCTTTCAATTCTTCTTTTTTTTTTTTTTTTTTTTTTTTTTTTTTTTTTTTTTTTTTGCATATGTACAGATGGAAAGACTTCATTTCACATTGGTTTGTATTTCACATTCCATAATCTTGTCTGGAAACATTTTGAGTTTTTTTATCTTTTCTTCTGGAAAGAGAAGCAGCATTACATCAGAAGAGCAATAGCAGTAACATCAATCCTTGAGTAGATTGACTGAGACCAGAGCTGGCTCAGATGTTTGACCCTGCATCTATCATCTAGAATAAGCACCACGAACATCAATATACTGATCCATTCCACTTAAGGGATGTACTCCATCCCTGTTTATAGAAGGTAAGCCGTCTGAGCAAAAACTTCATTTTTTCTGAAACAATTCTGTGATGCCTTGTGCCACCAGCATTTTTTAACCCAGTGTAGCTTATAAGAGTTTCCTAATCCAAATAAAATGTCACCTAATGGATATTCTGACTAGCACAACTGTGGGCTAAGGCCGGGTACTGCACTGTCAGTTAGGAGATGCAAGCTCTTTTTGTTTGCCATTTTAATATCGAACATAAAAGTTCTGTTGTTAATCTGTTAAGTGTAAACCAGGCCCCACTGGGTCTACTCCTGCGATTTGTACTATTAAATAATTGGCATAAATGCAGGAAAAACTGCAAAAGCTCTATCCCAGTGCATATAATTGTTAATTCCAGAAGTGTCAACTGGAATTGGATATGATCTGGGTTTGTTTTGCTGTCATTGGAACAGGCTGACCTCTCTTGTAGTAATTTTTTAGGAATTTGAGCCTTTCCTCTTTTACCAGCTGCTGTCTCTGAACTCAATACCTTTCATTCTGTCATCCTGAGGTGCCCAGTCTGTAGTGGACTGTATCTAATGCCAGTTTGCTGGTGAAGCACACTCCTATAGCAATTAACTGTCGTTTGCATTCTGCTGCTGTCCTCCGATGGAAACACGTGCTACGTGTATGGAGGAGACACCCAATGTTTGTTACAAAATTGTGTTTCTCCTCCAACTCGTAAGAGAGTCTTCCAGGTGCATTAATGCTGTGGGAGCTGAAGCCTGTGCTCTGTAGGACCAGCTACCATGCAGGGATGGAACTGCATTTGTGGTACAGTTGATTCTCCGCTAGTGTGGGAAAAGCAATCACTGCTCAGTCAGAACACCTGGTATTCTTGAGCTATATGGAGTAATGTAGCATGGTGTGCTCTGCTGCTTGAGGAGGCAGCAGCAATGGCTTTGTGCGGTGAGAGCGGTAATAGAGATATTGCCATAATTCCCTGCAAACCATAGGGAAGAGAAGAAACCAAGGGAGAGAAGAAATTTGACCTTGAACTTCTGCATCTATTCCAGTCTCAGCAGATAATGATTGTAATGCTCAGTAACATCTCTGTTCTGTTATCATGCATTTCCCCTGGAGGAAAAAAGGATTTCCGAAAGTGGCAAGAAATTCTAGGGTGCCGCACCCAGAAGCTGGCTGGCTTTTTTAGGAGTGTTCAGTGATAGCTCCAAAAAGTCAGGTAGCCAAAATCCCAGTCCTTTCTGGAAATTAGGGACCAATGCTCCAGCTTCTGCTAAATTTAACATTCAAAATCATGTTTTAGAATGTTTTGGCAAGGCGGGGGAATGTTGGGAACAGTTGTCAACACTCAGAAAGGAAAATCTGATGTAAGAAATGCATAACCGCTTATTCCTGGTCCTGTTTCTGGCATATATCGCAGGCAGAAGCGTTCTTATATTGCTTGCAGCTCCTGCAACAAGTGCCTCTTCTTCTGTACACTCAGTGGGAAAGTAGTAAGGAAATGTCAGCATTGCAAGGGGTAACATAGCAGAGTGTGATTCTAGTTATTTTTACTTTTTGTTGTTGTGCAGCTTTAGAACGTAGAAACATGCATCATCTGCTTCTCACAAATGCAGACCTATCTGCAATAAATAAATAATAGCAAAATGTATAAACAAGACAGGAGCACCCAGTTTCTTTTCATGTCTGCTCATAATGAATGCTCTTGACTTTTAATGGGGTATGTATTTAGCTTATTTTTCCATATCCCAAGAAGTTGCTGTAGAACTCTATATGAATAAAATGAATTGCCACCAGAATGTGTAAAAACAACATGTGTCATAGCAAATGTACGAGGGAATGGGGAATATTACTAGTTTTCCCTGTTGCATCTGAAGCAATTTTTTAACAGGGTTGTGCTACACACGTACAGTTTTCCTGGAAGAATTGCCAGTAGGCTGTGAAGGCTGTTCCAGAAGTAATGTCTCCCATTTGTTATGTTGGCCCACAGTGTCCAATGGTAGTATGGGAGAGGTTGAACCTTCCTGTCAGTATTCTGTTTCGTTTTGTTGCCATGTGACGAATGTCAGATTGCCCTTCTGCTGACAAAATGGCATCTGATATGCTGAAGCAATGGTGTGTCATTAATTCCTTCATGTGGAAAACCCATTGACATTCATTGGCGCCTGCTGATGGAGATCAACCAGTGGATATCAACACAGTGAAATGGTGGGTGGCACATTTCAGCAGTGGCGGTGGTGACATGAAAGATGAGCCGTGTTCTGGATGGCCGTGAAGAAGTGTCACACCATTAAATGAAGAGCATCTCAGATCTGCATGAATAGATGGATTACAGGCAGCGAGCTGTGTATGGACCTGAATATCAGCTTCAGTCTGTTGGAAACAATGGTGGCAACATTAGATTATTATTATTTGTGCTAGGTGGGTGTCGCAGATACTCACACAGAAGCAGAAGGAACAATGTATGCAAGTATTCGGGATATATTGATCCAATAAGAGTCTGAATGTGACAGTTTCCTGCATTGCATCATTACTGAAGGCAAGATGTGATGTCACCACTATGAACTGGAGTAAAAACAGCAGTCCATGGAGTGCTGATATATGAATTCACTATCAAATAAAATGTACAAGTGCAGTCCTCAGTGGATTAAGTAATACGTAGTGTCATCTGGGGCAGGAAAGGGGTGATCCTTCTGAATTTCCTGGAACCCAAACAAGCTATCATCTTGACAGCTACATAATGATGCTGACTAAATTGAGGACTCAAACTTCCAGAGCCAGGCCAGAGAAGAAGACAGCCTTTCTTTTGCAACATGATAATACCAGGCCCCGTACCAGTTTAAAGACCATGGAGCACATTGTCAGTCTTGGTTGGACTGTCCTACCACACCCACTATATAGTCTGGATTTGGTGCCTTCTGACTTCCATCTGTTTGGGCCAATGAAAGATGGACTGCATGGGCAACATTTTCCTAGCACCAGTGCCATCATAGTGGCTGTGAAACAGTGGCTCAGCTCTGCTGGAGCAGATTTTTATAAGCACGGTGTGCAGGCTCTTGTTCATCGCTGGTGAAAATTCTTGGTTAATGGTGGTGACTATGCTGAAAAACAGTGTTTTGGAGCTGAAAATTTGCTCTTTCAAATTGTGTTATTGTGCTCTTTATGCCTGCTGTAGTTTCCATGGAAATAAGTGGAGGCATTACTTTTGGAGCAGTTAACATATGTTTACTGATATTCTGTCATGCTGTCCATCAGGAACCTTGTAGCTGACTGGAAGTGGCTGTTGCTCCGTGAAGGGGGATAGCGTGTGTGTCTACATTCATGTGTGTGGAGGTGGTCCAACAGAAAGTGCTTGCTCTCAATAGAGGCAATTTCCCCCTGCTGTGAAGTATATTGTGCTAAAGTTATTTTTCAGAGGTTTTTCTTCTTACATTTCCTTCCTAATACATGAAATAAATCCCCTCAGCCTAATGTGTTTTTATCTCTTTTCTTTGATGAGTTTTCTCTTTACTCCTGCTCCCTCAGCTGTCCCTGAATTTCCTTCCTAAATCCCATGTGTCCTTTGTTAACCTCTTGTTTGTTTCTCATTATCCAAGCAGTACTTTCAAAGCAGAAAGACACGGTGCAAGAGTGCATATTGTCCCCTATTTGTTATATATTTATTGTATGCTTATTTGCACCTCTTAAATCAATCTCTTACTTACCAAATCCACAATAACATTTACTTACGAACAAATAAGGTTGGTTGGACACAGGAGAGAGTGGCACATGGTTTTCTTCCCAACTATCTGGGGTCGTATTTTCTCTTCTTATTAGAGGAGTGTAAGTTCTAAGTTTAGTACCTATGGAAGATCTTGGATAAAGAAATACAGAGTATAGGAAGGAGTAGTTGTGTGTGGGTACCTAAAAGTACCAAACACCTCCTGGGCAGCAGAGTAATGAAAGTGGCAGATTTGATTGCCCTCTAGTACCAGAATATCTCCACTGCAAAGATGAGGCATCTGGAGCTGGCTACACACTGCTTGAATAAGAGAGGAGATATTAAGGAAGAAGAAATTAAGGATAACCAGATTGTTACAATTCTTAAGCAGAATAAGGAGTGTAATATTGGAGACATGCATGGAATCATAGAAATAAAGGTTGGAAGGGACCAGTGAGGGTTTGAGAAATCCATCCTCTCACTCAGATAATGACTGTTGTATGCCTGTCATGGCTTTGTCTCAATTTGGAAACCTGAAGGAACTGAGATTCCTCATCCCCTCTTGAGAGCCCACACCAGTAGTACATTACAATCCCAGGGGTTTTATTTTTTCCCTAGTGTCTAACTTGAACTCCAGTTTAGATGTGATGAAAGAAGTTGATCAAGAGTCACAGCCAGACTGTGTAACAGTCCGTAACAGCTGTAATAAATACACTTTGGAGAACAGTAGAGATGGTGTTGAATACTTCAGCCTCATGGTAGGAACAATCAATCAATGACTATAAGAATCACATCAGGAAAATTTACTATGAAAAAGATAATAAAGCTGAGAATCAACAGAGCTGCATACAAAGAATGGGAGTTTCAGCAGGTAAAATTAAGCATTAAAGCAACCCAAAGAGGGTTGAGGACTCTGGTTCAAAGACCAGACCCTCAAAGACCCTCTACACCAGGGTCTTGTGCCTTGAGGCTTAAGCAACCTAAAATAGCTGATGTAATGACTGCATCTCATTTGCAACAAGAGAGCAAACGCATTGGCAGTCAAAGGAAGAACTTTTTCCTAGAGCTTCCTGGAGTCTTGAGAGGAGATCTCCGTGGCCCATAGGAGAGAAATTGGAAGTGAGATCATAGATTCACTGGGTGGGAATAAAAGAAGTGATTACTGAATTTCTGTGGTTTAGTTGGCAGATACAAATCAAATTTTAAATATAAAGTTCCGTAAACGGAGGAACAGCCTAGTAGGAGGCTGTCGATGAAATAACAAAAATGTTGGAATATCCTCACAGCTCCTCTAAAGGGGTTTTAGCTATTTCTGAGTCTCTCATTTCTCACTCTCTCAAATTGCTGGTTCTCACAGAGGCTTGACCTCCATCCTCTGATATCATCTCTCCAGCTGTCCTTTTCATTACAGTTCTCTGTTTCTCTTCCACTTGTTTTGCAGGTGCAGATCTGGTTAGAGATTCTAGGTTCCTCTCCCCTTATTTTTACACATCTTTTGACCAGCAGTACTGTTCATGTTGTCCTCCATTTTTTCCTCCCCATTGCTGTAATTGTCCATTTACCATTGCAAATCTTGTTTTATTCTCTCACTTTTATTCAGTATTTTGTGTGTAACTCTCTCCAAAATACACTATTACCATTGTCCTTCATAGCTGCTGTGGTTATAAGCCCTCTGGCAGCTCTGGTAACTGTGTCCTCATACCCAAGTTCAGCATTTAACTGAGGTCTTCTGATATCCCCGTATGCTTTAAGAGCTGTACTTTTGCCCTGATCCCTTTATGTCAGAAGCTTATAAGACTTGAGCAAAGTTGGACTCTATTTTGTGTGCATTCTTATCCGTAAGATGCCACAAACATTGCTGTCGTGGCTAGTGGTTTCATACCAACTCTGTAAACTCCTGTAATACTGAATGCAGAGTTTGATGCAGCCTGACCTAGCAAAAACATTATTAACAGCCCATCAGAATAATCATCTGCTTTTATTTGCATGTGTAGATATGAATTTTAAAAGTTACAATATTTTACCAAGTATATGTCAGTTTAAGTATTGTTCTTATGATAAAGACCATGAATACCTGTACTCACAGCACTAAGTGTAACTGGAGAAATGAGGGACCTGAGCAGGAATGAAGAATTCAGAGCTTAGCAAAAAGGTCAAGTCTTGGTAAATTTGATGTGCATATATGGATGTTTAGGTATCCCAGGCTTAAAGCCTACATTTGAATTCAATAGAAGTTAAGAATACATTTCATGGCCTTATGGACAAGGCACGTTCTCAAGAATGTTTTAACAAGTTAGTCTTGGAATTGAGACTTGGGAAGCTAATGATGTACTAGTTGAAAGGCTGTTGGTCCTATATGCAACAAGGCTATGGATGCTAGATTGTTATTTTCTAACTGATTCATAAGATGGTATAGAACAGGTGTTTATTGCCTTTGAGGAAGTAGCATGTGATGTAATTCTGCTAAACATAATGGAAATAACTTTCATTCTTTTTCAAGTAAAACCTCTGTGCTCAAAATGTATAAAGCATACTGACCTAGGCTCTGAGTTTTCGTAGAAGGATTGGAGGACAGGCTGAAAGAACTGGGGCTGTGCAGCCTGGAGGAGAGAAGGCTCCAGGGAGTCCTGAGAGCAGTCTTTCAGTACCTAAAGGTGATCTATCGGAAAGGACACGGACTCTTTAGCAGAGTCTGTTGTGGCAGGATAAGAGGAAATGATTTCAAACTAACGGAGAGGAGATTTAGACTGGATATAAGGAAGAAGTTTTTTATAATAAGGGCAGTGAAACACTGGCAAGGGTTGCCCAGTGAAGGGGTGGATGCTCTGTCCATGGAGACATTCAAGGTCAGGCTGGACGGAGCTCTGAGCACCTAATCTAGTGTAGGTGTCGCTGGTTGGAGTAGATGACCTTTAAAAGTCCCTTCCAACTCAAAAGATTCTATGATTCTTCTCTTGGATTCAGCTGAACTTGCAGGTATTTGCAGGTCTTAATTTGAGATAGTGCTGTCCCTGAGATAAAGCTTAGAGGCTCTTTGATCCTATTGCTATGAGAAATAATTTTTTACTCATCCATGGGCATTTTTTCTCCATCCATTATGTGCATTTTCCAAGCCATAACGTCTTTCTTCTCAAACAGATGATTTGATTTTTGTTCTTTTTATTCTTAACTGATTTCCTTGGAATGAAGGGATTTTCTGTGCATGCAGAACAACTGTTAAACTGAGGCCTCATTATAGTAACATCAAGTGGCTGGTTTAAACTGCTGGCCACCCATCCGACTCAATATGCTAAATGTTCTTTGCTTCTGGGCACCTCCTCTTCTGTGTGCCACAGTGATGCAAGAAGAAACACGGAGATTTCTGTGGGATCTTGACGTTGCAGCCAAAGCACCAAAGGGCATAGGCTGCATGAGTTGGTGAAGTTAGTCTCTTCCCATAGACTGAATTCATCCAAAGGATTTACTGGTGAAGCGCAATCGCAGAAATAGACCGGAAGACCAGAATAGAACAGGAGTAAGTTTTAATCAGTTGTTTGTAAATGCATATGTAAACTTCGAAGCTGTACCTCAGTAAATACAGGATACAGGTAACAGGGATGGTGCTTTGACTCCAAAAATGCACTACGGTGCACAACATAGCCAGCATGTTGTTCATATTGCTATCTACAAGGATTTAGCTCCTGGGAAGGGACTGTGGCAATCCTTTGAAAAGCAAACCTTGGAACTTAATGTTATTTTGTCCAATGGGCTGTTTTCCTTGAATTTCCTCAGCTGCAAAACCTAAGAAGGCAGGATTTTTGATCTTTCTATAAGAACTTGCCTTGAATTCCTCTTTGCTGGTTCACACGTTGTTACATGCGTACGCACTGTTAAGTCTGGCACTTGCACTGGGATGTCTGCTGGCCATCTGCTGTGAGAGATAAGTGAAGATATGCATACAATGCTTTCATCACAGCTGTATAATTTCAGATTTTTATTGGGGGTAACAGTGGATGTGCCCTAGTGCAAAATCTGGACAGACACTACCCAGGTACAGACCCATCAACTCCTGAGCACATTAGGCAGCAGTGCTAGTAGTACTTCCAAGGAATTAGCTCTGCAGAATAGGTTAGTTGAAAAGTATATTTGTCTCCGAATGATAACCAGAAACCCTAAGGGAAAACAGGCTTTGTGGCAGCTGTTTTGATCCCCTTGACTGCTCTGTTTTCACTTTTTACTCTCACTTTCTCTTGTCCTCAATTAAACAGTTCTTGATACCTGCCTGGCTTTGCAGAATCAGCCACTTAATCATAGACAAAGGCTAAACTTTCTTCTTGCCAGAGCAGTTTAACCTCTGAACTACATGCTGTGCAGGCCTTAGTCTTTCCGTCTTTTTGCATTTCCCCTCCCCGCCATCAAACTGATGCTAAGAATCTGCAAGTGCGTTTCATTTCTGTTATTCTGTATGTTGATGAATCAGCTAGTGGAAAATCTAAGAGTTTTCTGTTTGCATGTATCACTCCTGGGCTGCAGCACTGTAAACTGCTGGTTACTCCCAAAAACCCAAAGTGACGGCATTCACTTCTCCATGAAAAATCTGCTCCCTGTCTCACTCTGGGCTCTGGTTGTAGTCTGATAGAACATCCAAAGCTAATTTCCATGGTTTTCCTTCCCTTTCTCCTTCCACTGTAAGCTGAACAAGTGATATACTTACTGACAGACAGTTTTGTCCTTTCCTGCTAGCGTTACTCTTCTTTTGTGCAAGTAGCATATCAGACTTTCTGAGCAGTTTTCTATGTCACAGCATTGTCAGAAGTACTGTGAGCAAGTGGCTGGTCTACCAGAAGCATTTTTTCCCTCTTCAGCTACATGTGACAGTCTCATCTCGGCTAAGACTGCCAGATTTGTAGAAGACTAAGCAGCCCTCAGTTCAAACAGTGCTCTTCTGCAGGAGGAGCGGTATCCTACACTGCTGTGCATTGGCCCTGTGTGTTGAAACAAACGAAGTTGTGACTTCCCAAAAAGCTTCTATCTTTTCACTGATCCTGAGGCACACTGGGATTAGAATTCAGGAGTTTCAATCAAGATCACTTCAATAAGTGTGTGGTATCTGCAGTGTTCTGGACCATTCTGCTCTTCCAGCAGTTTGGTAAAGCTCTTGCAGTGAAGCAGCAGGCAAAGGGTTAGATTGGTGGAAGCAAACTGTAGCTAGTGCTGGCTTCTATACTGCTGTGGGTTGCGTGTTTTTCTCTGCTTTGGTTCCTTCAGGGGTCTTGAAAGCTAAGGTGTGCTTTGCTGAATGACAGGAGCAGGCCTGCAGCTGGCATACAGTGATCCAGCAAATCAAGGCAATAATCAGCTTTCACAAGCCAATTTTTTTTTTTGCTTATAAAATTCAGACACAGTTCTTACTTATATATGTGGTTCACAGATCTTGCTGTTTGATTTGGGGATCTCCCAGTCATCTCATCTGCAATACAGTCTCTACTTTGCAGACTTTAGCACTAAAGCTAGAAGGCAACTCATCTCCTCAAAGAGCCAGCCTTTGACCTTGAATGTTCTTGCAGTTGTTAAATGCTCGTGCAGGTTTCCTGAGGAGCACAAAGAGCCAGTTTTGCAGTGTGACTCTGCTTCTAAATGTGACTATAAAACCAATGGCATTTTAACTTTCCCCTTTTGTTTTCTCTCCATGGCTTGTAGATCAAAGATGTCCCAACTTGCTAGTGGAAAAAAAAGGGTTTTCTGTTGCTACTTTCAGGAGCTCACTCACTCGGTGAAGACATGTGGATATACTATCACTGAAGTTTAGTTGGCTAGCCTTATTGATGATAGAGAAGCTAAAGAAAATATAACTCACTCTGTCGTGGCTGTGCTTATTCTGCAGGGATGATAAACGTGTTCAAATTTTGTCTGTGTCATTTAGCTCTGCAGATTGTCTACAGATACGCAGTAGAGAGCAAGAGGAAGGGTTTTTTTTTGAAAGCTGTGCCTGCTGTACCGCTGAAATACTTATGCAATGCCAGCATAGCACTGCTGTTGGGAATACAGCCTTAGTGGTTACCCTCAGCCTACGCAAGGCAAGTTAAAGCAGTGAAAACTGTGTTTTCATGCTGTCACTGCATCTATAGTAAGGGTTTCTGTGGTCAGGGCTTTTTTTAGTTACATGTTGTCATGCTGCTGTCTGATACAGTCATGTTGGTAGCACCCTGACATGCAGTCACTTTTCTGACCTACATGTACTTTTTTCCTTACCTGTTACAGAGAGGTATCATCTGCCCCTTCCTAACCTTCCTAATAGGAGGCAGATCTGTCCTGGTTGTGCTAAGAGTACCAGAAGTATTTAGTTTGGGGAGAGGAAGATCGAAATAAGATACTACATAATAATCAGAAAAATTTGGTTCTGCAATGCAGCATTATGGAAGAAAAAAAAAAAGGCGTGAGAGAGTGAGAAAAACAGAGCAGTTTGTCTCCCTCTGCTCTATAGAGGAATTCAGAGCAGGAGAACTGTGTATTTGGGTCAGCTGAGTCCTAAAGGAGAATTTTCATGCAGTCTTTTCAACCCATTTTTGTATGTGGTTGTTGAATCTGCCAAACCTTAAAGGGACAAATATTAATAAGAGATAATCATATAATTGTAAATGATCTGTTCTGTTGTTGCTGCTATTATTTCAAAGCAAAATCAGCTGAGCTTCCAGTGTATGTCTACACTGTGCAATGTGGGGTCGTGTGGAGACCATCCCAGTTCACTCCAAAGGTGCCCAGATGGGGACAAACATTACAGCTGTACCAGTGCAGCTGGGGCTCATGAAGCAGCTCATATGGAGCTGGCTGGGCCATCTCTCTCCAGCATGGACACTTCCCAGTTCTTTGAACAAACTCAGGCTTTACCTAGACCCGATCCTCAACTCACTAAATTCCCAGGAAGTCTTTCCACTGATTTCAGTGGGCTTTGGACCAGATCTGGGCATCATTTTCAGACAGACCTCTCTCTCAGTAGAGTTGTGTTGGTCTGGTGTGCAGGGCACCTCTTCTACATGGTGCTCCCCATGGGCAGAAAGAAACAAAAGCAACTCATAGAGGACAGTGGGAATAGCCAAGTGTGGAGAGATAACACCCTGAAACAACGCATATTAGTAAGGAAGATGCCTAGCATGAAATGATCTTTCAGCATGTTCTTTTTGTGAAACAGGATACGCATCAAATGCTCATTCCCTTCATGCAATTCCTGCTTCGCTCCAGTCATTTCTGCACTGATGCTTTTACTCCTCTTTGTCACACACTGGCCCAGGATGCCCCCCATGGTACCTCTATCAGTGGCAATTCAGCCTGGATTAAATCTCTTCTTTTCCAGACCTATCTTCAATTTTTTATTCTTTTTTTTTTTCAACCTAATCTAACAGATCCAGAGAAAACAAAGTCTTTGCCATACTCCCTTTTTGTCATTGCCATTTTTCATTGCAAGCCTGAGGCAGAGTCTCCCACAAAACCCTTTCTCTTGAGTATCTGCACTTTAAAGAAACAAACAAAAATTTTTACAAGAGGAATCATCAGAACTTTCTTTTACCATACCATGGTATTGAAGAATGAATTGGTTGCACAACACTGAATTTTCAGCATGTATGTTGTTGTGCAGCGCTGTAGCAGTCTTGTCCAAGTGTCTGCGTACCGGTGTATTTAAAGAAAGTGTTTTTCTTCCTTTTAAGGCTAAGGGATAGAAAAGGATGTTGGAGAAAATCTCTCTAATGTCCCAGTTTTCAGTTCCTAAACCAGTCAGATTTTTAAAGAGGCTTAGAAGCTCGTATGTGCAAATTACAAATTGTGACAGCTGAATTTCATTCATTTACAGAAGAAACCTTATAGGAGTTTAGAAGAGTCCTTGTGCTCTTCCTGCTCAGAATCTACTGTAGTCAATTTGAGCTTTTGGTATAGGCTGTAGTTGTAGCTCTTTCTGAAGGTTTCATTTAGCTACCAACTGCAGGAATACTGAAGCTTTTGGGTTTAAAGCATCCTTGTACAGTGTCCTTTGCCCAGGGATTTATTCCTTCTTATTGCCACAGTGCCTGAAGGGCTACACAACGCTTTGCCTGCTTTGCCAGGGATCCTGCCACAGAGTGAACATGAAGCAGCTGTGAATTAGTCCTGGAGAGTCTGATAGTGGAGTTAGGGGTAGTGCATGTATGTGAACTGCTCGTAATTAATATCAAGTGTGCCTTTTTTTAGCAAGAAGCTGTCATCTTCAAAGTTCCCCCCTCCTTCATCCTGCTCATTAATTTTAATTTTTTTTTCAGTCTTCCTGTTAAAAATGAATTCTTAATGAGCGCTTCTGCTGTTTAAAATGCTTCAAATTCCCTCTGTAATGATGCCTCTCCATCAAACTGAAAACACATTCTTCGTAAACAGAAAACAAGAGCTTGTAGCGTTCAATTTACATACCTTCTGTGGCATCTTTTAATTTATAGTCTTGAAATTTATTTTTAATTTCTTTCAATCTATTTCATTCTAGTTATGCTGAATGAACACATGATGTTGATAGTTTGTTGTCATTTATTTCTTATTTAGTCTCTGTTGGAAAGAATGCTCCCATAAAAGAATTGTTTGTAGTCCCTCTGCTTCTGAAGTTTTAATCAAGTTAGACTAGTTGTACCAAATGCTTCTTTTAGCACTTGTGTTTCACTGCAGTTTGGAGCTTTGGAAATTTACTCTAATAATTGTTCTCAGCATTTTAGAAATCTGTTCCTACTCTTGAGCAGAAAGTTAATCCTATTGACATGGACAGGAACAAAATAATTAGCCAGTAACTTCAGTTCCAATTGGTTTCAAAAGAAACTTTGTAATAGTCATCTTTTTCTATCAGTACAGAGAAAAATTATTCTCTCTATAGTAAATTACTGGTGTCTTTGGTTTTGACTTGGTGACTGTAGAGCAGGAGGAGCAAAAGTCAAAGCCTGGGATAAACACCAGCAGCATATTGCCACATTTGTATGCAGGTGGACGTTATAGAAGATGTAAAAGCACCACAACAACTCTATAACTGTGTGTGCAGCACAGCACAGGCCCTTAGCAGCATGCCCAGCTCTACCCACAAGAGCTGGGAGTAAAAGCGAGATACTGAGAGTAGGGTGTCTGTCTGCAGCGTCCTGTACTCTGTCTTTCTACGTCCACAAGTATGTGATCAGCCAGAAGAAATGACCACATGGCTGACTGTTTTTTGTCTTGCTGTTGCCTCAAGATTGAAGGGGAACAACCTCAGATGAAAATGTACCTTTCTCCTCAAGTTCTGCCTTGAAAACCTGGCATCTCTACAGAAGTTGTCTTATATTTTGATCTAGTGTGAGGATTGATCACACTCCACTCCAGTCCAATATAGGAGTATAGTGTTGTCTTAACTAGTCATTTACCTTCAAATGTTTGTCACTAATCTGAGATACTAACATACCTGATAGATGAGTACTTAAATATGTGGCATTAAATACTAGCAGTTGTTTGAATACAGGCACTCCAAGCTTCTGAGTTACGCTTTGTAGTCTTTGCCTTACAGTAATGCAGTGAAACTTTACCTGTCTTGATTTCAAGGATCCTTAAAAACCAAAGTCTGCTTTTCTGAGAATATTGTGCTTTCAGCTCAACTGAAAATCTCGTATGAAACATTAAATACTTTGCTTGAGAGGGGACATATTTCTAAAGCCTTTTGCTTCTGCTTGTGCAGAATCTGCCACTCCATTTAGTGATGCTTAGCTTATACTTAACATTGTAACTTACAGACAGGAGATATTTTGCCTCTAGACACCAAGGGTGAGCCAAGACCTTTGGGGGAAATGCCTGTGTTGTTCATAAATAATTGTGTTTACATCAAGAAAACTGTGATAGAAATGGAAATTTATCCTAATGGAAGACAGATAATTGTTCATGCAGCAGAGGAGAATGCAATTTCCAATCTGAAGCACTTTAGGAGACTTCATCTGCCATTTGCCCTGTACTAGCTGGCATCACTTCCAGGAGTTCTTCTGCCTCTGTCAGCACAAATGTAATACGCTAGCCTGTGAATCACTGCAGCTGGGTGCATGCTGCAGGTTACCATGCTCAGTTTGAAAGTGCATGTCCACGTTCCTTCCAGCCAGCTTCGTGTTACACAGTAGAGCAAGTGCAGTTTTGCTGCTCCTCACTGATGTTTTCCTTTCTGGTTTCCATCTTTATTTCAGTCATGTACTTGCCTGGTTTTAGAGGTATCTGTGCAGTGAGTCTCTTACTTTCTTGGCAGTCGGTGGGATACAAATCAATACATTACTTCTGTTGTAAAATGCCCTCTGTAGCAATTAGGCAGGGTAGATATACTTCTGACTTAAAGTTGTGCTCATGATAGAACCGTGAAATGGGAAACGCCTTTTTAATCTCTCTTGTCTTTCCTGCTGACCTAAATGAAAGGTTCCCCAAAGTATATTCCTCAGCAGAGTTGGTAACGGTACTCATTTCAGATGAATTTGATGATAGATTTAAGTCTGGTTTCTGCTTCCAGTTTCCTAATTGTGATACTAACTTGTGAACTTACTGAGGTTTCCATGAATCCGCTTTTTTTGTCAGTATTTCAATGACTCTTTGAAAGTAATTTTTCAGAGACATTTTATTACAAAAATCATCGTATTAGTTGCTATTCTATCTTCGCTGTTCCTTGTTTATATTCCATGTTACGCTCTTGTTGATTGACAGAAATACAGAAGGCCAGCCCCTGTGAAGCTGCCAAAGGAGAGCAGGACCTGGAAACATGCACAAGCTTGGTGAAGTTAAAAGGACTGTTGTGGAGACAGCACGATTGCAGTGGCAATATCCCTTTCTTGCCTTTGTGAATCCATTTCCACTCTCAATCCAGTTTACTGTAATGGAAGTGGTACCAAAGCTACAGACAATGGAATGGGGTGTATGGAAATGGGAGGTGGGAGATGCTACATCATGTTAAGGTTGCTGCCGAGCAACCAGTGCTCCATCTTACTGACCAGGACCTCTAGGCATTGCCCTGGACTGGCTTCTCTTTGTTTTGACATCAGCTAGCAGTGAAATACTAACAGAAGCTGCATAAGTAGCCTTGTTGTTTGTAGGCAAAGGGTGTAGGTCGGGAAGAAGGGCTGAAAGCTTTCCTTCGTTACTCATGGACTGCAGCTCAGAAGGAACTTTGATCTCTTTTGCAGGCATGCACTTTCTTGTGGCATCCGTCTTTCACATGACATCCTTAAAACATCTATTTCTCAGCACTTCTCTTTTTCTCATGGGTTCATAATATGCTAAATCAACTTATGTTTTTAATGATATTCTGCTTAAGACAAAGAGGCCAAACGTGGAGGAACAGAAATGCTCTCCAGATATTTTACCAGTAATGTAATTTAGGAGACAGTCAGCGCCTAGTCTTCACAGTGTCCACTAGCCAGGACTAGGTACTCAGGCCTGCATTACTAAGCAAATAGCTGCAGTGGCTTAAGGTGTTCATACTCTCCTAATGCTCATTACTTTCTCATTGCAGAGGTGGCGGAACAGAATGTGCATCAGATGCATCAGCTTACCATTATCTGTGGCTTAAATTAACATGCTGGGCTGCACGCAGGAGTTTCTGAGGTGCAGACACAGGGATTATTTATGTTGATTTTGCTGTGAGAAAAAAATGTGGATGTCTAAGCGCAAGCACTGTCAACAGACCATCTAAAGAAAGAGAGAGGCATTAGCTGCCTAACCTTGTTAATCCCTCAGTACTGTCTGCTTTTGTTCAGGGGAATATTTCATAGTGGATCTTACTATCTTTAGCATTGTTAATGTTCCCCGTTTTACAGGTGAAGAGAAGCAGTGAGAAGCAAGGTGACTTTCTGAAAGTCAGAAAGGAAACCTCTCTATAGTCTTGGCTCTCAGGTCTAGATTTTAATTGAACAGTGGTGATTTGTATGGGCAAACGTGCTAGTCTCCTTGTTGGACAGTGGCTGGCAAGAATAGTATTTCTTTGGCAGATTACTTGAAATTTTGGGAGGTAACTCATACAATTTGTCCAGATAAATAATCTGTCTGGAATAGCTGCTGAAACATGAGCTTCTCTTACCTCAGAACTTGCTCTCCATGTTTAACATCTCCTTCTGAATCAAGGATTTGTTTTTGTCATTGAATTATTTTTCATTTATTATTTATTTTGTCATAGTATTATATAGGATACCCTCTTTAAAAAAAATTTAGTCCACTCCCTGCGCAGAGCAATTTGAAAGTACTGATTTCTTTTGTGCTTTCTCGACTAGAGAAGAGACTAGACGTAGATGTGAGGGGAATGTGTTTTGTCTTTTAAATTCTAGAGAGCAAAGAAACCACCTTTGGAAAAATCCAATCTCTGTGAGAAATCAAAGGCAAAGTGAAAGATACAGGAGCACAAACACTATGACTGCAAAAGAAAGGCCTGTTATGATAAACTTCAGAACCTGATCTGGTCATGTTCCCAGTTCATAATAAGTGCAGCCGTGTGACTGCAACTATGTTGTGTACCTGGGAGCACAGAAGACATGCCAGAAGCTGACGACCAGAAGATAAAGGCTAAGTCTGCAGCTGTAGTTAAAATCCTTAGTAGATCTGCACCTGATTTTGTGCCACAAAGTTATTGATTCTTAGAAGAGAGTAAGCTATTTCCCATAATCATCTGTTGTGGGGCTCAAGGAGAGTAAGCGCAAGCAATGCAGAACAGGTTTGGCTTTGATTTGTGTCATAACCCTTCCTAACATTTATTTCAAATATTTTGCTTCATGTATTTTAAATAAACGGAGAAAGGTATTTAGTTGAGCTTCTCCCAAAAGGCAGGAGAAGTCTCTGAGCACAATCTGTGAAATTTTCTCTTTCCACATCTCTGTGATTAATGAAACCTATAGCTGTAGCATGATGCAGCTTCCATCTCTCTCTCTTCTGAAGCTGCTTTTCTTGTGAAGTCTGAAGTCAGCCATTTAAAGAGTTCCCAGCATAGTCTAAACCTGATTTCCTATTGATACTCACCATTTTCAGGAGCTCAGGACAGCACATCTTCAGCAAGTTACATAGCCCTATCTATCTAAGGCACTCTGATGCATGCTTATAAGTCGCTCTTATTAAAAATAATCGATTATAGGCACCATCTGCCACTAAGAGCAGCTGTTTGTCTCCTAAATGAGAATTCCCAACCTGTGCCTGCCCTCAATACTGCTCCATCCCTACCATGTTACTTCCTGCTAACTTCCTGCCCTTCCCAAGCTGGAAGTCAAAGATTTCTCTGGCCTGTAGGTGTTGTGCATGCCATCTAACGATGCAGAGGGAAACCTCACAGTCCAGTGGCTGGAGCAAATGTCCCTAAGACTGCTGGTGCCAGGGATGTGGTGCTGGCTAAGCAGCTGATTGAGTGGCCTTGGGCAAGTCACTTGACCTCAGCATGCCTCAGTTAACCCAGCTGGAAAATTGGGTAAAAAGCAGAAACCTCGGTGCTGTGTCTGAGCAGAGCTCTCCTGGGGAAAGATATAAATGGCAGGAAGGTGGGTGTTTACTGCTCCAGGCTTATGAATTATGTGAAGTATTTGGATGACTGGAAGTGCCAACTGGTGTAAATAGCTGGTGCCCAGGTGCAAGTAGAGAATGGTGACAGAAATTGATGGCAGTGCACCTTAGGGAAAAAACGTGCTTAGGTTTTATCTCAGGCCACGCACGTGCCACGTTTATATGGGAGTCAGTGGACAGCTGTGGCCAGGGTTTAGTGGCTGATTGCAGTACTCACATGGGGTATTTCTTAAAGTCTCCCTCTTTGAGGCATCCCTGATTTTGCTGGAATGTTGGTAAAGCTATGAAATGGATTAAAAATATATTGGGCAGAACTCAACAGACTTAAATTCTCTGTGATTTCCTTGTAAATGCAAAGTAAATAAAGGGAGAAGGGGAAGGAAGTAGGTACTACAAATGCCGGAATGTAAAAGCAAATCTCAGTAAGAAAAGCACATAAAAAGATGTTTTAGATCCTGTGATTGCTGTTAGTTTTGAAACATTCTCACACTTGTTGGCTTTTGAGTTACCTAGAGCTACACATGATGTAGTCCAGAGACCTGTAGGTTGCTGTTAGAGAGCTTCTTTCGTAGCTTTGCATCAGGCTGCAGGTCAGGAACACAGTCCTGTCACTCCAGGTTGCTGCATCGCTCCATCCTGCACGCTTCTCTTCTTGGCATTCTGAACCTCCCCACAGCTCTCACCATTCAAATTTCTCTGGTAAATTACAGGATGGGTTCATTGTGCCTTACAAATAGTTTGCAGGATGTATCCTAGCAGGTCTGGAAGAGTAACAGCTGAAGAAATACACTGTGTGTTTGATGAGCTCTTGTCTGCACTGTCCTCTGCTTTCTTCAAGCAGCTCATTGACTCAGAGCTACATTATTTTTTGCTATACAGAGGTATGATCCCTGGTCCTACAAAACAAAGTTGCATACTATGAAATTCAGCCCTTGAATACAGGCAGAAAGAAAATGATTTAAATGGCAATAAAGATTCATTTCACTCCTCACAAATTCTTCTGAAGAGCCTGAATGGCATTTTTTTTCCAGTTACAGTCCAAAGGGAGTCATATTAAGAGCAGACCTGTATGTGCTCTAAGGTAACATAAATCATTGCCCAAGGTCAGCAGGACTGATCTTGCAGTGGCAGAGTATGTTTAGTGTCAAATGTCCTTGACTTCTTTTTCTATCTGTCTGGTTTGGATCGCTTGTGTATGTTCACCAGCTTGTGCCATTCTCTCTCTCCCTCCCTCCATCTTTTTTTAACATCGTGACAATTGACATTGCTGAATTCAGAAGGAGGCACTTTATCTTGATGGCTTGTTGCCAATTTATCTAACCCAAGGCTGACGCATGTGACTTACAGCTGTGCAGTCACTCCCCCTGAGCTGTGCACCTGTCTGAGGTGCTTCTACCCATCTCCTTCAAGCCCGCTTCCCCCTATTTGCCAGTGCTTCTTGCAGATTGCCTACTACAGATAAAGGAAAGGAGGGACAATGTTAGAGAAAGCTTGCATGAAGGGAAGGGTGAAGAGCAAAATGCAGTAATAAATTTGTAAGTCATCATCACTGTGAGCCATCTGCAGAAATCCCCATGACAATACAGACACTGGGGATATTGCTTGTAAGCAGTGCTGTTAACACCTTCTGCAAAGGAAAAGCTTTGTGAACACCCACTGATCCCAGAGAAGGCACCTACTGGAAGCCAAGTTTGCAGCAGGCATTAATAATGCCATAGAACAATGTGTGCCAGATAGAAATAGCTGAGCTGTTTATCTCCAGAGCTCTCCTTGGGCAGCTTCACAGGGGTTGGCCTTCTGTATTTCTGACAGACACTTACTAATCCAGTATCTTTGTTTTTCCTTGTTTTGATTTTTTTATTTTTGTTTAAAATATATAAACAGAGTGATGTAGGGAACATGATATTATTTTAAATAATTATTTGCACTATTTTCCTTGGATTTGGCTGAATCATGAATGTGGTACTGTACAAGTAGTTAGGGACAAGCAATCCTTACTTCAAAAATTAACCATACCAATAGTCAAGAAAAGGATAGATTAAGTGAACAGGACACCAGGTACATCACTTGAAGGTACGTGGAAGAGGCAGAGAAGGAAGCAGATTCTGTTTGTGGTGTAATGCCTTCTTCCATCATGTTGCAGGAATACTATGTTTTACTACAGTTTCACAGTACTTTGCAAAACATCATGAATGAATCTCCATCGGAATCCCATGAAGAATTCATAAATGAAACTATAGGAATGACTTGCATTCCTACAGAATCAGTATTATTGTTCCCTGTTTGTAGGGAAGCAGAAATAAGTGGCTAACCCAAAGGGAAATGACAAACAAAAGCAATAATTTTCACTTCAGATCCTTTTCAGACAGCACTTAAAATAATACTAGATGATGACAGCCCTACCATTCCTTTTTTTTCATGTGGAAGGTACTGGTCAACAGTAGATTGCCATTATTCACCTATAATATGTTTTTCCTTACCCAGAAAACTGCCTTAAATTTGAGGCAGGCAGCTCAGCTCGGCCCCTGTGTCTGCTGTTAATGATGGAATGTAATCCAGGGTTGTCCATGGGGGATCATGCAATGGTGATTCCTGCTTGGAGATAAAAGGGTATAGATCCTCCCTCAGAGGAGATTCCTCAAAAATAATTGAGAAATTGTGGCCAGATCTTCCCAAATGGTGCAGCTAGCAGGTGGAGTATTGGTGTCTCCATTTTTATCAGTGAATGCTTATCCAAACAGACTGACTTTCCAGGGAAAATGCATGCTATATAAAACATCTGACATCTGCTGAGTTTCAGGTGCCTGCCAAATTCTTCCCTGTCCCAGGTGTGCTTATTCCCTATGAAGTTCGGTGCTGCCAGCACAGTGACAGTGTGTGAGTAGAAGCAGTAGTGACGATCAGTGCCTGTGATAGCCATTTTGGCTGAGTTAAATTGTGTTGCCATGCACTCAATCCCCTGCTTATCACACGATGCAGCTGTGTGCTACTGGAACCAGCTCTAACTGTGCTTGTGACTCTCTCCTGGAGGATTTTAATAAGACCTGCAGACTATATAGGAATTAGGCAGTGTCTCTTTAAGCAGTTTGCAAACCCCTAGGAGCACTCTTGATTTGTCTTGCAGAAGCCGCCAGAACCAAGCTGAGGATTTGTTCGTGCAGGTAGTGAGGCTCTGCTTGTTTCTCTCCAGCAGATGCTGTAATGGAACAGTAGCCACGTGACTTCTCCATATTCCTGACTTTGCATGGAGAGCAAATACAGTCCCCTGGTGAGACAGCTAGTCAGGAGAGTGACTGTCTGTGCAGTGGAAATGTGAAAATCCTCAGATACAGTGGTACTGTTCAGCTGATGGTCCCCATTGACGGTGTCACCCACAGCACCTCCCACGTCAGTCCTCTCAGAGCGTCGCATAGCAGTGACCTTATAGAGAGGGCATACCTGTATAAAAGCTCTTTTCATATACTTTAAAATAAAAGAGCAAATGACTAGATCATGAAGTCGAGTATAATTTCTAAAAGCAAATGTTAGCAGCAGGTAGTAAAAAGGACTAGATATCTATTTCAGAGCATAGTAGGTAAGCAAATACTTACCAGCATAGTTCACTGGTGTAAGTACATGCTCATTTGGGACTTTTTTGCACCATTCTTCTCCCTTCAGCTCAGCTAGGGAGAGCATTTACCTGTTGTTATCCATTATAATCTGCTTTTGATTACTGAATCTACGTTTCTTTCCAACAATTACTTCTCTGGAAAAGCATGAATGAAGAGAGTTATCATTATCATTTAGGAACGAGAGTTATCATTATCATTTAGGAACTTTCCATCAGTGGATAGAAAAAGATTTCTCTGTCCTTATGGACATACAATCATATATAACCATATACAAATCACTCAACAGAACAGAAAATATTGCTGGTTTTAGGCAGTAAGGAATTGCTGAAGTGAGTGAACTTCTGGGGAAAAGGTAAAAATGGATCCAAGTAGGTAGTCCTCATCTGATTTCCCAAATACTTTTATAAACTGGAGTCTAGTCCTGGCCTACTGCTGATGGTCACAAGAGCATAGGATTTCATTAGGGAATGACCCACCAGAATGAGAGGGAAATCAGTTAAATGATCCCGGCAGGAGGTTTAAACTGAATAAAACGCATCATGAAACTGTGCAAAGTAGAGGGAGCCTGAAGCATGTGAAAGTCAAGAGGTAGAGAGAGCCATTTGGACAAATGCTCCAGGTGAAGTGGTCCTTGTTGACTGTCCGAAGCTGAGGGGTCAGTGCTCTGGGAAAGAATCATTCCTTGTTGTTCTGTGTGTTGGTATGTTTCTGTAAGCAGTGGCTATCAGCAGCTGTTGGGAAACCTGGACTAGCTAGACTGCCCCAGGGTTCCTGGGCTGCTCCTTTCACAGTCATGGTAAGGCTAGAAACATCTTGCCTTTGTTGTGATGCATGTAAGCACAGAAACATGAAGTTAATTGGGGTCTTAAAAAATATGAATAAGAAAATGATAATTGATAGAAAGTTTTTAGAAGTCAGTGTTCATCAACGCTGTCTTAATTAGATTTAAATGATAAGCCCAGACTGAGGTCTTGCTTTTGGTGTGGCACTGGTAGATTTCGGACTGATGGTCATGCATGTTCCTGCTCTCCATGGGCCTGATGTCCTGTGAAGGATCCTTGTGGGCAGTCAGTCTTAGAGGGATGTGATGTGACGGCCCATCCAGGATGCAGAAAAACAGCTCCAGCTTGGAGTGAGACAAGCACAGCTTCTCTGTAGTTGTTCTGGTAAGATTGTCTGGCTCTCTGTCACTCGTAGTGGAAGGTACGTCTGGCACGTGTGCTCTTTGTCATTAGGAAAATGCCCTTTGGAGCAGGTGATCATTTAAAGAGCTCCTTTGTTTGATAAAACACATTTGGGGTTTGGTTGAGCGGAAAATGTATTCATTGCAGATAAGCTTTTAGTCATAGCTTTTTTTTCTTCTGTCAGTATGGGAGCTTGGCTTTTTGTATGAGCCCCCTTCTCTGTGAGAGCTCAGTGAAAAAAAATTAAATGTGTGATTTCCCATATGTGTTGTCTGAATGCACTGAGTGCTGAAAAACCTGGGGAGGTGGTTTGCAGAGGGGCTGAATTTCAGGCAGACAAATGCATGTTCCTGCCATGTAGTGTGGCCAGGGCACTTGGGCTTTGCCTCCACCTCCCATCCCGGGATGCCCATGGAAAGCCACAGCTCTAACTCTTGTCGATTGCTTCACCTCTCCTGGTCTTTTGCCATGGTGCTGCTGGAACATTCTGATCTGATCCTGCTTGTTCTTCCTGTTTCTTCTAAGGGAACAGGAAAGCTTTGAAAGGGACTGGTGGGCACCACTTTGTGCTTCCTCACCCCTCTGATGTTCAAATGGTGGATCGCTCCGGCTGCACATGCTCTCTCCTCTCTCTGATGCGTCATTACGTTATTTGCTTTGTTCTGGGGAGTAGCAGTCTTTAGGATCATGCTTTAAGGGTGCATGTTGATTTGCTTATAAAACAGGGGGGTTAGCGGGACTGAAAAGCGAGGGAATGAGAATTGGGTCAGACAGAAGCTTCCAAAAAAGCTTAGCTTATTTGGAGAAGTGAAGAAGCCAGAATAACAAACCATAGGACAGAGAAATTGATTCCCCGTTTCCTCTTCATCATATTCTCCTCCGGGTAAACCTGTTTCAGTTGATAGTGAATATTTCATGCAGTGCTGAGCGTTTTCTGTACTGTGGTGTCCTAGTTTTTCTACCTCCAGCCCCAAAGGAATGTTTTTACATCATGGAGCTTTAGTTTTGGGAAGGGGAGGAGGGGAGGGAGGCTGCCAGCTTGCAAAGAGATGGCAACAAGGAGTGGTTCAGAAAGTAGCTCAACTCTAATGCCTCAGCTGAGAATCGCACTGCCACTGCTGTGCCACCTCCCAAAAAGGGTTGATTCCCGAGGGGCTGAGGCTAGGTTCCAGTCTGAGTAAAATAGCCCTAAAAACAGCACCTTGCCTCTGCCTGTGCCTGCTCTTAGTGCAGTGCCATAGTCACAGCTGCTTAGTTCTCTGACAAACACAAGCTGTTGTTCCTGCCAGCACTGCAGGACCTGCACAGCGATGGGTGGGAGGAGCAGTGTCCGTTCTGCCTTCTGCACCGGTGACCAGGCAGCTGCCTGGCTCCTTGCTGAGAGTCTCTCAGCCCTTCTGCACAGAGAAGTCAGTTCCAGCCCTTTGCATTGGCTACTGTAGATTTCAGGTTGGACACTTCGTCCTCCGAAGAAAACCCTCAAATCCTTCTGGGTATTTAAGAAGCAGGGTAAGGGAGCATTGTCGTTCTGTCCCAGTGTTTTACTACCTATTTTGAAATCAGTGTTTTAAAAGTTTCCACATTCAAATTCCTGAAGCTGATGAAAGATCCACGCTTGAGACTGGAGCTGTGGCTCCATAGGGATGCAGCTGACTCCAAAAGTGTCACAGCAGAAGCTGTCCTACTGCAGCTCTGTCTGGATTTATCCCACCACAATGAGCCCCAAAGGAGGCTGCCTTCCCAGTCCCCGTGGGTTTGCATTACAGAGGTGTTTCTTCCCTGTGTGATTGGCCGAGTGGCTACGAACCCTGGAGAAGTCCCAGAGCCTCCATATACTTACTTCTATCAGCCTCCTGAAAGCACACTTTACCTGACCAGCTGAATTAGCATCTGCTGGAACCAAGATAGCAGCACAGCACTTCAGAGTCTGACTCACCCCAATTATGGACTGCAAAGCCCAGCATTTGTGTTGTCTCATTCTCTGCACAGCCTCTTTTCTCCTGTCTTGCTGCGCTTGCCTTATGTGCTCACCGCCCATTATGAAGGGGCACAAACTGGCAGAGCTTTCTCTGCAGACCACTGAGCTGCAGCTCCAGACCCTCTGCTGCCCCATGTTAGTCTGAAGCGTTGAACTGTGGGAGTTCTGGGAGTTAGCTGTGCAGCTTGTTAGTCTGCAGCAATCTGCAGCAAGCTGTGTTTGTACCTCCGGGAGGACATGGGGCAGGAGCAGAGTGCGGAGCGGCTTAGTTAATGGTGCAGGTGCTATATATTGATCGGAGTAGAAAGACCGGAAGAAGGTGATAGTATGCCTTCGTTTCTTGATGATTGCTGACCATTTGCAGGAAGGAAAGGGAGAAGGAAAGGGGGAGGAAGATGCTTTGTGGTGGGGTAGCATGAGTTTGTGATAGAGGCAGGAAAGCAGTGGAATATCCCCAAAGCGTGCTCCACCTCCAGTGTTACAAAACAGCAGTTCAGCAGGGGACACAGAAGCACTTAGGGAAACTGCAGCTGAAACTAAGTGAACCTTTCAGTCTTCTTATCGCAGCATTTCCAGTCCCTGCTTCAAGAAGAAACAATAATAAATAAATAAATAAAGCCTTGCAAAAAGAGCTAGTATCCATCTAGAGCATTGTATGAACTAAAAAATGACAAACAAACAAAATCACTAGCCTTGGCTTTAGAAGCTGTTGTTAAAAATAAACCATCACTTGCTGCTGCAGCTCTGCCAGAACCTCCCTGCTGATAGCAGGAGACCCGAAGCCACTGCCTCACTTTGCACTCCCTGCGCACTGTGTAGACTTTAACAGCTCTCCCTGTTGTCATGACAAAGATTCCCGGCTCTTCAGCATGCAGCTTGCTCTGTTGTCACCCATCTACCTCTGATGCTGTCAGCCCTCCCTCCCAGATGACGAGGCACTGGGAGCGGTGTGTGGTATCTCTGTGTGCTTCTG